>NC_139681.1:79831780-80494280 GCF_964106915.1 Podarcis gaigeae
CCAGAATCAACAGACATTGTTTGCAGGTAAAAGTTTAATGCACAAATTAAATATACAGTACAGTGGTACCTCGGGTTAAGAACTTAATTCTTTCCGGAGACCCGTTCTTAACCTGAAACAGTTCTTAACCTGAAGCACCACTTTAGCTAATGGGGCCTCCTGCTGCTGCCGCACAACCGGAGCACGATTTCTGTTCTTATCCTGAAGCAAAGTTCTTAACCTGAAGCACTATTTCTGGGTTAGCGGAATCTGTAACCTGAAGCGTATGTAACCCGAGGTACCACTGTAGAGCAAAGCCTGTAAGGAATTGTAAAGGGGGCGGCAGAAGTATGCAATCTATTCAGTTATAGGGTTGCCATTTTCCGTTTGGCTAGGGGGCCTTTGCCTTTAAAAGCTGCGTTAGGAGTAGCTGGGCACCTCCACCAGCGCCCAAGGTGAGTGTGCGCTCATGATCGCCAGGCCCTCATCACCAGATGGGGCATGAGCTTCACCCTCCACAAGCCCGTCCCTCGCCCTGGAGGAGCAGGCCCTTGCGTGCCAGATCTCTGCTGGGAGGGCACCTGTTTTAGGCCCCCCCCACTCCAAGTGCACCCAGGGCAACAGCCCACCTGATACACCCACTCTGCATATGTTTGCTACAAGAGCGGAAAACCTAATTTTAAGAAACTGTATTAAAGTAATTCGGTTTGATTTGTAATAATTTGGAAAATCAATAAAAATAATTTGGAAAATATAGCATTTGATATAATATACTGTAGTGTGTGTGTATGGGGGGTGTGTGTGTGTATATTATTGGCTTGTGGAAGTTGTTCTCATTTTTATGAGGTATTTTGAACCACCTTGAGATCTATGGATGAATTTAATTCGTACAAATTTAATTATTTATTTAATAATTAACAGTAATTTAATTTCTACTGTAACTCATGCTGAAGGCTATCCTCGAATGTTGGGTCTTACTTCCAAGTACTCCCTTACAGTGCAAACCTATACATATTTACTTAGAAGTAAACCCCACCGGGTCCAATGGAATTTACAGGGAAATACACCTGCAATCCTCTAGTTTCCCTCTCTGTAAAATGGGGGTTCTGTAGGCCTCCAGCACAGGGATTTTGCTGCGAGGGAAATTCAATGGCAATCCCAGAGATACTTTGCCGATTAAAGCAATAGCAACCCCGCAGCTTTCTCTATGTAAATACTGTACTAGGAGATGAATGAGACGGGAAGGTGCGTTGAGTAAATAACGATTAAATTACCCCTTTCGTATTTGCACCTCGATACTTCCCAACAGGACAAGGCAACTAGTCATCAGTGCTCGGGGGGGTCTTTGTGTGCCAAAAGCGAATATGAAATCTGCTCATTCATTTCTCACGAACAACTTCCTTGCACGGAATCGCTCTTCTCGAAGCCGTTTCTCAGCTTCGACTTTCGTCCCCACCCTCTTTGGCCCGGCTCCTTGCTTTATGGCGATGGCAATAAAAAGAAGATTTAACTGGGGGGGCGGGGAGGTTTAGGTGGGGAGACAGCTTTCTGCTAAGCCAGCTCCTCAATATGTCAAGGTGACAGCAACAGCCCGTCGCTCGCTCCAATTCTCCGTTTCCCATTTCCCCCTCGCCAGCTCGAAGACAGAAACTAACATGCTTCACTCTCGTTTCCCCCGAAATCCGACCCGGGGCTGTTGCTCGGCAAGCTCAGATTGCCCAATCGCGGCGCAGGACGACGCGGCCCCCAGTTCCCACGCCCAGTTTCCTCGCAGTGCTCGGTTCAAAGGCGCCTCTCGGGTTACCGCAGGGGGTGTGTGTGCGCGGGGGGGGGGGGGTTAGGAAGAAGAGGGGCGGGTGCGTGGGAGGGGGGCGACGAGGGTGTGTGAGTGTGTTTGCACGTGTCTGCAGCGCCTCTTGCCGTGCAACAACTTCGCCCTGCCCGGAACAAAGTGCCCCTTTTTTCTTGCAATGCAAGCGGTCCCGGTTCTCCAGGGCGCTCCGGGTGTGCGTGAGAACGCGCACAAGTGCACGCGCCTCGCTTCCTTCCCCCCTCCCCACCCACAGAGTTTAGAATCCCAGCTATGCAAATAAGCGAAGCAGCCAGTCCCTCCTCCGCGCCCGCCCTTGATTGGGTGGGCTTGGCTTAAGGCGAGGCAGCAAAGCGAAGGGAAAGAGGAGGAGGCGGAGCCGGGCTTGGAATGCGAGCCCGGACTGACGGCGCGGCTGGGCGAGTCAGGGAGAGCTTTGCAAATAAAAGCAGGGGGGAGGGGAAAGGGAAGGGAGGCAGGCGAGGCTTCGCTTCGCATGCAAAGCTCCACCCCCCGACGGTGCAGCTGCCCAGGCTGAGGGCTTTTCAGGAAGCGGTACTTAAAACGGCTCCAGAGGAACATGTGAGAAGCAGTCGCCGCTGGAATACGAAGGGCGAGGAGGAGGAGGTGGAGAGGAGCTGCAAGGGGAATGGGCGCCGCTGGGTCACATGCGGGAAGGGGCCGAGCGAGCGCCGCTGCCCGAGCCTGAGGTGCGCCGCCATCGGGGGCAGAGCGGGCTGAACGCGGGGAAGGAGGGACGCCGGGGCCCCTGCTCCTGCCGCCGCCTCCGTCTCCTCTTCTGCCGGCTTTCCCTTGCTCCGTCGACGCCGGACCAGCAGCTGCCCTTCGGCTCGGGCTGGGCTGCTTCGCCTTGGGGTCGGTCGCCTTTGCTGCAGTCGGCCAGCGGAGAGGCGAAGCGAAGAACAGACTCCGGTAACTTCCTTCGAAGCTTTTGCTTCCTTGCTTAAAAAATGAAATGAAGAAGCTACTTGTCGAGGGGCGCTGAATTAAAGAGGATTTGGTGCTCCTTCGCGTGTTAATTTTTTTTTTTTTAAAGGGGGAAAGTCCTTTCTTGCTGAGATGATTTTTTTGTTTATGCGCATTTAACTTGGAAGCGAGCGCTCTTGTATGCAAGTGCGGCTGGGCTTCTGAACAAGGACCGGGTTGCAGAGCAAACGGGCGAGCAAGGTGAAAAGTGCTCCCTCCCTTTCAAAAAGAACCTCGCAAATTCCAAAATTAAGGACTGGGTTGCGATTGCTCGCCCCACGCACCCGCCCCTTAAAAAATAAAAATCGGATACTGCGGGTCCTACTTCCAAGGAAAGAGTGGATTGCAGCCTTGAAGGGCGACCCTAGACGTGTTTTTCCCCCCGAAGTGGGAGTCCCGCGGACTTCCACGGGACGTGCTTCGGAGTTGGTGTGCATTGCAGTCCCCCAGGGGCTTCTCTGTCCGGGGAGGTGGGGTGAGTACATCGGGGCTGGGGGAGGGGAGGACTTAAAGGGCCTGGCCGAAGCAGACTGAGGGGGAGGGGGGTCGATCCCAGTCAACTCTTCAAAAAACGGAAGAGCTGTCGACTCCCCCTCCGGGCTTCCCGGCCAGTGAATGAAACCAAAGCGCCTTGCGCAGGAATTGGAGCGGAGCCTTCGGCTCATTGCAGGCTTGCCAAGAGTTTTTTCCACGCTTTCAGTATTGTGCATTCATTAATCTGGAAGGGTCGCGCACTGCGCTGCTGCCAGGATTAGGCCATCTACCACTGCCACATCGCAGTATCCAGATCGCCCCTGTTGCACCATTCGGGGCAATTGTGTGCGGGGGTGACTAATCCGCGTTGAGTTTCTGTCCCCTGCAAACAATAGAGCTTCTCGGAAGGTGGTGCCCCTCCTATCGCTTGGGCAAAAACCTCTCGATGACCTTCCTCGATCCTGGTGTTGCAAAGCAGGGAAGGGAAGGGAAGTGAGTGACCGTTGAGCTCAAGGAACTGGAGACAGTGTCTTTTCTGCACTTCCTTTTTTGCTGGAGTCATCCTTGGCTTTAAGCGCCACACGGACTGCCAGGCTGAGGGATTTGCACTGAAGGGGGTGGGGGTGGGGAGGCAGGCTAAACTGCAGTCCTAATCTGAATTCAATAGGACCTACTTCTGAGTAGACAAATTGAGAAAGATTTGACTTGGCCGTAACTGGCTTGAGAACATTCTTGTATGTCAGGACACATTTACCTGGCGCAGAGTAAGCTTCTCCTGAAAAAAATGCTGTTCATCTGCAAGTAAATAAAGGCTGGCTTGTTCCACGATGAAAACGGAAGAATAGGTAGACCTTCCCCCAGATGCTTAGGGAAGTTTTTAATGTTTGATATATTGTCGTGCTTTTAATATTTTGTTGGGGGCTGCTCAGAGTGGCTGGGGAAACCCAGTCAGTCAGAAGGGCGGCATATGCCTAATAAAAACATTATTAGTTTTATTAGATGTGTATAAAGCAAACCTTGGCTTCACGAGCAGTAAGAAGTCCCTGAATATTGCACCAGTTTAATAGATGTTCCTTTGTAGAAGCCAGTCTAAATCTGTTTCAAATATATATTCATACTTTTCTGTATCCCCCAACCCTCTGTGCACACACTATATAACTTGTAAGGGTCCTTTCTAGCAATGTAGATACCCCAAACCGAGAGTTGTCTTAACCACCTGGAAATGCGGCTCTTTATCTTCCAATTAAAATATTCCCAGGCGCTGAGCATCGTGGCTTCTGTGTATGTGTGCCCAATCCCATACAAAAAAACTTTTCCCCCCTTTTGGAAGCTGCAGTGCCGGAGAAAGTCCTGCAGGTGGCAGGGCAGCTTGTCGGCTCCTTCGCTGCTTAGTCAGAAGCGGCTGGTGCGTGTGATTCAGGCCGGATGACTGGCTGTTTGTGGGAATGCGAAACTACCTCAGAGGCTCGGGAGAGGGAATGACGAGGCAGTTCCTAACCCGCAAGTGGGGCGGCGGCGGCGGCGCGCAGGGCGACCCGAGGGATGTGCGTTTCTCCTAAGGTCTCTCTTGAGGAATCCGCCCTTCTGGGGAGGAGCCGCTGCAAGGACAGTTTCGCATTCTCACATGCTCTTCTTACTCATTCGGTTCTGAGCTGCACACGGAATCCGGTCAACTTCCAGTGACTTGGGTGCCGTGAGTGGGAGAGATCTCCCTGAGGGAGAGTCTGTGTATGTATCTGTGGGCACGGGGTTTGGGAAGTCAGTTGGCATAGGTGTGGGGTGTGTGTGTGTCATGGGAACCAACTCCTGGGGCAGAGGTCCCTTTGCCCCTGCCCCAATAAAATATTTGAGGCGGCCAGCCCCGCCCCTGCCAAAGTCGATGGGCATTGCCAATCAAATGGTGTTCATGTGTTGCGTCTTGTGAACAATTATGTGGGGCAGAGCTTACCTGGGGACATCCCCCCCAATATTTTATTCCAAAGTTGACACTCCAGGGGTGTGTGTGTGTGTGAGAGAGAGAGAGTCTGTTTGCATGGGTCTTTGGTAGACAGAAAGGAGCAGCAAGACTTCCATCTGTGTGAATAGGAAGGAGCCACAGTCTTTTGCCAGTAAACAAGAAAAGGTAGATCCCACTCTGTTCCAAGGATGTAAGTGAGGTAGGGCGAAACAAATGTTGGTGTTTTTAGATAATGTATTTGCTAAGGACTGCTCACATGCTGTAAACGGGTGTGTTGTGTTTTTCGGGGGGGTGTGGGAGATGTGATTTTTGTGTCAACCCTGATCCCTGCTAGAAGGGAGAGGTTAACCTCTTTCTTTCTTTCTTTCTTCTGCCCTAGGCGCCTGTGTGACTCGGAAGGAGACCCTCAAAACGATGGAAGCCGAACTGGGACCTCCCTGCGCAGTTCAGCCGGCCTGCTGCCAGGAGGTTCCGGGCTCCGCTCCTTCAGAGGCCTTTGCTATGCCGGCAAGGATCTCCGGAAAGATCCCGCCAGTCAGGCCTTGCTTCAAAAAGAAGGACGTGCAGAAGCTGCTGGACACAGGGGCACTGAGGGCTCTGCGGCCCATCATCACCACCTTGCTGGGGTCTGGCGCCCTGGATGCATTCCTCCGGCGCAGAGGACAGAAGAGCAGCCGTAGCAACTTGCATGAACCTCTCGCAAAGAAGGTCTTGGGGATCGCGGCTCCCTGCGCTCAGCCGGACAGCAGCATGGCAGTTCTGGTGGCAGGGACTTCGGACATTCAAGGACAAATATCAGACGGGTCTCCTGACCAGGAGGCCCAGCCTGGGGAGCAGAGTTTCCCCTCAGTTACCTCTTCTGCAAGCGAGCCATTCCAGGACCACTCCTTGCATGCTGCCTCCAGCGATGCTGCTGCCTTTCTTTCCTGCCCTGACAAGATACTTGAAGGTTATCCTGTGGTGCTCCAGGACAACAACAGCAGCTTCATGGGTCAATGCCACTTGAATCCGGTGGACAAGTTTGGAGATGGGCTTTTCCAGGACAAAAGCGAGGAGGCGTCCCTCGACCTTGTGTTTGAACTCTTGAACCAGCTGCAATATCACACCCACCAGAAGGACGGGGTGGACATCTGCGTGGATTTTCTGCAGGGGGTCTGCCTCCTCGGCAGCGATTGCCCCAGGCACCACACGGTCTTGCCCTACCACTGGCAGGTCAGGAGGACAGCCACACAGGTGTGGCAGAGTGTGACCACTGACTCCCAGGAGCAAATGGAAAGGCTCTACTGCAATCCGGACAACGACAAAGTCAAAATGAGATACCGGTGAGTGATAAGATGCCCTTCTTGCCTTAACTGTCATTGTGCTAAATGTAAAGGAATCTTAGCCAAGACTGGGGAACCCTTTTCTCGAAAGTGCATTCTTGCATATAGCCTCTATTACCTTGAATTATTGACCTACTAAAATTCCTTTGTCTGACTTTTAATTAGTAGCTTTTTAGGTGGCACGCCCTTAATCTCTTCAAAAGTACCCATGTAATCTCAGGTGAGCTGATAACTGAACAGCCCAATTTAAACAGGCTTTCATTTAAAACAGGGCTGGGGGGCCATCCACGTTTTGGGATCTCCACCTCTCAGCAGCCCCTACCCAGCATGACCAAAGTTCAAGAATGCTTGGAGTTGTAGGTCAAACAGCATAGTTGGGGGTTTTTTCATTGTGTCCAGCACCCAGCATTCATGGACCTCAATGGAAACTGCCCAGCTAGATTTGAGAGGGTGCTTCTAAACCACAGCATGTGGATGCACATCTGATGAAGGGTGATTGGCCTATGTGCTTGAACTGTAAGAAGGCTGAGTAGACAGTAGGAAATAGAAGAGCAAGTAAGTGGTGTGTTTTTTCTGTGTTACGATCTTGCTAAAACTTAGGGGCAGTAGAAGTGTGCTTTTGATGCATGTAAACAGCCATGGCGTTTGGACTTTAATCTTGGGTATTAACTAGTCCAGAGTAACTACAGACCCTTGGTATCCACACTTGCCACAAGAGAAGTGGACTAAACTTAACGCACTGGAAGAGTAGTCTACAGGGGAAGGGGAGAATCCACACATTACTCTTGAGTGAATCTTGTCCTATATGAAGAAAAGGAGAGCCCGCTGGGTCGGGCCAGTGGCCCATCCCATCCCAGTATCACAATGGCCAAACAGATGTCTATGAGAAGCCCCAAAGCAGAAGCTGAACCCAACAGCACTCTCTTTGACTTTGATACATGGAAACTTGATGGAGATAGAACCTAGTCACCATCACTAGTAGCCACTGAGACTGTTATTCCTCATGAATTCAAAATTCACTTTTAAGACAGTCAGTGGCTCTTGTTGGGATCAAATTCCATAGTTCATATGCCATATAAAAAGGGGAAAAAAGTATTTTGTCATCTGTGCATCTTCCAGCATTCAGCTTCATTGGGTTTTCCTGACTTCTAGTATTAGGAGAAAAACTCAACCAGGCTGATCAAACTCAACCAGGCTGATCAAAGAGAGCTGGCCCATGTACATGTTTTTAAAGGCGTAGTGAATCTGTTCTCTTGATTCCAGAGGATATATGGTTATTTTCAGACCCAGCCGAGTTGGTGATTGACACATACAGCTCTGTGTAAATGGAGTACATCCTTGAGAAGAGCCAAGTGGGAGGAGGTCGCACCATATTTTCAAGGTGGTCCCATAACATCTGTAAAGCGAGCTCAACCACCTCGATCCACAGCCAAGCCACCAACCCAAAAGATGTGTGTTTGGAAAACACCACCACCCCTAGGAGCACTCACTCCACCATTTGGGGTCTGGCTGGCACGGTTGTGTTTTGGAAACCGAATAATAAACATTGCTTGGATTTCTTCCTTTTTTTTGTGCCACTTGCTGCTGCACACAGGATGGAAGAAAATGTCAACGGAGCAGTTGTTCCTTCTATCTTGCACAGCTGAAAGAATTGTGGAATGTCCTCTTTTTAGCCAGCCTGCAAAGGCTGCCAGTAGAAGCCCTTGGAAGCTAAACTATATGCCTTCTCTTTCTCCCTCTCTCCCTCCCCTGCTGCCTTCCTGTCAAGGTGGCATTGCTGCATCTCTTTGATTACTGCACATGCCTGGGCTCTTGCGAAGGAACACACAGTGTTCCGGATTCAGTCTGTGTACCTGCATCCTTCCAAAGGAACTGTGCCAATTAGGGTGTTCTGGCACTTTTGAAATATGAGCCAATCCCTTGTCACGCAAAGTAGTTGCAACTAGAGCAAATGGGTGGGGGCTGGGAGGCGTAAGGCAGGTTCTACAAGCATTCAGCCCTAGCCCTGGGCTCCTTGCCATTCAAAGTAGCTCCACTGCCGTGACTCCCTGGTATCCTTTGTGACATCACAAGGCCTCCTGGGGCATCCTGCTGGGATTGCCTCATTGGCATCTGTAAAGAAACCACTGTTGCCCCAAGCAACTGGCTGAGTTGCTTGTGCTGTCAGGCTGGTCCTTCAGGCGCTGCCTGCAAATTCCAGACTCTGGCATGTGCTGCTGAACTGAGGCAGCAAGGGAACTCCTTCAGGACTTGTGCTAACAAGGGACGGAGGCAGCAGTGGGTTTTAAGTTGCAAGAAGTGCAGAGTTGGGAGGTGCGGGGGGGGGGGAGGCCTGTCTAATAGCAGGAACAGCTGGGTGGTTGAACAGTTGCCTGAGGATGTTGTGGAATTTCTCAATCTGGCATCAAGGAGAAGCTGGATGAACTTCTGTTGGGGATGGCTTGGGTCTGAGGAATCCATAATGTACATGTTGTAAATAATGAGCCTGATAATCTCTCCATCTCGCTTCAGACTGTGCAGTACTAAACCTGAATAAGTGGTTCAAGTAGCATTTTTGTTTGTGTGCCAAAAGCATTCTTCTTAATGCTTCAGAGCTGTTTGTGTTTCATTGTGGTTATCCAGAGTTTGGAACTTTTGCTTTGAAATCTGGGAGCAGCAGGAGTAGATCTAAAAAACCTTCATTCTGTTTTGTCACAACCTAGATAAAACGCTGTTCTTTCTTGCAAGTCGGCACCTGGTGCTAATCTTCCCTAGTCCCTTATCTGAACACAAGGGCTCGTTCTGCAGCAAAGTGGAGTCACTTTGGATTTATTACTTTTCCAAGTTGTGTAAATTATTACTTTTGCTGTTGCTTAAATTGTAGCCAGGACATTGCTTCAACAGTTGCAGTTTCCCTGTGTGGAAAGACCTTCCATGTAAAGATCATCATGAAAGCTACAGGCAGTGCCCAACATTAGTCATATTTGGAATGGACTCATTGAAATCAGTGGACTGAAGTTCATTGATTGCGGCTTCTCACCCACCCATCCATTCATTGATTGACACCCACAGAAATCTGCCTCCAAATAAAACTTGTGCCTGTGATGTTTTATAATCACAAGTTGCAAGTCAGCATCAAGGCCATGTGTGAGGTACTGTAGAAACACCCACATGATTTTAAACTTAACTGTGGCAACGTTCTAATTAGTTTCTTTCTAGCCCAACATTTATCATCATTTGCAGGGAAGACAAAATGTCACAGAAGTTCCCTTTTAAAAAGATTTCCTCATACCAATAAATATTGCATTGCATCAACAAATTTTCTTCTCAATTTCCTATATGTAAGATGGAAAAGCTGCCATCTTAAACTAGGACTTCAGTGACTGTTTCTGCTGCTAGGCTTTCTTTCAGGAAAAATCCCATTTCCCACATACTCCTTGTGCTTGTAGTATTCGTTGTTGTAAGGGAATTTTTAAACATAATTCAGACTTTAACAGGAATAGGCAAACTTGGCCCTCCAGACGTTTTGGGACTACAACTCCCATGATCCCTGATCACTGGTTCTGTTAGCGAGGGATTATGGGAGTTGTAGTCCCAAAACAGCTGGAGGGCCGAGTTTGCCTATGCCTGGCCTTTAACCTCTTTTACAGGGTTGTATGGTTTCCTGAGGTGAGGCAAGAGAACTTCAGCTCCTGAGGTGATTCTTCGGTATCTAGATCAAAGGTTGGGAACTTTTGTTTATTTTTATATTAAACTTGTATACCCACATATCCCAGGCCGGTTCACAACATAAAATTACAACACAAACAACTTTTGGCCTTTGGCTCCACCAGACTTTCCTGTTTGGAGCAATTCATAGTCACCCATCCTACACCTGATGTCATACAGGTAATGTGTGAGGAGCATGATTGAAGGGATGGGCAGCAAGATTTGGCTTTAAAAGGATGCTAACTAATGCAAGCCTGACCCAAGTGAGACCCGTTACGCACAATGGCTCACTAGTCATTAAAGCAAAACCTGAAAGGAGAGAACTATCGGCACTTAGGGGGGAAAACCAAATACTGTAATAAAAAAACCACACCCTGGGCGATGAATCAGAATGGTTTTCTGTTTCTCCAGAGGGTAGTAGGATGTGAACCAGTCAGTTCAAATGAAAAAAGGATGTAGGCTAAACATTAGGAGCAACAGTAGAGCAGACACTTCTTTGGTTTGAGGTTGTTTAAGCAAAGCCTGGATGGGGCCAGCTGTTGCAGATGTTGTTCCAGAATTATTAGCAGAGGCTTAGGCTGGGCTACTTCTGAGATCCTTTGTGAACTCTGGATGTTTGGTCAATCCAGGCAGCCCGGCTACTTCTGACTTAAAATGACTTAGGAATCTTGTAGCTTTCAGAGGCCCCTGCAAGTCTTTGCCCTGTGGTCAATGCAACTTGGCTTTCCCCTCTCCTCCTCAGATGTTGTGTCTCCTGGCAACTGGGTGCAGAGCCTGTTGCACCTGGCCACCTTGAGTGCCTGAGTTTGTTTTGCCAGAGCCTCCTGGTTCACATGGTTACCACCCCTGTTGGGCTAAAGCTGTTAATCTCTCTTGGTCAGCCTAGCTTTAGAAGCTGAGCGATAAAGCTTGCATGCAACAAGGAAATGTCTGTTTCAGCAGTTCCAGGAGAGGACAAGCTGCAGCCAGTCTCGGATAGTAACCAGCAGGGGGGTTCTTTTTTTTTTATCCCTTCCTTTGTTTTGAATACAGCTTACATGGCACAGTGACACATCATTATGCTCTGTGTCCATAATATTGTCATTGTTTTGCGCTCCTAAGTAAGTTCGTAGGTCCTAAGCCATTGGCTCCCCTGGGGACTAAAGTACTTCTCTGTGGCTCACAAATGGCTTCTTTTTCAATAAGTATTGCCCCCTGCTTGTTCTAAAATGCGCATTTACTTATAGAGTGTTTGTGCCCTGCCCTTCAGCCAAAAAGGGCTCCCTTGAATGGCTTGTGTACAGTCAGATAAAAAAACGGGAGAGTCCCTGCCTGCAGGTTTACACTCTGGAAAACACGACACACAAGGTAAAAGGGACAGGGAGGGAAGAGGGGGGAAAGCAAACCCAGGTACTAGTTCTTAAATAGTAGTTTTTACAATGACCAACTGGCATAGAAACAGTTCAGGATAGATTGTGTGATACCTGCTCCCTCTCCCCCTTAATTTCAGGATTCCATCCATTATTTTTTGCTGTCTACCATGGGGTAAAGATGGAATACTGCCATATAAGCTCGCTGTGATGGAATGCAGGCATGTGTGCCCCTATTGTTGCTTAACACCTCATTCATTTCCATGGGGCCCTTACAAAAGAAGTTCCTGTTTTGATAAATAGGTAAGGGTAAGGGGACCCCTGACCATTAGGTCCAGTTGTGGCTGACTCTGGGGTTGCGGCGCTCATCTCACTTTATTGGCTGAGGGAGTCGGCGTACAGCTTCCGGGTCATGTGGCCAGCATGACTAAGCCGCTTCTGGCGAACCAGATCAGTGCACGGAAATGCCATTTACCTTCCCGCCGGAGTGGTACCTATTTATCTACTTGCACTTTGAGGTGCTTTTGAACTGCTAGGTTGGCAGGAGCTGGGACCGAGCAACGGGAGCTCACCCCGTTGCGGGGATTTGAACCGCTGACCTTGTGATCAGGTAAAGAACCTTCGGGCTGTTGTCCAATTACCTGGAAGTAAGACCCTGCAAACAAAGTGGGGCTTGGTTTTGTGTAAAACCCTTATAGTATGCACTGTAATGGGCTTCTAAAATACCCGCCATATTGAAGGACCTGAGGAAAAATACATAGGGTAGATAAAGGTAAAGGTACCCCTGCCCGTATGGGCCAGTCTTGACAGACTCTGGGGTTGTGCGCCCATCTCACTTAAGAGGCCAGGGGCCAGCGCTGTCCGGAGACACTTCCGGGTCACGTGGCCAGCGTGACATCGCTGCTCTGGCGAGCCAGAGCCGCACACGGAAACGCCGTTTACCTTCCCGCTGGTAAGCGGTCCCTATTTATCTACTTGCACCCGGAGGTGCTTTCGAACTGCTAGGTTGGCAGGCGCTGGGACCAAGCAGCGGGAGCGCACCCCGCCGCAGGGATTCGAACCGCCGACCTTTCGATCGGCAAGTCCTAGGCGCTGAGGCTTTAACCCACAGCGCCACCTGCGTCCCTACATAGGGTAGATACTGTTCTTCAAATGCAGAGTGCCATTGTTCTATTTCTTCTTCCTTTCTTTTCTTATAAATTTAGTTTTCAGAAATTCAGAGTTAATTTTGGGGGGCCAGCACTTGGCTGTAGTGCTGTTTGGTCCCCATGCTCATCTCAAGACAGATAACAAACATGCAGCAGAATTGAGATTTCCTGAGTTGGTAGGACAGAAAGCACTCGCCTGCAGGTAGAAAACTAGCACATAGTGAACCACCCTGTCCTTGCTGCACTAATTCTCTGCTTAGTGGGACTTCTCATATTCTTATACAGAGGAACAGTTTTTAAAAATGCACTTGGAGTGATAAAGTCAATTTTCTACAACCTTAAGATTTTTTCACCTGTAAGTCCACTTCCCTGTGAAACACTTATTGGTTTCGTTTTCTTGCATTGGAAGAAGTTCAAGCAGGTTTTGTTTTATTCCACTCTGCCAATCAGCTTTTCCAAACTGTATTCATTGCTGTTCTAGCAACATAAGGTACATAGAACTACTGTCCAGGTGATGAGTTTGAGGTGTCCTCAAAACTTCCATGAAAAGAAGTGGGTAATAATATTGCCCAATATTATCAAGTTCATGCACTATGAATCTCTCCCCCCTCCCTTTCTAACACAGCTCACATTTTAAGTGGGAGAAAGTGGTTCTTAAATCTGTAGCATCTTGTTTTAAGTCTGCATGTTTTTCCGCTCCAAACACACTTCCTGGAGATGGGAGTTTGGCTTTGCTTTTGAAAGTTACAACTGAGTGATCTGCACAGCTGTCGAAATGAAGGAGAACTTCCCCTTCTGAATAAGAACAGATGAATTTTGTGATGTTTTCTCTATCCACTCAGCTGTTTACTTTTGCTGGGTGCATGTATGGAGGGGGGTGGAAGCAAAATATCTAAGCAAGAAAGAGGTGAATGACTGCTGATTTCTGGTGTGCCGAGTTCCAGCGAATTCTTGGTATCCTCCCCACCACCCCTTTCAAAGCCTGTATTTACATATGAAGCAAGTCTATTGGCTATTTATCTTGTGTGGATCTGGGGAAGCTGTAGAAGAGGAGTTTCAGGGGAATTGTCAGCAGACTCCTGTTTACTCCTGTTACTATGCAGATAAGATTGAGGGGGGAAGCAGCTGTCACCTGGCTCCAGGTCTAGGTCATCCTGTTCCTTCCGTGCCATTCTCACAGGAAAGGAAACTGCACATAGGTAAACCTAATAGCAGCAGCCAATCAGGCTTATTAACCCTTGATTAATAGTCCTCCGAAGCAGTCTCTGCAGTTTATGATAATTGCTTCCCCCCCATAGCCCCGGTTGCTGCAGAACCATCATCGCCCCTTCCCACAAGCGCTTCTCATCCAGGGCAGGTGTCTCCTTGCTGCTGCTGCTGTTGAAGCTTAGCTGTGGAGAAAAGTGCTTGGAAAATAAGTGAGAGGTAGGGAGGAACGTTTCTGTGCTCCTCAACCTTTTGGGGGTAAAATGGGACTTTCTGCCCGCTCCCTTTCTGTGCAATCAGGGTGGTTTCCATTGTGTTTGTTTAAAGCACCTAGAGACTCATTCAGTGAGTTCAGTGCAGAAGCAGGCAGTAGTTACGTTCAGATGCTTTAAAAAACCCTATACTTTCTATTATTGCAGGACACTGTGCTTGTGGTAAATGGTTTCCTAGTGTTGTTATTTATTAAATTTGTATACCGCCCTATACCCGCAGGTCTCGGTACAGATGGACTTTAATTAAGGGTGAGAAAAATCAGGCAAGTATTTGCAAAGGTATTTGTGCTAACTGAGTTGTCGTCAGCCTCTCTTCTACTTCTGTCCTGGCTCCAGTAGCCTTTGGGTGGAAAGGTCAAAGGCGTGGCACACGTGTGGACCAAGAATATACAGATTCTGCGCCAGTTGCATTGAGGTTTCTGGAACTTGAGAAGGTTAAGAGGGGTGACTGTGGAGAGCAGGCAACAGGAGGAGGAAACTGAAAGAGTGCTCTGTAAGGCAGAGGAGTGCAGCCTTTTGATCCCCCAAAGAGCCAAGCCAGAGGTTTTCACTGGCCATGGGTGAAAAGGAATGGCGCTTCTGCCTTTGCCAGAATGGCCGGCTGTGCAAGTAGTATGTCACCACTCCTCTTTCCCCTTAGGCTCTGGCTGGGAGGGAAAAACTAGGGCTATGAGCCAGTTATTTTGTATGGGGCGAGGGAGCATCCACAAACACTTCTCCATCCTTGTGAGAACAGGATGCTTTCCTAGTAGGCACACATCTTGTACCATAAAGCAGAAAGGCCTAAGTGCATGGAAGAAATGCAGTCCCTTAGCCCTGTTGCAGAATCCAACCTCAAACCTGAATGTAGGAAAGATTTTATTGAGAATAAGGAACCAAAGGGGAAAGATGGAACTGTACTTTTAAGACGGGGAAGGCCCTCCAGATGTTTTTATGGGTCCAACCAACAACTCCCATAAGCGCCAACCAGTGGTGGGGTTGCAGTTCAACCATGTATGGAGTGCAGCCCACTGGCTACCCCTGTTTAGGAAGCTGAGTGAGTGTTGAAAGATCTAGCTAACCTATGGAAGAATCATTGTGAGAGTCCACTACCCACCCAGCCTAGGTAGAATCAGCTTGCTCAGGTTGTAGACTCGGCACTTAGCATTTGTCAATGGTCAATGGTCAAAGGTAAGGGACACAGCAATAAAGGCATCACTGTTCTGTATTTATGGTGTTTGCAGCCAGGTGGCTTTGACTGACAGGTTGGGTGCCTGGCACAGCTCAAGGGCTTGGCTGTGCCTATGTGGGAAAGATACACTAAGACACAGTTTGAGAAGTTAAGAGATAAGCGGCCAGCATGTTTATTAACACAGAAGTTTCCCAGCTTTGGAAATAGACATAATCTTAAAGGCCTTCGGACAGTTTGTGCAAAAGTAGTGAGAGGTTGTGGAATGGGGAAAGGCTGGGTAATTTGTATGCCTTAAATGCGATCCCCAAGCAGGATAAATTCATGTCACCTGGGAGAGTTGGGAGCCTAGGGAAGGCTTCTCTTGCCTTCTGTATGAGGTTTTATAGCAGATCCTGCATCACACAAAAAGTGCATCCTTACTGATATGGTGATGTCTGTGAAGCTCAGCCTAAATCTGGGCATGAGCTGGTAATGTGAGGAACCAGCTCCATCTTTATTCTGATACAAGTGTGTTCCTGCCATTATGAATTCCTTGGGCAGATAAATAGTTTGTATATTTCTTTCAGCTTGACTAACCAGCCTGTTGGATAATCATTAGAATGAAACATTTTATTATTGGATTGGAGACTACTTGAAAAGTGACTTTATATTATAGAGAGGCTATAAGACCAAAGTTGTCAGTGTTTGCCAGATTTGGATTTGAACGAATGAAATGTATTAACACCTTCCTGTTCCTTTTGTGTTTCTGATTTTGGGAATCCTTGATTTCTTTTTTTAAAAAGATACTCACTTTTTAGGCACTCTTTTCATTTTGAAGAACACAAGTTAGGTTTGGGAAGCCAGAAACTTTGGGAAACTGCCTTTTCAGTACCCTGTGATCAGGACTGTGCACTGTGGCTTAAATAAAATCTTATGCCAAGAAAAGATGGATTCTGCATCCTATATAAATAATGTACATTTCCACAAATGGAAGGCCTTCTCCTTTTTCAAAGGCAGCAAGCAATTCTGTGATCTTTGAGCAGAAACAAGGTCTTGGCCATTTGAAATCTTCCTGAGCCCTCCCCTGGCTATGAATCGTTTGTCAGGTACTTCCCAGTCTCTCATGTTTATCTATGCAAATGTATACACCACGAAGACTAAAAATGTGCATTAAAAAAAAGATAAATTTAGAGTTCTGTGCCCAGTATCATATTCTGTTTTTCTGTGGCTTTGTGTAAACCATCAGAAAACATGCTACTCTGCCCAATGAAGCGTTCTTTTCTGAAAATCGCTGCACGGCCATGAAAAACCAACGTCCTTTCGGTTAGGCCCAACTCTCTTGCTTTTTGGAATGGTGAATGGTGAATATCGACAACAACCTATTATAGCAAAGAAGAGTTTTGACTTTGCTGTTATGCAAGGAGCTCCGTTTTGTGCACTCTGGTTGCAAAACCTAGTTTTCCACTGGCCCACTCCTGCTGGAGCGGGAACTCTTATAGAAATTTCCTTTGCTAGCGCATTATTTTGACAGATAACGTTGGCAACAAAGCATGCGTGTCACTTCACGCAGAGAGGTGCCAGTGCCCTGCCTAGTGTTTGCCAGTGCCCTGGAAGCTAAAACTGACTCTAGCCCGTTCTTCCTTCTCTCCGGATCCTGTGTTGTGCGAGATGCTCACAGCCAGGAGTTGCACTGGCGGTGGGGACTTCTTTGGCTTGTATTTTTGCCGCATATAAATAGTTACTGTTGCTAGGCGAAAAGGGGAACAAAGGGCTTTGTGAACCAGTTTCCAAGAGTGATTAAGCAAAACTTCACACTGTGTTGTGCATGGGGTGTTTTTCCTCCCTTCCCTCAGAACTGCGGTCTGTTTACTCCAGGCACACACACCGCTTGACCAATGCTGATGAATCAACGCAGAGTCACCAGAGTAAGGGAACAGTTGTTGGACTGTAGCTGATGAGACATGATGCCCTTTTTGTCCCACGTCAGGAGCATTCTGACCGGGAGACGGCAGCTAAACATTCTGTGCGCCCAAGAGATCCATGTGACGGTGGCCTGACTTTGACTTCACTGACTTGGCAAGGCCTTTAATGAGTTCAAACTTTAATGAAAGTTCAAACACGTTTTCTCCTTGTCTGTCTCTCTCTGCCGCCGCCCAGAATTTGCAGATTAGGAGTCATCTTGGTCACATTCATGCCACGTATTTTAAGCACTGTGATGCCACTTCAAGCAGCCATGACTCCCCCCCCCCCAAAGAATTCTGGGAGCTGTAGGGGCTCCCTGTTCACTTCACAGTGGTACAGTTCTTCTTTCCCAGGGAACTCTGGGAAAGATAGTTCTGCTAAGCGGAATAGGAGTCTCCGAACAACTCTGGGCACCCATTGCAAGTTGCAGCTCCCAGAATCCTTTGGGGAGAAGCCATTGCTGTTTAAAGTGGAACCATAGTGCTTTAAAAGTATGGCGTGAACATGGTCCTTCAATACACCTTGCTTAATGGGAGGTTCTGTATATGGAAGATCAGATAGATCCAGTCTTGTTGCAGTCGGTGTGTGGTGTCAGAGCCCAGGTCACAAAATGCGGTTGAATAAATGAATGGCGCAAGCAGACATACATGGCTAAAAGAACTTAGATGCCCCTCCATAAATCGGTTTATATTTTTATGACTCCTATAGCATTGAGCTCTTACAATGCTGCCAAAAAAAATTCCTTTTCTCCCTCCTTTCTGAAATCATTCATCCCTCTCAGAAGCTGCTGATTGTTTCTCCATTAATTTTGATGTTGGCTGGCGAGCATTTTTCATTTTAAACTGTATAATAAATGGCGATGAGTGCAGACTCTACATGCCATAATTCCCTGGGGGAAAAGGGGTTGGTTGTTAAGGCACTCTAGGAATTGTAGCTCTGTGAGGCGAGGAGGTGGTCTCCCTAACAACTACCAGCACCATTAACAAACTCCAGCTCCCAGGATTCTTTGGGGAGAAGCCATGACCGTTCAAAGTGGTATCGCAGTGCTTTGAATGTATAATGCAGATGGGGCCTTTGTTGACTACAGCCCCTTGAGTTTGGGCTACTTGCTAGCAGAAGGGAATTCCCTACCAGCTGGAGGAGTCACAGTGAAGGAATCTCTCACCTGCCAACTTCATTTGACAGCCCAGGTGAAACCAAGTGGGTGTTCTTGGTTGATCTTTGAGATCATAGTGAGGCATGAGGAAGGAAGCAGTTTCCTTAAGTATGCTAGGTAGGGCTTCAGAAGCCGAAGCCACTTATTTCAAATGTGGCTACTCCCAGATGAGTTATTTCTTGCTTCCCAGAACTTGCAGCCATATTGAATGTTTTCTGCTACGACACACTATGGCAGGGAGAACATTTCCTTCCCCAGCCAACCTCGTTTCTAAGTGGGTTGAACCCCTCTTCGCTCCTGTTTTGCTTTTAATTTCCAATTGGGAAGAAACAGGCTCTCCTGAGCACTAGTGTGCCTGCTGACTAACATGTACCAACACAACGCTTTTTCCTGACTTTAGAGTTTTTCGTTTTTCGCTTGTTCCTCAGCTTCTATTTTCTTTCTCCCACCCCCCTCTTTCCCCATCCAAGCAAACATCCATAGTGTCAGCGGAAGCTCATTCCAAAACATTGGTGCAGCTTCGGCTATTTTGAAACAGCAAACATGCTGGTAATATTTGTACCACAAATCTTGGTACCCCTTTGGTTCAAGTCAGGTACAGATATGTCATGGGATGGGGGCCAAGAGGAGTGTCTTCTTAGCGCTGTGCCAGAGTTACTTGCATGTGCCTAAAATTAGATGAGCATAAAACATGTGGCAATCTCTTGTGGAGGTTTTTTAAGTGAGTGGGTGAACTTCAGTACAAAATACAAGTAAGCAAAATTCTTTGCCTTTGCATAGAGGCCAACAGCTAATGTGAGATTTTCTTGGATGTCATTTCCTTACCGCGGCTGCTCTGACAAACCCATGGCTTTGTGACTCTTTCCAGACCCGATATTCAGTAGGGCACAGCATTTTAACTTTTTCCACCCCATAGCCCACTGCAGACCTTTGCACTTGTGGCGTTCAAGAGTTCTGACTAAAGCTATGCAAGCAAATGCTTAAGAACTGCAGTAGGAAATGCAAAGTTCATCCTCTCAACTAGTCAAGTTCATCCTGTCTGCTAATCTCTTCTACTTAGAAAGGCGTATGGAAACAGCCTTCCTTCAGAAGTGCTTGTGTGTCCCACGTAGCACCACTGACAATTCCATTTTGTTAGGACAGGCACCCCCAAACTCTGCCCTCCAGCTGTTTTGGGACTACAATTCCCATCATCCCTGACCACGTGTCCTGTTAGCTAGGGATGATGGGAGTTGTAGTCCCAAAACAGCTGGAGGGCCGAGTTTAGGGGTGCCTGTGTTAGGACATTTGAGGTGTATTCATGCAGCCCATGCCCCTAACATGCCTCTGTGTGCTTCCCTCTCCACCTTACCCCAAACTTGTCCATGCTACATATACATGAGTAGAACTCCCATGACCAGGAACCTGGGCAAACCAATCTCGGCTTGCTCAGGATTCACACAATGCACCTCTTTGAGAGGGCATCACATCATTGCAGTGCACTGAGGATGGGGGATGGGGGATCCTTGCAGTCACAAAAGAAACTTCCCGGGCAGAATGGCCACCCCATGGCAAGTCTTCTCCAGCTGATCTCAGTTGTGCTGAAAGGTGAGCGCACAATTTTAAATAAAGCTGACATCTACTCTCGTGCAGTTAGGCTTCCTTGTTCATCCTCCTCTGTTTAAAACAAGTTCTTCCTGGCAAAAGGGAAAGGGAAAGTCTTAATCTTACATGTTTCTGCTCTGTTCTAAAATCCCTTGACTATCTAGAAAGTACTTAATAAATTTTGCTACGGGCACACAGACAAAACAACAGTCCAGGCTCCCAAAGGTTGGAATTGTAGGTGAGTTTCCAAAGAGGCTGTTGCGTTTGCTGTAATATTAAGAGATGATAAACCTGGACTCAAACCCCCTGGGGATCCGAAGCATAAATTGCAAGAGTACAGTATAAACCACAGTTGTTCCCTTGGAATGTGCAAGCAAATCAATATTTATCAAGTCTCACTAATGCACTTGTCAGATTAAATTCTCAAATATCCCGTTGAACATGCAGTGGGCTTATAAAATATGTAGACTTCGGCTATTTCTCCATCTCAACCGGCTGCCAACAAATGAGACAATAACATCCCAGTATGCTTTCTGTTTTAATATTCCGAACAGCTTTATTGAGGTTGCGAGCGCTTCATATCTAAGCAAGCATAGGAATAATTTTATTAAATCAGAAATATAATACTGTAAGACAAGGCCTGGTGGAATAGGTTCCTCCTGGTGATTTTCAATAATAATACTAAATCATTTGTGAATTGGGTGGCTTGGTAATGTGGAGGTACCTCTGCAAAGTCACTAGGGGATTTATTAATCTTTGGCCCCCACCTTTCTTTGAAGGATCTTATGCCCTATCTCTTCAGACTATGTCTGGAACCTTTGGGGGAATATTCATCTCCATACCTGTATTTAATGGATGCAGGTTTGTAAATAGCCACTCATCCGGCTTCCTACGATTAAGAGCAACCCTCAGGCAGAGAGGGTGGTATTGCTAATTGTTTTCATTCTGACACTCAAATGTTAGCCTTGTTTCACTTTCAAACCTAAACTGCTGCTACTCATTTTAGGAGCACTTGAGCTTGGCTCACACTCAGGACTCAAGGCAGTGTGTGTGCAAGAAAACTCCCGAGCAATTTTGCAGCACATTTGATGGGCACAGGTGTGCATGATTTTTTTTTTTGGGGGGGGGTGTCACAGGTGTGAGGTGGTGGGTAGGGGAGAAACTTGATGCCAATTATACTTGGAGAATTCAGTGTTGTGTGATCCTTAAGACATTGGTCTAGATCAGTGTTTCCCAACCTTTTTTGGGCAAAGGCACACTTGTTTCATGAAAAAAATCTCGAGGCACACCACCATTAGAAAATGTTTAAAAAATTAACTCTGTGCCTATATTGACTATATATAAAGTAACTCTCTTTAATAGGAATCAAATAAACACAAAGAAAGTATTTTATAATTACTTTATTATGAAATAGTAAGTAAACAGAAATATGAAAAATTATAAAATACTTTATTCAGTGCGCCTTTTGTCCCTCTCCTCGAAATGCTCCAACTCAATGTTCCTCCGCGGGCTGGCCATTGGAGAGCCGTGTCGCCCACACCGCAGCCCAATACAATATGAACCCTCCCCTCGCAAGCGGCAACCCCTCCACACTCCCCACCTTAAGCCTCCACACGCGCCCTGCCCAAAGAGATGCCCGCCCGCGCGCGAGGGGATCCTTTACCTCAGCATCCCGCCAAAAAAAAAAAAAAAAAGGGCGGGAGACTGCGGTCCCTCAGAGGCTGGGAGGCTGGGCGTTAGGAAGAAGCAGCCGCCTTCATCCAAGCAGGAGCAGCAGCAGCTGTAGCTGTAGTAGCGCCAAGCTGTGCCGGGGACTCCGTGCCCATGAGGGGAGGGAGGGGAGAGAGAGGAGAGGCAGCAGGTCGCCCTCTTAAGTCACGCGCGCGCAGGCACCACCACGCATCCCTCGCGCCCTCTCGCAGAGCCCCTGCTCAGCACCTCCCACCTCGGGGACGCCCGTCATGAGCCGCTGAGAGGCCGCCAAGCCTCCAGGCTGCTCCCATTCAGCCTTAGGCGCGCGCCCGCCTCGGGAAAAGCGGTGCTGGGAGGCGGAGAGAGAGGACGCCGCTGGCCGCGTCCCACCCTCAGTCAGTCGGCTCGGAGCTACTGAGGAGAGGGAGGTGGGGATGACGGCGCGTCTGTTCCGCTCGGGGCCAGCGCGCCCCCGCCCCCCTCTCCAGAATCCCCAACTAAATACGATGCGCTAAGGGAGGGGGGAGAACCCACCCACAAAGAGGACGCCTTTCTGCAGGGCGCCTAAGGCCTCTCGCCGCCCGCCTCGCCCGCCTCCCTCCCACGGCACACCAGGCAACGTCTCGCGGCACACTAGTGTGCCGCGGAACACCGGCTGGGAAACACTGGTCTAGATCCCCACTTAGCCATGCAGGTTATTGGGTGACCTTTGGCCAATTACAGCCTTCTGTTGTACTGTTTTATTGTTGTTAGCTGCCCTGAGCCCGGCTTTGGCTGAGGAGGGCGGGATATAAATAAATTTTATTATTATCATTATTATTATAGTTATTCATTCATTCATTCTAGCCTAACTTACATTGCAGGGTGTGTGTGTTTTTAGGCGAGATGGAAAGGTAAAATGAACAAGAAAGAACCATCTGTGCACTCTCTGGAGCAAGGATAGGATCAAAACGTAATCAGATAGCAGCGTGTAGGGCAAGCTGTCTGCATAACACCAATGTGCTTGTTGCTTTTTAAACTCTTGGTAGCATTGTGTAAAAAAATCGGTTTGCTGAGTAGCTAGCATGAACCCTGTATCTTTTGTAGGTACAGAATTAATGATACTTAAATGCTTTGTTTATCAGAGCTGAGCAGAAATGTCGTGTTGCTGAAATATGTAGGGGCTCCCAGATCTATCCAGTGTTGACTGCTTCTACCCACAAAGCTTTGCAACTGGTGCTTGTAAACGAAGACGTGGCACTTTCAATTCCCCTAGCGTGGGAACGGGGTGCTCCCATAGGGCTAATATTCAGCAAGCCTAAACAGAGCAAAGGTTTTCTGCAAAGCTAAAATAAGGCTTGGAAACAGCTTAAAATAGCCTGAAAATGGATAGTGGGACCCTCATTTCTTAAAGGCCTTGTTTGTTTGCAAATTCCCAAAAGTGATTCCAACATGTTTTGTATACTGGGGGGGAGGGGTCTTTTTGAAACTGTATCTGCATCTGTGTAAACAGGCACATGCAAAACTGTACTTGTTTACGTATATTTTTTGCCGAAAGCTTTTCTATAACATGGACCTGGGTGCAGAATGTTAAAGGTGAAAGAGGTCCATTGCTGTTGGTTCCCTGTTTGTAGCTTACTTCCCATCGCCAGTGTTCTATGTGCCTTGGAAAATTTTTGCTTGACTTTCCATAGTTCCAGCGCAGAAATAAGTGTGAAACTGTTTATAACCAGTCAGATGACATTCGTTCTGCAACCTGAATTTGGCCTCATTTGGCTTGTTTCTCGACACTTGAGACTAAATTAAAACTATGTCGGGAATGCTGTTTTCACCTAAGCTGTGCTGAACCGTGTTCCAAAACTTAACTACCAAGTAAGAACATAAAAAGCACCTGTTGGGTCAAGCCCAGCATCTTGTTTTTCTCACTGAGGAACCAGATGCCCTGAAAAACCCACAAGCACAGGACCTGAGCATCTTAGCACTCTTCCCCGTTTACATTTGCAGACATCTGCAGCACCTTTCTGCTCACCTGGGATTCTTAGCGACAGGTCTTCAGAGGCATCCTGCCTTAGACAGGGGCGGGGGTAGAAGAAAGCAACTGTGGCTGATAGCCATTGATTTTTTTATTTTTATTTTTGGAAAGGATTACCAATTTTAATTCTGTTTCAAATTCCAAAAACACTTTGAAGGACTCACATTCCTCCTCAACTTTCTTTGCATATACCAAATAATTCATTCAGTTTAATAAACAGGCAGTCTTGAATACAGTAAATAGATAATGTTGAATAATATGTTGCCCAGAGCCAGTCTAAAACAGTGACAAAGTTTAATCAGTTACAGATAGGTAGCCATGTTGGTCTGCCATAGTCAAAACAAAAAAAAATTCCTTCCAGTAGCACCTTAAAGACCAACTAAGTCAGTTCTTGGTATGAGCTTTCGTGTGCATGCACACTTCTTCAGATACTCTGAAAGCTCA
Source organism: Podarcis gaigeae (assembly GCF_964106915.1). NCBI lineage: Eukaryota > Metazoa > Chordata > Lepidosauria > Squamata > Lacertidae > Podarcis > Podarcis gaigeae. The sequence goes on from NC_139681.1 coordinate 79,855,971, forward strand.
TACCAAGAACTGACTTAGTTGGTCTTTAAGGTGCTACTGGAAGAAAGTTTAATCAGTATAACCAGTGGAGGTTGCAAATCTACAACTAAGTCTACCATGGTGGAAGAAACTGGGCAATTTACCCCTTCTGGGCTGAACCTATGGCCTTTGCCTGTATGCTGTATTGCCATATCTAAGTCCGTCAGTGACGGTACAGAACGCAGTCTGGGTTTTCTCTGCATGTCGCAACAGAGCTGTATGCAGTATCATACATGACCACCAAGCTGCTGCTAGAATGCTCACACCTGTTACTGCACAGGGCAGACCCCCAAAAAGGAGGCTACCAGGTTTCCATCTAGGGCAAGCTGATAGCCATTGATAACTGTTTGTCTAATACTCTTTTAACGCCATCCAAGTTGGTGGCCATCACTGCCTCTTGTAGGAGCAAATTCCATAGGTTATATTTATTTTAAGGATTTTCCATAGTTAACTATGTGTTGTTTGAAGAGGTGCACTTCTTTTCCCATTCCTTGAATCTTCCAAAATTCAGCTTCATTGAATGTTCATTCATTCGTTCATTAAAATTTATATACCGCCCTATACCTGGGGATCTCAGTTCACAGAATAAAAGCAAGATATAAAAGCACAACATGCCTAATAGAAATAAAAACAGCAACTCAATACCCCCCCACCAAAGAAAGAAACATGTTAAAAGGGCATAGGATGTAAATCGGATCAACCAAACGCCTGGTTAAAAGAAACGTTTTTGCCTGGCACCTAAAGGTGTATAATGAAGGCACCCAGGTGAACTTACCTGGGGAGAGCATTCCACAGACTTACTGTGATAGATGTGCCTGCTCCTGTTGCACCGTGAAGTCAAGAACTACGTACTTAATACCCATTCCAGCATCTGATTCTGGACTTCTCTCTGTCACTGCCTCCCCCTCAGCCGTAGGGCAGTTGTAAGTGCCCCCCCCATGGTGTTTCACCCAGTGTGCCCCCCCCCCAGCTACACCTCTGACCCATTCAAAAATCCTACAAATAGCATCCCTGAAGTTGCAGGCTTATAGGGAATGCAGCTTGTAACTGGGGGGGAAATCAATAGCTTTTGCTTATCTTATCATCTTATCTTTTCACCTCCCTTCTTCCTGCACAGGTGACTGAAAGAGAAGTTTTAGCAGGTGACTTGGCAACAGGTGCGCAGCACCTAATCGAGCTTGCACTTCCCCATTTGCAAAACAGTTTCCTTGATAGCGGAGCTAAGTTGCCACAAAGAAGTAAAGTCCACCAGTAATTACAGATTACACATTAACATGTTGTAATCTGGAGCTCGATGATCTCTGCCTTCCTGTGTGTGGAGTGCTCTCTTATTAAATGTCATGGCACAAATGGTTCTGTTTAACTTTAGGAAAAGCAGCTTCTTTGCTGGTTTTATGCATCTGATGACGAAGGTTTGTGCACCAGCTAGCATGTTGCTTACTCAGAGGTGTCAGATTACTTATTCCTCCTCACATATTGTAAGCATTCCCTCCCCTCAATACAGCAGCCTATTTCTCTTCTTCCAAAACACAAACAATATTGGCTTTCTTCTCTGTCAGCAATTTAACACTTTTTCTTAATAGAGCTCCCCGCTGGGTTATTGAAGAAGTGCAGCAAGGAATGTGGCGCTCTGCCCTGTTTATCCTTTACAAACCACCTGCTTTTTTTGGAGAAAATATGTAGCAGTTGAGGGGATATGGCAATCTCATTTACTGCTGTTTCTGTTCTTTTGAGGGGGTGGGTATTGTTTTTATTGTTAAACTTGGTGGTGCTTTTCTTCAGTTGCATGTGCAAGTCACCTCGAGATGTCTTGCATCGGATGGCAAGCGTATGGTCATAAATTTGGGGGAGAGCGTTGGCCGCTGCCCTGAACTAGAAAACAGTTCCAGTGCAAGGAATCTAGCGTGATTTCTTTGCCCCCCGTTTTTGTTGCGCCAGAGACCACGTTCCCTGTTTAACTTTGGCCACAGGGAAGAAGTACAGTGGTACCTCAGGTTACATATGCTTCAGGTTACAGACTCCGCTAACCCATAAATAGTACCTCGGGTTAAGAACTTTGCTTTAGGATAAGAACAGAAATCGTGCTCTGGCGGCGCGGTGGCAGCAGCACGCCCCATTAGCTAAAGTGGTGCTTCAGGTTAAGAACAGTTTCAGGTTAAGAACAGACCTCCGGAACGAATTAAGTACTTAACCCGAGGTACCACTGTACTAAATGGTGGCATCATAAATGAATTGGAGCATTTGACTCACAAGGGGGTTTTGGGGGTGTAGTAATGTTAGAAGCTGTTCCTTGGTCAAACAACGAGAGTGAGGCCTTGTGGGTAACCAACAAGCCACAAGTACCATGGGAAATAAGTCTTGTCCCTTTAACCTCAGACTAACAGGCTTCCAGGGTGTGAGAGGTTTACTATGGGAAAGGAGACCCCTGATTTAATGAAAGCTTTGACACCTGGGTTCGAAGTTATGTACATCCCCTCAGTGATGTTATCTGCCTTGATTGCCTGGGAATGTGCATCTGCATAAGCTCCAGGGGAAGGGAGGAAATTCCTTTGATTTAGGCTCTGGGTTCTTAATGGGTACAGCTGCCAGAAGTTAGATTGATTAGCCTGCAAGTCAGTCATTGGAGCATTTAAAAATAATCAGGAGTTATGATTGGTTTCGGGGGTTCCGATGCGCTGAGAAGGCATGCTCTGCAATCCGCAAATCGCCCGGCTGCTGATGTTCCAACCAAGTTGCCGTCCTTTGTGATGGAGAATTGCGAAAGCCTCTGAATGCGGAACATTGAAAGGACTTTAACTATTCTATCTGTGTCTTAGTCGTGAGTATGTAAGTCAGTTAGATTTCACAATGTTCTTATTTTCTTGCTTGTAACTTTCTAAAAGAGTGCCTGCTATTTTAGCATGTTTTCTTATGGTTTTTTTAAAATAAATTTTAAAGAAGAAACTGTTTGGTTTGTGTGCCTTTCCCGGGGGGAAAAGCTAATTCCTAGCCTTATTCCTGGTTGCGCTCTACCATAGAATTTCTGTCTGCAAGTCTGTGGATGCAACTTGTGGAGTGGGGGATAACCAGCAATAATGGGGCCCAGCCTTCTCCCTGGGTTGTGGCTCTGTGTTCCCCGGAATGATCCTACCGGTTCTAATTTGTTCTGTTTCTGTAAAACGTAGACGAGCCTGCCAGCCCTGCTCAAGAAACCTGGTCTGGCCGGAGAGCAGGGACAGGTGAGGGAGGGGCGAGGCTGGGGGCAAGTTTACCACAGGGGGGATGGGAGCAGGCACCTGGTTCCTGTCTGATTAGCATTTTGCATCCAACTGATAGCCTAAATAGGTGTGTAGCCTCTCAGCAAAAATTATGCATGATTGCAGAGTGAGGGGGAGGAAGGTGTTGTCCTAGAACTGATGCAAGGAAAATCCATCTTACCCAGGAATGTTCTCCCTGATGTGGGGCAAGGACATGCAGATCCTACAACGCCTGCGTTCTGTTTTGTATTCATTCTCCTGGCTTGTATTGCTTACTCCTAATACTTCACTGCTTTTATTATATATATATATATGTCTCTCCCTGCACAAAACCCAGTCAGTTGCTTTTGTCCTGATCTTCCACTAGTCACTTTTAAAAAGTGGATGGTTAAAAAGTGGATGCTTTTTCCCAAGGAGATTGAGCTGATATGCATCATTCTCCTCTTCCTCCTATTACATCCTCACAAGAACCCTGTGAGGTTCATTAGGCTGAGAGGTTGTGTTTGCGGAACTGTGGGTCGCATTTGGTTTGCCTCCCAGTCTGTAGAACAGGCATGGCCAAACTTGGCCCTCCAGCTGTTTGGGGACTACAATTCCCATCATCCCTGACCCCTGGTCCTGTTAGCTAGGGATGATGAGCGTTGTAGTCCCAAAACAGCTGGAGGGCCAAGTTTGGCCATGCCTGCTGTAGAAAGAAGAATTGGCAAAGCTTTGCAACTGCTGAAACGTCATAACTTCTAGTCGCTTCTTGAATGGATAGAGAAAACTGAATTGTTTTCCTTTTCTCTTCTCCCTCCCCACAGGGGCCATGAGTTTTTAGTTGACTTGAATGGTTTGGCACTCTATGACACGACTGAATTTGACCAGCTGAGGAGGCTGTCTACGCCTGTGTGTACAGGATCCAACTCCAACTACTACACCATCTGGAAGTATTTCTGCAGGGATCATTTTGGCTGGAGAGAATATTCAGAGGTATTTCACCATCACCCTTAAATTTCAGGGGAAATGTTGGGGGATATAGATGCGGGAAGCCTTGGTTCATAATGCCCCCCACGGTGGGGTCTTGGTTATAAATCACCGTTAACTAGCCTAACCTGCTTTGCAAGATGCTCAAGGATAAATGAAAAGGCTTTGCGTAAACTGGTAGCCTTTTCCGTATCCAGAAAAATAGCTACTCGTGCAAAGTTTTGCAAGCTCAGTGGGACTATCCAAATCTACTTAGCCCCCCAAACGGCTCTTGGGTTTCTCCAGACTTTCCGGGGCAGATTTGGCAGCAGGGCACAGGTGGGTGAGGAAGAGGAGAGGAAGTATCCATTGACCAGTTCAGGGCTAGTCAATGTTATGCACTCCAGATGTGGCTGGACTCCCAAGTCGCCCCAGCTCCAACCAGTATAGCCAATGATCAGGGATGATGGGAGTTGCAATCTAGCAACGGTCAGATCTTGGGGAGTGCTGGGTTGACAGGAAAACTCTTGACATGTTCGCAGGAATAAGACCTTATGCAACTGCTCACTGATTGGCCCTTCAAGGAGCACCCAATTGATGCTTAACACCCTTAACTTTCACGAGAGAGGTTTAAATATGCCTGCGTCCTCTCCTTCTGGAAGCTGAAGACTGCAAAGGCCATTCAATTTAATCAGCTTCTGCTCAGTTGTTCCAACTTTCATTTCAGTGTGGCGGAAACGTGGAGGGGGGGTGGTTGCGAACCATAATCCTTCAGGATAATGCATATAGTGGTGCTTAGCACTATCTTTAATGACAGCAGAACTGGAAAACCCTGCCATAAAAAAAAAAAAAAACAGTGGGGGAAACCAAAGTATATTTGCACCGGTGGTGTGGATTATTAAATATTTACTTAGCTTTGTTTGTTTGTTTTTTTAAAAAGCCCGTTGTGCGATTGATAGAAGAAGCCAACTACCGAGGGCTGGCAGAGGTCCGGTTTGTTACATGGCACAACCGTTACGTCCTGAACATTAAAGATGGCTTCCAGCAGAATTCGTGCATTCGAAGAGAAATCAAGAGGAGACCTTTCTTCCGCTCCTGTGTGATCCTCATGCCATACTTGCAGTAAGTGATGGGACTCCCTTTCGGCAGCGACCGTTGTTGTGGGGCAAATGGACATGGGTGAACCCCCTACATCCCCTTTCCTAACGCTGGAGTGCCCATGTTTCTTTACTGAGATGTCTTGACTTACCCAAATGTTAATGAATGGTGACCTTCTGATTATTTTCAGAGGGCTTAACTGCATAGGATCATGCTTTAGGTGCACCTAACCCCATCTATTACAGCTCCCTCTGACTTCGTAGATGTCCTTGCAATCAGTTGTTCTGGATTCCGTTAAGGGACTTCTATTTATCCAACTTCTGTGTATGACCTCTGTGCTTACCATACTCTCTTCTAGGTCCCCTAGCTGTATTAAGGGAATTTCTGTTCTGATATTCCTTGCGTTATTTCCCCAGCACTGCATAAAAGACAGTCAATAAGGGGAGCAGCTCTGGAAACTTTGCATTAGTGGGCAATAACAGGACCAATCACTATGACAGTTCATCAGGCCTTTTAGGATTGGATAATAACTCCCAGGAGCTGGTGCCTGACCCTGGGGAGGCTCCTGTCCTTTTTGAAATCTGCTTGTTGATGCTCTATTGGTCAGAGGAATGGTATTGGGTGGGGTTTAGCCTTCACCCCACATTATAGAGGCTTAGGAGCCCTGTTGGTGGTGGGCTGGGCTACCTGGCTAGCTCCCTAAGAGGCGAACCTCCTTTAGTATGGGTAGTTGCCGCTTCAAAATTAGTTAACGGAGGAGCAGCTATGACAGTCTGTTCATAGGAATCACAAGGTCTTATAGCACCTTTAAGGACCAGCTGTTATTGCAGCTTTTGGGAATATAACCCTTCATCATATGCATCCCTTGGGTTCCACAAGACTTTTAGGTCAAAAGACTTGCGTGTGGTTTGAAACTACCAGAAATTCAGCAGGAATAAAACTGATCTAGGGTGCTTCCTGCAACTGGAAGTAGAATGGCAACTTGGATTCCAGGCTTCTAACTAGCCAAGTGGGCATTGCCCCTTCCCCAAATGTTGGAAGGGGAGGTAGTTTCTCCCCCCCCCCCTTTTCTTTCATTGGGCCATTATGCGTTTGGGGGAGAATTAAATACTCCCTTTCCCCTCACTGTACTTCTGGTTGTCCTCTACAGTTTGAGGGAAACGGAACGGAAGGAAATGCTATAAAGGCGCAATGCCGTTTGAAAAAATTAGTAGTGAACAGAGTTGCTTCCTAGAGAGGAGAGATAGACCATAGAGAGGAAAGCGGCTAGAGCAATCTGATTGGTCAGAACATCATCGGCACAGTGGCCTTTTTACACGTGGGGAAACTGTGTGGAAATTCCATTGAGCTTATATATATATATATATATATCTGGCTTTTTTTCTGAACTCTGTGAAGAAGAAAAGGAAAGGGAAACCTGGGGGGGGGGGGGGGGAGAGACGACACACCTTGTTCACAACTCTGTACAAAGAGAGTGGAAAACATGCCTTTTTCCATTAAGTGCCCAGTGCAGTAGCAGCCTTAATGAAGTCCATTGCTGCCAACTGTACCCTGGCTTTGAACACCTAGTGTTCGGGTTTTAAATACACGGAAGTGTGTTCCGTGGTCTGTGCTCGTGGGACCTTCGTGATGGCAGCTTAATGTTCCGGGAACTGTGTCTCCTTCAGGTGACACTCTCCATCATAGGAGGGGTAGGATTCCTCACCCGGGACTGGCTTGAGCAGATGCAGGAATGATCACTAGGACAGGTCATACGCATCAAAAACCTGCTGTGTTTCTGCAGCCCAGTGAAAAATCCCACGATAACTCCGTGTCCGTGGATCCCAGTAATATTATCATACGAGCTGCTGCTATTCCAATGGTCGGTCCTTTTGCCCCTAGCTTTCTAAATTAAAAACTTAGGCTTGAAGGTATAATGGTATATCATGTGATTGTTCCCAAGTATGACCCACAACCTAGATAACTATGATGTTCCTCCTCCAGTCCCAAGAGGCAGTGTGCTTCTGAATATCCATCGGCTGGAAACTACTGGAGGGTAGTTGAATTCGTTGAATTTATATCTTGCCCTATATCTGCAAGTCTCCCGTGGGCACCTGGTTGGCCACTGTGAGAACAGCATGCTGGACTAGATGGGTCATTGGGTCGATCCAGGAGGGTGAACAGTTCCCCTGCTCCAAACAAAAGAAATTGTGTTTCCAAATACTTCTAAAAGTACATATTCAGATTACTATTTTGTTGTTGTTGTTGTTGTTGTTGTTGTGTTGATCCAATATCCCAATTTCTCTCCACCCTAGGACTCTTGGTGGCAGCCCCACAGTACCCGTGGCGCCGACAACCGACTCACAAGTCTTATCCCCGACTGCCGTTACCTCTCCAAACTTCTACCCTGAAACGTGGGTCAGCATGGATCCAGCTCAGGACTTCGTCCAAGTGCCTGTGTCAAAGGAAGACAAAAGCTACAGAACCATTTACAATCTCTTTCATAAGACTGTGCCAGAGACCAAATACAAAATTTTGAAAATACTGCGAGTTCAGAACCAGTTTTTGTGGGAGAAGTATAAGAGGTGAGCCAACACGTATAATAACAGTTCTCCTCCTCCTTATTAATTGGGGAAAACCTCCCCGCTTTCGTTGGGGGAGGATTGTTGAGTTGGAAGGGGGGGGGTCCTCAAACGTCATCTGGTCCAACCAGCTGCATATTGCAGGAAATCCAGTACTGCAACGTCCCTGTAAAATGAATTTGCCCAGTTGTGAAGTGCAGTTTTATTGTTAATACAAAGTGTAGGGGGGTCTGCAGATCCAGTTTGTTAAAAATGAGTAGCTGTTTTAGCAAGTTGTGTACCCAATCGAAAACACTCAAGTTGTGGGAGCATGTTTGATTCTGGCTCTTCATTGTTAGGAATTCTAGCAAAAGCCCAGAAATTCCTCTGAAGCACCCAGAGAGCTGTCACTTCCTGTTCTACCATTTTGGGGTTGGTTGGTGGTTTTTGTTTTTTTTAGAAAGGAGAAGTCCTTTTGTTGAACCTGGCAGCTCAGGACTTTGAGGAGTAATTGTTCTTTTTGGAGAGCTCTTAAAAGTGATCAGTTTGAATTGAAGTTTGCTGGCCTCTTTCTAAATTTGCTAAACCGGGGACACATTTTGCTGCAAGGGAGACTAAGGCAAAGCTATGTGGGGTGGGGAGGTGGCCCATCTTCCAGTCTAGGTGGAGTGTTTTACCTGTGCATCAGAAAACCAACTAAGTTTGTTATTGGTATGAGCTTTCGTGTGCATGCACACTTCTTCAGATACACTGAAACAGAAGTCACCAGATCCTTATATATAGTGAGAGGGTGTGGAGGGGTATTACTCAGAAGGGTGGTGGGAATGGGTGATTGGCTGATAGGTGTGGTAAACCTGTTGACAACTGTTAACAGTGACTTCTGTTTTCCCGCTTCCAGGAAAAAGGAATACATGTGTAAAAAGATGACAGGACTGGACCGGATTATGAATGAAAGACATTTGTTCCACGGCACCTCTCAGGATGTGGTCGACGGAATCTGCAAGCATAATTTTGACCCCCGGGTCTGTGGGAAGCATGCCACCATGTTTGGGCAAGGCAGCTACTTTGCCCGCAAAGCCAGCTACTCGCACAACTTCTCCAAGCGCTCTCCCAAAGGGATCCACTATATGTTCCTGGCTAAAGTCCTGACGGGGAGGTACACGGTCGGCAACCACACCATGCGAAGACCTCCGCCCGTCAACCCCAACAGCATCACCAGCGACCTCTACGACTCCTGTGTGGACAACTACTTCGAGCCTCAGATCTTCGTCATTTTCAACGACGACCAGAGCTATCCCTATTTCGTAATCCAATATGAAGAAGTTAGTAATGTCGTTGTGATCTGAGAACAGAATTGGGGGGGGGGGGCGGAGTGTGTGGAAAAAAAGAGAGAATTGCTTCATGTTGATTTGTTGTTGTTGTAACAACCTTTTTTTAACCTGATATTTGTAGAATTGGATCCCTTTAGCTGCGGAAGGGGGAAAAGAAACAATTGCAGAACTCTGAATAAAGATGCTAAGGGGCTAGGGAGGGCGGGGGCAGAAAAAAAAGACATTTTTAAAATTCCTGAAAAAGACCAATTGTGCACTTGCTATATTCTGTGCAAACTGTAAATATTTTTCCATTGTTTATAGTCGAGGGGAGAAAAGAAAAACCTGTGCCTTTTGTTATAAACACTATTTATGTTAGTAAACTTAATGTTTTAAAAAAAGAACCTTGACGTGTGCGTCTCAAATGCTTATTTGTAGTCTTGCTTGCCTGGTTATGCTTGGCACCATTCTCAGGCTGCCAATGTTTGCTCCTTGGCTCCATGCTGCAGAATGTTCTTCCTGCTAATTTGTGCAAATCAAGCTGCTGTTCAAGGCACAAGGACAGCCTAGCCTAGCTTTCCTTCTTCCTGGGCAGCTGACATTCCATGCAAGCCCAAAGAGCAGAAAAACCCGCAGAGAGGAGTTTTCTTGGTTCAGATGCTGCTGCAAAACAGCCTCTCCTAGCAATCCAAGTTCATATGTCAATGTTAAACTTCTTGCTTATAAAGCATTGCTGCTTCCGTCTTCTGCCGCCTCCTAGCACAAAGATTTCTCAAACTTGAATTTAGGTTGTGGCCACAGCAGTGATATCCCATACAAGTCTCTGCAGGTAGCATCTGGGAAACACATCTCCCCCTAGAACAAGGGTGGGGAAGCTCTTTTCCCGCAAGGCCACTTTCCCCCCAAACCATGCTCACCCCCCGAGTGACGTCAGCTGATGGGCTGCGTTCAGGCCTGCTTTGTGTGCTCATGTTCTTTGCAGGCAATGTGCTGGTGAAGCAGAACTTGCTCCCGTGCATCAACTTAGACAGCCGGGCCAGCACTGAAGGTGATCTCGAGTTTGCATGAATGAGTGAGAGCTTGATTTTGGCTCTTTAACTAGGACCCGTTAAAGCTAGTGAATTGCCAGCATGTAAAAAGCGGGCATTGGGCTGGAAAAGTCCAGTTTCAGGGTTGGAGGGAAGCTGCATGTGGGCAGCTGATGAGAATGAGAAGTGAGTCCAGAAATGAAGAAGTCGTCGCACAGCCCGCTAGCATGAGGTTGGCATCTTGTTCATCGCCTGAGAGCAGCATGGAGAAGTGGGTGCCTCTTTGCTGTGAGAAAAATGTGGAAGCGGTGCCCTCGACAAGGAGGAGACCCTGTGTGGTCTGCGCTCGCTGTTTTTCGCAGGTTCTGCGCCATTTCCCAAGACCAACAGTTGGTTTACATGCGACTCCAATCTTAGATAATGAAGAGCTCATTTTGGGTTTTGACTTGGGTAACTTAAGAACAATATGCATTGCTCACAGCATGCAGGGAAATTTGTTGCTAGCTGTGTGAGGCGGGAGTGCAAATGAAATACGGCCTGTGCCACTGAAAATCTATAGCAAAGGGGGTCGTTTGGACCCAGAGCTAATGCAATCCAACCAATAAAAAGCATAGGGCAAGAAAAGAGAGATTTTTCCTTTCATGGCTTAATCTTGAAAAAGGAACTGCTTCGTTTTAAATTAATAATTTTAAAATTCTTAAAAACAATTGCTTCGCCTTTAGTAAGTTTTTGATCAGGCTATTTATCATTCTGCCTGGTGTATAACATTAGGTTTTCTTTTGCAATCGGGGGAAAAAGAAGATTGTGCAGCTCTTGGCATTGTGGAACAATGTTGTCTCCCTCAGCTGAGTAATGCATTTCCAACTGTGCATTAATTATCACTGCTGGTGCTTGGATCAATCCAATTTCAGCAATGCGGGTGCTGAGAGGACAGTTACACAATAATGCGTAAAAAGGGTTTCCGTCTTGCAGAAAAGCAGAGGTGGCCTGAGATACCTGGCTGGCTGAGAACAGAAAATAGTGTCCAAGGCCTCGCAAAGTATTTTGGGACCAGATGCACAGAATCCCACAAGTTCTTTCCCCACTTCTCCTCAGCAGGAAAAATATATTTTTCTGTTCTAATGATACCCAAATTCAGCTGCCAAGGGTGGCAACGTCACTTTTCCTCCTTCAAAAGGCCTGCGCTTGCAGAAAAGTATGGGGTTGGTAAAGCAGCGAATTAAGCCCCACCCAAAAACAGAGGATGCAGATTTACATAAAATTTGCACCTTTTCATTGGTATGTGTATATGCAAAATTAGAAATTATCACTACAACTTGAGTAAAAATCCAGTGCATACAAGGGTGAAGCTGTGAGCAAGTATACTTAGTCTGCTGCCCAGGAGCTAACAGCTGGCAACTTTCAGGCCCCTGTGTTCCCTTCCTGGAATTCTTTATTTTTCAGCCATACACAGAGAAGACTCCTTCAAAGAGAAAATTGCCCTCTGTAAAGCAGGACACTTGATCAGTTCCATGACTGGTTGCATTTCAGACCATTTTGATACTCAGGTCTGATTTTCTAACCCATCCGTAGCAGGTGAAGATTATCTTCTGTCTAAGAGCCCAGAATTTGCATTGTGGTCGTTCAAAGTATGAGGTGAGGCATGAACTGTTTGCAGCAAGCTGCTATCTCATTCTCGGCTCCACCTCTGCCCATAATCTTCGGTTGAGGAGTTTACGGGGCAAGTGCAAACTGTTAAAGAGCCAAGCATGGGTGGAAGTTGCCTCCCTCACATATCTTCAGAGCAGTGGAAAAATCACATTGTTGTGGCTCTGGAAAAATGGCATGGTTGGGCATGTGCAGAGCAGAGGTCCCGCCACTTTAACCACAGGACCATTCTCAGCTTTGCAAAGAGCACCCAGGAAGTCCTGTTCGAAACTCCCATTTTTCTAGGCACATTTTGCAACAGGGAGTTTCATTAGCTCAAGCAGTTTCTGAGCTCTGGGCACAGTACTGCACCTAAGGTTTCAGATTAAAACTGCAGAGTGGAAGGAAAGGAGGACCTTTTCCCGCCTCCCCACTTCCAGCTACTCTCTGAAGGCTGGAGAAGAGACCCTCTTGAGAATTTTAGGGGGGTGAGCAGGGGAAGGACTAGACCATGTGAAAAATGAACATAATTCTTTAGCTGCCGTTTATTCATTTTCAGCTTTGTATTCTTGTCATAAGAAAGCATGCCTGGACATTCAATTGTTGCGCCCATAATCTAGGTATAAGGTGCTCCTAGCTTTCATATTTCAGTTTCTAACCCTGCCAGGAAGATCAGGTGCAAGAGAACCCTTCATTTTCATGTCTTGTCACTTCCTGTTTAAGGAGACCCAACTAGGGTGGGGGGAGGTATCCAAGGACCCTCAAGGACCCTGGAGCCAACAAAGCTTAGAGGTGGGTTGGGAGTGGGTTGGGTGGGAAGACACCAAATAAGTTTATTATATTGATCTTGCCTTATCAGCACCTGCCGCAGCTCTGTTTCTGAGCAGACCTGGCCTTAATAGGCAATTCTGGGTAGCTTCCTACATCAGCACATTGGGCTATTCTCTCTGCAGCACTCTCCCGATGAGTGTACTTCAGCTGCTCAAGAACAGCACGCAGAGCAAGGGAAGGACAAAGGGATTGACTCGAGAAGCTCCAGAAGCAAAATAAACAGCACGTCTGAGGAGTTGACTTGCACGCTGTACACAGAAAGCTGGACTGGGGAAGCTGTTCCAATCCGAGGGCCACCTTCCCTCCTGGGCAGCTTTCTGGGGGCCACATGCAAGCAGGGTGTGTCTCCCGAGTTCAAAGTGGGCCAGGCCAAAGGTAACAGTGGGCGGAGCAATCTATGTGACTATCAGCTACATTCCAGCTACACAAGTCAGAGGTTTCTATACACACAAACACAGGCTCTTCATCACCAAGAGGCATTATAAGAACATAGTGTTGGGATGCGTCCAAGGTAACGGGGGCGATTTGCGGACCCCCAGCTGGCTCCAGCCGACCAGCTGGCAGCCGGGCGAACTCCAGTCCTCTGGAACGGCATCAAACAGCGACTCACAGCTTCAGAAGCCTTCAGAAACTTGAGCACGCCTTAACCAGCAGAGTGAATAACATGCAACAGAAGTGGCAGACAGAGGCATATGTAAAGCATATTTACAAGCCATTTATTCAGCATAGTTCAGGACAAAGAAAACATATCTGCTCTCTTTCATGTCCAAGAGCAGGAAGCACAAACGGAAGTTCCCAGCAAGCTGTGCTGGAATGCAAACAGACATGTGACATACAACAATCCACATATCTAATACATAGGATGGGCCCTTGATTCATCTAGCTTAGCACTGGCTGGCAGTGGCTCACCAGAGATTCAGGCAGAGGTCTCTCGCCCAGCCTTACCTAGAGATGCTGAACCTGGGATCTTTGCATGGAAAGGAGATGCTCTATCCACGAACTACAACCCTTCTTCCCCTGAATCTCAGTTCAAGGACACATTTCAGGCAGGCAAAAGGACTCAAGGAATGTGGTCAATGGACAAGATCCGGGGAGGGCTGGATAGAGACATCTGGAGGGCTGCATATCTCCACCCCCCAGGCCTGAGGTGCCCTACTCTTGCAGTAAGCAATAGGACAAAGCCCTACCCCCCCAAAAAAAAAGTATCTCAGGAAGAAGAGGGGGTGTAAAGACCCCTCATTCCATGAGCATTTTGAAGAGGTGCCATTGGGCAAAAAACTGACCACATGCTACTGCTGCTGATCATTTAGCTCGGCTCATAGGCGAAACAGCTGGAATGTACAGGCTCCCAAGGTGTGGTAGGAGAGACTGACCAAGCAGGACCATTGAGGAAATTAGCTGTAAAGCAAGGGGAAATTGGGGGCGGCGGGGGAGGGGAGAGACCAGCAACGAACAAACAAATCCAACACAAAGTGGTGTATTTGGGATGCATTACACTTGTTCTTCATGTATTATACAAAGCACATCTGGAGCTACTAAACTTAATGGATACATCTGTTGATGCAGATGTGTGGCATATGAGGCCAGGACTTAACTAGAGCAGGATCCGGTCCCATTCCTACACATTTTTCAGATTCTTGCTTCCTCTCGTGTGCACGCACACTTCTTCACGTTAGCTACAGCCCATATTCTTTCAAGCCGCTCTGTTGCCTTTACAGCACCCCCTCCCGGTACTTAGAATTATAGAGTTGGAAGGGACCCCGAGGGTCATCTAGTCCAACCCCCTGCAATGCAGAAATCTCAGCTAAAGCATCCATGACAGATGGCCACCCAACTTCTGTTTAAAAAACTCCCAAGGAAGGAGAGTCCACCACCTCTCGTGGGAGACTGTTCCACTGCCTAACATCTTGCTGTCGGAAGGTTTTAACAAATGATTAGTTGGAATGTCCTTTCTTGCAACATGAAGCCATTGGTTTGTGCCCTATCCTCCAGAGCAGGAGAAAACAAGCTTGTTCCCTCCTCCATATGACAGCCCTTAAGATATCTGAAGATGGCAATCATATCTCCACTCAGACTCCTCTTTTCCAGGCTAAACATACCCAGCTCCTCATAAGGCTTAGTTTCCAGACCCTTGATCATCTTGGCTGCCCTCCTCTGCACACAATCCAGCTTGTAAACCTCCTTCTTAAATTGTGGTTCCCAGAATTGGACACAGTATTGCAAGTAACAGCTCTTTAAAGCCTTCTTAAAGTCCAGGGTGCATGTCCAACTACACTCCCTCTTTCCCTATGAAACCCAAGTGGACACAATCACTTCCTCCCAATAACTTAATAGCTATTGCCATGTTTTGCTGAAGTTAATGAGGGTTGGGGTTGTTTTTTTAATCAGTGCTTTATCTCAGGGTTGTGCTTGTTCCTTAAAATGGGGAAAATTGGTTTGCAATTAATCTTTTTTTACCCCTGAGAACAGCATCAGAAATGTGTAGCACTCAGCACAGAACACCTGGCTGATATTTTATTGCATTTCTGTTCAGTTCACCGTTCTGTGCTTTACCCAAATGATAGGTCTCCATTTCCTCCTTACAGAAAACAGATTGTGTGATAGATGGGCAAACCACCATCTGCAATGATTCTTATCTTTATTTCCCGCACACGGAGGGCAGGCTCAACGCCTAGGAGAGGAAACATGTAACTTTCATCGCAAGAATAAGCCGTTTCTCAATGTTCACAGGACGTGATTTCTGCAAACGTCCAGAGATAAGAGGAGGGATCTGTACTTTTTGTGTGGAAAATATTTATTGTAGCAAAGGTTGTTAAAAGTTTAAGGTAAATTTTAACCAGATGGACTGTGAAAACTCTCTCTCTCTGTGTGTGTGTAATTGGATAAGCAAAGCACTGGATTTGTTTGTGCAGCAAAATATCTCGGTCAGAACAAATTACAGAAAAATCTATGCATGCCTTTGGAATACAGCTTGTCCATAATGCCACACTTTTATAGAATCACTGTTGGGTATGGTGGGGAAGAGTACTGGGTCTGACCAGGCTCAAATCCCTGCTCAACCATGATGTTTAGTGGGTGATCTTTGAAACACCACTAATTCTCAACCCAGTCTACCTCAGAGATTTATTGTGAGTATAAAATGGGGGAAACCCAGGGTATGCCACCCTGAGCTCTTTGGTGGAAATCCCAAGCTAGATGCTTTCCAGGCGCGATCAAACGTGTTGCTTTTAACCTTTAAAGCCCTAAAGGGTTTAGAGTTTGGCTAAGATATCATCTGTCCAGTTATTAAAATCTGGAAGAGAGGCCCATTTAATGGTACCACCACTTGCAGAAGTCTGCTTGACGTCAGACATGAGAGGGCTTTCTCCTGTGTCACTCCCACACGGTGAAATGTGCTCCCATTAGAGCAGGCATAGGCAAACTCCGGCCCTCCAGATGTTTGGGACTACAATTCCCATCATCCCTAGCTAACAGGGCCAGTGGTCAGGGATGATGGGAATTGTAGTCCCAAACATCTGGTGGGCCGGAGTTTGCCTATGCCTGCATTAGAGTTACAATGGGTCTGTCTGTCTGTCTCCCTCTGCATTAAGAAGAGGTGTCGAGAAGCATCCCTTTAATTTTACCTTTAAATTTGCTTTTAGTAATCATAGAGTTGGAAGGGACCCCAGGGTCATCTAGTCCAACCCTCTGCAATGCAGGAATCTCAGCTCAAGCATCCATGACAGATGGCCATCCAACCTCTGCTTAGAAACCTCCAAGGAAGGAGATTCCACCACCTCTCGTGGGAGACTGTTCCACTGCTGAACAGTTCTTGCTATCAGAAAGTTCTCCCTGATGTTTAGTCTGAATCTCCTTTCTTGTAACTTGTTGCTCTTTTGTTGTTGCTGCTTTCTTGTAACTTGCTGCGGGTTTGATTTTTTTTTTAAAGCTGTCCGTGTTACTGTCTTGAGCTATTGTACTGTACACCGGGATGCGGGTGGCGCTGTGGGTTAAACCACAGAGCCTAGGACTTGCTGATCAGAAGGTCGGCGGTTCGAATCCCTGCGACGGGGAGAGCTCCCATTGCTCGGTCCCTGCTCCTACCAACCTAGCAGTTCAAAAGCACGTCAAAGTGCAAGTAGATAAATAGGTACCTCTCTGGTGGGAAGGTAAACGGTGTTTCTGTGCGCTGCTCTGGTTCACCAGAAGCGGTTTAGTCATGCTGGCCACATGACCCAGAAGCTGTACGCCTGCTCCCTCAGCCAATGAAGCGAGATGAGCGTCACAACCTGAGAGTTGGCCACGACTGGACCTAATGGTCAGGGGTCCCTTTACCTTTACCTTTACCGTTACTTTTACTGTACACCACCTCGGAGGTTTGCAGAAAGGCAGCACAAACATATTGCAAATAAATAATTATCACCAAGCAATCTCTGGCCTGCATATAGTCATTAGGAGATCTCCTGGCAAGGAGGATTCCAACCTGTCACCTAAATTGAAGCTTCCCCAGGCAGCTGGGCAGATTTGCATCCCTTGCAAAAATGCAGTCAGTGGGCGGAGCTGCATTTCAAGAAGACTCTCCTTTGCTAGGCCTGCGTCAGATCTGCCAGCCAGGGAGTGACAAGCTTGATCTTTCCCAGACCGCATATTATCTGCTGTTCCTGACAGTGTCAATTTAGACATTGATCTCGGGGAAAGTTTGTTCCTCTACAAAGAGGAACAAACAGACTTACCCTGCCCTAATCCCAAAGTGGAGCACCGAGGAGCAGCGATTCTGTTTGCTATCTGGTGTGAACAGTGTGAGCTGTTCCCGGAAAATTCTCCTGGGAAACAAGCTAGTTTGCATGCAGCTGAAGTCACTGGGTGTTCGTTCCGGGGATCAAATGTCCCAGCCAGGGCATAGTCTGAGGACAAATGATGGAGCCACCTTGCTGAAGCTAAGCAGGTCTGGGTCCATTCAGTGCTTGAACAGGCCGAGACCACATACGGTCCTCCATGTGCCTGAGTTCTACAGCAGAAGGAAGAAAATGTACTAGAATAAATGCATGAAATCATTCTGCATGTTTGATCCTCCTAAGCCATGTGTGCTGACACTCAGGGCTGATTCCACAGCAGATGGTAATGGTAATATTGCAGGTATGGGGATCTCTCTTGCCTCACCAACAGTCACATTTTGAGGGACCGTCTCCCATGCTTTCAGTCTGGACACAGTCTTCCCCTTGGCAAAACTGAAATGGTAACTCTAGAGGCTGCTGCTGGGTTATCTGGCACACAGACACGCTGTGGGTGGTTGCTGAGATGGACAGAGGAGGAAAGAGGACGAATGAGCTTTGCACAAGACTGCTATAACAGCATTGTATTTCCCGCATAAGCTATTTGGGGCATACCACATCCAGATAATGCACACACTGCAATCGCTCTGCGGTGGTCAGCCCAGACAGTTTCTGGAGAGTGAATTCATTTACAGAGGAAACCTGCAGTCTTTCCCCAATTGCATCTTAGACTTCTCTAGAACCTCAGCCCAAGTCAGCCCTGCCAACCGAGGTTGGACAGGGGACTTCAAATCCTTAGGCGCCAATGTCAAATGCATGCGTAGAATAGCACTCCTTCTTAAGGAAATCAGCCCTGAGTGCTCACTGGAAGGACAGATCCTGAAGCTGAGGCTCCAATACTTTGGCCACCTCATGAGAAGAGAAGACTTGCTGGAAAAGACCCTGTTTTTGGGAAAGATGGAGGGCACAAGGAGAAGAGGATGACAGAGGACAAGATGGCTGGACAGTGTTCTTGAAGCTACCAGCATGAGTTTGGCCAAACTGTGGGAGGCAGTGGAAGACAGAAGTGCCTGGCGTGCTCTGGTCCATGGGGTCACGAAGAGTCGGACATGACTAAATGACTAAACAACAAGGATAGCCCTCATGCCTTTGGAATTCCTCCTGGGCTAAAAGTGAGCCTATAATTTTACCTGTCAGGAAGAATCATGCAAATACACATAATGCCTTGTATGCATCTTATTAAATATATAGCTCTGAGTTTTCCACGAATACTTCCCCCCCCCCAGCTCTTGCAGTCTGCTTGACTCCCTACACATTGCCCACCAGCTATTGTGCAGCTTGATCTCATGTCCCTTATATCATCCTGAGTTTGGGAACTCTGAAAAACTGTACTTTCTTTCCACTCCCCTCTTAAACCCCCATCTTCAGGACCTTCCTGAGTCAAACAACTCATATAGGGACATGCTTCTCAAAATTCCAAGGTATTTTCCTGTGAGGAGCTGTGTTAATCCAAATTTATTATATGGTTTATCTCTGTAGATCATGGCATAAGTGTAAGATTGACTTAACTCTATTATGACATGAGACCTTTCATGGTGAGCTTGGGTGAGGATGGAACAAGCCAGATTCCAGCCCCCTTGCTGAAAGGCATTCAGGAATATCCTCAGTTCACACACAACTGATTTAAGGATTAGCACATGCAAAATTAGTTGTCAAGTACAGGATATTCAGCTCCTCAATGGGATCCACCCACACAATGGTAAGGTGGTTTGAAGGCAGATCGCAGACAGAGATGGCCCGGTGCAGATAATAATGGCTCACTATCTCAAGTCTGTTAAGCAAACAGGGTGGCCACTTCTGCTTTGCTTTAAGGGCAGGTATACTTTCCTCTCCCGCCCCCCTTCTAGTGTAGTTTTATAGCTAAATTGTCATGTCCATGCTTCTGTAGGCCTTCTAGAATAGTTAGGGAATCTTTTACTCTTAAATCAATGTATGCGTTGTAATTTGCTATCTGCTTAGATTGTAACTCTGCTGTCTAAAGCAGCAAGTCTTTTTATAGATAGATGGATGATAGATCTATCAAAACTAGCTTTCTTTATTT
Organism: Podarcis gaigeae; assembly: GCF_964106915.1. Classification (NCBI taxonomy): domain Eukaryota; kingdom Metazoa; phylum Chordata; class Lepidosauria; order Squamata; family Lacertidae; genus Podarcis; species Podarcis gaigeae. Next base: position 79,875,455 of record NC_139681.1, read on the forward strand.
CTTTGTGTGAGAGCTTCCTGTGGGCATCAGATTAAAGATTAACACGCATCCATAACAAGCGCACATCATAACTCCAGCAAAAGATCCTAAACATCTCAGCGGTGTGCATATGAACACACATGTGAGTTCAGGTACACACTTGTAACATTCCTGCAGCTGCTAAGCTTCCAACTTAGCAATAAAGATGTGGTCTATCTTTCTCCCTCTCTTTCCCCTCCTCTCTCCCTGGCAAATCTACAAGGGGAGTTTGCTGCACCTTGTAGATCAAACCCAAGGTTATATATACGGGGAGAGAGGGTCTCAGTGGGGAGGGGACTCTAGACTGCACTTTGATGTTGGCTGCAAAAAGAAAGGGAACCTGGAGGGCAAAGCAAATACTCCCTTTTGGAATATGCCTTAGGTTAGCTGGTTGAGACAGAAGTGCAGGGAGGACTTGAGAAAGAACAGCAAAGTTGGGACAGGGTATTCCTGCTGCTTGAGCAATACAGTGCTTAGGGTTTAATAACCCCAACTCTTCAAAGCAATGGCGCACAAAGAGGCTCTGAAAGGTCAGGATTAAGTGGAGAAAGAAGGTAGAGGAAAGACTACAATCATTTGGCTGGAGTAACTTAGCCATTATTGGAGGAACCAACGAATTCATGTGCTGTCTCGCTTCAGCTTTTGTTGGGAATGGGAAAGAAGGGGGTGGGGGTGGGGAGTTAAATATCAGAGGTCTGTTGATAACTTCCTTATGCAAAATTCTTTGTTCCAGGCTGGGTCTATAGAAGCCTTAAAGTATGCAGACAATTTCTGAATATATTTTAAATCTCAGCTAATTTACAGTTCTCACCAATCTCCTGTGTGCCTGTGGTTTTCCCTATCTTTTTAGAATTCTCTTTTTAGCGAAAGTATCAGCAGGACCTGATGCAAAAGCCTTGCAAAATAGCGGCAGTGTTTGTGCTGTTTCCATACCAACGGCTCCGGAATGTACAGAGCATCTTGCAAAAGTGTTATCAAATTAGCAGCTCCGTACCATATGGCGACCAAGTTCCACCCCTGCATCCAAACGGGGAGATGAAGTTTCCTCTTGAACAGTTATATCGGCAGTAAGAGTTGCTGCGGTGTGAATTGGGGCCCTCACACAACTGCAGCCATAAATCTTTTGACGCTCCTAGCCTTTATGACTTCTTTGGGAAATCTGGTTTCAGGAAATATTTGCATGCGCCAAACTGTGGAAAATAGCTTGTTGACTCAGGAATGGATGTAAGGGTTCAGTGCTTTGTGGAGGCGACATTCTATCACTGATCAACATGGGCAACACTCCATATGTTGAGGGATGCTTTTCCATCAAGATCCAGTGCGATCTGGAACATCCATAGAGAACGAAACGTCTATATGCACAATTTGCAGAGGTTTCTGGTCAGCAGTCAATAACAGTGGATTCATACATGTCTAGAACATCCAAAAACCATAGCTTATTGTACACAAAGTGCCTTATGTGGCAGATATTGTAGGGGCTCGAGTGGCACTGTGGTCTAAGCCACTGATCCTCTTGGGCTTGCCGATTAGATGGTCAGCAGTTTGAATCCCTGTGATGGAGTGAGCTTCCGTTGCTCTGTCCCAGCTCCTGCCAACCTAGCAGTTTGAAAGCATGCCACTGCAAATGGATAAATAGGTACCGCTGCGGTGGGAAGGTAAACGGTGTTTCCATGCGCTCTGGTTTCCATCACTGTGTTCCGTTGTGCCAGAAGCAATTTAGTCCTGCTGGCCACATGACCTGGAAAGCTGTCTGTGGACAAACACTGGCTCCCTCGGCCTGAAGTAAGATGAGCGCCGCAACCTCATAGTTGCCTTTGACTGGACTCAGCCGTCCAGGGGTCCTTTACCTTTACCTATACCTTTTTACATACTGTATATCCATACTGAAACTAAGCCAAGACACACTGTTACCATGGATTCAATTGTCTTCCATAAAATACCCAGATTGACGATTGATTCCTTTACGGATATGTCTGCATGCACTCTGGGTGCATCGCAAAGAAAGACTATGGGTTTCAGGACAGTGAATTCACCCTGAGAGCCATTCAAAGGAATGGCTCTTATTATTATTACAATAAACTTTAACTACTATGCAATCAACATGGGGATTTTTTCACAGCAGGGCAAGACTTGGTCCCAGTTAAATCTTTATGATCACAGCAAATCTTTATATGAGAGCAGTGGAAAAGCTGGCTGTGATAATATGGCTGAGAAAGGGGCAGGTGGAAGGAAGACTGTTTAGAGATGTCGGTCAGTGTTTCTTTCATCTGAGATAACAATCGCTGTAGAGTTTCTATGCTGCTTGTCGTTTTGTGTTTTGCAACTCAGCTCGTACAGTATTTTCATTTTCATTTCTCTCTGAATTCAGGGAGAGAGAAACAAATGCGCACTCCCAAAGGAGACAAAGGGGAAATGAGTAGGAAGAAAGGGATGAGAAAATGCTTAAGAGCACTTGTGAGGAAACAGCAGCTGAGACCTAGCTCACTCCTTAATAGTTGTCTGGAGGTGGTGGGAGATCATCTACGGCATTTTCCCTCTAGATGGATGCAGCAATCTCTTTGGCTATGCGCAGGCATGTCCAAAGTCCGTTTATTTCCTGGGGTAAAATCCTAAAAAAAAATCTCAACAACTTCAACCCTAAAAAAAGGTCAACAAACTTTGGTTGGCCCTTTGGTCGGCCCTCACAGCTCTTTACTTCATCAAATCTGGCCCTCTTTGAAAAAAGTTTGAACACCACTGCTAAGGCCTCAGCCTTACTGACACAAAACCAATACATGGTCCTATTGATGTAAATTACATTGTGCAGAGTGCCCTGCTACCATACAACCCACCCTCCCTTTGCTGAGCCCTTCCTCCTTTGCTCACCTCATGACCTCTGTCATGGGGATCAGTATCCCAACAGAAGTTGGTATCTTTGTAGCGAATTTTCCATCTTCTTACCTCTCCATCAGAACCCATTGCATGAGCTAAACCATGTAGTTAGTTTCCTTACAAACACTGATAGCGGTGTTAGCGGTTTTAGGGAGGGATCACTCACTGGATCATCACCTTGTTGTGGTGAGTGGGCTTGCACGTTCCTATGACCCTTGTGAGCAAAGCTGTCAAGTGTCTTGTACTCCCAGCAGGGTCACCCAAGACGGTAAGGTCAAAGGGGAGGAGCTAGACAAAGAATGATCCAAAAAGTCCTCAACAGCAGAACAGGCAGGTGATAACAAGCAGTATGTTTACAACAGCTGTGAAGGCGGGTAAGGGCTGCGGCAGATAAGAATCAATCTCTTTGAAAAATGTGATAGAACCGATTGCAGAAACTATTGAGGCATCTCTTTATTAGCTGCATCCGGCAAAATTCCTGCAAGGATCTTAGCAAACCATCTCCTAACAATATTGGAGGTTACCCTTCCTGATTTTCAAAATGTTTTTTGACCTTCTAGAGAGAAAATGGACATGATTTTCATTGCTCATCAGCTTCAAGAAAAATGCAGAGAGCACAACCTCTGGCGGGAGACATGTCATACTCCTTCTGGGGTAGTGTCAGGAATGCATGCAGGAGCCAGGCCCTGTGACCGGTAGGGCTTTGCAGGACTGGGGCCTTCCTAAGTTTGTTCTGAAGAGGCAAGGTGCAGCTGCACAGGTGAGGCCGATTGGTAACTCACAACACCTGGTGGCAAGAACCGGGAAGGGATATAAGGTCAGCATTTCGCTTTGGCTCTTTGCCACAGCAACACGCTTCCTGCCTTGGGCTTCTTGACTCCTTGCTTCCTGATCCTCGGACCCTTGGCTTCCGGACTCCTGGTTTCCGGACTCCCGTTCCTGCTCCCACCCTGCCGTTTTGCACCCGGTCCCACGGTCCTCCACCAGGACTTTTACCACCCATAAACCCGACCATGACAGGTAGTTTGTCCACCTTTGTTCCCCAGCTTGCACTCAGCTCACCTGTGGCCAACCCCCAGGAATGGCTTTGATTGGCTGGCCAAACCAGGTGAGGGTAGCCAAAGAGTATCAAACTCTTGGGGCGTTATGGACAGGCTCTGGTGGATTGAGTGGACAAGACCAATTGTGGGTTCAATAGTCAAGAAGGCATTTTCTGCACCTGCTAAAGAGGGAAGTGAGGGGCAGATGGGGCTTATCCACCAAGATCCACCAGCTTGGAGAAGGAAAACTCTTATCCCAAACCTCCACTGCCTTGCAGGTTGTCTTCGGGAGAAGAAAAGGCTATTCTTGGTAATGGGCTCCATCTTTACAGTATTAGAATTCATCACACCACACAGATGCTAGGGCTCTTGTACCTGAGACTACCCACCTTTTGCCTTGCATGGTGGGTAGGTTACGAGACCAAAGCCACAGACTCAAAAATCAGGAAGCACCCAAAGGAAAAGAGAACTGGAAGTTGCAAAGGTGGAACTGGGTACAATTAAGTAATGATAGCCATGATTGCTAGAAAGTTGTTAGTTTTATCAGCCCCATTGACGTCTGGAAGATGCAATCATTGTAGGCTTCAGTAATAAGCATGTGCTCAAGGCATTCCAGGAAGGTGGGGCTATAGACTAGGCTTCAGTAGCTATTTATGGCCTTGTGGGAAACTTTGCAAAAACTGAAGAGCTCTGTGTACACTTGGCCGAGGGTTTGGTCCCCAGAGAATATGAATGAATTGCAGCTGACAGGGCCATACTGTGTATCCAGTAGCTGGGATGATGCCATTGAGCCGGTGTTTTGGCTTTCCTTTTTTGGAAACCAAAATTGAAAGCCTGATTTAAGGTCACAAGCAAAAACCCATCTGACAGTCGGAGCTACCACGTTTCCACAAACACTGTGAAACTGCTACCACTTTCTCCATCATTTAAATGAAAGGCACGGCCTGAATGTACAAAAACGGAGCTATATTCTTGTGAGCACACAAAGATGATAAATGTTAGGAATTCCCCCCACACACACACCCTTGGATTAGGAAACCTAGAGATGATGCCAGTCTAAAGCTGCAATCCAATATACCTTGGGAGGAATTTTGATTGAAATTGGTGGGACTTACTACTTGAGTAAGCATGCAAAAGGTTGTGCTCTCATCATAGAATCATATAACTGTAGAGTTGGAAGGCATTCCAAGGGTCTTCTAGTCAAAACCCCTGCAATGCAGCAATAGTGAAGTTAAGCATACACCTGAACAGGTTGATGAGGAAGGCAATATTATAAAGTACCAACCAAATTGTTTCCCAGATGCTGATGGAGGGATTGAGAGATAGCTTGCCTTAAAGCAACAGATTTTCTTGTCAGAGCTTAAAAAAATAAAATTGTTGACTGGGGGGGGAGGGGGGAATGATGGACAGAGTGAAACAAAGATAAAAGGAAAAGGAATCTGGGTGTCAATGCTCTGCTAATCTTTTCTCCCCTGCTGTTCTTTCGTTGTGGCATTTTGTGAAGTTTATTTTGCTAAGGGTCCTGGGCGCTCTTCATTTAGCCTACCTAAGTGATTGTGTGATCTCTCCCAGTCCTAAAATTAATATTGTACAAGATTTTCTTTGCTTCCTTCCTTTCCTTTGAACTGGACCATAATTCGGAGTAGTGACAAGCAGGGCTAATGTTGTAAACCTCAACCAATCAGTCCACACTATCCTATGCACATTTACATGGGAGTTAAACCACAGAGCCTAGGACTTGCCGATCAGAAGGTCGGCAGTTCAAATCCCTGCGATGGGGTGAGCTCCCGTTGCTCAGTCCCTGCTCCTGCCAACTTGGCAGTTCGAAAGCACGTCAAAGTACAAGTAGATAAATAGGTACCACTCTGGTGGGAAGGTAAACAGCGTTTCTGTGCGCTGCTCTGGTTCTTCAGAAGCGGCTTAGTCATGCTGGCCACATGACCCCGAAGCTGAACGCCGGCTCCCTCGGCCAATAAAGCGGGATGAGCGGTGCAACCCCAGAGTTGGCCACGACTGGACCTAATGGTCAGGGGTCCCTTTACCTTTAAGCCCCATTGAAAGAAGAAAGCTTTATTTCTGCTGAACACCCTTAGGGGGCCCACACTCAAATCTATTTATTCCTATTGGTTGATACTAACACCCAATAAAGCAGCAATGATATCTAGAGGGGGAAATGGGAAGCTGACGGATACAAGGTCGAACTACTGATCCATCTCACTCAATATTATTGCCTACTCTGGCTGGCCGTCATTCTCCAGGGTTTCAGATGGAATTCCTTCCAGCTCTGCTGGGAGATCAACCACAGGCAAAACATGCCCTTCCCCACTGAGCTGTGACGCCTCTCTTATCCCTCTCTACTACTGCAGTATGAAAGTTCTTGGCATCATCAAATAAAACCCACGTTAATATTCGGCTTTGTGTATGGGCCTGAAGAACAAAGTTGTGTTTCATGGGTAAGCGAAGGGAATGGACGCTATTAATGGGGAATGGAACAATGACTGTGGCAGAAAAATGTGGAACTGAACAACCTGTGCTATTAAACGCACAGCTTAACATGACTCTTTGGTGTAAGTATTTTGACACTGTGTGGTCTCCATTATCTTGTCAGCAGAAAGAACTGAGCAGGCAGGATAGTTGAGAACAAAGAACACATAGATCCAATAAACGCTGGGTTTTAAACCTCCACCCACTGTTGCTAAGGTAACTTATAATTTCACAGAATGATGTCAGAGCGAAAGGTTATGACAAAACCACTTGCCGGTGTTTGCAGCAAAACTTGTAGGTTGCCAAGTCCTCTTTGTTTCTTTTATGCAAGGTTTTCACTGGAATTTCCAGAAGTATAATGTAGAAAAGAATCCGACAATGGCATCAAGCAACTTCTGATGCCCTGCAAGGAGTTGATTCTCAAAGTGGGATGAGGATCTCTCACCGGTTCTGCCTGCTGCCATGCCTTATGATGTTTCTCTGTATAACAGGAACATGTGAAGCAGCATAGTGAATGACATGACAGGGGTTTATAAAACAATGCATCGTGTAGAGACAGGGGTGGCCCAGGATTTTTTGCTTCCAGAAACAATTTGGTGCCCTTTTCTATTCCACATGCAGAAGCCAATGTTCCACATGCAGACTGTATCACACCTGGGACAGCAGGCTAGTTTAGGCCTCTATGAAAGGCTGGGTAGCATATACTGTTGTAATATACAATTACCAACTCACACTTATATGCATGAAAGGATTAACCTGAGCCTTGAGCTCAAGTTACCAGTGTGGGTGTGGCTTAGTAGCCTCTCAGCAGCCTCTCCCCTCCATTTTCTTTTCCTCCTTCATGCTTTCTGGAAGAAGCCATGCAGCTTTGGTTCCCAACTCAGCAAATGCTGCACATGAATGAATATTCTCTCTAAAGGGAGATTTGACAGCCTGTATCTTTGCTAACCCAAAGACTGCATGATCTTTTTGTAAGGAAACCCAGTACTTTTATTTTAAAGTTGTTTGGAACTGTTTTTCTTCTTTGGGCTGTGGACTTGTTTGCTGTGACTTCTGGAAACTATGAGTAAAACATTCACTTAATTGCAAAGCTAAGTGTTGTGATTTATTCTAGCCTAAGTGGGGAACATTTGATTAAAAGTGGATGGTTGCAGATGGAAATCCAACCAAGTTTTAATGGGCTTGAAGCACTTGCCATTGTGTTTAACTCTGATACAAGAGAGAAAGGATTTCTCTCCCAACCCTCTCTCTCCAACATACACAACTCTTACCTAACTGATCAATTACATCGGTTCTGCCCCTCCCTAACAAAAATCCCGCCACCCCCCTAAGAAAAATCCAGCTACGCCCATGCTGTCAGCAGCTCTCCAAGGTCTTACACAGAGGTATTTCCCAGTCTTCTCAATTGGTGATGCCGGGGATTGAACCTAGCACTTTTTGCATGCAAAGCCTAGGCTCTTCCAGGAAGCTATGCCCCTTTCTTGGTTGCCCTTGTATTTGCAGCAGAATTATGGATCAGACTGTACGCCAGATTGCTGGTCCCGCACAACGAGAATTACAGACCAAAGCGAGTTGATGACTTTTATTGAATTTCACGTTACAGAGAGCTCTTCTGCAGAAGTGCTCAAAGGGAAAATAGGATAAATATAACTTCCTCCATATTGATCCTGGTCCTGAAGATTTCAAAAGTCTCTGACTTGGCAGTCTTGCTTCAGATGGCAGGGTCACCTGGAAGGAAGCTTGACGACCTCAGCACATTGCCAGCTTGATATGAGAACAGTCCAGACAACCTGGTCCTCATAACAAAGAATTATTTTTCAGAAAGGCAACTTTACCAATCATGAGGTGAGATAACTGCTTTCCGGAAAAGCCACCCATTGTGACCCATCATTTGCAAGTCTAGTGAGGAATGGATACCTACTAATTACCACGGTCCTGGATGGAGTGCTTGTCTGTTTAGCTCTTTTGTTCAAAGCCCTTTTCATCAGCAAATGGACTCCTGAACAACACACAGAGAGAGAATCCTGCCAGTCTCCTTGCTAATCAGAAATCTGTGCTTCGTTAGACGAGGGCCAATTCACCCGAGCCCTTTTCAACTACTGATTACTTGGCTTTGTAGGTCCAGATTTCAAGTGGCTGATGAGTCCCTGTGAGTTGCTGTTCTTGACGTCCATTGCAAAGCATGAGCCTGTATTCTTTGGCGATCACGCGTAGCCGAGTAAGATTGTCTTCCATAAACACGGTTTTAACAATGAGTCCGTAAGTGACTGTGGAGGCCAATTCTGGATCCACACGTCCTTCCACAGTGGGGACATTGGTTTCTGGGCAGGAGTTAATCACGGGACTTTGGGGTTTGGGTTTGGGATGGGTTTTTGGAAGACGCCTGTGTGTGAATTTGTTTTATGTGTGTAGATCAGTGGACCCTGACCAACGCACAGGGGAAACTGATGGATGTAGGCATCCTGCACCAGCAGAGAGATCTCTAGTACCCTAAACAGGCACAATGTCATCAATTAATGCCTGGGACTCCATGTGCAGCATGGGTACGCACCTATACATTCTGGTGGTTGCACTGCCATTGTTACTACACCTGAGTATTTCCTTCAACTCAGTTTGATAGGAGTGTGTATGGCAGGGAAACAGTGCAAGTGGAAAAGTTTATGAAGCTCCTCCCTACCTCCCCCAGTCTTTGGGGAGGGACCATAACACGTAAGATGCGTCTGCATGTGCAGAGGTCGCGTTTCGCAGCTTCCGCGCATGCATGTGATGTCATTTTGAGCGTCTGCGCAAGTGGCGAAACCCAGAAGTAACGCGCTCTGTTACTTCTGGGTTGCCGCGGAGCGCAACCCAAAAATGCTTAACTTGAAGCTACTTCAGCTCAAGGCATGACTGTAGTCTGACCTGGCATACAGCAGTTTCCTATGTTGACTGCAGATAGAGAGATATGAAACACAGAGCAGTATGCAACACATAGTGCGCCTTGAGCATGAGGCAACATTCTGTCACAGGACCAAATGGTGATTTAGCACGTTGCCACAAACAAAAGTGTTTGCAGTGGTAGCTTGACAGCTTGCCATTTTGACACGTGACTGAGAAAAAACAAAATGGTCGACTACCATTGGGACTGGTAGGCAGAGCAGTGGTGAGAGGCACCAACTGAGGAACCCCCAAGGGAAGAAGGCTCAGAGCCCAGGGACTGGTGGTGGGACGACAATGAGTGGTTATAAGGAGAAGCCTGGGAGTGGGGAGGAGGTGTTGGAAGCTGAAGATGGAGCTGGATTTTGTGGTGAGTCAGAAGCGGAGGCAGGCCAAGAGGCAGAGTGGAGTCAGGCTGCTGAAGAAGCAAGGGCCCACCCTCCTGGTGTGACCAGGTCCCATGCCTGCTGGTCTCCCAGAACCCACAGAGATATGAAGAGGGTGGAGCTCTTTGCAGGAAATTGTGGTATGTAAATGTAATGAAATAAACAAGTAAAGGCAATCAGCCACCCAGATGCTGGCTGATGGGAGAACGAGATTGGTGGGGCACCCACCATTAGCTTTGGGAGTGGTCTTGGGAGCCAGGATGAGGCACAAGAAGTGTCAGAGCAAGTCTGTCCCTTCCCCGCTCACATCTCATTAAATGATAAGCTTGCTTAGGGTGGCCAGTGAGTCCTACAGTGTGGGGTTTTTTTGGGGGGGGGGGGGAGGTGGGGCAGGAATCCAGAACAATGCAAGTACTGCATCCATTAGATTTTGGCCCAGCCCGACCTTGGGAACTATCTCCATTCTGAAAGTTACAAAAGGGAGCTTGTCTTTTACATAATCAAAAGGAGTGCTCAGGCAGTCGAAATCAAACATTTAATATGCCAAGCTCTTGTTTGAGTCAGGCTTCAGATGATTTAAATAAGTGTCATGCTGTCCCAGCTCCCCAAAAACTGTGGGAATAGGTCAAGACGATCTGGACATACTTTCCTCCGTTGGCACAAATACCCTGACCACAAGGTAGCTTTGTTCCTGACAACTTCTCGGCAGTGACTCACTCAGCTGCTGCCCTCCAGGCGAGACTTCGACAGGGTTATCCTTTCATCAAACAAGAGCTGGCAAGCAGCCCTGCCTCGCTTCCCCCTCCTCCCCTCCTTCCTTTGCAGAGGCTCAGGATGCAACCAGCACCACCAATGATTAAACAGGTTCCTTCTGCCCAAGGTTCTTCTATTTATTTGTGTTGTGCGTCTGTTTTTGTGTGTGTGTGTTTTTTTACAAAGAAGGTATTTACAAGGGAAAGCTGAATTTCCGGCTATGCTGAGCTCAAGTGTTATTCCCTGCAGGTATTTGGAAAGGCGCAATCTTAAGGTTTGGCAAGCTCCTGCAATGCTCCTCATCTGCTTTTCACCTAATTAAAAAGAACATCAAGTGTGGAGCCCATGGCCCTCCAGATGTTGTGGAACTCCATCTCCCATCAGTCCCTGCCAGCACTGAACCATGCTCAGGGATGGTGGAAGTTGGAGTCCTGTAACAGCTTCCCCAAGCTTGTTAAAGAGAGCTGGTGTGGTATATCAAGAATCATGGACTATGACCTGGGAGACAAGGGCTGGAACCCCCCAACTCAGTCATGAAGTCCATTGGGTGACCTTGGGCCAGCCACTGTCCCTCAGGGTTGCTGTGAGGATGAAATGGCGAAGGGAGAACCACGTACACCACCTCAAGCTCCTTGGAGGAAAAGGAAAAGGGAAATACATGTGGCTTCTACATACAGTGGATGCTCAGGTTGCGAGCGTGATCCGTGTGGGAGGCACATTTGTAACCTGCAGTGTTCACAACCCGCAGCGCCACATCTGCACAAGCGTGGGTCGCGATTCAGAGCTTCTGCACATGTGCAAAGCGTAATTTAGCACTTCTGCACATGCACGAGCGCCGAAACCCGGAAGTAACCTGTTCTGGTACTTCTGGGCTCGGCGCAGTGCGCAACCCAAAAACACACAACCTGAAGTGTCTGTAACCCAAGGTATGACTGTATATATGTAAATATGTTTAACTGCGCGTGTAGACTTGCTTGTTTGTCTATAAATATCTAGTCAACCTACATAGCTCAGTTGGTTACAGAATGGTGCTGATAATTCCAAGGTTGCAGGTTCGATCCCCGTATGGGACAGTTGCATATTCCTGCATTGAAGGGGGTTGGACTAGAGCATGGGTAGGCAAACGAAGGCCTGGGGGCTAGATGTGGCCCAATTGCTTTCTAAATCTGACCCGCGGATGGTCAGGGAATCAGTGTGTTTTTACATGAGTAGAATGTGTCCTTTTATTTAAAATGCATCTCTGGGTTATTTGTGGAGCATAGGAATTCATTCATCCCCCCCAAAAAATATAGTCCGTCCCCACCCAAGGTCTGAGGGACAGTGGACTGACTGCCCCCTGGACTAGAGGACCTTCAGAGTCCCTTCCAACTCTATGATTCTATGATCTACATGTTGTTTTTAGAGATTCCTGTAGTTTTTCCGTGCCTTTCCTTTGTTTTGGTTCTGACTTGGTATAAAGTTGTTTCTTTCCCATGCAGGAAGGGGCTTTTTCTACACATACAGTGGTACCTCGGGTTACATACGCTTCAGGTTACATACGCTTCAGGTTACAGACTCCGCTAACCCAGAAATAGTAGCTCAGGTTAAGAACTTTGCTTCAGGATGAGAAGAGAAATCGCACTTGGCGGCAGGAGGCTCCTTAAGCTAAAGTGGTGCTTCAGGTTAAGAACAGTTTCAGGTTAAGAACGACCTCCAGAACAAATTAAGTTATTCACCCGAGGTACCACTGAATATAGTTAAAGGTGGGGAGGGTGAAGCTGATGGTGACATGAAGGCTGGAGGCGGGACCAGCAAACACAGATTCCCTTTGCTATTTGCATGCTCAGTATTATAAACAGAGGGATGATGTGAATGGGGCCTTTGTGCCATGGAATCACAGAAGAGTTGGAAGAGACCCCAAGGCTCATCTAGTCCAACCCCCTGCGATGCAGGAATCCTGCCCGTAGCCATTCCTGGGTGGGGTCAAACCACTAACCTTTTGGCTAAGAGCCAGGCACGCTGCTGCCTCTTGCCTGTGATAACGATGGGCATTTCCGAAAGTCTTGGCAGAACACATCTGTTTTTAATGCTTCCTCCTAATGAAGTGAATGATGGGATCTGCTGCTTATCGAGAAATTCTGGGAAATAGTGCCCCTTTTGCAGTTCACTTTTATTGCTGACACGTTCCCTGGGTGAGGCTTTGCACATATACATGCACACCCAAACACACACACACACACACACACACACACACACACACACACACTGCTTTCTGAACTTTGATCTAAGTCATTAAACTGTTGAGGCTAATAAAAGTCCCTTTACCATATTTGCTTTTGGAGGCAAAATTGTTCAAAATTTGAGGACCTCTCTGCAAATTTACTGGCATTTGAAATAAATGTTGACCTTTGAATTATTCTTATTTTGTTTAAGGAAACATCATAATAGACTGAGTTCTCTGTTTGCAGGTCTGTGTTTTGTCTCACCATGGCAACACAACATGATAATAATTTTACAAGGGGCTGTTCTCCTTAAAGATCTCTTGCCTGGTGCAGGCTGCTTATCTCTGCAATGTCACAGAGCATACCAATGGGAAATGGAACCAAGGCTCCGTAGGAAGCAGTGGAAACACCTTGGCAATAATTGAAATTCCCTCGGTTCAAAGCTTTCTTTACAGTACAGTGGTACCTCGGGTTAAGAACTAAATTCGTTCTGGAGGTCCGTTCTTAACCTGAAACTGTTCTTAACCTGAAGCACCACTTTAGCTAATGGGGCCTCCTGTTGCCGCCGCTGCACAATTTCTGTTCTCATCCTGAAGCAAAGTTCTTAACCCGAGGTACTATTTCTGGATTGGCGGAGTCTATAACCTGAAGTGCCTGTAACCCAAGGTACCACTGTACAGGGTTTCTATGCCCAGCTATGCAATGGGCATGTGTACAGCACTTTGCCACAGTGCTAAGAACACAAGAAGATTCTGCAGGATCAAGTTAATGATCCATCTAGTCCAGGTTCCTTCTTTCCCAGTGGCCAACCACATGCTTCTGAGAAGGCCTCAAACAGGAACTGACTGCTCTTCCCAATTCCAAATCATAGCAATTAGTAGATAGAACATGGCCAATACCTAGTCTTATCCTTCATGAATTTGTCTAATTCTCTTTTAAGCCCATATTGTACCTTTTAAAGCCAGACACAGGTTTTAGGGTCACATTCAAAACCTTTACACATGGATTATCATGGATATTAGCCAGGGTGAACAGCATACAGAGGGTTTATTTGGGAAAGAAGGAAGTCCAACCCACAGTAAACCCAAATCTGGGATGAATGCAGTTAGCACTAGTCACCCTCCTCAAGCCGATTCCTTTTACCCTCCACCCCACTTCCAATCATGGCTGTCAACCTTCCCTTTTTTTGCGGGAAATTCCCTTATTCCAGTGCCATTTCCCGCTGCTGTCCCGGATTGTTAGATATCCCGTAGACTGTCCCTGGGACAGGTGATGCTGCTGATCCCTTATTTTCAAATCTGAAAGTTGACAGCTATGCTTCCAACTGTGAACTGGCAAAACTCCCACAGCCATGCCATATCTCCTACAGCTTCCCCTTTCTCATCCAGTGCTCCAAGCGATCTCCTTTCCCCCTCCCTCCACACACAAATGCCAACGTAGTTCATTACAACCAGAAGCCAACGGACTGCTACACTTAACCTAGAATCTTCTGCCTGCCATTCAAAGCATACCACCCATGCATTTGTCTGTCTGCTGGGCCTCAGAATAAGCCACGTTTCCTCCAGTTTTTCAGAGCGAGACAAAATGGCTGCCGGTTTTACCTCAAGCCTTTGTACAACCACAACGCCCACCTGAGGATGTGAAGGAGCACAAGCATGGGGAAGAACCACATAGGCCACCTTAAGCTTGGAAGAAAGGTAGGATATTAATGTAATAATAAAAAATAAATGGCTGCTTCATCATATCTCTAGGGTCAGTGGCATGGCACCTTGGAATACCATACATTGGGGGAACATTGATGGAAGAGGAATACTGTGTTCCCGTCTTGCTTTGCATAAGCTTCTGGTTAGTCTGACCTAACAAGGTCGTCTTATGTTACTTTCATTAAATGCCACAAAGTTCTTTAAAAAATAAAACAAAATCTAATTTAAAGATTTATCCTGCGTCACTCTGGGTTTGTGTATTGAGGCCAGGAAATTTGTCTATAGCATTTATATTTGATCAGGCAGTTTCAAGAATTCCGCTTCTGGCGTGCTCAAAAACGAGTTCAGCTTGTACACAGCACCTAATTAGCCTATGAAATTAATTTTAATGGGATTCTGAGAAATGCATTAGCATGTGGAGCTTCTAAAAGGATTGGATTCTTTTTTAGAGGCTTGGTCTTTGGGGGACTTCTAGCACAGATAGCCAAAAAAGAAAGAAAGAAAAGGAACCTCTGTGTTCAGAGAGGTAGGGATATGTGAGTATGAATATGAGATACCAGCAACAAACCATGTGAGATTATGGATAATGCTGTCTCGCTTTGCTTCTGAAACCTCCCATGGTCATTTAGCAGGCCACTGTGGAGAGAGGATCTGCTACTCTCTAACTGGTGCTGAGAAGCCTGATCAAATCCTTAGACCCCACCAAATCAAAGCCCCTTTTAGTCATTTAATGTGTGCTTTCAATGAAAATGTATCATGTAAAAGATGGGAGTGGAAAACACCACCTTCCCTCCATTGCAGGGACGGTGCGAGCAGCCCATAGGGTGGGGCCTCTGGAGTCTGCCTGTCTCCTCCCACTCAGCCACCCTACAGTTTTTTTGGGGGAGGCAGTGAGCAGACCGTTTGGGCAGCATGGAGCCTGCGTGCGCCCAAGCCACTGCGTCTTTCCCGGGAGACACGCATGGCTCAGGCGTGCTGCAGGCCTCGAGGTGAGTGCCGCCCGGCATTTTGTCACCCCGGTCAGTGGTGACACTCGGGGCGGCCCGCGCCCACTGCACCCCCCTTCCTCTGCCCCTGGGTGCAATTATGTAATTTTAGGCTCTGGTGTATAAAACCAATGCAAGCATGTAATGTAGATATAAACCTGAGATTATTCATTGACCTGATCTTAATGGCAGTTGACAAAAGGGATGTGGAAATAATGTCATTGTAAGGGGAGGATTTATTCTCTTGGCTCTTTTCTGGTGATGTTCACGTTTGAGCCATTTCCCTCTCTCCCCCTTGTACTGAAGGAGCCTGTTTGTACAATGCCGATTAATCTCCCCCGTGCAATGCGTTCGGTTCATTTTTCAGTGACAGGCCTTTAGCAGATCCCGTCACCAGGCGTGGAATTATCACGGAACTTCTTTCCCTATCTAAGTTCTCTCTGCATATCCGAGGGAATTAATGACCATTAATGTTGCATATCTTTTTGGCAAGAACACGAAAGATTCCAGCAGGGAAGTGAGGCATGACATTCTTCTTTGCAAATTTCATGAGTGACTCCTAACTGGAGTGCATTCCCCCCACGAGAAGCCAAGTTATATGGAGCCACTTTACTCCGCTGTTAACAAATTTGGAAATGGCTGGCTAGATGCTAGTCAATAAAGATTGGCTTCATAGGGGAAGAAAGGGAAATGTTTGGAGGTTTTAAATGCAGAATGTGAAGCAGAACATCCCTTGGACAAGCTCAATCTAATGGAGGCTCTGTTTCTGTCTGCAAATGATGTACCTGGATGGACTAAGTTGATGCATAGCTGTCAACTTACAGATTTGAAAATAAGGGAACAGCAGCCTCGAAAATAAGGGATCAGCAGCCAAAATAAGGGATTTTCTGGGCACAGGTATGTTCAACTTCTGAGCCCCTCCAAGCCAAAGGCAGAAAGCCCAGCCAGCAGCCAAACGAAGCCTCAAGCGGTGGTTCCCACAGTGCAGCAATCCGGCAAAGGGGATGCAGCAAATAAAACCACTGTCACCTCTCCGCTGGGAAGCGCTGAGCAAAGGTGAGTCCCCAGGCAATGTGGGCGATTTGATGGGCACAAGGCATGCAAGCTCCACCCCTCAGTCGTTCTTAAGACTCCTTATTGGGTGAGCAACCCCTCAATCAACTTGGGAAGATGGCGCCCATCGAGTTAGGTGTGAATGCCATCAGTGGAAAAGAAAGAGGATACCAGTTTCTGGAAACTACAAGAGTAGAGAGTGCAGTTGTGCTCAGTTTCCTGCTTGCAGGTTTCCCACAGGCATCTGGTTGGCCACTGTGAGACCAGGATGTTGGACTCGATGGGCCACTGGCCTGATCCAGCACCAAAGAGTGAAGGCAGTTGCCTTCAAGCCCTGCCTGTGGACTTCCTGGTGTCATCTACTAGACCACTGGTGAGAACAGGAGACTGGATTAGGTGGGCCATTGGCCTGGTCTACCAGGGCCCTCTTATGTTCTTCAGTATCGAGCTTATTCTCTCCATTCTGATTTTGTCTATGCTAATCCATCCCAAACCAATTTGAAACGCCGCTCCTTTGGCTTGCCGCTGAAAGGAGGATCTGTCAGTCACCCTGGCTCTCCCACAGATGTGCTCCCCTGCCTTCTCCCTCCACTTCACTACGGTTGCCACGTAATGTACGGCTGCCGCCGTGCTAGTGCATTGGCATTTTTACATATATTTTTTAGGATGGAGGAGGGCAGCACAGCAGCACTTCCGAGTGTAGCTGGAGGTTCAAGCGCCAGAGTGAGTGGGAGAAATCGCTGGACGGTTGGAGAGGGAAGAAGAAGAAGAGAAGAGTTTGGATTTGATATCCCGCTTTATCACTACCCGAAGGAATCTCAAAGCAGCTCACATTCTCCTTTCCCTTCCTCCCCCACAACAAACACTCTGTGAGGTGAGTGGGGCTGAGAGACTTCAGAGAAGTGTGACTGGCCCAAGGTCACCCAGCAGCTGCATGTGGAGGAGCGGAGATGCGAACCCGGTTCCCCAGATTATGAGTCTTCCACGGTTAACCACTACACCACACTGGCTCTCAGCTTCCTCAGTTTTGATGCTGTTAATTGTCCCACCCCGGTGGGTTGTTGTGCAAAAGGCAACAACAGGGTGGGTTGTGCCGTGCCCTGAAGCAATGGCAAGAGTACATGGAAGCTTCTTTGCCTCACTACATGAATTGCAAACTGCTGCTGGTGCTCTCCGACAGCGCCATTTGGGACGATGTGGCATCAGAGATGGTGAAGTGGGAATCTTGCAGATTTTAGAAACTAGGTTATAGGTGAAAGGGACAAACCAGATATGACACGGGAGATCCAGCCTAAAAGCAATCTTGGAAGAGAAGGAGAATTGAATCCAGGTTGTGGCACTGAATTTAAAATATCAATCAGTCTGCATATTGTTTCCTCAAACATCTGGGCTGTAATGTTTCTCTGTGTTGCAAAGTTTCTTACTATCACTCAGGCTATGTGCACACTATAGATTATCACTTACTACAGCTCCGACACACTTCCATCACGGGTGTTCGAAGCAGCATGCAAACCATGTTAGTGACGATCCATAGGTATCCTTTGTCATGAACTGGCAGGACGATGGGGAGGAGGAAGAAGAGTTAGGTGGTCCTGGCGAGGGGTGTAGCTGGGACTGGAACACACTGGGGCAAGCAGGGAATGGGGAAGGAAGTACTCGCAGGATGACAGAGGATGGCGAGGGGATGGAGGTCAGTGAACAGGAACCAGAGGAGCAGGACCATCACCAGAGCCAGAGGGGCCCCTGTCTCCCTGAACACGGCAGGCTCTGAGGCATAGAGAGCAGTGGGCTCCAGGAGGCTGTGGCAGGCCTCACTAGCCAGCCAGGTGGGGCTCACTAGCTCTGGGAGGAGGGGTGTAATTCCTCAGCTAGAGTAGGCTAACAGGTGAGGGTCACCTGCCTCATCAAGCCCAGATGCTGCAATCAGCATGCAAAGTACAAAAGGGCAGCAGAACTGAGGTGCTGTGTCTGCTCAACTGCCCACGTTGAAAAACCTCAGCTGAGATGCTCCTGGACTGTTCTTTGGGTTGGAGTCTAGACTGTATCTTGGCTCCTAGACTTCCGATTTGGCATACTTGGGTTGACCCTGAACTATGTTTCCTGGCCTTTGGACTTTGCTTGCATGGATTGAACCCTGGAGTTTGAACTTTGGACTGGACTTGCTGCCAGGTAAGCCCAGGGCATCAGGACATCCTGTAGCTCCTTGAGAAACACTCCTGTTTGATGTGTTGTCCCTCAAACCAGCTTCCATCAAATTGGAAAATGGAAGGCGAGGTTAAGCTGAGGTGTGTACAGTTCAGGAGGTCATTGCACATGCCAAGATGGCAGCTTCAGTGAACTGGAGTTCTGCATGGCGAAACAAATCATGTAATGGGTCTTGGGTGAAGACATCTCTGCCTCTCTCTGCTCTAAACAAAAAAATTCCTTCCAGTAGCACCTTAAAGACCAACTAAGTCAGTTCTTGGTATGAGCTTTCGTGTGCATGCACACTTCTTCAGATACAAGTGTGCATGCACACGAAAGCTCATACCAAGAACTGACTTAGTTGGTCTTTAAGGTGCTACTGGAAGGAATTTTTTTGTTTTGACTATAGCAGACCAACACGGCTACCTATCTGTAACTCTCTCTGCTCTGTACAGCAATGTAAGAGTGTGACTTGAAACCTTGCAGAGGGGACAGGAGCTGGCTGCCTTTCGAGCCGCTAATGTGTACATAGCCTCTTTCCTTCCTCTTCCTCCTCTATTGATACCTCCTCGTGCGAAGCAATTTGCTTTTTTTGCCAAGGCTGCTGCTAATTTCATCCCAGTAGACCCCATGTAACTTCACAGTGACAAATAACTCTGTATAAAGAAATAAAGTGCTGCAGAAATGGATGGCAAACAAGGGGAGGCACAGCTGGAAGCAGCACTCCCAGCTAGCTGGAAGTGCCCTGCCTGCTCAGATGTGTTTTGCTGGGAGACTCTCAGGCTATTTTTTCCATCTGAAATGTGACCTGTAAAAAGCAGAAGCCAACAAGAACTGCTCCCTGTTTACCATCAGAAGCAGGGACAAAAACACAGGGCTGGGTTTTTGTTTTTTGAACATGGCAGGAGTGGGGGGAGGTAGGAGGCCGTGGTAGTTTGGGTCTCAAATTTCCAAGCCACCTCGATTAACCACAAGCTGTTCTCCATAGCACAGCACTTTGCCTCTCCTTTGTAAACAGCAGCAGAGTCCTGCCATTTGATAAAGGGCGGGGGGGGGGGGGAATGATCCTTTGTTTTTATCTTAAGTGCACAGGGGTTGGGTGGGTGTCCGGCAGCATATAATGTCAGATAGCTTACAAATTACAATGCATGTTGTCACATGCACTCCGCATAAATTTGTACATCTTTGCAGTTATAGTAACATAGGGCCCCTCCAAACATCCTTTTCTTCTTGTGCATTCATGATGATTTGTGCTCATGATGCTATCAGCGTGGCAGACGAAATTCCCCTTTCAAGGCCATTTGTTTTGGGAGCAGTCCTGCGACTTTTATTTCCAATCGGTGCGTATCCTGTAATTTCCTGCTGAAATTCCGTAACTTTTCATACTACAAATGCGCCAGGGATAGTGTTGTTCTTTGTGCTGCTTTTGTTGCACTGCTACAACACCGTGAAAGAACCTCAGAGCAATCAATAAAGCAGAATAAACCCGCCGCTAAGGCCTTGTCCACACTTCTGTTTATCCCCATGCCTAGAAAGCAGGGATTGTGAGGTTTTCCATTTGTCCTAGGCAGGGACTGTTCTTAGGGCTCTTAATGTTGAAAATAGGTTTGGATAAGGCGGCCCTTTCAAATGAACAGAAGGCTGAGGGTCCTCTGTAAAGGAGGATACATGGCCACCTAGGCAAAGCCTTCTCTGGCAGGCTCCCTCATCTGTCAGTGGGAACCAGCTAGCTTACTTGTCTGCAGTGGCATCACTTCAAGCACTCCTGTGGGCTGGGCCTCCTCAATGCCCAGAGCAATGCTAGCTTGGCAAATGTGAAATCCAGCTAGCTAGTGCTGTGAGAAGTGCCAGGTCAGGCCCACCCCAATTAGAGGAGGCCTGGGTCAGGTCATATCAACATTTTCTCCTGCCAAGCCCTGAGGCCCGCCCTGCATTTAGGCAGCAATCCTGTACCCACTTACTTGAGAGCAAGCCCAGTTGAACATAATGAGCCTTACTTCTGGGGAGACACGGGTAGGATTGTGCTCTTGAAGAGGCTCCAGGGGAGCAGGGAAAATTGTCTTCCTGAATGTTAAGGCACTCTTTGAATGCATGAAAGTGGTTGATATAAAGAGGCGTAGGCGAAAATCATACAATTGTAGAGTTGGAAGGGACCCTGAGGATCATCTAGTCCAACCCCCTGCTATGCAGGAATATGCAGCTGTCCCATACAGGGATCGAACCTGCAACCTTGGCATTATCAGCACCACACTCGGAAGAAGCAAACCTTGAACGCAGTGCTGTTTTTCTAGAAAAAGGTGCCAGAACTCAACGCCTCCCCTTTTCAAAGGCACCTACCTGAGGGGCCGGAACTGAGTTACAGCAAGCTCCAGCTGAAGGGGGAGGGGAGTTCTGCTTAAATGTACAGTGGTACCTCAGGTTAAGTACTTAATTCGTTCGGGAGGTCCGTTCTTAACCTGAAACTGTTCTTAACCTGAAGCACCACTTTAGCTAATGGGGCCTCCTGCTGCCACTGCGCTGCCGGAGCACGATTTCTGTTCTCATCCTGAAGCAAAGTTCTTAACCTGAAGCACTATTTCTGGGTTACCGGAGTCTGTAACCTCAAGCATATGTACCCTGAAGCGTATGTAACCCGGGGTACCACTGTATACGGAAAGGGCTTAAGATTCATTGCTTAATAACCACATTTCAAAGGTATTATTAACAACAGAAGAGAGAGGAAACACGGCTCTCGTAAAAACCCTGGAAGTTGTGAGTGCTTGGAAATAACTTCACCATGCAAGCACATCCTCTCCCAAAGAAAACAGCTCTCTGGGCTTGGCATATCCTTGGGGGACTTTGCCACGATGCTCCCTCCCTGCTCAGCCTGGGTCAAGCTGACATGAGAAGCAGAGCAACCCACGGAGGAGTTGTTTACACTGAGCTGCCTCAGATTTTGTGGAAAGGTTGTGCGTCTCCATCATAATCACAGCTCATTAGGCACATATGTTCCTGGTTATTAAATACCACTCCTTGAAAGGGTAGCCGAGACCCCGCATATCTGATAAGAACGTCCTAATTTTAAAGGCCTGTAAATATGAAGGCGTTGCCAGCTGTTTGCCCTTGAGAAAATAAATAGAGCAAGAGCCTATTTGGTTTGTATATTTAACGCAGGGCTGATACACTGCATCAGCACAGTAGGCCCTTGTTTTCTGTGAGGGGAGCAGAAAGGACATCCCTGGTGAGGCAAGATGGCTGCCAGAACTGCTTAAATAGCTTGGAGACAGGGGTAGCCATGTTTCTGACAAACCCCACTTTTATGCTTTGTTTTAGTAGGCCGAGGAGAGCCAAATCACACTTGTGCAAACTGTAGCTCAGTGGGAGAGCATTTGCCTTGAAGGTGGAAAGTCCCAGGTTCCATTCCCAGGTTCAGCTGGAAAAAGTTGCAGACTGAAACCCTGGTGAATGACTGCCAGTCAGAGTAGACAATATTAAGGTACATGGAGCAATGGTCCCGACTTGCTTAGCTCTTGTTATATGCAAAATGCATGATCACAATTTATGCATCTTTCCTCCCATTTTTTTTTTAAAAAAACAGCAGGCATGTGGGGGATCAGGATGCAGTGCACAGGGGAGAGAGGTTTAACCCTTTCTTCCCATGCTACAATCCCAACAAAAATTAGGATTGTAGCACTCCCATCTTGTAGGCTTCCCCCTTTCTCTCAACATTTATCTGTTTCAAGAGGAGCTTTTGTCATGGACTGGTTGGCTGGAGAGGAGCCGAGGAACCCCCAGGGGAAGAAGGATCAGAGCCCAGGGGATTGGTGGTGGGGCACTGATATGTGGTCAGAGGAAGAAGAGGGAGTAGACTGGAAGCGTCAGAAGCTGAAGAGGCAACAGAGTTTAGTGAGCAGGATGAGGCTGTGGCAGAGAGCGGTTCAGACTCAGAGGCAGGAGAGGAGGCAGGCCAGGACACAGAGATGAGGCTGGCTGCTGAGGTAGTTGTCCCACCACCACTCCCCTGGCTTTGACCCATCTTCCCTTGGTGGTTTCCCAGCTGATTCCTACCACCATTCCTCTGCTTCCAACCGGTCCATGACATCTAGGGTAGAAACTGAACTTTGGCTTCCACCAGATCCTTTGAATAAAAGCACAGATCAGCTCTTCGATTGATGTCCTACCTGAGATGTCCTACCTCGGACCATATATTCTCTTCCCCCTGCCATGCCCTTTCTTATTTTTATTTGGCTTCAGTGGAAGTGCTCCAGCTGTGTGAAGGCAATGGCACCCATGTCAAGAACAGCAAAGATACACAGTGTTTTCCCGGGCTCTTCAACAGCGGAAGCCACGGCAGCCAAACAGAGCATCAAGTATGCGGCGGGCGAATTGGAGGGAAATATATCAGGCCATTTAAACCCAAAATTGCAGGTGTGCAGGGTATAATTTAATCAGGCTGAAGGCAGAAGTAATGCATATGCATGTCTCTCAACTTCAGAGCTGTTGTGACAGCTCTTTCCTCATACCGTATCCCATTTCACTTTTGCTGTGTGCGCAGTGTTCAGCAAACTATTTATAGGGTGGTAAACAATGCATCATATGCAGGGGAACAATTAGAGTGAAAAGTTGTTTGACTGGCTTCGTTGTAGATATTTAATTTTTTTAATTTTAACCCTCATGGGTCTTTTCTTTCCCTCCCCCTCCCCCAGATGAAGCTGGTTCCCATATATGATAAGCACAGCTAGAGGAGTGGAATGGAATGGGGGGGCCTGTGGGTGTCAAAATGAAAAGCCATATACCATTTTCCTCTGCCACAGGCTGTCAAATAATGAATGGTAACACTTCCGATCTCACAGGGCCATTTGGCAACTAGGTTAGTTATCCTATATCCCAGCCTTGGACTACAACTCCCCAATTATGAATAGCCCATGGACAGGAATGATGGGAGTTTTAGCCTGAAATGTGACCTAGAGCTGTAGTACAAAACATCCAGAGGTCTCCAGGTTGGAGGAGGTTGATATCTACTAATAAGTTCTCTAAGGCCTCATCTGCATGGCACATTTAAAGCAGCATCACGCCACTGTAAACAGTCATGGCTTCCCCCAATGAATCCTGGGAAGGGTAGTTTGGTAAGGGTGCTGAGAGATGCTAGGAGACCCCTATTCCTCTCCCTGAGCTACAATTCCCAGGTAAGAGAGGGATTGAGGATTAAGTGGAGACTCTATCAAGACCTCTCCATGCCCTTCACAAATTTTGCCTCCCAGGATTCTTTCAGGGAAGCCATGACAGTTGAAGGTGGTATCGCAGTGTTTTAAATGTATGGTGCAGATGTTGGCCCTTATGCAGCCAAAACAGTACTATTCATACTGTAGCTATCAGCATTCTTGAAAGTATCCTAAAGTTTGTAGGAGTATTTCCCTCATGTCCGCGCCTGCCATAATCCCACACAGCCCAATGAAGACTGAAAGAACTGTGGCCACAGAACACTGCTTAACATGGGAGGGAGGTAACAGATGGGAGTAGAATAGAATTTATTTATGCATTTAGTTCCTGCTTTTTTCTCTACAAGGAGCTCAAGGTGGTGTATGCGGTTCTCTATCCCCTCCTCATTTAATCCCTACAACAATCCTGCGAGGTAGGTTAGGCTGAGCAGCAGTGACTGGCCCAAGGTCACCCAGCGAGCTTTCTGGCCGAGTGGGGATTTGAACCCTGGTCTCTCAGGTCCTAGTCCAACATTCTAACCACTACCAGGATTGCCATATTGCAAACAGTGAAAATCCAGACAAGAATCAACACTTCCGATATGAGCTGCCACACAACCAGGTTTTCCCAGACATTTAGCCGCTTTTAGAAAATTCCGCCCAGATTCCATTTTTGACGGACAAATCCCCACTATGTCTGGGAAATTCCAGACGTATGGCAGCCCTACATCAGTGTCAATGGAGTATCTGGAATCCTGAAAAGCAGAATTCCACTCTGCATCAGTTTAATTTTTTTTTTGCAGCCTCCACTCGTGTTTTCCAAATAATCCATGGAGGAAGATGTAAAAGCTGCACTAACAACAACAACAACAACAGTAATAATTTATAATTTATACCCCACCCATCTGGCTGGGTTTCCCCAGCCACTCTGAGCATCTCCCAACCGAATATTAAAAATACAATACAGCATTAAACTTTAAAAACTTCCCCATACAGGGCTGCCTTCAAATGTCTTTTGAAAGTAAGATAATTGCTTGTTGCCTTGACATCTGATGGGAGGGCATTCCACAGGGCGGGCGCCACTACCGAGAAGGCCCTCTGCTTGGTTCCTTGTAACCTTACTTCTCACAGTGAGGGAACTGCCCGAAGGCCCTCGGAGCTGGACTTCAGTGTCCAGGCTGAATGATGGGGGTGGAGACACTCCTTCAGGTATACAGGACCGAGGCCATTTAGTGCTTTAAAGATCAGTACCAACACTTTGAATTGTGCTCGGAAACATAATGCACAAATCTTTGAGCACAAAACTTGGATTTTTTCAGTTGCTGTTTCAAGTGTTTGGTGAACACAGATGCCAGAACACTGGTGGAGTGATTAACTTTGGATCACTGACCGGAGTTGCCAGCTTTATTTCTGGCAGCTCTGTTGGAGCTTTAACAGCTGCGTGACATGCAAAAATTCAGCAGGTGAAGCTGAATGTGTTGGTATGTGATTTAAATCCAACCCCCACAAGATAATCACTCTCTGGAACTGCCCAAAAAGAGAGTGAAAAGAGATCTAATGGCAGCAGTGAAACGGTTCCAGAACTGAAGGCTAGAATCGCAGACTGGCTGCAAAACATGAGAATGTGTCACTGTAGGAATATAAAGTTACAGGCAGAAGAATGACAAGATGCAAGGAAGGGGAAATTGTTTGACAGTGGGCTCTCCCACATTATTATGCAAAAAATAAATAAAAAGATAGGAGACGTTTCACGTGCCAAGTTTCTTTATGCTGTGAATATATTAAAAGCATAGGAATCATTTGGTTTCCCCTGAAACTGAAAACCTGAGCAAAAAAAACAACAACCCCAAACCATTGGCTTCGGTTTCCACATTTTAACACATATCCTCATTTTGACAGCTCTGTGCTGACTTAATAGTTTGAAAAGTTTACAATGAAAATGGCAAGGGCTGGCAAGAAGAACACTTTAAATAGATGAAACATGAGAAGGTTAACATTTGCAGCTGTGTATAGCGTGACCTGCAGTAGCCCCGTGAGTGGTGGCACCCACTGGTGTTAACGTGCACATTTTTCACAAAGTTCCTCTCCGTGGGAAAAAATTGTAGGCATCCATGCACTGCAAAGCAGATGTCATTGATTTCCTGCAGAATCACGCCAGCTCCTCTCTGTAGGAGATCTTCTTCGTGCAGAGTCCCTTTCCCCTAAGATGCACCATACTGTATCTTTTATCACACCCTACAGCCAGTTTCTGACAGTATACACCAGCCTACTAACACTTTCTTCCTTGTAACACTTCCCAAAATCCTATAAGTAAGGAAAACAGCCAGGTCTCAAAGCAGGCATGCTCCCTTATGGGGCAAAAATATTCCTTTTACCTCCACTGTTTCCTCAGACATTTGACATGCATCGCAGCACGACTTAAAAGAATAAATAAATTCTGTGTCTTGAAAGTACAGACAGTCGGTTCAAATAAATTAATTGATTAATTAATTAGAAAGAAAACCACTGTTCGGCAAACAGGCCCAGAACTGTGCGATAATGACAACTGCTGTGTCGGTTCAGTTTGCAGTTTCCAATTATTTGTTACTCAACTAGTCTGAAGGAGCAGATGGTGTCCAAGGAGGGAGGCAGGAAGAGAGAATTTTAGTTTATATTACTTTATTTGGTTGCTTTGGGGGAAGCCATGATAGTCGAAACCACTTTCAAACCAGTTTACGTTTGTGGTGTGGATGTTTCCTTGAGAAACTAAGTTTGGGGAAGGGCCATAATCGGAGGCAGTGTCCCTGCTTTCTGTGGTCAGGTTGTAGGCTCAATCCCTGTCCTCTCCAGTTAAAAGTATGGAGAGGTGCAAAACTGAACTTTTCTTCCTGAGACACCGCAAACTGCTGCCAGTTAGTGTAGACAATATTGGGTAGATGTACCAACGGTCTGAATTT
This sequence comes from Podarcis gaigeae, assembly GCF_964106915.1. Taxonomy (NCBI): domain Eukaryota; kingdom Metazoa; phylum Chordata; class Lepidosauria; order Squamata; family Lacertidae; genus Podarcis; species Podarcis gaigeae. The sequence continues at coordinate 79,902,163 of NC_139681.1, forward strand.
CTGCTCAGATTCATATGGATAGAGGCATAGAAATGTAGAGCCAAGTTGGTGAATGGAGAAAGGAACTGGACATTATGGGTGGTTATTTTACTGCAGTTCCTTGCAATATTTGGAAAAGGAACTTGGAAATAGCAGGCACACAGATATTGGGCTGCTCATTTCCCATACAATTTTTGAGTTTTCCTTGCAACTCTAAGTATTGTCTGTAGTAGGCCTAATAAGACTATCATTTCTGCAAGGCTTCATCCATATCTGTAATGAAAAACTACAAGATTGGGGAGGTACCTTATACAGAGACAGACCACTGGTCCACCTAACTTGGCATCTACACATCTTTTCAGAGTTTTAGACAGAGGACAATTCCCAGCCCTACCTGAAAATGCCAGCAATTGGACCCGGGACTTTTCTGTATGCAGTGCAGATGCTCTAAGGAACATTTGCTTATGCAATGCCTGTCTCAAAAAGGCTTAATTGCTGCCTTCCTTCCCTCTCTTCCCTCTGCCCTGGGTCATTTTAGACTTTCCCAATAACTTTTATGAGTGGTTAGCTATTCATCTCTTAGGCTGCACATTCTACCTGTGCAACTTGTGATGGATGAATGTCAATAGTAATGCAGATGACAAAAGGACATGCTTGCATTTTCTGACAAAAAGAAGACGATAGGAAGCCATCGCCAGAACATAACTGGAGGCAATTACAGGAACTCCTGGTGATTTAGGAGCAAAAGGTACTGCAAATTACATAAAAGCGGAAGGGACAAGTCCATCCTTTCTTTCATGACTAATAATAGCACTCCAAAGCTAAAAGGCCCTCATTGTCTGAAAGGAGTCATAGTTTTTATTAACCTTGCCAGATCCAGTAATTCTTTCATAAAGACATGGAGTAATTTGCTGCTGGTAAGAATTGTTATCATGAGAAACTGTTGCATATGCATGTTTCAAAGAGGTGTCTGCCTTCTCCTATCATGTCATCGCACCTGAACATTTCCAGTTTACTCCCTTTATTGTTTAATCAGAGTTCTTTTTACAGAAAGCTAGCTGATAACTGCTTGCAGCTGAATTCTTTGATGCTAAGAGCCACGTACATAAAAGACAAGGAATGCTTTTTCCTGACAGTCTTCTTGGTACATTATTTAAGCACCCAGCAGGTGCATCCTGTGCTAAGTGCTGATAATTTGCTAAGGGCACAAGAGCATTTTCAGTTCTTTGCAGTGAATGTTTTATGTTTTGAACTGGGGCTTGTCCGCCTATTAAGCATATTTTGGTTGATTAACCATCAGTTTGAGTTGATTAACTGATTAAATCTATGCTAAAATTTGCCTGAGGAAAGCAGTTCTAAAAGGGGGAAATAATTTTTTTTTTGAGGGGGCATTCATTTACAGCTTACATCATCACAGAAGAGTCGTGCTTTCTTCTCTCATATGCTTTTCTATTATGGCACATGATATTTGGATTTTTTATATACGTACAGGTTGTCAGGAGTTCAGCCTACACTTGAGTAGGACCCTGGCAGAGACACATGCCTGACTGGCATGTTCTCTCCCTCCCGGTCTTTTGTTCAGGAGCTTCAAAAGCTTTCTTCAGCCCGAACATCACAGTGACCGATGCCAACCAACACCAGCACACTTAGGGATCTGCAGAGTTTGTGCAGTTGCATAACAGACCTCAGCAACTCAGCATTTTGGCTAATCTACTTTATTTACATATAAACACACACGGAGCACTGCAACATGGCTCCCTCTTTATCTAGCATCAGACAGCAAAGAGAAAAAAGAACAAAGGACAAAAGTCCCACTTCATGGAACACAGTAACACAAACATCCTGTCTCCATCACTTCCCACTCTCTGGAGTCAAAACATACACCGTCATGTGATAGACAACAATCCCATGACTGCAATCATAGATCAGAAATTCTAACACAGGTATCAAAGCAATAATTGAAACATTTGAACATCTACTCTCCTACTTATCTGGATCAACTTGTTTAGTTGATCAAACTGTTTTAAAATGGATGGCACTATCTGTTTAACTGACTAAATGTTACAGCCCTGTCTTAAAGATAGTGTTGCATGCCATTCCCAATCTCCAAGCAGTGCGAGATTCCAGGGTTTCTGTTTAACCAGGGGTCATGTTTCCTTTTAAAAATGAGGCACAGCAGAGACTGTGTTGTCTTTATGATATATGATTTCCATCAACAGCCCAAAGGGGTCTTGTTTGTCCCAAAGAAATCAGCCATGATGTGCTCTCTCTGTGCCTTTGCAGCCTGCAGCTTTTCTTCAAGCTTCTGGCTCACATAAGAGCTACAGCCATGGGTAGGTAAATTAAGGCTCGGAGGCCAGATCCGGCCCAATCGCCTTCTAAATCCGGCCCACGGACAGTCTGGGAATCAGCATGTTTTTACATGAGTAGAATGTGTGCTTTTATTTAAAATGCATCTCTGGGTTATTTGTGGGGTATAGGAATTCATTTATTTATTTTTTTCAAAATATAGTCCGGCCCCACTACAAGGTCTGAGGGCCAGTGGACCGGCCCCCTGCTGAAAAAGTTTGCTGACCCCTGAGCTACACTCTACTCTAAATTCTGGCTTTTGTCCTTCTCGCTATCTGCAAGTTGAGAGAGGGGCCCCACTCATTTGCCATCTCCCACAGAGCCCTTTAATCCTCCTTAATGGCTCATCACCCAGGCGATTACCTCATCAGGAAGCTAGGGATAAGAGGGTCTAGCAGCCACTAACTCATAACACTAGATTATCCCCTAGGGGAATGTCAACTGAGGCCAGGGCGTGTTAGAAGACAGAAAGTTCCTTCTGATAGTCCTGTGCCCAAAGGATCCTGGGAACTGTAGTTTACCCCAGAGCTATAATGCCCAGCATCCTTAAAAACTAAAGTTCCAAGGATTATTGGGGGGTGGGAATGTGCTTTAAATGTGTGGTGGTCTTCACAACCAGGAATTGGAGGGAGGGAGGTGGTGACATGCCCTACATTACAGAGGACACCTCTATAGGTAGCGCTGCATGTGTCTATATAGGTATTCCCTTGACCTCTTGATAGGAATATCCTAGGCCACTTTCACACCGTGCATTTAAAGCACTATGATACCGCTTTAAACATACACGGTTTCCCTTGAAGAAATCTGGGAGCTTTAGTTTGTTGAGGGTTCTGAGACACCCCTATTCCCCTCACATAGCTCCAATTGCCAGAATGGTTTAACAATCAACCCCTGCTTCCCTCTGCAAATTGTAGCTCTGTGAGGGGAATAGGGGGTCTTTCAGGACCCTTAAACTACAGCTCCCATAATTCTTTGGGGGAAGCCATGAATGTCTAAAGCGGCATCACAGTGCTTTAAATATATAGTCTGAGTGTGGCCCTATTCTCCCAGGCCTTTGGTTTTATTCAGTGCTGTTTTTTCTAGAAAAAGAAGTGCTGGAACTCACCACAAACACCTCCCTTGTTCTCTTATAATGGCAGTGGTGCCCACCTGAGAGGTGCCAGGACTGAGTTCTGGCAACTTCCATCTGGGAAAAAAAAAGTGCCCTGGTTTTATTATTCTGATGCTCGATTGTTCGCTTTTATCAAGTGTGTTGTTGTGCTTAAATAACTACGATACTTTATGTACTATTGTATTTTGTGCATTGTTGGAAGCTGCCCAGGGAGTCACACATTAACGTCATGAAGCGTGGTCTACAAGCCAGAGAAATAAAATGAATAACTAACATGGCAGCTGCTTCCTGTTGACATGATTTGGGATGGCCTGGCAGTAGCTTTGCGCTGCAAAATCCTGGTGAGCTGTGCAATATACATCCATGCTTTTTTTTAAAACCCCGTTTCTTATATGGGGGTCAGCAGGACAGAGGAAATGTGATTCCCTCTGCTGGCTTTTTGATACTACTACAAATAGGAATTGGTTTCAATGGGGGAGTGGGGATCTTTCCCCTTTTTTTGGACCAAGGGCCTTCGAAGGGCCACATGCCAGTGATGGGCAGGGCCAGAGGCAAATGGGCGGAGCAAGAGGTGCAAATTTCACCTTTGTATATTAGGGACGCGGGTGGCACTGTGGGTTAAACCACAGAGCCTAGGACTTGCCAATCAGAAGGTCGGCGGTTCAAATCCCCGCGACGGGGTGAGCTCCCGTTGCTTAGTCCCTGCTCCTGCCAACCTAGCAGTTCAAAAGCACGTCAAAGTGCAAGTAGATAAATAGGTACTGCTCCGGCGGGAAGGTAAACGGCATTTCCGTGCACTGCTCTGGTTCGCCAGAAGCAGCTTAGTCATCCTAGCCACATGACCCGGAAGCTGTACACTGGCTCCCTCGGCCAATAAAGCGAGATGAGTCCCCAGAGTCGGCCATGACTGGACCTAATGGTCAGGGGTCCCTTGACCTTTTTTATATTACGCTAGTTTCTGTCCCTCACCCAGAGATATTAGCACATTCCAGCTGGGCCAAACTACATGGGGATGTGAAGAAAGAACATTGAGGGATGTTGGCCTGAGGAAACTTTTGAAGCGGCCGCATTTGGCAGCCTGGGCCTGAGGCCCCCCACCCCTGTGTTAATGGTCCCCAGTGAGGGAATCCAGGAAAGCATCAACACAGTTCTCAGAGTCCTGCAAACTATACTTCCCAAGTTTCTATGTGAGGCACCATGACAATCAAATCCAGTGCTATTTTTCGGGGGGCGGGAAGGTGCTGGAACTCACTGTGAATGCCTCTCTTGTTCTCTTATCATGGCAATGGCACCCACTTGAGAGGTGCCAGACCTGAATTCCAGCAAGTTCTAGGAACTTAGGAGACCAGGGTTCAAATGTCTAACTCAGCCATGAAACTCAGTGGGGTGGACTTGGGCCACTCACAGCTTCTCAGCCACACATCCACCTCAGAGTTGTTCTGAGGATAAAATGAGGAGCGAGAGAACCATGTGCAGCGCCTTGAGTTCCTTGAAGGAAAAATGGGTATAAATGTAATATAAAATGAATGTATCTGGGTGAGGACAGCTATGAGAGAGAGAGAGAGAGAGAGAGAGAGAGAGAGAGAGAGAGAGAGAGAGATGGATGCATATGGGTCTTAGAAATGTCCTTTGCCTCCACATATTGCTTTAATCCTGTGCTATTTCAGTTAAAGCAGAGTGAATTGAAGACGGTTGTTCCAGCCAGCGAAGCTTTAAAATCTTCCACAGAACAAAGCACAGAAGGATGCTGTGGAAGGTTGCTTGGAATTTATCGCTTGCCGAGTACAGAGATGTTCTTCTCTGTTGCTGCCAGACACCATTAATGCACATGCTGTTTGTTTTAACGTGATACACAATGGTTGCATTTTGGCGAGGACTGCGTGTGAATTTGCAGGCCGTTCCTGTCTCTGTTCTGCATGCTTACTATCAAATTACCTCGTAATGTTACCTCTGTTTTTTCGGACAGTTATTTCTTTGTGCTTAGGCAGCTGTGTTTCGGAAAGGCCTGCTGCTTGAATGCAACTGTTAGAAGGTGGGGCGGGGAGCGACCCTTGATTTGTGAGTGAGGAAAATGTACTCTGCACATGCTCTCTTGTTCATAATGACTTCCCATGTCAGGCCTGTGCAGGCAATTCACAGTACATCCCCCACAATGGTCCATTGGTGTTTGGTTTTAATTTCTTCTTGTTTTTTAAAAAAACTTTTGTGATTCTTTTGTTTGGTTTTATGTTTTTATATTGTTGTAAACTGCTGTGATGTAAGATACAGTCATATATAAATATTTTTTAAAAAATAAATAAAATAAAATGTGCTTCAAAACTTTCAGAAACATCGAGATTAAAAAAACAAACCTGTTCATTTTTTAAATGAAAAAAGCTGTTATTTCTTGAGACTTCCAGGCACATCAACCATGGGTGCAAGTGGTCTCTTGCCAGTTACAAGCTCAATAATAGCAGGCCTGATCTGCTCTGGGATTAAAGGCATCTTGTGAAAAAGCAGCAAGACAGAGGAAGTGAGATTGGCAGTTCTGTGGGATGTGATGGATTCTGTAAATACAGAACAATCACTCTAGCAATTGAACTAAAGGGCTGGGTACAAAGTGTAGCAGACGATGTAAAACCTAGCAGCTTGTAAATACTCCTGATCATGGCACGGTAGAAGCTGTTTAAAAGGAATGTCCTGGCTAATTCTACTTCTGTTCACTATATTCTGTTCCCTGCCTTCCTGCCTCAAGCTCTTACTGTTACTGAAAGACTTGGCACAGAGCTGGGTGACAGAAGAAGAAAAAGAGTTTGGATTTTATATTCCGCCTTTCACTCCCTTTAAGGAGCCTCAAAGTGGCTAACATTCTCCTTTCCCTTCCTCCCCCACAACAAACACTCTGTGAGGTGAGTGGGGCTGAGAGACTTCACAGAAGTGTGACTAGCCCAAGGTCACCCAGCAGCTGCAGGTGGAGGAGCGGAGACGCGAACCCGGTTCACCAGATTACGAGACTACCGCTCTTAACCACTACACCACACTGGCTCTCACTATTTAGATATTCCTCTTTTCTTTTTGGTGGTCCCTTCTTCTTTGGCTATCACTTGTAGCCGAGTAAGATTGTCTTCCATGAACACGGTCTTAACAGTGAGTCTGTAAGTGACTGTGGAGGCCAATTCTGGATCCACATATCCTTCCACAGTGGGGACATAGGTTTCCGGGCAAGATTTGATCACGGTGAGGGTTTGCCAAGCGTGCCTTCCTCTTGGCACATTTCTCCCTTTCATCCTGACTTCGATCATCTTCAAAGTCCATGACACCTTTGATAAAGGCTGTTCTCGCTCGCAGGCCAGTGTTTCCCAGTTGTCAGTATTTATACTACACTCTTTTTTAGATTTGCTTTGAGAGTCTTTAAACCTCTTTTTTTGACCACCAGCAGTACGCTTTCCATTTTTAAGTTCGGAATAGAGTAGTTGCTTTGGAAGACAAGAGTTGGGCATCTGAACAACATGACCAGTGCAACGAAGTTGATGTTGAAGAATCATTACTTCTACACTGGTGATCTTTGCTTCTTCTAATACACCGGCATTAGTTCGCCTGCCTTCACCTGCCAGTGTGGTGTAGTAGTTAAGAGCGGAAGTCTCATAATTTGGTGAACCAGGTTTGCGTCTCCGCTTCTCCACATGCAGCTGCTGGGTGGCCTTGGGCTAGTCACACTTCTTTGAAGTCTCTCAGCTTCACTCACCTCACAGAGTGTTGTTGGGGAGGAGGGGAAAGGAGAATTTTAGCCGTTTTGAGACTCCTTCGGGTAGTGATAAAACGGGATATCAAATTCCAAACTACTCTTCTTCTTCTTCTTCTTCTTCTTCTTCTTCTTCTTCTTCTTCTTCTTCTTCTTCTTCTTCTTCTTCTTCTTCTTCTTCCATCAGTGCCAGCTCCAGGTTTAGGATGGTCCTTGGGCAAGGAAACCTTCTCTGGGCCCCCCTGCCTCAGCAAATCTACCACCTCACTGCCATTATGACCACCTGCTGCTGCAAACCCTGCAACATTTCTTCGATGAAAGTAGGGACATCCTAAGGAAAAGCGGGACAGGATTAAATCAGAAACCAGGACGGCTTCTGTAAATCTGGGACTGTCCCTGGAAAATAGGGACAGTTGGAGGGTCTCCCAGCACTGCTTATCTTCCAAAGCATTTCAGCCACTCCCTTCCTTGCCAAGGAGGGAGCCAATGAGCAAGTAGTGCTGTGGTACCTACTCTTCTTCCTCCTCACCACCGCTGTTTGCTGCCACAGCCAAGTCATACATTTAAAGTTCTATGATGCCACTTTAATCAGTTATGGCTTCCCCCAAAGAATTCTGGGTGATGTTAAGCGTGCTGAGAGCTGAAATTCCCAGGGTGGCGTAAGAATCAGTCCCTCTTCCCAGGGAAGGTGTTTTGCAGAAGGCAGTGGAAACAAATGGGAGTAACCGAAGAATCCTTTTTGAAATATACTTGGAGTCAGGTGTGGATTTCATGCTCTTCATTCAGCTCATAGTGGTGAGGAGGAATGGAAGTTCCCCCGAAATGTCTGCTTTATATACATTATTTACACAACGGGCCCCACGTGATTGGCTAATTCTGGGATTCTCCTGTAGGCCAAATCAGGTTGCGGTTTCACTTCCACCCGGAGTTGGATTGGGTGGCTCCTGCGGACCAATCAGACAGCTGCATTCTGGATTCTATTGTTCTAGGACCAATCAGACTGCTGCATTTTGAATCCTATTTAACTCAGTACATAACACTTTTCATTCAAACTTTCTAAATATTTATTAAGGCAACCATTTGTGCTTTGGGTTTCTTCTGAAGGCAGGTTTCAAATGTTTTCATGTTTTTAATGGTGTGATTTTTATTTTGTTTTGCCCACCCTAAATTCTTCGGAGACAGCAAATAAATAAATAGACTTACGGTGTTGAAAACATGACTCTTCCCTCCCCCCCCTCCAAAAAAAGTAGTATCAGAAGTTTTTGCATTTTTGAGGAAGAGAAAATAATGTCAGAACATTTTTCCAACATTGCTAGAATATCCACAGCTCAGCAGTGCAGACCACGTGTAAGGTAGGGGAAAATTCCTGGTACTTGGGCCTGGATACTTGTGAATAATAATAGAGACCATATGAGACATTCCATTCCAGACCTTAGTTCAGGCTTGTTTAAATGTGTTCTGGTGGGAGCTGTGGCTCAGATTGGTTGTCTTCCTTTTAAAAAGTTCCTTGTAGCCATATTTCTCCGCTCATATTTCCTTAGCATATTTCCAGCAGCTTAGTAGATGCAATCCAAATTCTGCAGAGCAGGGATATTCCCGAGGACACACATGTAAGCAGGGGTTTAGAGCCGACGACAATATCTGGAATGTCTGGACAGATGTCAAGGCACAAGCACTCTGAGAAGGAGGCATTGCTGACACCTGCCCTTTGTGTCCTCCATTTTACTTTTACTTTTTGAATGCATTGGTGTCTTCTGGGTGGTTTGCAGTTTATCCCCGCCCCCCCGTGCTTTAAAACTCAGTATTGACAGTGGCGCCTGCAAGTTCTGGGACATGTTCCATGAAGAAATAAAAAAGTTACTAAGAACTTCACATAGCAAAAGACCAGAAATATACCTTTTGGGAATATTGAATAGTGATATTTCTAAAGAAAATACTAAATTATTTCTGTACGCGACATCAGTGGCAAGAATCCTGGTGGCTAAGTACTGGAAGGGTAACCAGATACCAACCAAAGAGGAATGGTTCTGTAAATTATGTGAATATTCAGAACTGGCCAAATTGACAGATATAAGAAGACTAAAGCCAATGGATACAGTCCAGAAGGAATGGTAGTGCTTGAATGATTATTTAGAAAGACAAGGTTCTAATGTAAAAATTTGGCTGTGTCTAGAATGACCTCGTGAATGGAAAAGGGGAAACATACATATATACATATCCATATATTAAGATGACAAAAAATACTGAAATACAGATAAAATATGAAATGTGAAAGGAAGTGTTGTGAGAGTGATGGAAGTCTATTACTTTTATTATTTTGTAAAATAGTGTTTATTGTATTGAAATATTATACCTTTATTCTTTTATTGTCTATTTTTCTTTGCATTTTTTTTCTTTTTCTTTATATTATTCTTTATGTATGGCGCTGCTATTGATGTATTTACTTTGCAATAAAACAAAAAGGCACCTGTAAAGACAAAGCTCTTGTCTGGGTGGCTTCTTCTCAGCATTCTGCTTTTCCCACAGGGCATTGGCTGCCTGGTGCATTTGGTCTAGTAGGGGTGAAATCCGGAAGAAATAGTTAAATAATGGCAAGATCCCGTACATTTTGGAAACATTTCTGGATGCATCTGCATGTGAGTTTTGTTTAGTCCAGTTCCTAAGAAGCCATGTCATAACTGTGCTATTTGAACTTCCCCATTTCTTAAAACTTACAAAAATCACTTTGTGTGATGGAATGATGAAATGATGAAATCTCAGCTTGAACTTGCCTTGAATGTAAGATTTTAAAGATACACACGAGTCTTGCACACAGGTATTCTGCCGGATCCCTATCTCCCATCTTGGTGCACTGAAAATGAAGATTTCCTGGATGAACGGGTTGAGGACCAATAAACCAAAGCTGTATCCATGCTGGATAAAGGGGTGATGATGGATGATTGACCTGGTTTCTGTCTCTGAAAATTTGGTGTTCAGCCTGTTCTGAACTGGGTTGCACTCCCACTGGAGGGATGGGTATGTTGCCTGAGGGTATTGCTGGATCCATCATTGTTACTAGAGGCCCATGTGCCACCATTTGAGGGAAGTTAACCCATGTGGTGACACAGGATAGCCGCCTCAGGTGCTGCCTCGTCTATGGAATGATTTGCTCCAACATAGTTATCATTTCAGCAACAAGTTGAGATTGAGACATATATAAATATATAAATCACCACCATTTCACATTGTCGGAACAGTGAAATGGTGGGCGCCATCTTCACAACAGACCTGGAACTGAAACCATCTTCAAACCAAGGTTTCAGGTGCCCAGTTGTTCCAAATCTGGTAAACCATGGTTTTCTGGTGTGGACAGACTGGTGGTTGAAAGTAGGCTTGCAAAAATGTCATGCTGAGTACATTATGTAGTTGGGGGGGGGGCTGCAAGCAAGCAAGCAAGCAAGCAAGCAAGCAAGCAAGCAAGCTATACTCCTCAGATTATTCTTGTGATGCAAGCCCCTTTTCCTTCAGTGATCCTCATTAATTCGAGAGCTTTGGAATTCTTCTGGTTAGTTTGCTTTCTCTTTCAAAGATACTGCTTTGTCAGCATTCACAGTAGACCTTGAATTGATTATGTTCATGATAAACTTATTTCTCTTGAAGCAAGCGAGAGAGAGAGATTTGGGTTATTTTGAAGCTCTTCCCCTTCCCCTACACCCACCCCCTGCCCCCAGTCAGAAAAATGAATGATGAGTGCTTTATTTTCCATATTTCTAACAAACCCCGTGTCTGTATTCCAAACTTACTGCGAAATGTAACGTGGCTCACCATCATTGTAGGAGCATTCACCACTTGAAACAGCCAGAGTAACAGGGACTGACAGACTAAGCTCATAATGGTCACCATCTGCACTCTCATCCCAATGTTCTCCTTTTTTGCTTTGTTTTTTTACAAAAACCACGCTGGATTTTCTACGAAATGCTGATGCAGCTAGAAACGGGCGGAATAACCATTTTGTGAACTTGATTTATCCTTTGTGTCTAGCTCCCACTTGCATCTGAGGTCAGATCAGATTTGGCTGCACTCCAGGAAAAAGGAGGATGATTCCTTGCTCTCATCAAGGAGTGCCTGGATTTCCTCCTTAAAAGATGTCTTGAAGGGGTAGGATCTTTTTTTTAACAGGCTTGGACGACCAGCCACAGATGATCAGGCAGTGCTCTGCAACCCTTGAATGGTGTGGATAATGGAGAGCCAACTAAGTTCTACTCAGGGTAGACCCATTGAAATGAACGGGTCTGCGTTAGTCTCAGAATCAGAGAACTGTACAGTTGGAAGGGACCCCAAGGGTCATCTAGTCCAACCCCTTGCAATGCATGATTCTCAACTAGATCATACAGGACAGATGGCCATCCAACCTCTGCTTAAAACCTCCCAGGAAGGAGCATCCATCACCACTCAAGAGTTTGTTCCACTGTCGAACAGCTCTTACTGCCAGAAAGTTCTTCCTGATGTTTAGTCAGAATCTCCTTCCTTGTAACTTGAATCCATTGGTTTGGGTCCTAGTCTCTGGAACAGCGGAAAACAAGCTTCCTCCATCTTCCATGTGACGTGTCCCTTAATTGCAGTGGGTCTTCTCTTAAGGTGACTCACATTGGCTACTGTCAGGGCTGGAGCCAGATGCAGGTCAGCAATAAAGGAAGCACACCTCCAATGTAAGCAAGGTTAATTCTATTCAAGGAAATGAACATACAACTCAGCCTAGTGGTCTTAGCAACACTTCCAAGTTGGTCTTGCCCCTGTTGAGCAGCTGCCAGGTCTGAAGGTCCCTGTCTTCCACACCTCTCTAAGGCAAGGTTACCAGATTTTTTTCAATTAATCCAGGGACACTTTTCAACTTCAATGGATTTTGTATGGGGACTGATTTGTAAATCCGGGGACTGTCCCCGGGAAACAGGGACGTCTGGTAACCTTACTCTAAGGCTCCTCCTCTTCCAGATGTTTCCCAAGCAGTCTCAAACTGCATCTGCACAGCTCTGGCCTGTTCTGCTCTTCTCATTACTCTGGGGGTACTTTGAAACCAGGGGGAGTGGAGCTTGTTGCAGCAGGAGGGAAGAGTCCCTGGATTCCTCAGCAGTCTCCTGCCCCCCCTCCTTTGCTTCAGTCTGAACTGCTCCCTGTCACCAGCTCTTCCTGCTCACTAAACCCTGCTGCCCCTTCAGCATCCAGCACCTCTTCCCAACCTTCTCCCTCTCACCTCTCTGCTGTGTCCTACCATGAACCCCCTAGCTCTGAGCTTTCCTCCTTGGGGAACCCCCAAGGGAAATCCCCAGATTGGTTCCTCCCACCACTCCTCTTCATCCAACCAGTCCCTGACAGCTACAACCCTATGACTTTACAGTCATACCTTGGGTTACGAATGCTGCAGGCTGTGCGTTTTCGGGTTGTGGGCTGCGCCAAACCCGGAAGTACTGGAACGGGTTACTTCTGGGTTTCGGCGCTTGCGCATGCACAAAAGGATGTCATGCGCAGAAGCGCTGAATTGCATCATGCACATGCAGAGATGCAGCGCTTCAGGATGCAAACAATGCAGGTTGGGAACATGCCTCCCACACAGATCACGTTCACAACCCAAGGCATGACTTTATTTCAGCTATGACTGTATGCTGGACTTCATGAATTTAGTCATTACATTTCTGTCCCGCCAAGGTTGCATACATGGGATTCCCATCTGGCCAGTCCGAGGCCTGCATAGCTTCAACAGGCTGCCTTGACCATGTCCGCTGATGAACTCAAGCAGCAGACATGGATTGTGTAGAGCAGAGGAGAGTCATAGAATCGTGGAGCTGGAGGGGGTCCTTGTAAGGTCATTTGGCCAAGTCCTACCCACTCAGGGATGGGAACCTAGAGCTGGAGCATCCCCGACAGATAGCTGGAAGGTGTTTGGCAAAAGAGAACCCATTGCCTCTTTAGGTCACCAGTTCCATTGTCAAACTTCTCTTGCTATCAAGATGCTTCTCCTGAAACCTGCTCTGCTGCAAATTAAACCCATTTGATGTAGCCCAAACTAGATACCTCAAATAATCCCTGGTTTGTTTTTGTTTGTTTGTTTGTTTCGGGACACTTACACCCCTCCTTTCCCCCCACCATGTACATGATTTCCAGCTGCTCTGTCACCCAGAAACTGACCAGACCTTCAGCAAGGTGGCAACTTCATGTGCCTTCAGATGGTGCCCTGGCTCCTAACCATGTGGAGGAAAGGAATCTCCACATTGCCCAGAGACTCCTGAAGGGCAGCCCTTTACATCTGGGATGACTCTCCTCCTCCTCACTGGTTGGGCAAGGCCTTGCTGGAGGAGTCGTCGTCATCCCACGCTCTCCAGTTCAGCCCTGCTGTCCAAACTGGAAAGAAGGGTCCTCACACGGTGTAATATGCACCAACCAATGTTCCTTTGTTTCTTTTTTTTCTGAATTTTCCTTGCTTTTTCATTGATTTTCATCAGATCGGATTGGATTTTGGTTGGAAGTGACGTGCTGCCATCCCAGGAAGAACTGGGCTTCCTTGTGCCCAGGATTATTTATGGAATTACAATACATCCTAGTTCATTGCTCAACTTTTCCTTCTCCAGCCTAAACCTGCCCAGTTTCCTCATAGGACTTGTGTTTACATATTGCTGACCGTCTTGGTATGTATTTTATTACCGTAATTTCTCACCCTCTTCATGCTGTGCCGTTTATTCATGCAAAGGCAGGTAAGCAAGCAGATGGGAACCACTGCTGACAGTGATCCAGCCTGTGCTGTTTCAACATCCTGTTAGCACCATCTGCCCTTGAAGGAAATGATGATAAAGCAAGGAAATGTAAAGTCTGACTGAGCATCACGTTCTCGTGAGATGCCTAGCCTTCACTGTCATAGCCATGCAGAGGTTGCGTGGTCTGCAGGCAGAAAAACAAGCTAGACTGCTGTTTAAATATTATATATATATATATATATATATATATATATATATATACACACACACACACACACACACACACACACACACACACACACACCTCTTAAAGGGCTGATGAGGGAGGGGAGGGGATCTGGCACATCTTTCTTTTCCCTTGTTATTCTGTGGTTTTATCTCTATTAAATAGGCAATATGTGCCCCCCCCATGTGGGCGGAAGCTCCATTAAACCCAGCGGGGTTTGCGTCTGAGGAAACAAGCATGATGCATAATGTGTCAACATGCACTCACCTTAATGTGACTCTGCTATGCACAGTCAAATTGACTGTGATTACCTACAAATCGTGGGTGGGGAACCTAAGGCCTGGAGGTGAAATGTGGCCCTTCAGGTGTCTTTGGCCCTTGGAACACTCTCCTCAGGCCACACCCACTCCCCCAGGGCCACGCCCCTCACTGGGCCTGCCTCACACCCGGTGTTAGCCTGGCTATCCTCGAAGCCTGCCAATGCCGCCTCTTCCTCTATCCAGACGAGTGTGTGTGTGGAAACTAGCCCACTGCATAAAGGTTGAATTCACTGTTGTTGGCCTGCCCACGCTTGCCTTTGGCTCCACCCACCACTGCCATGTGGCCCTCGGAAGAGCACCCAGAAGGGGGATGTGGCCCTTGAAGTGACAAAGGTCCCCCACCCTTGTTGGAAGCCGCCCAGAGTGGCTGGGGAACCCAGCCAGATGGGCAGGGTATAAACAATAAATTATTATTATTATTATTATTATTATTATTATTATTATTATTATTAATTAATGGCCATGGGGGGGGGGTGCTGAAAATTGGCTCAGAGCAGGGCTTTTTTTCCAGCCAGAACTCCGTTCCAGTGCCTCTCAGGTGGGCGCCATTGGTGTTCTAAGAGAACGAGGGCGGTCTTCATGGTGAAGACCGGCACCTCACCCCCCCCAAATAGCACCAGCTCAGAGGGAGGCACAAGCGGGAACGGATTAAGAGAGGATGGGTGGTAGGGGAAAGGGAACAACTCTGATGTTCGTAGTCTTCAACAAGTGGCCATGGGCATGTGGCACCCCAATAACGCATGTGGTATATGGTGTGTGGAGGGTTAAAAGGAGCGGCAACCGTTGCTCCACCTGTGGGTGGGAGTTTGTGTGTGTTTCAGCCTGTTCTGTGCAAGCTGGCTCCAGAGCTAGTTCTGCTCATCCTCTGTTTAGTAAAGCAATTGTTATGCTGTTCTCTTGGAGTCCGCTGTGGTGTGTGGTAGATGTGCAACCCAGTGAATGGATTCACCAGGGACCTGTTTAAGTGTACAGTGGTACCTCTAGATACGAATGGGATCCGTTCCGAAGCCCCATTCGCATCTAGAGGTAAATGTATCTAGTGATGGCACGTCTGCGCACACGCGCGTCGCTTCTCACCGCTTCTGCGCATGCGCGTGATGTCATTTTGAGCGTCTGCGCATGCACAAGCAGCGAAACCCGGAAGTAAAGTGCTCCGTTACTTCTGGGTTGTCGCGGAGCGCAACTCGAACGCGCTCAACTCGAAGCGTATTTAACCCGAGGTATGACTGTATTGGAATACACAGGCTGGGGAGTTTCTGCAAGCCTTACAAAAAAAAAAGAAGTAAGTGGTATGCTGAAAAGTGTCCCATTTAAACAGCAAATTACCACACATAAACTAAGGCCGGTGTCACCACGCAGCATCTGAGGTGGCTTCCAGGGCCCCAGCGACTGGCCCACCACTGTTGTCTCTCCTGGGCCTCCTTTTTATTTTTTCTTACGTTGCTCTCCAAAGCTGGATCCAGCCGCCATTTTTTATTCTCAGAATCCCCCTATGTAGCATTGCTCCCACACAATCCAGGTAAGTCAGGAGGGCAGCGGTGTGGCGCCACACCTGCATCAAACTGCAAACGTAAACTTTTAACAGCTGCTTAACTGTCATACATCTTCCCCCATCACCTCCACCAGCTTAACCCTCACAATTAATTTTGTGAGGAAGTATGGAAATGATCTAAGACCCCCTAGCTCCACTGAGAGGGGGAAAAATATTCTCAATGTTGCCTGGATTTTGCGGGAGAAGATAAGGTTGTGCCCACAGCCTTTAAAGACTGCCCCCAAGAATCCTGGGAAATGTAGTTTATCCCTCACAGAGGTATGATTCCCAGCACCCTTCGCAAACGGCCATCCTCAGAATTCTTTGGGGGAAGTCATGAAAGTGGCCGGAGAATACTGTTCCTGGCAGCCCCTCAGATCATGGCCTGGAAGAATTGTTTTAATTGCTTTCAGAATGTTCTAACTGTGGTTTTAGATGGTTTTTAAAATTCCACTTGGTTTTTTAGGGCATTTTAGCTGTTTTAGGAGGGACGCGGATGGCGGTGTGGGTTAATCCACAGAGCCTAGGACTTGCTGATCAGAAGGTCAGCGGTTTGAATCCCTGTGATGGGGTGAGCTCCCATTGCTCAGTCCCTGCTCCTGCCAACCTAGCAGTTTGAAAGCACGTCAAAATACAAGTAGATAAATAGGTACTGCTCCAGTGGGAAGGTAAACGGCGTTTCCGTGCGCTGCTCTGGTTCTACAGAAGCAGCTTAGTCATGCTGCCCACATGACCCGGAAGCTGTACGCCGGCTCCCTCGGCCAATAAAGCGAGATGAGCGCCGCAACCCCAGAGTCGGTCACAACTGGACCTAACGGTCAGGGGCCCCTTTACCTTTAACTGTTTTAGAATGCTTTGCTTTGTGGCTGCTTTTAAATCATGTATCTGCTTGCTGTCCCAGGCTCCTTTGGAAGGAAGGGCAGGATATCAATTCAGTAAATGTAATAATATACTGTATGTGCGTTAAATGTATGTTGAGATCACAGCCTAAGTGAGAAAAGGGAGCTGGGAGCTAGGGAGAGAGAAGGACTGTCAAAACTACCTTAAGTCTGGAGTGTGTTGGCATCTCCTTTAGAAGTGTACAGAAGTTCCTCTTGCATAAGACACACATGAGGGTGAGAGGGCTGTGGGTAGCTCTTGGTCATGCCCCTAAAGGATAAGGTAGGAGTGGGAATACAAGATGTTTTGTTATTTGCATGCAAAGTGACTTCTCCAAACCAGCATGGAAGTTCCTTTTCTGCAGAAGGAAGATAAGGATCTTGCTAAGGCGTGTGGAAGGATGGTTAGGTTTCACAAGGCCTCACTGGGCTGTAAAGTTCAGAAGAGCTGTTATGTGGGATGGCAAAGCATGGTTAATCCAGCTTCTAAATCGTGAAGGATTGAGGAACTCAAAGGGTACATAGCAGCAGGGCTTCCCTAACAGAGCACCACAGCAGCCACACGCACGCATGCCATTTTGAAACGGGGAGTGGGTGGGAAAGAGAAATGAGGTGGTGTGTCACAACTCTGCATTCCCTTCTGTGAGCGCGCTTGTTTTTCCAGTCGATGCATGAGATGAAATACAACAGAGAGAATGTGAACAAACAGCGGAGCAAGGAATCTGCGAAATATTAGGAACGTCCTGTTCCTACCAGGCCAGGGCAGTCGAACAGGAGCATGTCTGCACCGCTGGCGTCCTGAGACTCCGCATGCTCCCAATGCAAACATTTGAATTTGGATAGGTGGACGAAACGGTCTTCCTTTTGATTGGCAGAATTTCATCTGTTAAATTTATATCCTGCCGTCTCCACCAGATGCCGTTCAAGACGGCGAACGTCAATAAGATACAAGCACAATGCAACAATAAAAAAGAATAGTTGAAGTAGTAAAAACAATTTGGAAAGAAACAAACCTACAAGAAGTGAAAATAATTTTGGCAGAATTAGGGCCCCTCCAGGTATACTTAGCATCATGAGCACAAATCATCATTATTATGCAATCGGGGTTGTCATGTGTAGTCCCATTTTCAATAGTGTTTGTGTCTGCAAACATTTTGGGGCAGTCACACTGCTTCATTTAGAGTCAGTGCATATCTTGTATTGTTGGCATATATCTGTCTCGGGAGACAATGGAGGAGTGAAGCCTTTGGGGGTGAAGTCAAAAGGTTGGAAGGTTGAAGCGACTTCTGTTGTAACTGTGTCTTGTAACTTCCTGCTGAAATCCTGTAACTTTTTATACCAAAATGTTCTGATTCATTCATTTTGTTCCTTTATAGCCTCTCCAGACAGCCAAAATGTAGAACAGGTAGCTTTGGAGAAATGGGGGTGGGGTGGGCCTGGAGTTTCTGTTGTGGGGGGAGCGTTGCTGTCAGTACTATTTTTCTTGAAAAAGAGGTCCCAGATCTCCCCGTGCACACCAGACTTGTTCTCTTACGATGGCAATGGTGCCCACCATTGAGTTCTGGCTGAAAAAAAGCCCTGGTTGCTGTTGCTGGTTTTTTGTATCTTTATTTTGGATATTCTGATTTATGTGGAAATTGTTCAGTTTGGTTGTGTGCTTTTTGATGCTTTGTTGATTATGGCTATTTTTGTTATGTTTGTAGTTACGTAGTTTTTGATATGTTGTAAGGCGCCTTGAGCGTAGTCTCAACTTTGGAAAGGCGGCCTACAAATAAAATGATAGATGGATGAATGGATAGAAACACTGCAGAACAATGAATAAAGCAAAATAATGCACACACAAATGCACCATTAATTTGTCAGGAACGTGCTGCAGGTCACCACTGCATAAAACGCAGGTCTGCAGAGATCCTTACAATGGGCATAATAACCAGTTAGCTAATGAGACCCCAAGCCGGCCTGGAAGATGGAAAGATTGACTGAGAGGCCATTGCAATGGTGGGGATAGTGGTGGTTTAAGGAGGTGAGATTGTGTGGGTGTAATATTTATGCTCAGGCTGTCATCTCATGCAGAGCAGTCTCCTGATAGTAGTGGCTTGCTGAAAAGGGGGGAAAGGAGGAACCTATGCAAAACTGCTGGTTTCTTTAAGGGCTCACCTTCCAACATTTCACAGTGGAATAGAGGGATGCACATGTAACATATTTCTTCTCCTAAGTGTCACTACCTGAGCCCAGCTGGCCAATTACATGTTGCTGAAGGCACTCTGTCTGTTGTATAAGCTGGGTTTATTTCTTCTGCAACTATCAGTCTTCTAACAATTTCAAAGCCAGGAGGCTTTCTTTATTGTTTAGCTTAAGAGTAGGTTTTTATTTTTGAAAAGCATAACTCTCCTACAATCATCTCTCAACCATCTCAAAATATGCACTGGCAGCTTCACTGTGTGAAATATCAGGTTGCGTAGTGCATGGTGCCGTAGCCTCCGTGTGCTTGCATGTAGAATCAAGATGTCAATTTATTTATATAAAGCATTTCCCACCAATATATCTGTGCTCAAAGCGGCTCACCTAAAAACAGCCTGACATACAGGAGTGCTAAACAATGCGTTATTTATAAAAAGTATGATATCAGTTCAATGTAAGACTGAAAAGAAAGTCAATTAATAGTTCATTTGTCATCAAAATTTAAGTGAGCATAAATCTCAAAAATGACACATCTCCCTACTTCATCCATCATTTACGCTCAAACTGAAAAAGCCATAAAATCCCTTCAGAGATCTTCTGGAAATACCTTCCCATATGAAGGCTCTCAAGGCTGCAGGGTGGGAGAAGATAAGTAGAAACAGCAGCCCCCAGTGACTAACACAGAAGGTGCTTCCAGGCTGTTGCTATTTGCAAGCAAGACTCAATCGTATATTAGCAATTTCTGGTTGTGCAATTGCAGTGGGTTGATAGGCGTAGCACAACAACCCACTCCTCCAAAAGACTGGACTTGCTATGAGGAAAGTCCCACACCATTATCTTCCCCATTGCATATTTTACATTGTAAGCACCTTGGGGCATAGCCTTTTTCTTTTTTACTATGTAATGCACCATGAGTGTTCATACAACAAAAACGACACCATTCTTCGTAAGGTATACCAGCAATTTTATTGACCTTCCATTAAATATGAGCCACATTTGGTAGTGATGAGTAAGTAGCGGGGAGCTGGAAGCCGTACTGTTGACAACTCCAAGAAGAAATTAAACTAAATTCCATTATGAAAATCCAATTGTACAGGCAAAAGACTTGACTGTTACATGTTGGCTTTTCTCCGCTTGCTGTCTAGTTCCTCAGATTCTACAATTCATGCTTTTCTCATGTCTTGGGTCCAAGTCTGAGTTGCCCAACCATTAGTAATGCTGCCTACAGGTTCTCTGTGCACCATTTGGCTTTGCCTGAAGCCCAGCTGCAATGTCGACATCATGTGTTGTCTAGCAGCTGTCTGCTCTGGAACACAGGCTGGCTGGCTGGAGAAATGCAATGTTGTTCACCCACATGACTGGAGTCTGCAGCAGCTCTTGTCCTGGCTCTGCCTTCACTTATCTTGATGGGTTTTACATCTCCTTTCCTGCAGGCTGCTTCTGCAGACCAGGACTTCTGTTTGCATAGTTCGGGGGCAAGCTCTAAGTATCAATTATTAGAATTGCAAACTAACCCAGTGAAAGGCCTTTCCTGATCGCTTTCTTTCCTCTTTTCTTTCTTCATCCCTCCCTCCCTCTTTGGCTTTAAGGACCATTGCCAGAAAGTAAAGGGAAAAGACCGTACCCTCCTGCTCCCCCTGAAAGCTGTACACTTTGATTAAATAATACATTTTACACTAAGCTCTACCCACCATAACCATCAAACAGCTTATCTCTCTCTCTCTCTCTCTCTCTCTCTCTCTCTCTCTCTCCCTCTCTCTCTCTCTCCCTCTCTCCAGATCTACCCCAAACCACCAGGGTTCTGATTCCACACACAGAACTCAGGCTCTAAGACTTGAATTTCTGTTTTCAAGGGTTGGTTGGTCTACCAAGCATAATGAGTCACTATCCAGGAACAATCACGTGGCTCATGCACAGTATAGTTTATTAGTCTGAGGTTCTTGGGGCTTAAAATTACTTGGGAATGAGTTCCTTAGCTTTCTCTTCTTAGATGGAGTGAATTTCAGGGATTCCAACCCCGTCCAATGGTCATGTCACCTGTGAGATCAGAGAGGTCACTGTGGACTTGGTTGCCATTTTCAGAAGCAATGTTGTGCATCAGATCCTGTAGCAACTGTGCGGCTGCACAACATTTCTGCCTGAAACTCTGCAGAGTCACTGCCAGTCAGGAGTTGACGATACTGAGCCAGACAGACAATACTAGTCGGACTCGGTACACACCTATGTGCACACCATACATTAAAGCACATGACTTCTCCCAAAGAATCTTGTGTAGTTTCCCCCTCGCAGAGCTGCAATTCCCAGCACTCTTAAACTACAGTTCCCAGATTTTGGGTGGGGAGTCGCGTGCTTTAAATCTATGGTATGTATGCAGCAAAGGGACGCGGGTGGCGCTGTGGGTTAAACCACACAGCCTAGGACTTGCCAATCAGAAGGTCAGCGGTTCGAATCCCCACGATGGGGTGAGCTCCCATTGCTCGGTCCCAGCTCCTGCCAACCTAGCAGTTTGAAAGCACACCAGAGCAAGTAGATAAATAGGTACCGCTCCAGCGGGAAGGTAAACGGCATTTCCGTGCGCTGGCCACATGACCCGGAAGCTGTACGCCGGCTCCCTCGGCCAATAAAGCGAGATGAGCGCCGCAACCCCAGAGTCAGCCGCGACTGGACCTAATGGTCAGGGGTCCCTTTACCTTTACCTATGTATGCAGCATGTGGCTGTGAATATGGAGGAATGAGTATTAATTGCTGTTGAGCAGGAAAAATGAGAATTCTTTATTTCCTTACCCTGCGTCTTTCTCCTACCTGCCTGCCCAGATAACTCTCAGCATTGACACAGTTCACACTCTTCCCTGAGCACGTCTGGAGGACAAATACCAGACAGGATACAGTACCAGCATTTCAAGCTCTCCCTGGTGGGGAGTGGAGTCCATAGGGGAGAAGAGGCCCTCTATGCATTCACAGCAGCCAGCTTGTCTGAACTGGTCTGGGGGAATTGAAGCAAGCCCCATCCTTCGGTATGTTTCTCAGGCTGTGCTGCAAATATTGGTGTTATTTCAACATACGCTAGTTGGCTCCTCCTACTCCACATCAGAATTCTCTCAAGTTGAACCAGAGAACGTCCCCGCTGCCCCCCCCCTCCGGCATGGAACAGAGGTAAGCACCAGTGTTCTGCAGGAAGTGAGTCTAGCTGCAGCAAATCTGTACTTGTTTTGCAAGAGAAAAGATGGGAAGAATGAATATTTACCCAGTGGCATCAATTTCCTGTTTTAATGCTGTCCGAAAAGACATATGGGGTGGCGGAGGTGGGGTGGAGTGGGGGGAAAGCACAGATGCATGTATAGAGCACTGACATCCTGTTTGTGTGGAAAAATAAAATCTATGGCTTCTCTCTCTTGCCTGATAGATGTGAGATTGATTTGCTTTTAATGGACAATTACAGGCATTAGTCTCTTACTACACAGAATTCACCTTTAGAAACAATGGCCACGATGCAGCCAAAGTTATGTGTTTTTAAGACCCCATTGATTTCAGCGAGGAAGAAGTAAACAAGTGCTTTATTCTCTTTCCTCCTTTTGAAATCAAGGGCAATTAAAACATAATTTTGTTTAAAAGTCATTGGGCAACACTTAAGGTGACCTTTTTGTGTGTGGCAGAGGATATAGAAATTCTAATTTCTTAATAATGAATTAATTATTATAAATGAATTAATATGGTGTAATTGGAAAAAAACCTACTCCTTTTACTATATAGACAAATGGAACATATGGATTTAGGATAAGGCACATATAGCCAAGTTAAGGGCCTTAGTAGGGGTTAGAGAAGGCAAAAAGCAGGACACGGTTATAGTATTTTTATTTTGGAATAGTGAGTTACAAGATGTGATAAATCCTTACATTATAGTGGCAGAACTGTCATTCTTAGCTGTAAGATAATTGCAGCATCTCATCTTACTCCCCTCTTTCCTATGTTTAATTATTTGTTCTTACTTTTTAATTCGTTTTTCTCCCTGGATCAGAAATTATTTACCATCTTATTCTCAAGGTTTTGCTGGGGTCTCGACAGCGTAAAATAAAATATTAAGATAAAAAGAATAAAGGCATTTTGTTTCAATTGGCCTGGCTGATAAATCCAAGATTCCAAATTCAAAAGGTGTTTGAAACTAGAAACTCTGGAGTTAACTGGGGTTCCATGTATACTTATAAGCCCTCCAGTTGTCAGTAGCAATGTTTGACACCTAAGAAAAGATTCACTGATGGAGAGAAAGATAAGGTCTTCAAGGTTAGCCAACAAGATAGATGCTCCTCAGATGCTGGACTACAAATTCCACCATCCATTACCATTGGCCATATTGCCTGGGGCTGATGGGAGTTGCAGTCCAAGAACATCTGGAGGGCACCATGTTGCCTATCACTGTTACTGAGCAGGGATGAACAGGTAGATTGGAAACAGGCCAATTTGTGCTAGAAGAAGAAGAGTTTGGATTTGATATCCTGCCTTTCACTAAGGAGTCTCAAAGCGGCTAAAATTCTCCTTTCCCTTCCTCCCCCACAACAAATACTCTGTGAGGTGAGTGGGGCTGAGAGACTTCAAAGAAATGTGACTGGCCCAAGGTCACCCAGCAGCTGCATGTGGAGGAGCGGAGACGCGAACCCAGTTCCCCAGATTACGAGACTACTGCTCTTAACCACTACACCACACTGGCTCCCCTAGGCTCCCTAGCTAGGCTTCCAGGTGTCCACTTATTATGGCAAAGGATGCTAGACTAGCTAGATGAGGCATCCCCAACCTTCGGCCCTCCAGATGTTTTGGACTACAATTCTCATCATCCCTGACCACTGGTCCTGTTAGCTAGGGATCATGGGAGTTGTAGGCCAAAACATCTGGAGGGGGTGCAGGTTGGGGATGCCTGAGCTAGATCTTAGTCTGAATCAGCAAAGCCACTGTTTAGGTCTTTTAAGTTAGAGCTGAGTTCTCAGGGTGACTTAATGCAGATGGGTGACGCCTTAAGCGGTGAGAGATCCTGAGTACGCATGTTTTGTACACTTAAATCACATCAGGGAAGGGCCTGAAAGGAGAGGGGAAAGCAGGGCAGGCAAGTCATTTCAACCTGACCCTGCCCTGCAGAAGGTCTAGGTGACAAATCGAGGGAGCAGTAGCTGAAGGAGTTGGGTGTGTTGAGCCTGAGGGCGAAGACATGAAGATGAGACAGGTTAATAGTTTCAAATGTTTGAAAGGATGTTGACAAGAAGGGGCGGGACAGTTTGCTCTACCCAAGAGCAGGATGGGATCCTGGATTTGCATAGAAGTGGCAGCTGGGAAATTCTTCTGCTTGTTAAGAGTGACTCAGGGTCAAACTGGGCAGGATAGCAGCACTCCGCTTTGTTTGAACTCACGTCTGACTCCACTGCATAAGAAGCGGGAGTGTGTGGTATTCAAATTGCAAAGCCAAAGGGGTACACACACACAAAAAGAGGCTTAGGATTGTTTCATAGCCAAGAGGAGTAACCCTGTTAAGTCTGTCGCAACAAAGTCCACATAGAGCCCTTGGGTACCTTAAAGATGGACACATTTCATTAAGGCATCTGACGAAATGAACTATAGCCCACAGAAATATTGTGTCATCACAAAATTCATTAAGTCTTCAAGGTGCCACAAAACCCTTGGCTGGTTTTCATAAGGATGTAGGATCGGCCTTATGGACCATCAAGCCAATGGCCCATCTCCTCTCACATCACCTACTCTCACATTGGCCAACCAGATACTTATAGGATACCTGCAAGCAGGACCTGGGGAGAAGACCAGGCGAACATCCAGCAGCTGGTATTCAGAAGCATACTGTTTCCAACTGTGACGGCAGAGCATAGCCATCATGGCTAGTAGCGACTGATAGCTTTATCCTCCATGAATTAGCCTCTTCCGCTTTTCAGGCCCCCCAAGTCAGTGACCATCGCGGCCTCCGGTGGGAGAGAACTCCATTGTTTAACTCTGTGCTGCATGATGTTACGTGGACATAAAGCAATTCTGGACAGGGAGGAAGGTTCGCTCACACATCCCTGCCCTTAGCAAGTCGCCACGAGAGAGTGACTCCCCTTGTAACCTCCTGTTCTGCCCCCTCTCTCTAGATCCTGAGGCTCCCCACTGATTTCCATTCCTTGGTATATAAAGATGGGTGGTAGTGTGAAAGAGGAGATGGCACCGGGGGTGGGGGTGGGGTGGAGCCCTCTTTTCTCATCACTGCCACTACCAGTTTCCAGGTAGGGCTTGCAGAGAAACCTGCCTGAATACCTGAAGAGCACCTACAGTTCTGTGATTCTATGACTCAGTGTGGTATGGACAATACTGAACCAGATGGAGAAATGGTCTGACTCTGCATTGCAGGGGGTTGGACCCTTGGAGTCCCTATCAACTCTACAATTCTATGATTCTGTATAATGCAGTCTGCTCAGTTCCTATACAAAATTCTGCAGCAGCTTCCAGTTTCCTGTGTTAGTTTTGTTTGCTTGTTTGAAGGGGTGGGAGGGAAAGAATTTGTTTAAAAATGGCTGAGAATCATGTGTTGAGGGTGTGGTGGGGTTCATATTCTGCCCACAGGCTTTCCATTGGGATCTGGTTGCGCACCATGAGAATAGGATGCTGCAGTAGATGGCCTTTGGCCTGATCCTGCAGGCTCTTCTGAAGTTCTTAAGATTTGGTGGACATCTAAAGGTAAAGGTAAAGGGACCCCTGACCATTAGGTCCAGTCGTGGCCGACTCTGGGGTTGCAGTGCTCATCTCGCTTTATTGGCTGAGGGAGCTGGCGTACAGCTTCCAGGTCATGTGGCCAACATGACTGGTGAACCAGAGCAGCGCACGGAAATGCCGTTTACCTTCCCGCCAGAGCGGTACCTATTTATCTACTTGACGTGCTTTCGAACTACATCTACAAAGATGCAAAACAGATTTCCCCGTAGTCTGCATGCACTAACTCTTCTCCTGAAGGTAAGCTGAATTGAACATTCATTTAACTGAGCATTATGATTAGCAGGATAAAGAAGTTTAAGGTACATGCAGAAAAAGAAAGGCATAATGCTTGAGCTCTTTGGAAACAGACTCTCTGTCTTTCCAAACTGGTACATTTCCTGCTTGCTACATGTGTTCACTCCAGGGTCAATTGGTACAACTTGTTGCTGTGAAATAATCAAGTGACTTGTGGAGACCAGTCACAATGGGTTGGGAGCAGGGGGCTGGGAACTGAAGAATGCTTTGTCTGGCTATAAGAGAAAACCCAGTGATGAGAGTGCTTGCCATTGGCACAGAATTCTTTTCTATCATTCAACTGGCTCACTCGGTCTCCATAGGGGTGAATTGAGGTTGATGCACCTAGAACCAAACTGGATGTTATGGGGCAAAAACCAGCTCATGGATGCCACCCTATCCAGTAAAGGAAACATGTGATGAGGTATCATATCCAGTGCTTGCTACCTGCAATTCAATTTATTGGCCACCATTTCTGGAAGGTAGGGAAATACTGAATGCAGTGATGTCACATCACAAGATTGTTAATTTGATGTTGTCAGGGAGATGTCTGGGGAAACGTGGGTCAGTGGTGGTCATGCCATCCTCTGCCTGCACCATCTAAATGGCTGCAATTATGGAGAGAACGCTGTTGTGCTAAGCTTCATACTTTCTCCATCATTGTTTGCAATTTGAGAATTTTGATAGATTTGCCCTGAATGTTGATCATTACACAAAAAGCAACCTAGGAACGGAATACCAAAATTTGACTGTGACGAACATAGTGCCTAGAATTTGACCACAGAGAGACAGGAGACCACTGTCGGAAGTATACTATTAGTGGAGAAAAGCTAAAAGCTGAGAGCAATGCAGCAGTATTTAATACACAGTGTTCTCAAATTGTATCTCAACTTCCTCCACCCCTAAAGGAGCTGCAGATATTGTGCGTGCTTTCTTGCTGGTGCACACATAGGAATGTTTGACAAACAATCCTGTGTCCATGGAGCAACCAGTTCTAGGAATGGGACACGCGTTGGCTGTGGCTTATGGGAGTTATAGTCCCCCAAGCATTTGGAGGGCATTGAATTGGCTGGCCTTGATGAGCCTCTCTCCCTTCCCAGCATCCATCACACCTGAGACTAGGGAGGGACAAGTTTCAGAGCCAGCAGTAGAAGGAGGGTGCAGAAGCAAGCACTAAAAACTGCAGCCTCTCTCTAGGAATTTAGCACCGGTGTTGTAAGGAGCAGTTTCTGGGAAAAGTTGAGATTCTGTTAATCATCTGCTTGGCAGGTTCAGTGAGAGGCGACTCTTCATGTCCCCTCCTCCACTGAACAACTGAGTGGTGGAATCTTAACCTTTTTCAATACCCTTGCTAAATTCCTTAAAGAGAAGAAGTGGCTGTTGAACCTGCTTTATCAGAACGAAATGTGTTTCCCACCCTTTAGATTCTTGTGTGAGCAAATCCATATGTCTCTTCCACTGCACACGCCGGTTTGTGTTCTGCTTCTTCTTTTTTTGGAAGTGGAGGCTGGCTTGAAAGGCAGGCTTGCTCAAAAGGCAGGGTAAAACAAATGAATGAGCTGCAGGGTCACTCTCCTTGTTTCGGATCAGCCAGATGGAGAATCAATAGAGGGAGGACCGGAGGAAATGGAGTTACGGTGGGGAAACAGGGCATGAACTACGGTACTTTGAATCATTCAAATAGGCCCTTTTAAGAGGGGTCCAGGAAAGCACAGCTGAAGCTGATCAGGTGGTATAGTGCAAGTATGGTATTAGGAAAAAACAAGCACAAGGAGTCACGTACACAAGACACTGTGGGAACAGAAGATTGCCGCAAGGAAGCAGCTGTGATGTGGATTAGGTAGTATGAAGAGTGGGCCTAATTGGGTTTAAGATTGCAGCTGATGTGCAGCCTAGTGCAAGGACTGTCTGTTCAGAAGGCGGCTCCAATACTCCCAGGTAAGAAGGCGGGAAATTGCAGCCTTAGGCTACCTTGTTCATCTTCACCTGCGATAATGAGTAATAACATAAACTGAGACGTAAGTACAGGTATAGGGTTTGTACAGTCACTCCATAATATCTTGGCTTGCACAGCAAACAGTACTTCCTCTGAGTAATTCTGCCAGGTCACCTGGAAAGTTCTTTTGTGTGTGTGTGTGTGCATATGAATTACTTTCTCACAGTTCCCTGATTTTGCAATAACATACTCATTCGTGATACACCAAATGAGATTTTTGCCTCCCAGGTTTCTCTGTTCAGATCTTGAGAGTGAGAGCCCAGAGGGGATTTTTGAGCACTGAATTGAATAGGGCTCCACCCCAATCTAGCATCAGCAAAGATGGAAAATAAGCAAGGTGTCAATATTGTGCGGTAGGAAGAATGCTAGACTTGGCCTGGAGTTAAATCAAAACTTAGACATTTGTTCCGTGCTCCCTGAACCTCTCTGTGAACAGCGGAAGGACAGCTAGTAAAATAATAATGGTACCCAGGTTCTGCTCAATCTTGAAGGTCACACACACACACACACACACACACACATATATATATATATATATATATTATTTTTATTCAATTTCCAATACAAGATTTAAACATACATTTTCAATATTATCACAGATACGTAATTTTGACTTCCTTCAGCTCATCCACAAATCTTCCGTTTTCTAATCTTCTATCTGCAATTCTAAATTTAACATTGCCTTTTGTTTTAAATAAACCTATTCCCTTGTTCCCTTTTTTACAGTGTTTCTAATATTATTTTTTCAAAAAGCTTCCTGTAAACCCACAAACGTTATTTGTGTATCACAAATGCTTTTCATATAGTCCACAAATTTGCTCCAGTCCTTGGTAAACTTGTGATCTCGTCGATTTCGGATCCTTCCTGTTAATTTATCTAATTCTGCGTAGTCCATTAATTTCTTTCTCCATTGTTCTATTGATGGTAATTCTTCCTGCTTCCATTTTTGGACCTGTAGTATTCTTGCTGCTGATACTGCATATAAAAATAATTTATGGTCCTTTCTATTTATTTCATTTCCAACCATTCCTAACAAAAAAGTTTCTGGCTTTTTAACAAATGTATATTTCAACATTTTTAAAAATTCATTATATATCAATTCCCAGAAGACTTTCACCTTTTTACACTCCCACCACATATGATAAAATGTTCCCTCTTTTTCTTTACATTTCCAACACTTATTATATACTTTATACATTTTTGCTAATTTTACTGGAGTAATATACCATCTGTAAACCATTTTCACGTGAAGGTCACTTCTTGATAGAGTAATCTTCAGCCAGCCACCCAGGCATGTTCTGTCAGCCTAGTCTAGCCTACCCATTTAGTCCACCATCCTGTTCTCACAGTGGCCAGCCAGAAGCCCAAAATCAGGACCTGAGCACATCAGCTTCCCCCCACCTGAAATTCCCAGACACTGGTCTTAAGAGACATACCACCTACAGCACTGATGGCAGAACATAGTCATTGCGGCTAGTAAACATCAAAAACCTTATTCTCCAAGCAGAGCCTGATCCTGTAATCTTCTTTTTAAATCATCCAAGTTGGTGGCCATCACTACGCCATGTGGGAGCTTGACTATGCTTTCTGAAGCACATCCTTCACGCAGCCTTCAGAGTTCACCCCCTCGGGGGGGGGGCTCATCTGACGTAATCAGTAGCAAATGCCAAACCTCTAGTACTTGGGTTGGGTTTACAGCCAGGAAATGGTTTGGTTTAGTTTTGAACTTGTGTTTTGTGCACGGTGATGTGTTTTGTGCACACCATAGCTGCGGCTCATTTTGAGACGTGTTCTCACTAAATGCTGTTTCCTAGGAAGCGGGGAAGCAAGAGCAGAAAACAGGCTGTTTCAGCAAACAGGAAGCACTTCTGGAGCCCCAGACGTGCAGTTTGGTTATGCATGGATGAATTATGTCATTCTGAAAGCGACACTTGCCAACCGAAGAATGGGCTGTGTTTCCTAATCTTAAAAAGAAGAATGGAAAGGAACCCTCCTGCGTTGGATGGGATCGTTCAAGTTTCCTCTCGCTCAGCAGGAAATATAAGTCAACCCATGCCCTTTCCCCATAGACCTCGTTCACCCCTGCCCTCATTCGCAAGTCAGGCAAATGCAAGACACCATCCAGCTAACTTTAAGTTCAGAAATCCTATGGCATAAATAAATTAATAAACTGCTGCATGTAGTACAGTGGTACTTCAGGTTACAGACGCTTCAGGTTACAGACTCCGCTTACCCAGAAATATTACCTCAGGTTAAGAACTTTGTTTCAGGATGAGAACAGAAATTGTGCAGCAGCGGCAACAGGAGGCCCCATTAGCTAAAGTGGTGCTTCAGGTTAAGAACAGTTTCAGGTTAAGAATGGACCTCCAGAACAAATTAGTTCTTAACCCGAGGTACCACTGTACAGCAAATTTAGAAACACACACAAAAATACAAAATAAATACAAACTACTACAAGCAGCACCAAAGGTTACAGAAATGCAATAAGGAATTATAACATACAGGAGACAGGGTCCAGCTTTAATGAGCAGGGGAAGCCTGGAGGGAAAAAGGTGTGTCTCTTCAAAAGATGACCGAAACAGATAGCCAGTGACAATGATAAGATGCAGGCCATAGCATCATAAAGGAAGCATTGTTCTGTGCAGTCTTAACTACCGGCTATTTCTAATCATTTTTGTTGGAGAGTTAAGCATGAGTTTGATCAGGGGGGTTGTTTGAACATGCCCCAAGGGCCCCAAGCCTGAATCATGTGCTGGGCTCTGTGGGTCTTCTCCTACTCTCCTCCACTTTTTAATTTTAAACAAAATTACTTTGCTTAAAAGCCTGCAGGGCATTCTGCAAAGTGCCAGTGAGATTCCAGCCGCTCACCAGCTTAATTTGCTTAGAGACTCATACATTTGCATCTATACAGAGGAAAATGCACATGCAAATTTGTGCCTGTGCCTTAGGATAATAGAATCATAGCATTGCAGAGTTTGAAGGGAACCCAAGTGTTATATAGTCCAACCCGTGCAAGGCAGGAATCTCAGCTAAAGCATCCATGACGGAGGCTGAGCGAGAGGCAGCCACAGATGTGGCTAACTTCCTTTTCCCTTGAGCCCACAACAGGGGTAAGGCCCAGAAGCAGTGAGAACAAGGGCATTAGCAATGCCTGTGGCTGCCTCACACCCAAAACTTTTATTTCCAGCACTGGGCACAGCAGCCAAAAGCCACTGCTGCCACCATCCCCTTCTTCCCAATTCCTTGGGAGCAGAGCTCAGAGGCGCTGAGGATAAGGAAGTTAGCGATCACTGCAGTTCCCTCAAGCCCAGAACTTCTCTTTGTGGTGCTCACCATAACTTAAACAAAAATATTAAAGCAAAAAAGAAGAGGCCAGAAGCAGTTGCAATAAGCACAGGGGCGCTCTCTCTCTCTCTCTCTCTCTCTCTCACACACACACACACATACACACACACAAAAGACAGGGATCTGCCGTATACCAAGTAAGACCATTAGTCCATCAGCCTTGTCCACAGTGATTGACACGATGTCTGGAGTTTTCAGAACAGGGTCAATGGCCCTATGAGGAAAGGCCATTGGACCATAGGACTTTTTAGTTTAGACACAGTGTTTCTCAGCCTGTGGGTCCCCAGATGTTGTTGGACTACAACTCCTATCATTCCTAGCCAGCATGACCAGTGGTCAGGGATGATGGGAGTTGTAGTCCAACAACATCTGGGGACCCATGGGTTGAGAACCGCTGGAAAAAGGCAAGTAACAGGTAACATAATGGAAATTTATAAAATTATTGTTACCAACCACCTCAATCCCTGCTGTGTGGCACACGATTCCAGGGGTCTTGGCACTTAAAGTTTGTGTTTCCTTTGGGAAATTAAGGCACCACAGAGGCTGTAGTGTCTGCATGAAATATGGTTTATTTACACATATTTACAAGCTGAAGCCTTCAGTTGAAGGGGTGCTAGACATTACATCTCAAGGGCATCTCTTGCTGCTTCTCCCGTAACTTCAGCAAGTTTGGGTCCAGAGCGGAAGCCAGCCACGCTCCCTGGTCTCTCAGTGCAGTGTCTCCCAGCCAACGCACATGGAATTCTCTCTCCACTTCCTGCTCCTTCTTCCCAGAAACCCTTGCCAGATGCAACTCCCTCTTCCGTTTACACACAGCTTCCCTCATCCACCCTGTCACCCTGGCAACCTCTGTTTCAAAAGCCACCTGCAAAAGTGACATCACTCCCCCTCAATACCCATGGCAACCTCCCCTTCCTTCCTTCCATCTCTGTCCACTAAGTATTTGCTCTTAATGGCTGTCAATTGCTCTTAATGGCTGGGTGCTCTCTTCCCTTGTCACTTAATGGCACCTCTGTAGGCTGATCTTCTGAACAGTGATATAGGTATAGCTTGAATTTTTACAGTGCGCCTAGCATCTTTCCTTAATACTCCAAATATTAGCTGAATTATAACATTTACTAATTTAAGTTTTGGGGGGTAATTGCCCCTGACCCCACAAACTCATAACATCATGAATGGATTGCAGAAAGAGGACAGAGAATTTTTTCTCTCCCTCTCTTATAACACTAGAAGTCATAGACATGAGTCTTCTTCCTTCTTAATTCCTGGGGGGGGGGGGGGGTGGAAATATTCCAGTTAGGGTTTCTTTCTGTTGTTCATCCTCACCTGTCTTCTGTCTTCACGGAGGCACTTGTAAAGTAGAAAAGTGCATCCTTAAATTGAGAAAAAAAGTGTTTTAATATATGTTTTTAAAGCAACATGGAAAGGATTGGACCAGGCTCCATTTTAATGGCAATAATGTTTGAAGTACGTTTGAAAACACGGTGTTCTTACAAAAATGAAACATTTCAACCAGAACTGAAACTGGAAACATCAACAGACACCTGTTTAAACCATATTTACTACAGAACGGCACATAAGATCCACTGCAACGTGACGACGGTACTGAAAGTAATAAACAAATGGTGTTTCCTGCTTAATTCAGAAACCACCAGGCTGAAACTCTTCCCCTTAATCTGCTCCCTAGTCTAGGTCTGTTCGTTGGTACGCAACCTGCTGAGAAAGCACAACCGCACAGACACAGAGACACACCTGGCAATGAGGGTGATGTTTTGTTCTGGAGTCAATTGCTGGAAACACAAGGCTGGAAGGGGGGGGGTTGAATCTCACCCCATCAGCCTTGTCCACTAACCTGTGCTGCACTTTCATGCCAGGTTCTAACACTGGACCTTTTAAAAATGCTGAGTGCTCCCCTAAATGCATCACTTGACCCATTCTTGGCATTGTTATTTGACCTAGTGGGCTTTCAGACCCTCCAAGTGCCCATATTTTCCAGGGACAGTCCCAGATTTACAGAAGCCATCCCTGTTTCTGATTTGATCCTGGAATGTCCCACTTTTCCTTAGGATGTCTCTATTTTCATCAAAGAAATGTTGGAGCATTTGGAGTCATGCAACCGCCGTGCCAAGTAGATAAGTACAGTTATTATACAGCCTTTAGAAGACACCTGAAGGCAGGATTGTATAGGGAAGTTTTTTAATGTTTTAGTATGCTTTTATATATGTTGGAAGCCGCCCAGAGTGGTTTGCGCAACCCAATCAGATGAACGGGGTATAAATAATGAATTTTTTAAATTATGGAATATGGCAACCTTATTTTCATCAGAGAAATGTTGGAGGGCATGGGCTTTGTCATCACCACCACTTCCGCTCTTGCCGTTGCCAGATTTTGCTCTGTCTGCTTGGAGAGTTGGCCAGCCTCCCTTTCACCTGTGTCCGTAGTGGAGAACCTTTTCCAACCCAGGGGCTGGTAGTGGTCAGCACAGCAGCACAGGTGAAAGAGTGTTGCTTGTGATCCCTGGTCGGTTACTGAGAGCAAAGAAGAGCAGCAGGGAGCTCAGCATGGTGTGAGAGCACAGCATTGGCAGCATCAGATTGGCCCCACTGCAGTGACTGCACCATGCAAAGCTACTCCTCCTCTCGGTAACCGGTGGAGGTGTTGGGAAGCTAGGTGTTAAGTTGTGGGTGAACATATCAGACGACGCAGCGATTCTTCAAACAGCTCTTGCTTATTCACAGACCCAGAACAGAACTGAAGAGCTCCACTACCATGCAACAGTAACAACTTTCTGTAACTATCCAATCACTGAATGTCACTTTCAAATCCTTATTTGCATATGTGGACCTGAGTGAAAACTATCTACAGTATCCCCCTGCTGGCCCGGGGTGAGAACTTCAGTACATAACACTAGGTCTGCAATGCAGTCCCACCCACCCACATCAAGCTGGCCACAATCCGTTCAGAACAACCTTCTAAGAGCCGCATGCAAGTGCTGGATGAGGGCAAAAGTGGGCAGAGTAACAGATGTATGCAGTTATGTAAACAGCGGTCTGTGTTCACCTGAGCTTGAGTCTGGACTGTGGGATGTGAAACACATGGCAGTCAAGTACAACATTCCTAGAATGGGCATGCTAGCTAGGAGATGCTTTGTACCAGCCAGGAGAAAACTTCCTGTTTCCTCCTGAGCTGGGACAAACTTCCTCTGCATGTGACTAGAGGGTGTGTATGGCCTAATCTGGGGGAGAGGAGCACACCATCTTCTTTTGCTCCTCTCTTCTTCATTTTGTTTTTCTCTATGTGTGAGCAGAAATGACTCCCTGTCTGCTGTCACTTGGGACTAACTCCCTTATGGGATAGTTCCACATGTAAATATACTTTTGTAACCTAAGTCTGCCTTCAGGGATCCAACTGTGAACTGAATGAATGTGAGTAAATTTTATATAGACTTTAATAAAATTGTCATGTCTATTCTTTTTAAGAGGGACAAGAAGGGATCTTACCAGGATTCTTATATAGAGAGGTTCAGATGAACCTGCAACAAGCAAACCGCTGCGCGTTTACAGGGGAACGTTTAAACTCTAAGATATAGCACTTGCTAATGCAAGTTAGGAAGAATATCATTAAACAATATATCCTCTCCTGCCTCCCTGAACATTCCCACATGGACTACGATCCTAAGCCCTGTGTTTTGATTTCATACATGATACCCAATTCCGACATATTATCAGGGTTTGGGCTACTTCCATTGGCTCTCAGTTATGATTCACACTTGGGGTTTTGGACAGCCAATAACATTGAGAGTGGGAGTCGCCCAGGCTGTTATTATTGCATCTCAGCTCATAGAAACCCACATTCCAGCCAGGCAGAAACACCCAAGGAGGCTGCGAGGCCAGGCCAGTGAAGGGTGTGGCCTGGGGAGAAGGGGCGTGGCTTGTGGTGTGGAATCTTGTCTTTGATGGTCTAATCTGGCCCCTGGACCTGAGGTTCCCTATCCCTGATGTAAGTTCTCACCCTGAGGAGCAGAGGTTTCCAACCTTCCCTTGTTTTCAGCTGCAAAAGCAACAGAGAGGGCAGGATGTGGAGCCCTGGAGGTGCCAACCTGGAACTGGCAGGGAGGCAAACAGGGAGACGCTGCTTCTCAGCCCAGGCGCTGCTGGGTGTTCCCTGTGGTTGAGCAAACGCAGCCTCTGCAGGAATCAACAGTGACAGAGAGTGCTCTGGAGATCCCAGCTCTGTGCTCTTGCCAAGCACATTCCTGGGTTTCCAGAGCTGCCCCTTCAGGGCGGTACAGCTTCTGCTGCCCAGTACAAGTATGCTGGATGTTCATTGTGGTTATTATGCTGCCGTGCCGCCTTTTAATGCCTTTTTATTATTGCAGCGATTGGCCAACCATCTGTTTGTTCAGCAGATTGCTGGTTAAAAGCCGAGACCCGTTGACTAATGATTAGGAAATAGCTGGGAGTCTCTCTTGTGTCTGTGAATGAGATACAAGTCAGAGTTTGGAGATGATGACATCGCCTGCCCCTAAAAGAGCGGAGCTGATGCAAAGGGTGTGAGTTTTGCAGTGCAGACAGTGACAAAACGAGGAAGCAGTGAACTGACTGCAGACACTTTGGGGGCACAGGACGTCTTGTGGGCCTAGTTTGTGTGGCACACTAAGCCAAACCATGGTTTAGCATGAATGTGGAAGTGTGCGGGCTCCCAGAAAAGAGATCGCAACCGCTTTGCTCCTCCTCTTACCATTCTGCTGTTGCCAGAAGAGGCCGGTCCATTTGGGTCAATTAGAAACTGTCCCACTAACCTCGACCTGCCCTCCGTCAGCCCCCACCTGTCTGCCTTTTGAGTCACAGCCAGCACTGCCTGTCAGCTTCCACTTAGTCGCAGTTTTGTGCTTGTAGAACTTGGCAGGGAGGAGGATGGGGACAAAACTGTGTACTGCCCTGAGCCATGGTTTGGGTTAGCACCAGGGCTATTTTTCTAGAAAGGTGCTGGAATTCACCATGAACACCTCTTTCGTTCTCTTGAATTGGCGATGGTGCCCACCTGAGAGGTGCCGGAACTGAGTTCTGGCTGGGGGGAAAAGCTCTGGTTAGCATATCATTCAAACCTGGGCTCATGGTCTAGCTCTCCAGGGCAAACCATGAGCAATAAGGCCAAGCCTTGGTTACAGTTCATGGTTAGCCTGGATAGAGCAAAAACCAGATTCAGATTATTATGGCCAAGCCATAATTTAACTCAGTGCAGCATAGCAAGCAGAGCAATTGCAATGCAGCTACAATCTCCGCTCCGCTCTTTGTGTGATACTCTGAGAATCTACTACCGTGCAGCATAATATTGACTGCCTTATCGGAATGCCTACTGTTGCCTCTACCTTTCCTCTTTCTTCTTGTAAATCAAGCAAATGGTGACCCAAATGCGCTTTCAAACCAAAACCAAGTAGCACTACCCAAGGAAATTCTCCCTGCATGGGAAAGTGAAGTATGAGCCACATTGTATACAGGATTTGATTATGTAGGAAATTTATTTGGAAAAGCTGGACATTATTTTTTTGGGGGGGGGGATTGGTGCCTAAAGCTTCAGAAGCAGAGCTTTTTAAAATCACGCCCCAGTTTCAGGAGCTGAGCACTTGCAAGTCCTGCCCTGGAGGAAAGACAAATGTTAACCTCTCCATAACAGATCAGCCACCTAAACAAAATGCCCACTGACACAAAGCAAAGGGGGCCTATGCATAACTAGGGCAGGATTTGACCCTTCTAATTCCTTGCTTTTAACATGCATAAAACCTATTTGGTTAATGCATTACCCGAGAGACTGTAAGTAATAGATTTATCTGTAATTCAGCATCTTCTGCTCTATTAAGCAACCTTCTTCTTTTTTCTTTCTTGAAAGAGCAATTTTAGGAGAAATCTCTCCTCTGTTGTCTTCTTTTGTGGAATGTTTCACTACACGTAAATCTGCCACTGCTGGTTCAGATACATCCATAACTACTGAAATGCATGAATAGGACTATTTAGGGCGGGGGGGGAGGGGGCGTTGGACTATCTTTCAGTTAGATTAAACAAGTTACAAGAAACTCATTTATTATCACCACATCTTTCCTGGTCTCCAAAGCTATCTTCAGACATCACAGAATTCAGCTAGATTTGCCCAACACAAGAAGCTCCTAAATGGATCTGGGGTAACTTGTTAACAAATTATATCTGGAGACTATGCATCAACAGAAGTAGTATAGTGTCCAGATCAAGGGAAGTAATAGTACCACTCTATTCTGCCTTGGTCAGACCACACTTGGAATACTGTGACCAATTCTGGGCATCACAGTTTAAGGAGGGTGTTGACAAGCTGGGACATGTGCAGAGGAGGGCAGCCAAGATGATGAAGGGTCTGGAAACAGCCTTGCAAGGAGCTCTTGAAGGAGCTGGGTATGTTTAGCCTGGAAAAGAGGAGACCGAGAGGAGATATGATAGCCATCTTCAGATATCTTAAGGGCTGTCACATGAAAGATGCTTGTTTTCTCCTGCTCTGGAGGGTAGAACTTGAACCAATGGCTTCAACTTACAATAAAGGAGATTTCAGCTAAACATCAGTAAGAACTTTCTGACAGTAAGAGCTGTTCGGCAGTGGAACAGTCTCCCACGAGAGGTGGTGGACTCTCCTTCCTTGCAGGTTTTTAAACAGAGGTTGGATGGCCATCTGTCATGGATGCTTTAGCTGAGATTTCTGCATTGCAGGGGGTTGGACTAGATGACCCTTCGGTATGGTTACCAGATTTTTTTCAATAAATCCGGGGACACTTTTATATATATATAGCTGCGTAGCAACAGGAAGTCAGTAGTGGGGATGGCGAGGCAAAAGACCTTGGGCCCAAGCAAACCTGCATGTTGTATAAAGGTGCAAAATCCTTCTTTCATGAAACATAAATGCACTGAGTTTTTAAAAAACTGGGCAACGGCCACCCACCTGTAACTCCCGAGCCTCCCCTGATAAGTCAAAACAAAGGGGGCAGGAGATCTGTGCCTCCAGACGTCCCTGGTTCCCCTTCGGCAGCAGCAGTCAGCAGCCTGGAGCCAGGTTGGTAGTGCAGTTGGCTCTGGCTGGCTTCAGGAGCTGCTCGCTGCCATGGCGCCCGCCATTTTTCCTCACCGGACGTCCCCACATGATGTGTTACGCACATCATGTGGGGACTTCTGGTGAGGAAAAATGGCGGGCGCCACGGCAGCAGGCAGTGAGCAGCGAGCAGCTCCTGAAGCCAGCCAGAGCCAACTGCACTACCAGGCTGGCTCTGGGCTGCTGAGGATGCCGCTGCCACATTTCCCGGGGACAGATTTGCAAATCCAGGGACTGTTCCCAGGACCGGGGACGTCTGGTAACTCTACCCTTGGGGTCACTTCCAACTCTATGATTCTATATCGCCTTCCAACGCAAACAGGTCATAAAGGAGAATGTGCAACGGACTCGAAAAGAAAAGCAGAGGAGTCGTTCCTTCCTTATGTCAGAGCTGTCATTCAGTTCTGCTCCCAACACCCATTCAGTTATCAGCCAGCGTGGGCTGGCATGGTTTTCATCATCACCAGGCTCTAAATTTGTCAATGAACATGAGGATGGTGAGGAAGAAGCAGCCAGAAAGGAGTGGGTGGGACAGGAGCTTCAGCAGGCTTTGCCACCCACCCTTCTCTTTCTGAGTTGTTGGTTTCCCAATATAGATTTGATCTTCTGCGCTTTCAGTATGAAAATGGCACCCGCCCACATCATGCCAGCCCACAAAGCTGACTTTGCTTCCCCATTTGTCACCTTTGAATCATATTCCAGGCAGTCAATTCAGTTCTCTCCTGTTATAACACACAGGTATTTTCTGAGAGGGCGGGGATGCGGGGAAACCGAATTTTTCTCCTATATTTAAAACCCCAAATCCCTGTACACATCTGCCATGCATAACTTCGTACTGAGCTATTTTTACTAAGCTCTGTCCCTTTCTGTTTGTATGTGTGGGGAGGTGTTCTATATTTGTTTGAACTTGTTCGTTAGCAGTTGCATAGTTACTTATTCTTTATCGATTTGATTTATTTAAAGCAGTGGTTCCCAAACATAGACTACTTAAAAATTGCTGAGTGCCTTGGTGGAGTACTTAATGATTTATTTATTTATTGTCCTGTTGTAGCAATTGTAGGTAATTTGCTTTGCTAAATGCTGTATGTTTTTTTAAAGTTGTATTTCTGTTGATTCTTTTATTTCTTATATATTGTATTTTCTTGTATTACAGTTTGAATTCCATATACTGGTAATTTAATGTATTACAATGTGAATTCCATAGAATTCAAATTGTAGCACAAGAAAACACAAGAAATCAAAGAAGCAATAAAAATGCAATTAAAAATCAATATTGCAATGGATCTGTGGTGCTAAATGTCTAGGTTTAGTAAACATTAAGTTTTAATTAAAACTTGTATGTTATTACTGGTCTATTAGGATATAATACGGTGTATTAGAAAAGGGGTTATGCAAAGGGTTCGAGGTATTTAATTAGTGTTCTGAGCATCAGCAATTAGCATGTGAAGAGTTAATTAACCTACGTAAATGTCATATGTGCATACCAGTCTTTAATTCTATTCAATTAACAAGTATTGATGAGAGGTTTCTGTTCTCATCCTGAAGCAAAGTTCTTAACCCGAGGTACTATTTCTGGGTTAGTGGAGTCTGTAACCTGAAGCGCCTGTAACCTGAAGCGTCTGTAACCCGAGGTACCACTGTATTGGCAAGGGCGCTATAGCAATGGCTTGCCTCTCCAAAAGGGTATTGGAGAATGTGATGTTCAATAACGAGATGAAGGCCTACCAGGCTTGCGTGTTGAGCATGCTGCTTTGTGGAAGTGAGTTTTGAGCAGCTCACAACCGCCCGGAGCGATGCCTCGACGCCTTCCACATGTGCTGCATCAGGAAAATTTGGGGCATCGCATGGCAGGACAGTCTTAAACAAAGGTGAGCTCTCCCAAGCCCGCATTCTCACCAGGTTTGTATTCCTGTCTCCGCAATGTCAGCAATGGCTTGGTCATGTCTGCAGAATGGCAGGAACCCCAGGGATGTGCTCTGTGACGAGCTGGCTTGAGGCACCAGGCCCGGTGGCAGACTAACTCTGTGTTACAAACATGTCTGCAAACATGACATAAAGGCTGGCAAATATCAACCCTGCTGTGTGGGAATCCCTTGCAGATGACCGCAGTGCCTGGAGACAGATACAGTGGTACCTTGGGTTAAGAACTTAATTCATTCTGGAGGTCCGTTCTTAACCTGAAACTGTTCTTAACCTGAGGTACCACTTTAGCTAATGGGGCCTCCTGCTGCCACCGTGCCGCCGGAGAACGATTTCTGTTCTCATCCTGAAGCAAAGTTCTTAACCCGAGGTACTATTTCTGGGTTAGCAGAGTCTGTAACCTGAAGTGTATGTAACCTGAAGCATATGTCACCCGAGGTAACACTGTAGTCAGGCCATGCATCCAAAGCAGGAATAACCTGCTGGAAGAAGTGCAGAGAGAAGAAACACCGTTGTGCATCTGCAGCAGCACAACTGGATGCCCTCATCTGCCTCAGCTGCAACAAAACATGCCTCTCCCGCATCAGTCTCTACAGCTACCTTTCAACAGTTTGACTTCACCCTCAAAGACGCTACTCCTCCATTGCCTCCTGAGACAGACGGACGGATGCCAACCAACCAACCAACCAACCAACCAACCAGCTTGTGTCATCTCCTGTCTTCAACCACAAATTCACAGACAATGAACCCTTGTGGACCACAATTTGGGAACCCTGGAAGATTCGACTGGAAGATTTGTATGCCACCATTCCGCAAAATGAGATTCAAGGCAGCTGAGCAATTTTTGGAAAAAGCCACCCACCATTGTAAAAATAAGCAGATGGAGGAAGCACAAGAGCGCGCGCACACACACACACACACACACACACACACACACACAGTGCATTCTCAGTGATAGGGTCTGGCTCTGTTGCATTTGCACCATGGTCTGAGGCTACATTTCTCGGGAATTTCTTGCATGGTGTCATTTTTGACTTCCCCATTAATAGCTTACAGCCAGCTTTCAGACTATGCACGACTGCGCGAGCAGCCCGAGCCAGGGAGTTTGTCTCTAGACAGGCTCTGCACTTCATAAATTTCATTGGCCTTAATTTCCTTGCGTAGTAATGACACGTCAGGCCAGCTGCCTCAGTCAGTTCACACGCCACGTAATGTGTCATCGACATGAAAGAGGCAATGGGTCAGATCTGCCCTTTGGGTGTTCCTCCGAAGGAGACTAAAACAATAGAATTATACTAAGCATGAAATTGGCTCGGCACATTGACTTGCAGCTGTGTCTTATTGGCCATGGGAGAAGCCAAGAAAGGCATTGT
This sequence comes from Podarcis gaigeae, assembly GCF_964106915.1. Lineage (NCBI taxonomy): Eukaryota > Metazoa > Chordata > Lepidosauria > Squamata > Lacertidae > Podarcis > Podarcis gaigeae. The sequence continues at coordinate 79,943,939 of NC_139681.1, forward strand.
TTGCTGATGACTGGGATTAAGCACGACTTGGCATAAGACAGCGATTATATAGCGATTTCGTGAGACGCTTTAAACACACAGTACAGCATCTTTGGACTGGACCCTTTGGGAGACACAAGGCTTGTATCCTGTAGGGGCTGGAGGAGAGGGCTGGAAAGGTGACCTAGAGCATATAATTGTACACAAACAGGGTGTACAATGTACATCTATTACAGGGCAGTGTGCACAGGAAGAAGAGATTACATAAACAAGGCTGTGTCATGTACACAAACATGTTCCAGAAGCCTCTTTTCCATGCGCCATCTATTTATTTTTTCTGCTAAGGGCTGCTACTCCCTAATTAATGTATATAGGCCAGGAGACAGCCAGCATCCTAAATTCTCCCCGCGAGCTGTCACTGGACAACCAATTTCTTTCCATAAAATCAGTGAAGCCACACAAACCTCAAACCTTTTTAGAGCTGTGAGAAGAACATATCTCTTTGAGGGGGGGGGGGAACCTTAGACTGGTGGCAGAATGTGGCCCCCAGGACTCTCTTTCTGGACCTTGGGACTCTTCCCAGGCCATACCCACCCCCCGGCCCTGATTCGCGCCTCTCTCAATTCTTGCCTGCCTGGAATGAGTCTTTGAACTCTGATACTGCCTTTCACTGGCCTGTCTAAAGAAAAGGCTGTATAAAGTCAGGTAGGTGTGTGTGGAAACTAGCTTATGGTACAAAGAATAAAAGTTACATTCACTGTTCTATTTTTCTCCGCCCACTGCTGACCCCTTGAAGGTTGCCCCAGAGGGCATGTTGACGTCAGGATGAGAAAAATTCCACACCCCTGATTTATCAGAGTATAGGGGAGGTTGGGGAAGAGCCGATATTGAAAATGAAACAGGTATAGAAAACAAAGCTGCCAATAGCATCATGCCTTTCTATAGGGCTACTATATTTCAAAAAGTGAAAATCCAGACACAAAAGGGGTTTTTTTTGGGGGGGGGGGAAGGGACAAAGTTGTTGAGCTTTTTTTAAAAAAAATTGCCAACAGTTTAAAAAGAGAGAGAGAGTTTCTGAGCTATTTGTAATGAAATTCCTCAAAATCTACACTACCAACATGAGCTGCCATACGTTCGGATTTCCGCAGACATTTCTGCCCAGACGCTGCTTATGAATACCAGCTGAATACCAGCTATGTTCAGGGAATTCCAGATGTATGGCAACACTATTTTATACAAATCTGTGGATTTAAAAGGGAGTTAGGCAAATTCATAGACTGCTATGTCTACTGACCATGATAGCTATATTCTCCTGCCAGGATGAGAGGTGTGATGTCTCTAAATACCAGTTGGGAGTGAAGAACAACAGACTATTAACTCAATTAACTTCATGGGGTGTCTGATTGTGGAAATAACATGCTGGACTACATTGATCTGCTGTAGCACAGCTGTTCTATGTTCTTTATGGCTAGGCAATTGTTTAGGTGCTGCCAACTATGACGCCAAACAACGTTCTCCGGCATCCAGCTCAGCGGACCTAAACAATCCACAGTTGGTGTAGCATTTGGGAGGCTGCAAATCACTGCCCCTTTCCTCCCACACAACATCCTACAAAAGGAGGCCCATTCCAGCTGTTTTCCTTCTCCAACTGCAGCATTTTGGAGAGCTAATGGAGAAAAAGGCTAGCATAGACTCGCTCATGCTGTGCCACTGTTGGACGTCTGCAAGCCAGCGGCGGGGAGCCTTTGCACCCCCAGATGTTGCTTAACTACAGCTCCCATCATCCCTGGCCATTGGCCATGCTTGCAGAGGCTGCTGGGAGTTGTAGTTGAAACAAGATCTGGTGCCATGACCCATTACGAAGGGATCATGTCATCCAGTTCATGGCGGAGTGGGTGTTTATCGGACACTTGTGTTGTAGGCATGTTTATGGGGCACTAGGGAGTATTTCTTTCAGCAAGGCCTTTGTATACAGGTTGGCACCCCGAAGCAGCTGTATATGCAGCTATTAAGAGGACTGTTTTTAGGGGAAGTGGCAACCAAGGTCAACTTTGGGGAAGTGTTTTGACAAGCAGTGTTGCAGATTTTTCGCATGGTTGTCTGTCTGCAAGAGAAACTACCAAGACCTTGGGCGGCACAGATAAAACAAGCAGCAGCTCCGGACAAATGCAAGACAACCAGACGTCCATATAACACTATGTCAAACATTTAACCAACAGGGGGAAAAAACTTATTTCTTAGCGCTCAAACTGCTTCCAAGACCTTAAGAGGGTTGGGGATAGCGTGAGCTTTGAGTGAAGGGCATGTGTTTTAGGGCGAGCTGGGATGTGTGGGGGGGGGGGAAGAGTTGTGAGGGGATAGATACCAGGTGGTTGAAGTGTAAAGGTAGGGAGGATAGTCAGGTGTAAAGGGTGGAGGGGTTGGGCAGGTGGGGGGGGGAAAGTAGGGTTGGTCAAAGAGTAGGTAGATAGGTGGGGTTGGTGAGCAGAACAAGTGTGGCAGCAATCCCTAGTCTATCTGTCTGTCTGTTGTTTCCTGTGTTGTTTTCCCCTGTTTTAGCTGTTTGTTTTTTAGCTGTTTTTATTACAGACCCTCCAAGTGCCCCTATTTCCCAGATGTACAGAAGCCATCCCGGTTTCTGATTTGATCCTGGAATGTCCCACTTTTCCTTAGGAGAAATGTTGGAGGGTATGGATTTATGCGACCCTTGAGCCAAAGAAATAAGCAACTCTACAACCTTCAGAAGACATCTGAAGGCAGCCCTGTATAGGGAAGTGTTTTTGTTTTTTAAAAATGTTTAGTGTTTTATTATGCTTTTATATATGTTGGATGGTCCATGGGGTCACAAAGAGTTGGACACGACAGGTTAGTTTTACCCTACTGATGATGTGTTGTTGCGATTGTAATCCTGCTCAGTACGAGAGGAACCGCAGGTTCAGACCTTTGGTGTATGTGCTTGGCTGAGGAGCCAATGGGGCAAAGCTACCATCTGTGGGATTTTGACTCAACGCCTCTAAGTCAGAATCTGTAGGGACGTGGGTGGCGCTGTGGGTTAAACCACAGAGCCTAGGACTTGCCGATCAGAAGGTCGGCGGTTCGAATCCCCGCGACGGGGTGAGCTCCTGTTGCTCTCAGTCCCTGCTCCTGCCAACCTAGCAGTTTGAAAACACATTAAAGTGCAAGTAGATAAATAGGTACCGCTACGGCGGGAAGGTAAACAGCATTTCCCTGCGCTGCTCTGGTTTGCCAGAAGCGGCTTAGTCATGCTGGCCACATGACCCGGAAGCTGTACGCCAGCTCCCTCAGCCAATAAAGCGAGATGAGCGCCGCAACCCCAGAGTTAGCCACGACTGGACCTAATGGTCAGGGGTCCCTTTACCTTAAACGACTAAACAACAACATATATGTTGGAAGCTGCCCAGAGTGGCTGGGGAAAGCCAGTCAGTTGGCTTTACTTTTTTTACCTAAATATTATAGTTGTTTTTGTTTTTGTTATGGAATAAGATGTTCCTGTTTTCATCAGAGAAATGTTGGAGGATATGTTATAGTATCTTCTACACTGCCTTGAGACATGAGTGTGGAAGGTGATAATGCAATGAGATAACGTATGAGGAAACCTCAGTCACCAGTCATCAGTCACAATGTATAGGTTATTCCCACGATGGTTGTGAGAATCGGGCCTGGCAAGCACTTGAGTAACTAGACCACAGGCAGTTCCAACACCAAGCAAAAATCGTGCATCTTCACATGTACCCCTGGCAATAGTACACATGCCGCGGTCAGAAGCCAGCCAGAAAAAGCGGTTTTTAAGAGATCTAAATCCACCACTTGACAAACAGGTTCCCTAGAGGTTAAAGAAATCACGTCGATTATGCTGGCACCCACGCCTGAGCATTCTTTCCCTCAGCACTTATTTTGCAGATGATGGGAACACTTGCAAATAAAAAGGTTAAAGGGGAAAGGGGGGGGGGGCGTTCAAAGCTAGAAACGTGCCAACAGCAGAACGTGCTGTCGTTAATGCGCTGAACTGAGACACGTCTGCATTCTTAAACTCAGCTCTGTTTGCAGCCTAACAGCAGCAGCCTTCATCTGTGCCATTAAGGCTATTGACTGCCATAAGCAGGGCCAGGTTTGGGTGCAGCTTGGGTGACCCAACACTGCTTCCCGCTAAACCAGAGGTGGGGAACTTGAGGCCCTTCAATTATTATTATTATTATTATTATTATTATTATTATTATTATTATTTAAATTTGTGTACAGCTCTTCTTTCGTAGACCTCCGGGCAGTTCACAACATAGAATTACAACATAAAAAAATGCAAAATGCATAATAAAAATAAGAAGAGAAAAAAACAAACCAATAATCTCCCTGTTATGTACTGAGTTGAATAGGATCCAAAATGCAGCAGTCTGATTGGCCCTAGAACAATAGTATCCAGAATGCAGCAGTCTGATTGGTCCACAGGAGCCACCCAATCCAGCTCCAGGTGGAAGTGAATCTGCAACCTGATTGGCCTACAGGAGAATCCTGGAATTAGCCAATCACGTGGGGCCCATTGTGTAAATAATGGTATATAAAGCAGACATTCTGGGGGGACTTCCATTCCTTCTCACCACTATGAGCTGAATAGAGAGCATGAAATCCACTCTCGACTCTTAAGTATATTTCACTCCCCCTCTCCCAACACATTTTAAAAGGGCTTTGGATGCCAATCAGCCAAAGGCCTGATTAAATAGGAACGTTTCTGCCTGCCGGACCTCTCATGGGGGAGGCACACAAAGAAGGGCGTCAGAGGATGATTTCAGGGTCCGAGTAGGTTCCTGTGGAGAGAGACAACCTTGAGGTATTGTGATACTGAGCCACAGATCTTGTTGGATTCCAACTCCCCTCAGCCTAAGCCAGCATGGCCAATGGCCAGGTATGTTGGTAATTTTAATCCAGCAACACCCGAAATGTGTTTTTGATGTACTACTATTTTAAATTTGTTATCAATTGTATTCTGTTGAACCACTTGACTTTTGCATTTTTCTTACCCTTTGTGAGCCACTTTAGCCCTTTTTGGCCCTAAGGTGACACGGAAATAAACCATAACATAAAAGGTATTAAGAACATGGCGTCCCAAAAACTATCCTGTCTCACTAATTTGTGCCATCTGTGCTGAAGCTAATGTCTCATGAGGTACAGAACTAAGTGGAGATGCTCAAGACCTAGAACACAAACAGGAAGTTGGGGAGAGGGTCCCAGCTTGCCCACAACAGACTGGGATGTGAGCCCACACAGAACTTTAATGAAGGTCCTACATCTGACCTGAAGCCTACAAACTTCTTGCCTTAACAAAACATGTTGACTGCAGTCCTTTAAGAATCTCTGGAGTTAATTTCATAACATGCCACATGGATTAAGACCTCCATGGGAGCTGCATTTTGTAGACAAGAGCCTAGCTCAGGAATCGACTCACTGGCAACTAGAGTTAACTGATTCAGTGATAATAATAATAATAATAATAATAATAATAATAATAATAATAATAATTATTATTTATTTATACCCCACCCATCTGGCTGAGTTTCCCCAGCCACTCTGGGCAGCTTCCAAAACAATACAGCATTAAATATTAAAAACTTCACTAAACAGGGCGGCCTTCAGAAGTCTTTTAAAGAGGTCTACGGCCATACTACCCTGAACACGCCCGATCTCCTCAGAAGTCTTTTAAAGAGAAGATAGCTGCTCATTTCCTTCACATCTGAAGGGAGGGTGTTCCACAGGGCTGGCGCCACTACAAAGAAGGCCCTCTGTCTGGTTCCCTGTAACTTCACTTCTCGCAATGAGGGAACCACCAGAAGACCCTCGGCGCTGGATCTCAGTGTCCAGGCTGAATGATGGGGGTGGAGATGCTCCTTCAGGTATACAGGACCTGAAGTAAAAGCCTCCATCTGGAAATACCAGTGGCCGGTGCCAACTAGATACCTATGGAGAAGTCCATGAGGACACAAAGGCACTAACTCTTTCCTCTTGTTGTTCTCAACCACAGCCACTGAACCTGGAGATTCTGCATAGCCATCATAGCTAATGGGCAAAATTATCCTCCAAGCAGGGTTGGTGCTATCATTAGACCACATGGGCAGCTGCCCAGGGCACAGACCTTTGAGGGGTGCAGTACAGACCTCTGAAGGGCACAGTTTTAAACAGATTGGTTTTTTTGTTACATCTTATAAATTTCTGGTATTATCTGAGTTTTATTTCAGATTTTGAACACAGCCTCTCAAAGCTCAAACTTACACAAACTTGCATGCATTCAACAGTGTTGCAAAAGAAACTAGTTGGCTTGGCAGCTAGATCAGTTCAACATGCCCTAGTATCAGCACTCAACTCGAAGGAATTGGTAACAAAATCTGCAAAAGAAGAGGCACACAAGGTGAGATTTCAATGTGGCTGGAATTTTAACATCCCAAATGGCAAGATTATTCAGTGATTTATGTGCCAAGGCATTTATTATTATTATTTTTGTATTTGAGATGGTTGCATTGTTTTTTCCTGAAATTTAAAACAAATTGAGCAGTTTTGTGTTTTACATCCCCCCCCTTACACTTTTGAAAATTGAAATTAGCAATTTTGGGGTGAGGTTTGTGTGCAAGTAGTTCGCCTTGCCTAAGGAGCAAAATAGCCTGGCATAGGAACAGCCTCCAGTGAGGTGTCTAATCCACTTTTGGTGTCATCTAAGTCAATTGCCATCCCCACAATTTAAGGGAAGGGCCATAGCTCAGTGGTAGAGCATCTGCTTTGCATGCAGAAGGTCCCGGGTTCAATCCCTGGCGACTCCACGGAGGACCAGGAGAGATTCCCACTTGAAACTCTGGAGAACTGCTGCCGGTCAGTGTATACAGTCCTGAGCTTGATAGGCCAATGGTCTGATTCAGCATAAGGTAGCTTCTTATGTTCCTAACTAGTGGCAGCAAATTCCATAAATGAATGATCATTCTGTGTGGAGATGGACTTTCTTTTGTCGCTCTGATAATTACTTAGTTCTATATGAGTTGCTTTCCTGTTTCCAAACCAATAGACACCTCTTCCTCAACGATTTCACGGTGGATCAGTGTCAGGCCTGCTTAGTTTCTCCAGCTAATCCCTTCTCAACCTTTGCCGCTTTCCCATCTGTCACCATTGCCTGTGTATCTTTCTCTGCAGGGTCCACCAGAGTTTCTTGTTTGCATTGGGCACGTACACATATTGGTGTACATGCAACACTGGAAGAAGACAGACGTCAGCCAAGAAGGACCAAGACTTGGCAGTGGGCTGTAGAGGGTAGGGAGTCTGCTGGCAGGGCATAGGGGAGATGGTGGTTATCATGGGTTATAACAGGTCAGACTAGAGATCTGGCGTGCCCAGGAAATGAACTGAATAACTTTGTCCTATGTTTAAATCTAAAATATGAGTCTGTGTTGAGCTAAGGGTGTTATTCAGATCAGCTTGCAGAGCAGAAAGGCAACATGTCCTTCTAGATTGCATGCGAAAGGACGTCAGGAAGGTTGTGATGTTTTGTTTTGTTTTAAGTAAGCTTATATTCCGTATGGGAAGAGAGAAGCACCAACTATAAAAAGACCTTATAGACAGTCAAATGTGAGATGGCTTGTCCCCACAGTTTTCTTGTGGCTTTGGCTATGATTAATCCTAAGTGACAGCACAGTGCTGCAAGCCTCTTTCTCAGACTGGTGCGACTGTAGACTCTACAGTACTTACTATTCTAAAATGAAAGCAAACAGTACAAAATTTGACTGGCAGATAAACAGGAATAATGCAAAGCATCTCACTGATTTTGATTCTGAATTGATGCTGGCTATAGTGATGAATTTAAGAGCAATGTGGTATTGTGTGCTGTTAAAAAAAACATGGAAGTAGGTTGGTCACTTATGCAAGCCCCCCCCCCCCCCACAAGAAGAAGATAGAAATGCATCACTCAAAATGATGTGATTTGCATGAAATTTGCATGTGCTAATTTATATGTATAAATGCAAATTCGGAAAGAATCAGTATGATTTAAATATAAATACAGTGGACGCTTAGGTTGCGAACGTGATCTGTGCGGGATGCACATTTGCAACCTGCAGCATCCGCAACCCGCAGTGGCGCGTCTGCGCATGCACCAAGTGCAATTTAGTGCTTCCTATGCATGCGCAAATACCGAAACCTGGAAGTAACCCATTCCGGTACTTCTGGGTTTCAGCAGTCCGCAACCCAAAAAAACACAACCTGAAGCATCTGTAACCCGAGGTATGAGTGTACATCCTATTGGGAAAAACTTTGACTAGGTGATATATTATGATTGACACACATCTTAGGTGTCAAAGGCACAGAGGGGCCCTGCAGTCTTGTGCATTTGAGGTAGCCTCAAGCAGGGCTATTTAAGTCTCTCAACACTACCTCGAAGAAGTTCTTCAAGACCACATCCGAGACTGCCCCTGCTAGCTCGCTTAGGGAGGTTGTAGTGCACTAACTAACTACTTTGGCCACCTCATGAGAAGAGAAGACTCCCTGGAAAAGACCCTGATGTTGGGAAAGATGGAGGGCACAAGGAGAAGGGGACAACAGAGGACAAGATGGTTGGACAGTGTTCTCAAAGCTACCAGCATGAGTTTGACCAAACTGCGGGAGGCAGTGGAAGACAGGAATGCCTGGCATGCTCTGGTCCATGGGGTCACGAAGAGTCGGACATGACTAAACGACTAAACAACAAAACAACAACAACAGTGCACATCCTCATTCTGTCTCCTTGGCCCAGCACCAATCAGTCTCTCAAACCCAGACACAGTGTGGATTGGGAGATAGAATATGTGTGTCTACTCCAGGGTAACCCTGAAATGGGAGACTCCTTCAGAGAGATGACTAACCTCTAGCAGTCCTCTGTAAAGTAAGATCCATGGGCATCTTAAAGGGATGCTATGCCTTGCAGGTAAAGGACGACTTCTTGGCCCAAACAATTTAAGGCACCTTGGACTTTTTGGAGGAAGTAAGAAAAATTACAGCAGTAACAGCAGGACTTTTGTCCACAGATGAATTGCTACACAAATTGAGCACTGGAAATAATTAAACCATTTTCTATTTTGAACACTCATGCCCTGCAAAGTATCAGTAACAATAAGGCATGGACTGAAGGTTCTGAAAATGGGAAGGTTCACATGTTGCACTAAAGGGTGCCTTACAAAATAAAATTGCAGAACACTGTTCATGGCTGAATCAGAGAAATGTGGGAACAATCAAGAGGGTGTGCCAGGTAAGCACACACTCCAGAAAATGTTTCTTTCGTGAGTGTTCCCCAGCACTAAACCATGCAGGATGTGGGAGTTTCGTGATCACAACTCCTAATTTTATTTTGTTATTTATTTATTTTTGCAGGTAAAGGCATCTACAAGGAGAGAACTGGATAAGTCTGTGGCACTGTTGGGAGAGGTTTTCAAAAACAACAACAACAACCCCGTTTCCCTTATTTAAATAATTCCCCCTTCCAGAAGCTGCTAGGAACCATGCAAGGAGAAAGAGGTGAGCACAATTCAGCTTTCTGGTATGAGAAATTTAAATTACTGCATGCTTCCAGAAACACCTCCTCCCACGTATACCTAACCAAACCATGAAATCATCCTTGGGACCCTTGTTTGTGTCTGTGTATCTCTCTGCCAACTGTGATATGAAGGGCAGATACAGTGGTACCTCGGGTTACATACGCTTCAGGTTACAGACTCCGCTAACCCAGAAATAGTGCTTCAGGTTAAGAACTTTGCTTCAGGATGAGAACAGAAATTGGGCTCCAGCGGCGCAGCGGCAGCAGGAGGCCCCATTAGCTAAAGTGCTGCTTCAGGTTAAGAACAGTTTCAGGTTAAGTGCGGACCTCCGGAACAAATTAAGTACTTAACCCAAGGTACCACTTTACTGGGGAACAGGGCCTTCTTAGTGGTGGTGGCCAGGCCATGGAATGCCCTCTACAGATAGGTTCACCAAGCACTTTGCTTATACCTTTCTTGGCAAGAGTTTTAAAACCTTTTAATTTTCCCAAGCTTTTAAAAACCCTACAGGTATTGTTAGACTACAACTCCCATCACCTCCAACCACTGGCCATGATAGCTGGGGCTGATGAGAGTTGGAGTCCAACAACATCTGGAGGTCCACAGGTCCCCCGTTTCTGTTTCATTGTGTGTTGATTGATTTTGTATTTTAATGTTTGAGACTGTAATCCTCACCCTACTTACATGGGAGTAAGCCCCACTGAATCAAAGACTTGGAAATTAAATGATCATCTAGCTGAGAAATCATCTAGCACTCATCATTTTCCTGGCTAAAAAGTTGTTTATGGTCATTTATTTCAAGCGACACAGCAAAAGGTAAGTTACCACTTGCTATTATTGCCTTATGTGTGAGTGCAAGGGGTGAATGGCATGTTACCAAACATGGAAATTACCATAAATCCAATAAACAGGATTTCTTGTTCAAGCTGTGATTAATGTAGTGTGGTCAGTGGTCGTGCTGAATATTTATCTTTCATTTTCATATCCTCCAAGGTCTCAGGCTATATTTTCGTTTTGCAAAATTATAGCCAGATTTATTAGCATTTGATTGCTGGTGTTCCCAGTTAAATCAGAATGGAAGCAAATTATACACTAGATTGTGCCGCTGCTCTCATTCAAAGTCAGTGGGAGTTTTGCCACGAAGGTAAAAGGCAGCCAAATTGCAACAGGCCCATTTTTTATTAGGCGCTATTTATTTCCAGCTGTGAAGCAGAAGGTCACAATTACGGGAAGAGCACATCATAAAAAGCACACCCTGTCTTGTCCTGCGGGGTTGCCACCTGTTTTGATTTGTCTGGTCACACCATAACACTGCAGTGTTATCATTTTGGCTATCGTGAAGGCGACTTTGAGTCACCATGGACGGAATGTCACAAGAAGAAATAGAGTACAGTAACAGCAAACTCGGGAGAGGCTGACTTAGCCCATCTAGAACCACAGGACGTGGCTGGAAGCCCAGAACAGCAAATGGAAAAGACAAGGCCAGCTGTTTCAAACTTCAAGACAGGCTTTGCCCACCTGGTGCTCTTAATGCATTTTGGACTACAACTCTCATCAGCTTCAGCTGATGAAGGGTTGCCATGTGTCCTCTTTTTCCAGGACACGTCCTCTTTTTCAGGGGTAACATTTCTGTGCTGGTGGATTTTTAGAAATTTGCCGAAACGTCTTCGGCTATAGTTTCTGGATAAGAACTAATGGTTGAAGACTTGCTTTCCTCTTCATTTCTCCTGCCCCCATCACAGCTTCTATAGCCTACATATATTAGGAGTATTTAAAATGAGAGTCGTCATAGCGTCCTCTTTTTTGCTCTTCAAAATATGGCAACCCTAGCTGATGGGAACTGTAGTCTAAAACATCTGGGGCAAGTTGTCGTCTGAGGACACTTGGCAAGGTCATGTGGGAAACTGCCAAGCTGAGAATCATCCTATAGAGACCACTTTGGAAGAAAAGCAGGGTGGACATTTACTACTGAATAAAAGTAGCGCTCCTGAAGACTAATAAATTTATTATTATTAATTTATTATCATTGCAATGGTAAACCCTGCTTCCCCCAATGAGCTAAAAGGCTGCAGTATGCAATTTTATCCTCAGAACAACCCAGTGAGGTAGGTTAGGCCATCCAGTAGGTTTTGTGACAAGGCAGGGAATGAACCCACAGTTCCCTTGCTAGGTTCAATGACTACAACAGACACTGCATGAGGCCCCGTCTGCATTATACATTTAAAGCAGTGTCATACCACTTTAAACAGTCTCCTGGGAGCTGTGGTTTCTTAAGAGTGTTCAGAAGAGTGGTTGGGAGACACCGTGTTCCCCCTCACAGAGCTATAATTCTCAGAGTGGTTTAACAACCAATCCCTCTCCCCAGGGAATTCTGGGAATTGTAGCTCTGTGAGGGGAATAGGGAGTATCCCAACAATTCTCAGCACAGCACAACTTCTGTGAGTATATAGGAGGCCCAGGAATCAGCCCATGTCTAAAAATTGTGAAAACAAAAGCCCTATTAAAGCTTTCCTAGTATAATGCAATATATCGACCCAAACACACACACACACACACACACTTCCTGTGTGTTCTTAGCCTCTTCCTTAACAGCTCTAGATAATGTTGCATCATGTCACCCCCATCTCCAAGTGTGTGAGACTGTGAGGGTTCCAGGGGCTTACCCAAGGTTCGGAATGAGGCACAGCGAAGACTGTGGTGTCTTTATGATATATGGTTTATTTATACACACACAGAGACACACAAACAAACACACACATATATATAACATACACACACCACAGACACACATATCCTGAGCCTGCATTTGAGGGGTTCACAGCATCAACACCCCAAAAGCACCTTGCTTCTCCCATAGCCTCAGCCTTGGATTCAAACAGAAATCAAACATTTCTCTCTCTCTGGCTTCTAGCTCACATCGCTCAACTCTCAACTCTGGCCTTTGTCTTTATAACTACCAGCCAATTGAGGGAAGGGGGCCTCCACCCATTTGGTGTCTGCCAACACTTTCTTTGTTCCCTTAATGTCCCATTACCTAGGCTATCGCCTCACCAGGAAGCTAGCCTGGTTATTCCAGGAATATTCCAGGCATGCAGCCTATCCACTCCCAAATGCTTAACAATATTAATCTTTTTTTGGTTCCGCCTCCATAGCACCAACAAGCCCCTTCCACCATCTTTTCCGAAAAGCTCCCAGTGTTTGTGCCTCCTTCTGCCTGGATCACCTTCCCTCTGGCCTTTTTCGAGATGCCTGCCTTTGCCCCCTTCTGAGCCTGTCCAAACTGCTGCCAAAATCATCTCTTACGCTTGTCATCCTGACCGTGTGCCCCTCTCCTCGGAGCCACTTAGCTGGCACCATGGCATCTCATGCATTAAATGCAATGCCCTTGAGACCTTCTCCAGCTCAGTTTCTGCCGCCTCCTTCCCCATGCTGTGTTAACTGACTCTCTCTGCTGGGTCTCTTTTGAGTCCTCCTGCATTCCACCCCCCACCCCACAGCCAGCTTTGTCTACACACAGAGAGAGAGAACAAATACAACTGAGCATTCTGTGCGGACCTCCGTTTCTCAAGACTCACTTTGGACAAATCGGCCTTAATTTTCTCATGGTCTCAGCTAAGATCATAGCAGAGATAGCATGATAACCCAGTTGTGAGGTTACAGGGAACCAGGCAGAGGGCCTTCTCGGTAGTGGCACCTGCCCTGTGGAACGCCCTCCCACCAGATGACAAGAAAATAAACAACTACAGTATCTGACTTTTTTAAGACATCTGAAGGCAGCCCTGTTTAGGGAAGTTTTAATGTTTGATGTTTTATCATGTTTTAAATATTCTGTTGGGAGCCGCCCGGAGTGGCTGGGGAAACCCAGCCAGATGGGCGGGGTGTAAATATATTACTATTACTACTACTACTACTACTACTACTACTACTACTACTACTACTGATCACTGGTGACTAACATGGTGTACTACAACTCCCATCAGCCTCACCAGCATACCCAGGAGTGGTAGATGATGGGAACTGTAGCCCAGTAACATTAGGTGGGCAGCACATGGGCTAAGTGTGGTGGAGACAATACTGAGTTAGATGGACCAATGGCCTGACTCTGTGTTCCAATAAGCTCTTCCTTTGTTGTCTTGAGCATCAGTGGTCTTCAATCTCTTCAAACACAGGACCCCTCTTCAGCCCAAATTTCAAGAACCTTTCTTGCTCCTCCATCTTCACGTATGTGGTGGTGCTGAATTTGGTCAGGCTGAGGCCAAGGTGTGAGTCCCAACCCACAAACACAAGTAGCCTTTGTAACTAGACTTTGTACATGACAACTTTTGCATCGTACCAAAAATATGTAGAAATAACAGTATAACAGCAGTCCTGCATTGCCTGTGCTAAACTTTACCAATTCACATAACAGACTGTATTTGGAACAATGCAGCAAATCTCTTCTTTCCTAAACATTGAGGGATTTTTTAAAAAAGTGTTATGTACTGAGTTGAATAGGATCCAAACTGCAGCAGTCTGATTGGTCCTAGAACAATAGGATCCAAATTGCAGCAGTCTGATTGGTCCTAGAACAATAGGATTCAGAATGCAGCAGTCTGATTGGTCCTAGAACAATGCAGCAATATGATTGGTTGGCAGGAACCACCCAATCATGCTCCAGATATAAGTGAATCCACAACCTGATTGGCTTACAGTAGAATTCCAGAATTAGCCAATCATGTGCAGCCCATTGTGTAAATAATGTATATAAAGCAGATACTTTGAGGGGACTTTCATTCATTCCTCCTCACCACTATGAGCTGAATAAAGAGCATGAAATCACTTTGCGACTCTGAGTATATTTCAAAAAGAAATCGAGTTAGGGGGAAAAACCAGCACCTTCTTTGTGAAGCTCAAAAGCTTCCCATAAGATTGGTTTGATTTTTTTTTTTTTAAGGCAGGAAGCTCTCCTCTTATTTGCTTTTCTTCTCTTCTTTCTCTGCTACTAACCTGACAATAACACTCCACAGCAAATCCATTTCATACCAGACAAGAGAAAAAGCCTAGTTGTTAGATGATGGCTTCACGCTCGCGTTCCCACTATGATGAGGGAAAGAACACCTTGCAGAAGATGTGAAACGGTTCTGAATGAGACCTCTTGGTACCTAAGCCTGGACGTAGTATTAGCTTGATTCCTAGATGTACACACAAATGTACATGCGCTGTTCCTCTGTATCATGGTTCCTGAAAGCGCTGTGGGAAGCCCTGCTTGCGTGTTTTAATGCTGAGCCAGTAGGAAGCTTCCCTTACAGGAAAACAATGGAGTGGGCGAAGACCCTTCCGTATTCACGTATTTATTGTCCCTTCCCTTGATCTCAGAGCGGCATGACTTCCCCTTCCCAAGTCTAAATGTAAAATGCTTTGGGTGCACATCTAAACAGCTGTACATGATACAAATTCATTTGGGATTGGCTGTGGTCAGTAGAAGACATTGGTGTGTGTGGGGGGGGAAGCAGTCAGGGCCATAGCTAAGGGGCGGTGAGGTGGGCCCCCGCCAGGGGCGCAAAGCACAAAATTGGCTTGAAAATATGTCCATAAATATATCTATAAATAAAAATATTATTACCTCACAAGAAAAGGTTTTAAATAGAGAGTGAATTGAACGGGGGGGGGGGGAGGAGAGGCGGAAAGAAGAGCTAATTTGTCAGTGGCTTGGGCGTGCAATCTTGACAGTTCTGCTCGGGGCGCAAGATCACTTACCTATGGCTCTGGAGGCAGTGGCAGCGGCGAGACTAGTACTGTGGTACCTCGGATTAAGTACTTAATTCGTTCTGGAGGTCTGTTCTTAACCTGAAACTGTTCTTAACCTGAAGCACCACTTTAGCTAATAGGGCCTCCTGCTGTCACTGCGCCACCGGAGCACAATTTCTGTTCTCATCCTGAAGCAAGTTCTTAACCTGATGCACTATTTCTGGGTAAGCAGAGTCTGTAACCTAAAGCATATGTAACCTGAAGCGTATGTAACCCGAGGTACCACTGTACTGGGTTGATCAGTGATTCTCAAAGGGTGTGGCAGGAGAGGAGGCCAAGTGTGGCAGGAAGATTAAAGCACTGTCAAAGAAACATTTAAAGATTTCAGTGTTGTGTAGTATAGTATAGTATAGCATCAAGAGCAGAAGAAATAAAAGCTGCTTTCGGTTGATGAGATGAGTTTCCCTCAGATGAGACCCAATATAAAGGAGATTACCTACCGAAAGCAAGCTCACATCTCTCATTGAGTTTGTACAGTCATACCTCGGGTTAAATGTGCTTCAGGTTGAGCGTTTTCAGGTTACTCCGTGGCGACCCGGAAGTAACGGAGTGCGTTACTTCTGGGTCGCTGCTCGTGCATGCACAGACACTCAAAATGACGTCACGCGCATGTGCGGAAGCAGTGAATTGCGACGGATCCTGTTCGCATCCAGAGGTACCACTGTATATGTACTTAAGGTTCATATGTAAAATGCTCATTTATATTTTGGGAATGATTCACTTTCTCATGTTTCCTTCATTGTTTTATACTTTCTGGTATAATCATATCATAAAGTAGCTATGTACTGTCTTGCAAACAGCTGCTAGTTATTTCTGTTTTCCAGTGTATTTCTTATCAGGAAAAATAAAAATTGGTGTGGAGTGAGAAATTTTTATTCTGGAAGGGTGGCCCAGAGAAGAAATGGAGCCAAAGCACCACCAATGGGGCCAAAGCAATGGGCTGGTGCATTGGCACAGCAATGAGCTCCACGCTATCTCATGCCTCCCGGTTAGAAGCAGCGACACAGCTATCACGAGGCAGACTGTCTGCTACTGGTTGTGGCTCCCTGGCACTTGGTGGCCCAAGGAGACGTTTTCTGTCCTACAATGTGTGAGTCGGTCCTTTAGGCCAGGAGTGGGGAACTTCAGGCCCGGAGCAGAATGTGGCCTCCACACCTCTCTGTCTGGACCTTGGGACTCTCTCCAGGCTCTGCCCTCCCTAGCCTTCCTCAGGTGCTTGTGCCTGGCTGGAATGTGTCCTCGAACTCCGATAATACGCAGTGTACACTCAACAAGGTGTGGCCAATGGCTACTCCCTGATGACTGTGCTTGTATGCCAGACATGTTGGCAAGCACGTTTCTCGTGTGCAGGCTTTGCACTTTTAGGTGGTGAAATCTCTCGAGTCTGCCTGCATCCTATTGCACACAAAGGATATCGGGGCTTTGAAAAAAAAAATATTTCTAAATTAAGTTGAGCAGCTTCTCTTCATAGAATCACAGAATTGTGGAGCTGGAAAGGGTCATCTAGTCCAACCCACGGCAATAGCAGGAGCCACAGCTATTTCTGGGGCTGGTTTCTGGTTTCCGCGTTGCCTGATTTGAGAGGAAGGTGGAGAGTGAGAGAGAGCGAAAGGAAGGAAAGAAACCTCGTTTATTTTAGAGCAGGAAGGAACGACAAAGGTGGAGGAAAGGCAGCAGCGGCTCTCCCCATTGTTGTTGCCGCCACCGCCTGGGGCAGCGGACGCGGGGCGGGCGGGCGGGCGTGTGGGCCCGCGCGCGCCTTGCCTCTCCTCGCGCGCCCTTCTCTGCCGGCCCCCGCAGCTCCCGGCCTCTCACGCTTTAAACTCTGCTCTATACCGATCTGCCGGCCGTGTGAGTCAGCTGTTCCCAGCCGCTGCGCTTTTCAATTTTGCAAAAGGGAGAGCTGGGGCCGGAGCGTCGTTCGCGTGCGCAACTGGCAAGCGCCCCCCTTCCGACCTCTCCAAATCAGGCAGCGCGAAGAATAGGCAGCCAGCCATGGTTGCACGTGGGGAAGGAGGGGGGTGGTCCCCAGACCTCCCTTCCCCTCCCCAGATTTCCCGGCAGGCTGCTGCGTGACTACTCCGTTTCACCACAACACTGTGGTTATTTAAACTGATTTCGCTGCCGATGTGCACGACGACACCCTTCGCCTGAAATCTGCACAGCGATAGCGTGAGAAGAGCGAAGGCTGCTCGCAGGCAACTGTCCCCAGCTCCTCCTTCCTCTCCCCATGCCCTCCGCCCGCAGCCCCGATGGCCCCCCCCTTCTCCGAAACGCTCCCCACCGAAGCAAATTACCGTGCGAGGCTCACGCAGGAGGAACATATGTTCAAAGGGCAAAATCAAACGCAGAGAGGAAGACGCGCCTTTGTTTTCGAACGCTGATCAAAGGCACTGGCTTTTCTCTCGGATACATTCAAGGCTAGGAATTAAATATCTCCAGTGGTGATAAGAATTAAGAGTAAGGGGGAAGGTTCCATTTGTGGCCTCTTTTCTTTGCACGCATCCTGGCCAACAGCATTTAAAAGCAGGGGAGGCAGAGAGAGGGCCATTGCAGTTAGGATGTTCTACCGCTACCTGTGCAAAACTGCCTTGCGTTTTTTTGCCCTCAAGTTATATCGGGATAGTGAACTGCAGTTTACCTCCAGTTGGCAGACATGTATAGACAAAGACGCATGGGTGATAATTGTAACCTACCTGAATTGGCAGCAGCTGCTACTGTTCAGGGTTTCAGATCCAGGCAATTCTCAGCCCTACCTGAAGATGCTAAGGATTGAACCATGAACACACAAAAATCTTGGCTATGCCCATGTGACTGGGAATGGAAGTTGAAGTTGGTCTAGGGGGCCAAAGCACCCTCATGTTGTTCCTAACTAGACATTAGGTTCAGTTACAGATAGGTAGCCGTGTTGGTCTGCCATAGTCAAAACAAACAAAAAAAATTCCTTCCAGTAGCACCTTAAAGACCAACTAAGTTAGTTCTTGGTATGAGCTTTCGTGTGCATGCACACGAAAAGTATATCTGAAGAAGTGTGCATGCACACGAAAGCTCATACCAAGAACTAACTTAGTTGGTCTTTAAGGTGCTACTGGAAGGAATTTCTTTTGTTTAGACATTAGGTTGATTGCTACCAACCTGTGTTCTCCCCTCAAGTCTCGTTCAAAATGTCTAGTGAATGGATACGCGTGTGACATGTCATCACATCACATCCAGCATTTCCATGCTCCTGCCGCAAGTCTCTTAGTGCAAATTACTGCGTAAACCTGCAGGGGAGATAACAGGCCTCTAATGGATAGTTAGGCCTGGTTGTGAGATGGGCTTTGCCCCTGCTGCACAAGGCTTATTTGTTGCTGCTGTTTTGTCAGTTTTAAAATGTGGTTTCGTTATTATAAATAATGTGATTTTGTTTTATTTATTTTATTATGCGCATTACATTGTACCCCACTATGAAGAGCTAAGCTTGTTGTTGTTGTTTAGTCGTGTCTGACTCTTCATGACCCCATGGACCAGAGAACGCCAGGCACTCCTGTCTTCCACTGCCTCCCGCACTTTGGTCAGGCTTATGTTCGTAGCTTCGAGAACACTGTCCAACCATCTCGCCCTCTGTCGTCCCCTACTCCTTGTGCCCTCCATCTTTCCCAACATCAGGTTCTTTTCCAGGGAGTCTTCTCTTCTCATGAGGTGGCCATAGTATTGGAGCCTCAGCTTCAGGATCTGTCCTTCCAGTGAGCACTCAGGGCTGATTTCCTTCAGAATGGATAGGTTTGTTCTTCTTGCAGTCTATGGGACTCTCAAGAGTCTCCTCCAGCACCATAATTCAAAAGCATCAATTCTTCGGCGATCAGCCTTCTTGATGGTCCAGCTCTCACTTCCATACTAAGAGCTAAGCTAGAAATACCTTAAATAAATAAATGTGGTGGTAGAGGGGGGTGTACTTGCCAATTTTGAAAATGCAACATTATTGAGTATTTTGCTGCAATTAAACAAGACAGTGAGAAAAAAATACACTTCAGAAATGGAGATAAATGCATGTTTCCTACACTGAAATGCTCATGTATGTAAGAAACAACCTGTTAGTCCACTATAAGGCATCATCTGAACCATTTCGGATTCCTTTGGCAACTGATGTCAGTGGGCTTATCCACGGTTGATTTAGGACTAAATAGCCAAAGGGGGAAGTCCAAGGATGTTGGAGAGAGAAATCCTAGGGTGGGTAGGTGTTTTAGTTAGTGTTAAAAGATGGAGCTTTAAGCAGTCAATTTTGACCTTTGAACATATGGCCTCCTACGTGACAGTTCACGATTTGTTAATGTTTGTAAGGAGCTTTCACCTTGTAAAGCGCCATACGAGTGCTAAGCAGTGCGCTAAAGTGATGATTTATTAAAAGGATCTGCAAACAGGGAAGGAGAAAGGGCATCTGGAAATGCGGGATAATCTGACTGCGTTATCTAGGGCTGTACAGAGGGAATTTACAGCCTTTATATTCATGTTTGAACAGAAAGCCTGGGCAAACTACACAATGCAGAGAACTGGTGGGATGCATGTGTAGCTTTCAGGTTGCAGGCGGGAGCGTTGTGTGTCCAAATGCTTCTCCCTGTAAAAATAAAAATCCTTGCCTGTACAAAAGCAGCATGCCAGAGAGAAGGATTGCACCGTCTCCAGTCTCCAAATGTTCTACTTTTTTATATGGAGGGAAACGTTACACATGATCTGCAGTTTGAAGTGGTATAGTCCTTAGAATGACCTACATGTAGCATTTCTCAGTATGTGTTGCTTCCAATGCATATCTCCCTATCTCATACAAAAGGAGCAGTTGTGCAAACACACTAAGAACACACACACTGCACTCCCTTTTTACCCTCTGGTTGCTGTGCAAGTCAATCCACAGATATAATAAATTAAAGGAAAGGAAAGTGTGTGTGACAGAGATGAGAGAAGAAAGAGACTATTTCTGGTGCAACAGGGACAGATGGCAATTTCCTTGGGCTAAAATTAATGCAACCAAAATAAAAAACGCATCTGCACGATCAGATCAAAGCCTTCCTCTCTCTCTGGGTGCTCTCACACAGGACCGCACTTTCATCCTGGACCACCCCAATTCTGCATCCTTGTAACTCCAAAGGCGGCTTGGGGTCACCACCCCACACACTGATAACTTGATATGCATTGAAAGAACAGGGGAAACCCACTGCAGCTTTCACTAGGCTTTAGCCACCCCAGTGGTGGATTTAAGGAGATGGGTAATGTTCAGTGCTATTCATGTCTACTGAGAAGTAAAGGCTGCATCCAGCAAAATCGTCCTGTTTGCACAAGGACTACACCTCTCTCTTCTCCCCATGTTCCTCCGGAGAGCAGATTGGGTGGGGTGTGGCAGCAGGGTGTCGGGGAGGAGAGAAGGGAATTTGCATTGTGCAAGCAGAAGTCCTTGCACTAATGGGTGGACTTTTCTGGATGCAACCCCAAGTCCCACTGGGTACACAAAGGGCTTTACTTCCAGGTGAGTTTGGAATTGCAAGGTTCCCACTTACGGAGACACCGAAGAACTGATGCTTTTGAATTATGGTGCTGGAGGAGACTCTTGAGAGTCCCATGGACTGCGAGAAGATCAAACCTATCCATTCTGAAGGAAATCAGCCCTGAGTGCTCACTGGAAGGACAGATCCTGAAGCTGAGGTTCCAGTACTTTGGCCACCTCATGAGAAGAGAAGACTCCCTGGAAAAGACCCTGATGTTGGGAAAGATGGAGGGCACAAGGAGAAGGGGACAACAGAGGACAAGATGGTTGGACAGTGTTCTCAAAGCTACGAACATAAGCCTGACCAAAGTGCGGGAGGCAGTGGAAGACAGGAGTGCCTGGCGTGCTCTGGTCCATGGGGTCACGAAGAGTCGGACATGACTAAACAACACACTTACTGAGAAGTGCCATTGAACTCAATGGAACATACTTCTGAGTAAAGAACACATAAGACTGTACTTGAGTAGGCACTGCATACGGAAATCTTGCATAAGAATCCTCTGACTTGGGCCCCAAATTAGAATGTAAACACAGCTGAGCCTACTGCTAAGCCAAGGTGAGGTGGCGCCAACACAGTCGGGGAAAAGACAGATCCGATCCATGAGAAATTCCCTAAGCATGGGCTACCCAAAAGCAAGCTGGACAAATGCCCACTCTCACTCACCCAAACATGGTGCCTCCTTTTGTTTCAAATCCAAAGCACAGGCATAAACAAAACAATTGATCTGTCCATTCAAGCACAGTCACTCAATACAGCAACTATCAAAGAATGAATATGCACCAGGCTTCCAAAGTTAAGGCTGCAATTCCACGCACCCTGGTCTGAATGCAGGGGAAGTTATTTCCAAGTAAATATGCACAGGACTGTGCTGTTCAAATTCTCTCTTCCAGAGTTCACGTCTTCATGCCTCTCTTGCTTACATAGCAAGCAACCTCAGCATCCCAAGACTTGCTTGCAGGACACTTTTACAACACTTGTGGAATGTTAGTTTAAATATTTCCGGCAGGCCTGTTGGAACGGCTGCTGAATCTTAAGTTGACCTTCGGTTTAGTCTATATACTATTGCATTTTAATACCACACCATTTTCCCCAAGAAGCTCAAGGTGACAATGCATGGTTCTCTCCCTCTTCATTTAAACACCGTAACAACCCTGTGAGGTAGGTTATGGCTGAGAGACTGTAACTGGCCTAGGATCACCTAGTGAGCTTCACCTTGTGGTCTCTTCCAACTCTATGATTCTATGATTCTATGGCTGGGCTAGGATTCAAAACCTGGTCTCCTATCCTACCTCTAACCCAGGGGTCAGCAAACTTTCTCAGCAGGGGGCCAGTCCACCTTCCCTCAGACCTTGTGGGGGGCCAGACTATATGGGGGGGGGGCATAAAAATGAACGAATTCCTATGCCCCACAAATAACCCAGAGATGCATTTTAAATAAAAGGACACATTCTACTCATGTAAAAACACAATGATTCCCGGACCGTCCGCGGGCAGGATTTAGAAGGCAATTGGGCCTGATCCGGCCCCCGGGCCTAAGTTTGCCTACCCATGCTCTAACCACTACACCATACTGGCTGTCTCAGGACTTATTGTGTGTGATTTTTCAAAACCCATCATTATTTTTTAATCTCATGGCAGTTTGTGTAAAACAGGGAATTATTCTGAAGGAATAGTGCCTATTCTTATCTGCTGGGTAGAAAATGGACTTGCTCAGTTTGTTGGGGGGGCAGGGCTTTTGTTAGAGGGGGCAGAACTTCCGTTAGCTATGTATTTTTATTTATTTCTTATTGATTTGGGGGAGGGCTGTTGCCCCTCCCTGCCCTCCACTTGGCTACACTCATGTGCATAGCTGTCAACCTTCCCTTTTTTGCAGGAAATTCTGTTATTCCAGCGCCGTATCCTGCTGCTATCCCGGTTAGATATCCCATAGACTGTCCCCGGGACAGGTGAGACCACTGATCCCTTATTTTCAAATCTGAAAGTTGACAGCTATGCCCATGTGCCTGGGTAAAGAGACTGGGACCTATGCCATAGCTGACTGTTCCCAGAAGATCACAGGTATAATAAAAACAAATATAGCATAAGGAAATGGCTAGGGAGGAAGGACACCAGGTAAATCAACAAACAGTATGTAAGGTCAGATTGACTCAGAGGTTCATTTTTGTATGATGTTGTTCGTTGACTTAATGATGCCATGATGAAAAAAAAAAATATTACGAAACTTAGCAATGTTTTAGTAACAGTAGGTAACGCGACCTGTAACATACTTCCTGCACCCATGTCCAGTTTCCACCCAAAACAGGTACCTCTACTGGCTTACTCTAGTTACACTAATGCTTAGTAATAATACTGCAATCATAATGTGTCTACACTTGCGAAGGGCACTTTGCACATGCTCGAGGGCACCGCCATTCGCCTAGCTGCGTCGCCGAGTCAGGGGGACGAAACCGCGGCGGCGGGGGGAGTTCCTGGAACAGGTGCGGGGGCTGAGCACCCTTCCGGGACTGGAACTCCGCGCCGGATCCTCCCCCGCGTTCGCATTCCGAGGCCAGCAGGGGGGCCCGCGCGCGTGCTCTGCCGCCTTTGTATCTCAAAATAGCTCCGCCGAGTAGGCAGACGAGGTAATTGCCTCATCTCCGGCGATGGCTGCGCTCTCGGGTGTTGACAATGGCCGCTTCCGGGCTGCAATTGGGTTAACGAGAGAGGAGGGGGACGGCGGCGGCGGACGCGTGTCGCGCGTCCCTACGTCAAGAACCACGCTATTTGGGCGCTCGGGTCGCCTCCCGTGGCAAGGCCAGGGCTCGGGGGTGGGTAGGAGGGGTGAAAGCAGGACCCCCACGGCCTCCTCCTCCTCCAGCCAACCTGTCCCGCTGGAAGGGATCAAAGAGGCCCGGCCGACGGCGCTGCTGTTGTTGCTATTGCCAAGCTCCGGATTAAGCGAGTCAGGCCAGCTTTCGAGTCGGCACGCAAAGCTCCCAGCAGCGCGTCTTCAAGCCCAGCCCGGAGGGAGTTGCAGCCTTCGAAGGCAGCTCGACACGCGAAGCGCAGCTGAAAAAGAAATAGAAGCGAGGACGCGCCAGGAGGAGGAGACTTTGGCTAGGAGTCGTCGGGTCGCCCGGAGCGGGTGGGAAAGGGAGGAGCTCCTCCTGGAGTCGTTGTTGCCCAGCGCAGCTGCAACACGAGCGATTAAACCGAGAGGGGGGCCTGAGCGAGAAGCCCTTCCTTCCATCCCTTAAGGAGCAGGGAATGGGCCAAGGCTCAATATTGGGAGGGGCGCGTGCCTCTCTGTGCGTGCGCAGAGGCACTCTCGTCATGCCATCGCCGGATCTTCGAAACTGGCTGCGGGACTGAGCCCTGGGGCGCCTGGAGTGGCGGGCGTGACACCAGCTCTATGAGCCTTAGTGGGTCAGAGGTTGCAATCCCTCGAACCACACGCCCCGTCCTGTTTTCATCCGCACCGATCGAGTAAGAGGCAGGGCGCAGTAGTTTTAAGCGGTTGGCCTAGAACGAGAAATCTCCAACTCACGAGCCAGTGGTTCCACTAATCTGCAGGGTTGTTGTGAGGGTAAAATGGAAGAAGAGAATCATGTG
Source organism: Podarcis gaigeae (assembly GCF_964106915.1). Taxonomy (NCBI): domain Eukaryota; kingdom Metazoa; phylum Chordata; class Lepidosauria; order Squamata; family Lacertidae; genus Podarcis; species Podarcis gaigeae. The sequence continues at coordinate 79,968,366 of NC_139681.1, forward strand.
CGCTTCTTGGAGGACGAGAAAAGGTTTTTTAAAAATCAACGAATAACTCCGCACCTCCTTCTCCCCACTGGGCCTGCCTTGACATGTCAGAAGGTCCCTGGGGAGGGTGGGCGTGTGTGTTGCTGGCCACCGCTTCTGCGTTCACACACATCCAAGGGCCGGATTTAATTAATTTAACTAAGGGCTCAGAGCTCGAATAAAGGGGAGAGTGCCTCTCGCCACGTGTAGAAATCCTCGCCAAGTGAACAGATCGCACCCCCTTTGTATTCGCGCGATTGCCAGCTTTACATTCTGAAAGGGCGCTTGTATATATTTTTCAAAGGGGCGTGATAGTAGAAAAGCCCAAACATAGGCGGGGGCCCTCTGCAAAATGTAGGGAAAGAAAGCGTCGTCACGCACAGGTTGAATTTCCGCCTGCCTTGTCGTTGCTAAGAGGCATAGGGACCGGGGGTAGGTAGCAACCCCTCTGCGAGGGCAGGTGGTGAACCTTTCACACGTTACTTGAAGGATGGAAATGGCGCACAGCGGGTACCCCCCCCCCCTTCCCACCAGGGTGATCTCCCTCTTTTCTGGATCTCAGCAGTGCTGTATAGCCAGGGAAACAGATCGTGCTCTGTCCCTGCTGTTTCCTTTTATATTATAAAATACTCAAGATACTGAGAAACGGGCTTCCAAGTTGAGATCTCCCGTGCTATGCAGTGCCAGCTCCCCCGCCCCTCCTCCGATCGTGACATGCAGTGAGGCGACGGGGGTCTCCCTCTCCCCGGTGTGCCGAGTCGTGCCCTGCAGTGCCATCTGGCTCCTTTGCTCCCCGGGCGCCGCTCTGCGCCCAGGCTGCGTGTCTCGGCGAAGCAGAGCGTGACTGCTACTGCGGCTGCGATCTGTTGCAGCGCCAGACGCTTCCCCGGGCCGGCCGGATCCTACCCTGCAGCGCTGCGCTGGGGACTCCCTCCCACGCCCCCCTCCTCCCCTGGGGGGAGGGCGATCTCCTCGACCCGGGCTTGCTTGCGTGCGTGCGCGGGGAGGGCGCGGCCGAGTCCAGTGCGCGCGGCGGCGCTTTCCGTGCCGGGCGCCGTCGTGTGCAGTGCCTTGCGTGCGGCGCTGGCACGCAAGGCCAGCTGCCGCTGCCTTCTGGGCTCCAGGCTTGCGTGCTGCGACGGGATCAGCGGGCTGGCGGCAGAGCGCGCGCGCACTCGCTTTCCCCTCCCGCCCCAGTGACCCCGGCGCCCTCTTCCTGCTGCTACCGCCGGGCTGGCGTGCAGGTGCCGCGGCGGGGAGGAGCCGCTTAAGCGCTAAGCCGTTGTGACTCCCGCTTGCCCAACGCGCCCGGCCCGGGGAGCCAGTCACGCGAGCGCCGGGGACGAGCAGGAGGCGTTCGTCCTGAGAGCGCGGCGAGAACGGGAACGCGACGTCCTCTCTCTTATCTAGAAAAAAAAACCGATTGCTTGCAAGCAGCCGTCGCCCCCTCTCATCCCCTCCTCGGTTGGTTGGCAGCCTGATCCTGCGCCTGTTTACCCAGCAATACTCCTATGCATGTTTACTCTGCAATATTCCTGTGCGTGTCGATGCAAGTTCCACTGGACTTGCTGCTAGGTAAGCCTGCATAGGGCTGCAACCCGAGGGTGTTCCCCCAACTTCTTAATAGAACTTTTCCCAGGACGGAGGAAGGGAGGCTCCTGCGTTGAGAGATTAAACATTTCCCACGCCTCTCCAGCTGGTGAAAGAAGTTTTGAAGAGAGCGAGGCCCTTTTTAATGTCGTCATTCAGATGGAGGGGGCGGGGAGACCCTCCCCCACATTCCCTCCAGTGTTATAACTCTTGCTTTGAAGCAGTTTAAATGTAAACATGCGTTCCCTGTGCAGAAGAGGGAAAACGAAACAAATGGAGGCTTGGGTGGCTGTTAAAATTTTGCCAGTTAAATTTACAGTAGACCCTACAGTTATGTTTGCCAGTTAAAATTACAGTAGACCTTTCTACAAAAGAAAGGGACCTTTGAAGTTGTGCTGCCTGTGCTAAGATAATAAACATTTTGAACAGTACACACTTTATGAAGCACAACTTAAAGTCCTTAGACTGTAGTGTAGGGTCATTCTTGCATTTTTCCTTTTGCAAAATATTTTCTGAATCCACTTTGTTCCCATCATCTCTTGGCCATGCTAGTGGAGCTCTGAACGGTGTATGGTTGTCTCCCAAATTATTCTCAATAGCTGGAAGACACGCCAGGAGTTTCAGCAAGCCTAGACTTTAATATGGGTGTGAGCTGTTCCGGTTAGGAACTTGTTATCATCTTGGCCCTTGGTATCCCTGCACAGTTTCTGCTTGTTCAGATGCTTGTGTTCAGTTCTACTTTGCATGTATAGGAGCATCATCCTCTTCTCTGTGTCTCATTTACACACAGAGAGACACACACCCCACGCCAGAACACTCCTTACCTTTGCTCTCCAGTATGCGCTTTCTTGGGAGCCAGGTTACCCTTGTCAAGCGTGGGAGGAGAACATTTTGGCAGCTTGGCAATCATAAGAAAACATTTGTTCCAGCCAGGTTGGCTTTTCTTATTGTACCTGGCAGGATCAGTGCTTGAAGAGTCAGCATTTCCTCACAGACATGCTTTGGGCTAGATTAGTCAAGTATAATAAGCTTATCGATTGCTGTTCATCATGACATGGTGAGGCTGAGTGTTCCAGCTCCTGCCTCCACGCCCTGCTTGTCAGGCTTCCTGGCGGCACCTGATTGGCCACTGTGGGAGAAAGGATGCTGTACAAGATGAACCTTTGAGACTATCCACCCATCAAGGGATCTTCTCATGTTGATAAGTATTTGCAGCAGGGACACCATTTAGAGAGGTGGAGGCATGTTTGAGATCGCACATGATTATTATTCAGGAGCACCTGTTTCTACACATGGAGTGACTTGTTAGCAAGAATTAAATGGGCCTGTTGAATATAAAGCATGCGTGCCCAAGGCATACATGTTTCTGCTTCTCTGGCACACACCCAATGATGCTTGCTTGTTTTGTATTGTTGACATTGCTATAGTTACGGAAAAGTACATAAAACTTCTCGATTCACAACATATGCCCTTAAAATACACCAGACTTTTTTTCAAAGCAGCATTTCCCCACAGGTTAACCTTCCGTGTGTTTTTTAAAGCAGGTTAACTGTGTGTGTGTGTGTGTGTTTAAGCAGGTTAACCTTCCATGTAGCCAATACGGCTGGGCCATTGCTACCAGTCTAGTTTTCAACATTGCAATATATCACCAACTAAACATCATGATATACCGATATATCACAATGTCTGAAATAAGGATGGAAATTTGCAGAGGTGAACAGTAGCACAGGACGATATCTAGTTTTTATCTTTGTGATATATCGCCAGCTAAACATTGTGATATATTGATATATCACTATGTCTGAAATAAGGATGGAGCTATGTAGATGTAGATAGAACTACATCTGAGCAAGCCCTCGTCTCACTGTGCAACTCACTGGGAGGCAGATGTGCTTAGCAGTATGTGGGGGAAAGGCCCTTATCCAGTTTGGTACTAACCAGCAGCAGAGCTTGTTGGGGTTTGGCATGAGAAGAGTTGTATAATAACCCTACAACCTGTTGCATATTTACTCAAAGTAGGTGCTACTTCATTCAATGGGACTTACAACTGTGCACCGAATTGCAGCCTGTGATCCTATGTACACTTGCATGGGAGTAAGTCCCCTTGAACTTGATGGGGCTTCTCAGTAGAAATACACAGGATTTCGCTGTTGATATTGTATCAGCCACATCCTCTTTGTTTGAGAAGTAACAGTTGGTTGAATTGGCCCTCCAGGAGTGAAAATCTGCTTGATGAATGACACCACAGTAATGCTGCTTTATTTCCCTTCCTCCGTGCTTGCTGAAAGCCCTTTATAATTCTGAATGGTAGCAGATGCTTGATCAAGAGTTGTGTTACATAATCAAACAGTCACAATTAAGGAAATCAGTAACACACTTGGTCTCAATGTAGGGTTGCCATATTTTGAAGAGCAAAACAGAGGACACATTTGACGACTTCTACTTTTAACTATGGATCACTATGACGACTCGTTTTACATACCCATGAAAAAGAGGACCTGTCCTGGAAAAAAAGGACACATGGCACCCCTAAGAAAGTTTTTAAAAATTATATCCTCTACTGTATTTACCAGTGCACAGGGGATGAATTATTTTAAAGGTTCAGAGAGCTACAGGGATATAGGAACTTATCACTCGACTGAGCTCAGTGTCGTCTTCATTGACTGGTAGCAATGAAGGGGTTTCGGAGAAGCCTTTGTCCCAGACGTACCTGGGGATGCTAGGGACTTTCTGCATGTAAATATGGGATGGAGGAATCTCTTTTTTCCAGCCTGAGGGCTGCCTCTCCTCTTGGGAAACCTTCCAGGGACCTCATGCCAGTCGGGGGCAGGACCACAAGCAAACACAGGTGTGACACAAAAGTCAAAGGTGTTATATGCATAGACCTCTCTCTTTCATCTAGGCAAGCAAGAGACGCCATCACAGTTCAAGGACATATTTCAGTCAGACGAAAGCATTCCAAAGAGGGCACACAGGAGGGCTGTGACCTGGAAAGCAAGCTTGGCCCAGGGAGACCTGGTGTGCAGAATTAAGCCCCTGGGCTTGAGGTTCTGCATTCAATCAGCCCCTCTATCAGCTATAGCTCTTCCTCGAAACCTCCTTGTCTGCTTGTGGGCTAGCAGCAATCAATAAAGGGATCAGCACAGTCTCCAGGTGTATTTTGGGGAAGAAGAAGAGTTTGGATTTGATATCCTGCTTTATTACTACCTGAAGGAGTCTCAAAGCGGCTAACATCCTCCCCCACAACAAACACTCTGTGAGGTGAGGCTGAGAGACTTTAGAGAAGTGTGACTGGCCCAGCAGCTGCATGTGGAGGAGCAGAGACACGAACCCAGTTCCCCAGATTACGAATCTACCGCTCTTAACCACTACACCACACTGGCTGCATATCTGTCACTCAAAAAACCTTCCCGCCTCCTACGTGATCATTAGAGCATTCCACTAAGGCTGCAGTTTGTCTCCTTATTCTTCCCTAAGGTTGAAGGTCATAGTTTGGTGGGGTCTGTAGAAGCAGAGTATGTTAACAGGCCCCACAAAGACAGGATCTCATTCTGTGACGTAGACCAGGCCTAGATAGCAGGCAAACCCCTTCCAGATACTTAAGAAACTAGCTACACAAAACTAGCTGCACAAAACTGCTCACAGCACGAGCTATGAAATGTTGGTTGTGGCTTCTAATGAAAGCCCTCACAGTAGCTTCTGTTTAGTGTGGACAAGCTGTGAGTGGGTGTGCAAATCTCAGTGTGTGGTAGTGGTGGCCAGCTGTTTTGGGAGTACAATTCCTACTGGTCCTGTTAGCTAGGGATGATGGGAGTTGTAGTCCCCAAACAGCTGGAGGGCCAAGTTTGGCCATGCCTGGTATATGGGAAACGACTATGAGGGTCTTTTATCATTGGTTCACCCACATGTTTTATCATGATTGCAATCTCAAACGTTGTGCAAACGAGCCACCAAATGAGCGCACATTTTGCTTCCCGTCCTCAAGGTCTCAGTAACCAAGTGATGTACAAGTCATGTCCGAAACGAGTAGACACACCATGCAACCAATTCGTTCTGCAAACAAGCTGGTGGAATGAAAACCTCTGAGCCAATCTTAAGATCAATCTCGACACCTCAGACAGATAGCAGCGGTCTGGAAACAAAACAACTCAGCTGGGATGTGGACATCAAGCCCTGCTAAGGCGTCTCAGAAGGCTTGACCTTGGTAGGTTTAGAAGGACTAATCACTGAGGATGAAGGGAAAGGTCTAAAGATATGAGTGGAATTAACTCCACTGCGATGGAGCCCTAATAGAAATGCTGCCCACTCCTGAGGATCATCTCCCTTATTAGTTTGTTTCCCTTTGCTTGCACGCTGCTCTCAAAGAGCTTTCCTCCAGGGCTGGCAGAGCAAAGGCAGTTCAAGTACAGGGTAAACAGATGTCCCAGTTTAGGGGGAATGACCTGGGTTGAAGGGACGGCTCAGGGTTCACAGAGAGTTCTAGTGAAATCAGGTTCCGTTAACATTAAAATGGTCAGGAGGTCCCTGTTTTCCTGGCTTCCTTCCTTCCTATTGTGCCTGGATGTGCTGTGCCCGTCCAAAGCACTGGCCGCTAATTTTAGCTGGGGGCACCGACCGGGCTGCGGCATCATAAGAGTGCATGCAAGGACATTGCAGTCTGTCGTGCAGCAGCGGTAGTAAGCCGGTAAGAGATGACAGCGTGCCCAGGCCAAGAGTTCATGGGAGCAGAGGCAGAACGCTACAATTAGGCTTAAGTCCCGTTCCGTTGCTCTCGGGTTCACTGGAGTTCAGTAGTTGCACAGCGGCTGAGTGGCAGCAGCTTTGGCATTACGTTACTAGAAAAAGGCTAAGAGGAAAATGAGCGTTGCTCCACCAGCAGAACAGACCTGGAACAGCTGCTGCAGAGCAGAGGCTTACAAGATCACAGACAGGGAAATGTACTTGGGAGCAAGCCCCATCAAATTCCCCGGGGCTCGCTTCTGAGCGAATATACAGTGGTACCTCGGGTTAAGTACTTAATTCGTTCTGGAGGTCCGTTCTTAACCTGAAACTGTTCTTAACCTGAGGTACCACTTTAGCTAATGGGGCCTCCCACTGCCACCGCGCGATTTCTGTTCTCATCCTGAAGCAAAAGTTCTTAACCCGAGGTACTATTTCTGGGTTAGCGGAGTCTGTAACCTGAAGCATATGTGACCTGAAGCGTATGCAACCTGTACCACTGTATGCAGGATTGCACCAAATGCACGGCAATGCCTAGTTCTGGAGACCCCCCCCATCCCCAACAGAGCTCCATTTCCAGGTTTTCTCTCAGAAAGCTGAGTACTTTGCTTATTTATTCTAATGATTCCTATAAGCAGCAAAGCTTCCAGGACAGTTTTGCAGAACAAGATAAGAGGAGGTAGAGGAATCAAAAGAAAGCAACATAAACAGCAGCATCTTAAAACACATGTAAAACCTGGCACAATTTTTTAAAAAATGTATTTGCCAGATGCTGATAAGAGGGTGATGTGATCTGCTTTTGCCTTTCTGATGTGATGTATGTCCATATGCATGGATATACACACACGTCTCTTCTGGCTGTGAAGTCATACAGTTGTCATAGCTACCAGGTCAGCTGTTGGCACCACCAGGTGGATGAAAGGAACTAGGGGAAAATGGTGGAAACTGGGCCTTCAAGTATACAGTGGTACCTCTGTTTAAGAACTTAACTCGTTCTGCAGGTGCGTTCTTAACCTGAAACTGTTCTTAACCTGAGATACCACTTTAGCTAATGGGGCCTCCTGCTGCCGCTGCACAATTTCTGTTCTCATCCTGAAGCAAAGTTCTTAACCCGAGGTACTATTTCTGGGTTAGCGGAATCTGTAACCTGAAGCGTCTGTAACCTAAAGTGTCTGTAACCCAAGGTATCACCGTACTTCTCCAATCACAGAGGGTTCTTGATAGGATATACAAATATTCCAAAATATTCAAATCGGCTCCTTTGAATGGCTCTGCAGAGATAGAATGGTGGAATTATGATGATACAATAAGCCCGTAACTTACATGGGGGGTTACATTCTGGGGCTTGCACCTAAAGCCAAAATCACATACGGTTAAATGCATTGAGCTCAGTGGTGGGTAGGATTGTCAAAAGTATTTTCTCCAGGCGCCAGACCCCTTTCTATTATTTATTTCTTTTTTTGGCCAAGCACATAAAACAGAATGCACACAAGTTAAAAGTGTGTAAGCGGTGTGTTTGCTGTATATATTTTTGGCCACAATTAGCACTACAGAGGAGGTCCCGCTGTACAATCTGGCTTGTGCTCAGTCCTGTTCACTCCCCATTCCGCCCCCTCCATCCTAGCTCTAGGGTTCACTCTTGCAGTTTCATCTTCTCCAGCTCCTTCAAAAACCATCCTATCCACCAACACAAGGATAGGATGGATACTTGGGGGCAATTGGGTCAACCACCCTGGTCATTTCCCCCCATCCCAGATGAAATATACTCGGAGTGGAGAGTGGATTTCATGCTCTTTATTCAGCTCATAGTGGTGAGGAGGAATGGAAGTTCCCCCAGAATGTCTGCTTTATATACATTATTTACACAACGGGCCCCATGTGATTGGCTAATTCCAGGATTCTCCTGTAGGCCAATCAGGTTGCGGATTCACTTCCACATGGTGTTGGATTGGGTGGCTCCTGCGGACCAATCAGACTGCTGCATTCTGGATCCTATTGTTCTAGGACCAGTCAGACTGCTGCATTTTGGATCCTATTCAACTCAGTACATAACACCAGAGTTCAACAACAAGGGCATTGTGGCGACCAGTGGTGTCACTAGGGGCTTGAAGGATCCGGCGCACAGGCCTATGAGATAAACTTGCATGGGTCTGTGTTTTTCCGACAGTAGGTCACCCTTGAGTCATTCTCAGGCAAGGCCACAGCCTGGCAGGTGTCCTTTCACTTGCCTGCCCTGCCCCCTAGCTGTCCCTGCTGTCTGGAGCAATGCCAGCAGCTGCATACTCCTTGCATGCTGGGTAAAGGTCAGGTGGCGAGGAGGGAAGGGGAAGAGCTGGTAGAAGACCAGCTCTGCAAGCCTGCAGAGCTGCTGTCAGAGTAGGTAGTACCAAGCTAGGTGGACCAATCGTCTGACTTTGTATAAGGCAGCTTCCTATGTCTCCATCTTCGGAGGGGAAAGGGCTAGAGGAGGAGGCTTTGAAGGAAATAATAGAGAAATGAAGGTTTCATATTTCTAATGTTATTCATTGTTGGGAAAGATGGAGGGCACAAGGAGAAGGGCACGACAGAGGACGAGATGGTTGGACAGTGTTCTCAAAGCTACCAGCATGAGTTTGACCAAACTGCGGGAGGCAGTGGAAGACAGGAGTGCCTGGCGTGCTCTGGTCCATGGGGTCATGAAGAGTCGGACACGACTAAACGACTAAACAACAACAACAACAAATGTTATTCATAAACAAAACAGAGGGTAGAAAGGAAAGGCATAAGAGGAAAGCTGTTGTAGGAGGAAGAAGCTAATGTAAAAGAATCAAGGGAGAGGGACGGAAGAAACTGTCAGGTATTTTGGGCAAGGGGAATTAAGGTAACAAGTTCAGTTTGAAAGGAAAATGGGAGAAGTTGCTCTCATTGGAACTGCTACTGTGTGGACGTTACCACGGAGCAGACGTGTAAATAACTGTGCTCCAAAGCTCCATGCGGACTTGAGAGGCCAGTCTCATTGCCACCAACATAATTTGCTCCCACAAGTAACTGTGATTTACGAGGGAATAATGTTTATGCCATTGTTATTATTATTATCCTTTTTTGTTTTTTTGTTTTAAAAAGAAGTTTTATTGATTTTCAGTGCATAAACGCCATTATCAAGAGTTTTCCCCCATATCTGTTTTGTTTTGTTATAATGTATTTTCCCCCTTCTTATTTTACTTATGTTCCTAGAACTGTTCTGGTCTTATCTTGTACGTAAACAGCCCTGTGAACTTTCAATGAAGGGCGGTATATACATTTAAATCCATGAAATTGCGCTCAAGCGGGGCTCGCTTCCCATCAAACGCGCGCAGGACCGGGGCTACAAGCGGCACGTGTTGACTGAACGCCGTGGAACGCTCGGCAGCAATCGCGCACGCCCGGTGGGAGGACGCTAAGCCAGACGAGAGACTTCCGCCCTTAGCGCCTGCCCTACTTCTGGTTTCCTTGCCCGGCGGGCAAGCTGGTTGCCGGGGCAACGAGGAAGCGGCGCGGCCTACTCCGGTGTGTCCGCACGGCTTACCGCTCCCTCAGTCTCCATGCTGCCCTGCTCACCTCCTGCTTGGGTGAGTGAGCGCCTCAGTTACCGGGGAGTAAGCCTTACTCGGCGAGGACTTACTTCTTACGCCTGAAACCCTGGGGCAGAGCAGCTGCCTGTCAGTGTCGGCACTACTGACCTAGACAGCGCAGTGGGTCTTGGCATGAGGCAGTTCCACGGGTCCCTGCGTTTCGCTCTCTGGGGCAAGGCGCTTGGCTCAGCGATGGCCTGCTTTTTGCCACAAAAGTGAAGTCCCGTTGCTTTGGCTTAGCAGATTCCAGCTGGGCTGCTGGAATTACAGGTTACAGACTCCGCTAACCCAGAAGTAGTGCTTCAGGTTAAGAACTTTGCTTCAGGATGAGAACAGAAATCGTGCTCCGGCGGCGTGGCAGCAGCAGGAGGCCCCATTAGCTAAAGTGGTGCTTCAGGTTAAGAACAGTTTCAGGTTAAGAATGGACCTCTGGAATGAATTAAATACTTAACCCGAGGTACCACTGTACTTGAAGGAGCATCTCCACCCCCTCGTCCAGCCCGGACACTGAGGTCCAGCTCTGAGGGCCTTCCGGCGGTTTCCTCACTGTGAGAAGTAAAGTTACAGGGAACTAGACAGAGGGCCTTCTTGGTAGTGGCGCCTGCCCTGTGGAACGCCCTCCCAGCAGATGTCAAGGACAAAAAGAACTATCTCACATTTAGAAGACATCTGAAGACAGCCCTGTTCAGGGGGTGGGGGGGTTTAATGTTGTTGTTGATGTTGTATTGTGTTTTAATCTGTTGGAAGCCGCCTTGAGTATTATTATTAATCCTCACATAAACCCTGAGATACTGTAGTCTAGGCTGAGAGAGAGACTGGGCCATGAGTTTCATGGCTGAGAGGGGATTTGAACCTGGATCTCCTTGCTTAACGCACTAAACTCTACACCATGTTTATAAGATGGGAGGTGAGATAGGTGCGGCAGCTACCAACTGCTAATACTGGATACCTTCCTCCCCTGCTTACAGTGCATAGGAACTTGCCTTACACCAGGGATGAGGAAACGGTGGCCCTCCAGATATTGGACTACAACTCCCATCATCCCTGACCATCCTGGCAGGGGCTCATGGGAATTGGAGTCCAACAATATCTGGCGGGCCGCAGGACCCTTGCAGAGTCACACCATCCTTCCATCTGGCATAGTTCTTTCTATTGTGACCGATGACTAATATGCACAGGTGAGGTAATCTGTTTTTAGTCCAATGAGCTTTATGAAAATGAGGATTGGTTCCCTTTTTACTGTAGTATCCCGCGTCCATGTTTTACAGCATGAGGGGAGCTGGTGGGAGTGGCTACAATATACTGTAGATGGAGTCTTCCTTCCCTCTTCTATTATCCCCAAAGCTTGGTGTTTCTGAAAAATTCAGAGTAAATCTTCTTAAGCACCTCTTTTTCTTGATATGTAGTACAGGAGAGGTAGTATCTGTTGGTGCCTTGGACTCAGCCCAATCAATGTAGTAGGTAACCATCATTGTGAGTGTATATGCTTCAAAACTCCTGCAGCAGCCACCTTCTATCTTCTGCCCACATCAGTGCACTAGCCGCCACCCTTGCGGGTCAGGTGTCAGACTCTGTCCCACAAACAGCTGATTTTTGTGTGTCCATGTTTTAGCTGATTGCTTTTGAATGTCTTTCCATGTGCAAATGCTGTTGTCAGATTGTGCTGTTGGGTTGGAATATTGTACACCTGCCATTTGAGCTGCCAAAGCAAAACACAGGCAAGGCAGGTCATATTGGGGAATTTTCAACTCCAAACTTATAATCAGTTTTGTCTGTTTATAATCTTTTAACAGTTTTGTGTACCAGTCTTGCAAATCTGTATTTAAACCATAGAAGGATATGGACCGACATATTCCTGTGCATCCACTACCTGAGGAAATACGAAAGGTATGCTACAGTGAGCAAACTTGGCAGCTTTTGCTTTCTGGTATATTTTATTTATTTTATTTGTCTGCAGTTTGTTGTCATGTCCATAACAGAACTCTTGCCATAGTTCCGTTCTGTATGTTGCTGCTCAATATATATTAATATTTGCACATGTGTGCTGCCTCTTGGAATTGTGCACCTGGGATTTTTGAAGAAATTATATTGTGCAAATAAACCCATGCACACAAACCCAAAATTTGACAGATTGTGGAGAAAAAAGGAACCTTGAGATGGGAGGGTTTGTAAAGCAGCCAGATTTAGCTTCTGCCAACTAAAAGCTATTTGGAAATGAAAGGGTTTGATAACAAAGGAGGAAGACTAGAAAGTTGGCCAGGCAGAAGGATGATATGGGTCTTATGTCCTCTGAATTACAGAAAGGTTTTATTCTCTTTAATGAGTCACAGGTTTCAACAGGGGCTCAGCTCCATTGGGAAAGAAAAAATGCTTTATATGTGTTGTTTATGCATTCTAACACTGTGACACCAGATGGCGCTGTGGAGTTCTGTTTTTTCTAACCTGATTTCTCATGCAAACTTTGCAACTTCTTTGATGTGTCTAGAATCCAGCCCATGAGAATTTTAAAAGAATAACATAAATAGTACCAGATCATTGAATGCAGTGCAGACTGTGCTCTTTTAGGATTGCTGGTATCCCGATTGCGCAGAATATGACTAATACACAATTAGAAGAGAAGAATCTTGCTTTAGACAGATATAAATATTTTCTTCCTCGTGTTTAAAATACTCAAAAGTGACTGACATGTAATAGCAGCATAGGGAATGATTTTCTCTTTCTCTCTCAACCCATTCCCTCAATAGCAAACCTCTGTGCACTTATAGAGATTCCATTTGACAGCCTTTTTCACATGCCCAGTAATGTGATGCACATGCATTGCTGAACATGGAGGAGGGACTGGTGCAAAAGATCCAGAGATCAAAAGTATAAATTCTCTAGAGCAATAGAATAAAAATAATTATAAATTAGTGAAAGAACAACAGTAGACGCACAAAAACTACTTACTAATTAAAATATATAGAATGCATTTCTATGAAGACCTGCACGTGATACGTATATGGCTTTTCTTACTAGTATACATTCATAAGCCATACTGTTTGGAGAAGATGTTAAGAAATAAAGTCATATTTGTAATGGCATGCTGTTTGTGCCATGTCAAATTAAGAAGCACTATTTATGTTGGTTTTGAAGCCCTTAGTAGCTGTATAACAAGAACTGCAGATAGAAGTTGTTAATGAGGAAGCATTTTGCAATTATTCCAAGGCAGTGACAAAAATGACCAAAAAAAAAAAAAAAAAAGGAAATTGAGTGAAACCTGAATATGCTAGTTATAGAAGAATTCCTTTGTTTCAGTTCAGTTTTTAAATGTAAATCATGCAATGAGATAAAGTAGTCTGTACAAGCCAGTGTTTTTGGAAAGATAATTGACTGTATTTCAACAGAAATTGTAGTTGTTTTTGAACAAATACCAAATAATTAAAAATGACACTTCGTTTCCCCTTTTAAGCCCTGGCAGAGAGAAGCCAAATTACCATTTTATCATGCCTACTAGAGACTGATGCTTAGGAGGGATTGAACAAGAGTAGGACAGGACTTTGAAGTACAGTAATTGTGCAAAATAGATGAAAGGGGCCGAGGAGTAAGAAATAAAGAAATATAACAGTAGCCTGGAAAGTGAGGACCCTTTGATTTATATTGATTTTATATCAAGTTTTTTGTGCTTCCCATTGCTGGATTTTCTTCAGCCATTTCAAGAAAACATATATCTAAGGACTTCATTCAATGGTTTAGCATTAATGAGCAAACATGCAGGTTCCTATGGAGAAGATCACAGCCGCTTTGCTCCACCTCTGGTCTTGTTACTGTGGTGCTTCTGTGAACTGTTTTAGCATTATGCCCAACCCAGGCCTGTGATTCATCTTATTCCAGTCAAAATACAAGCCATGATCTGTCTGGGAGCCTGCTTGCTTGCACGAAGCTCTGTTAGTATGTACCCACAAACTGGGTAACTGTATCTGCTTGCACTGTGTAATAACAGTATTCAGTGATAATGTTCTTGATGTGTAACTTATCTATTTCATTGTATTGGTAATACAGTCATGTCTAAGCCTGTGATCCTATACCTTTTGGATAAATCCCAGTGGGATTCACTTCTGTCATGGGTATCATATATGATCGCACTGCACATTTTTTCAGCAGAATTATAATTCTGAAAGTTAAAATGAAAAGGCTTTACATGTAAATATTTTGCAACTATCTTTCAGTAAGAGCTGTCTTTAAATATGACTATGGATACCAGAGTACACATTTTAAAAACAGATGTGGGGATGGGAACAGGATACAGTGGCACATGAGAGATTTGTGTAATGCATAATGTGTCACAAGCCTGTTGGCATTTCATTTTTTTAAATGCAAGATTGAAGAAGTAATACTTTCATTATTAAAGAGGGATTAGTATTCCAGTTTTCTGCCATATATAATAATTCTTAATAGAACAAGGGAGATTTGTGCAAGCTTCCACTCATAGATTCCCTTGCTGGAAGAGGATCTGCATGTGCATTCAGAAAATATTTACTACCTGTTGTTAGATCAGGGACTGCACTTGCAGAGTTCTGAGCAGGTAATTGGTCCTATTAAACCTGACAGCACAAATTACCTGGAGGGGTAGGAGGGTCTTTCATAATGCATTGTGGGGAGTGGAATAAGAGCTATACTAAAATTGTGAGTCATAGAATTGTAGCGTTGGAAGGGATCCAAAGGGTCATCTAGGCCAACCTCCTGCAATGCAGGAATCTCAGCTAGATCATAAGTGACAGATAACTTTTCAGCCTCTGCTTGAAAACCTCCAAGGTCTCATGGGAGTCTGTTCTACTGTCAAACAGCTCTTGCTGTCAGAAAGTTCTTCCTGATGTTTAGTTGGAATCTCCTTTCTTGTAACTTGAAGCCACTGTTCGTGTTCTTGCCTCCAGAGCAGGAGAAAACCCTTGATCATCTTGGTCACCCTCCTCTGCACATAATCCAGTTTGTCAATATCCGCCTTAAATTGTAGCACCCAGAACTGGACATAGTGTAGTCTGGCCAAGGCAGAATAAGACAGGACTATGACTTCCCTTCAGCTGAACGCTATATTTCTGCTGATACAACCTAGAATAGCATTAGCGACGTTTTTGTGCGTGTGCTGCTGCATCACACTGTTGGCTCATGTTAAGCTTATGTTCTACTTACTAAGACCCCATGATCCTTTTCATATGTAGTACAGGCAGTGCAGTACTTTGCTACAAGTACTGATTCCTTTAACCTTTTAAACAATATTTACTCCTGTGTTTCTGTGTGAAGTAGTGCCAGTTCCAGGGGGCCCTTGGGCAAGATAGCTGATCCTCCACTCACGCTGTACCCATCTCCTTCTCCTCACCACTGTTGCTATATCCATTTGCTTCCATCTCCCCACCTCGGGCCAAATCCTCACCAACCTCCAGAGAAAGAGAAAGGGAGATGTTAAGTTGTGCTGTGGTCACTGCTGCTTCTCATTCTTTTCTCTGCTTGCTTGGCGAAGACAGGTGAACAGACAGCAACAGAAAGATGAGGAACATCATCAGAGCCAGGAGTCTCCAGGGATTGGAATCAGGCCCCCTACTGGGGCTTGATAAGCCTTGGCAGGTCTCCACGATGCTGACCTCTGACTCAATCCCTGGTTTGAAGCAATGTCTATAAGGAAGTAAACTTCTGTTTATAACACAGTTACAGTTATCTCCATTTAACCAAAGGGATGGAATCTTAGTTGGAAGGCAATATTGAGCTTGTTTCTCTGAGTGCTTTCAATTAGTACTGGGGTAGGGAACCTAAAGCCCACAGACATGGCGTGGCGTAGAAAGGAAGAGAGAGATGGGATGGCAGAGAGGTTTAGAAAGAGCGATGAAATCCTGAAAGGCAGCAAACTTCCTGCCTCCCTTGATTTATCATCAGCCCTTCGTGGGCCAAAGGTTCCACAGCCTTGATTTTGTACATCATTACTTGGTGCCAATAGAAGAAGAACTTCAGAAGAGTCCAGCATCCTTTTCTCACAATGGCCCATCAGTCTAAGGGAACCCTGCAAGTAAATTCCTTTGCTTTCTCATAACTCTCCTGGTTTTTAATGGACAACCCTTAGCATTTTCTGTTCCACGTCCTTCTGTTCCCAGGTCCCTCCCCACCTTAACTCAGCATTCTAGCCTAATGGATCTTCCATGGGCAGGGCAACATATTCCTGAATGGTCGGGATATGCAAATAAAAGGCTTAAACACACACACACACACACACACACACACACACACACACACAAACACACCTGGTGTCATATTATCCCAGCCTCCTCTATATTCCCATTATGTGTAACATAACAAATTGGAATTGTTGCTGTATAATGTGCAATCTGGACACGAGTAGGGTCCTTTGTCACTTCAGAAATCATAGGCACAGACCTGGCAGATGCGGCTCAAATGCATGTTAAGTTGTGATCAAATTGATCCATTATGTTGCTTATGCTTAAAATGTATTTTTGGCACTTTTAATCATACTTTAATCAAAGAGCAGTTAAGTTACTTGTGCTTCAAGCATGTATATGGAGAACTAAAATCTTGACAAGTGTCAGAGTGAGTCCCAAGATGCCCACCCCCTGCCCACCCACCCCCATGAGAGATTAGGGATATACAGTGAAAGGTACAATCAAGCTCTTGAAGAGCAAGGAAGATGAGCCTGTGATGATTCTCAACTAAACACAACCCAGTTTCGTTAGCAATGCTAAAAGCATCTTGTTCATTTTAGGAACTATAATGTAATTAACACTTCTGTGACATTTCCAGATAGACCGCAAGCAGGATCCCCCCCACCTTCCTCTCCACTCCCCTCTCATACTGAAGACATGAAGTGGAATGTCTAAAACTGTTTATTTTGAAAGACAGAAGAAGTGATGCTGCAAGAAATCACAATGTTCTTTTTGGGATAACAGTCCCTCCCTTCCCTTCACATTACAGCTCAGTTTGTCCCCTTTCAATAAGTAATTTAAGTACTTTGGAACCTTATGGTATTTATTCTGAATAACAGTTTCATATTTCCAAGCACAGGTTGTAACTGCCAGGAAAAACAGAATTAATTTTTCATTTCCTTCAGAGCCACTGTAGCTATGATCAGGCTTCGCGAGGCAAAAAGAAGAATTAGGATAAATAAAGGCTGGCATAGTAGTCCTGGAGCCAACATCTCAGACGCATAGTTTTATCAAAGAATAGTTAAAATGCATAGCACTGAGGTATGGTATTGGAATGCTTAATTTGGTTATGGCATGTCTCATAATTACATCTTATTAGTGTTCATTGTTTTGACTGCTGCAAAGCTTGACTGTATTTTCTTCCCTTTTGCTTACATTTGAATCTCTTTCCCTCCCCCTTCTTCATAGGAAGCTTTCTTATCAGATAACAGTCATCCCTCTTCTCTCAAAGGCTTTGAGTGGAATATAAAATTAAAATAATTGTAGTATAGTCAAAGTGTTTCTTCATTCATGGAAATATGAGGAGTTATATATGCTGTGGGGTGGTTTGTTTGTTTTTTGGGGTTGTTTTTTTTACAATCTTTGATAATTTGATGACAGGTCCTGTCCCGACATAGTTTTGGGTAAATAATCATGCAATTACTTCAGCATTATAAATGCTTTACTGGTTTGTGTGGTGATTTAGGCTGCATACATATTGCCAATTCCCTTTGGTGACCATTGGTGATCTCAGAAGAGAATGTCATTCAACTTGCATTGCTTGATATGAGGCCTCTTTAGGTTGCTCCTTGCTTCTGCTTGGCCCATTCATTATGTTTCCCTTCCATGTGCCTTTGCTCATCTGATGACTAGCCTCCCCTATTTGTCTCAAATTGCCATTTCTTCCACTACTGCATATTGCTCTATCCTACCCTTCAGAACCCTTAAACTGCCTTCGCTGACTGGGTTTGCAGAGTTGCTGGAGGTTATTGTAATGGCTGCATGACATTACGTATGATCACTCAATGTTTAGAGGCCATATGCTTCTAAGTACAAGATACTGGGGACAAGTAAATGAGAAAGCTATCACTGCCATGCTTTTCTTGTGAGCTGCCTACCTGTGTTGGTCTAATCTTGCAATACAGTTGTTATGTTCCCTTCAAGAACATTGTTTAAGCTAAAGTCTGGTGCTGGTGTTTGTATGATTGTCTCCACAATAGCAAGGTTTCTTAGGTGTTTAAAAAGTAACATGGTCCGGTGGCCTGTGCACATGCAGGAGGGATTCATGCTGTATCATTTTTTTATTTTTGGGTGGTCCTCCAGGTGGGGAATTGGTTTAGGGGGGGGGTGTAGGGAGGACATCACCAGACCTGTTACCAGGACTGGCTTCTGAGTGCTAAACCATAGTTTGCTGAGAACTTTTGTTACATCTGCACCAGATTCTAATGCCAAATTATAATTTGGCAGATTCTGGTAGCTTTAAAATTCAAATGTTTTCAATAATGGAACCCCAGGAGCAAAGATAGAAATGTGTGTGCTCACATGGAAGTTCTGTGGTTCTTGTCCTCTTTTCTCAAGGTAAAATTTTGCATGTCGTTAAGTAATCCTACATGCTTGAGTAATGTTGTTTCAGTACTTCTGTTTGTGCACATACACACAAGCAGGAGTAATTAAATTGGGTTGTGATTTGCAGGGGAGAATTATTGAACTGAAAGTGTAGGGGGAACAAAGTTATGCTGCAGGGCTTATAATTTTTTTTTTGGTAAGAAACTCAGCTTCACCCAAATAAGTAATTGTGTGCTGAAATACATCCTGTGTCGATGATTAATAATCCCACACCTGCCAGATTTCATAGTTTCTGTGTGACTCATAAGTGACACACGTGCAGTGTATCACATGATGTTCTCTATGAACACTGCCCTAATCATGGTTTTGGTGGACCGCAGATGTGGTTTTGTCAGGCAAGATATGATAATTCATTTGTCTGAAGTGCTCCAAAGGAGTCAATAACTCAGTATCTTGATTTTATTTTTTAAAAAATTTAAAGAACAAAAGAGAGCACAAGTAGAAAGAATGCTGTTGCTTGCAGTCTTCCTGTAGGCATCTGGTTGGCCACTATGAGAACAGGATGCTGGACTAGATGAACCTTTGGTCTGATCCAGCAGGGCTCTCCTTACGAGAAATGCTTCCTCCCCTTGTTAGGTTATGTGGAGACCTGATGGAGACCTTTCACAACTTTCAGTATCTTTTAACCAGGGGTTGGAGATATGGCCCTGCCCCAGTTGCCTGAGTGCCACCATGTTCTATTTTTCTGTTGTCATCTCCCGCTGGTTGCAGCAACTAACAGATGGCAAAGGCAGAGTTGGAAGACTGGAACACAGCAACCCCCGACAGAAGACACTGTTCCCACTGTAGAAATGGCTTCTCTGTCTCTACAGTAATTCTGTTCAGAAGCAACACCCACCTACATGTTGCTACAGCCAGCAGGAAAAGGAAACAGGAGAGCCTCCCCAGATAGAAATTCCCACTCGCAGGGCCTCAGATGATATTTGCTATTTACAAGTAGCAAGACTCTTCTTCTTTTTGGTCAGATCTTAATCTCTGTTTTGTTCCTTCATTGGCTAATATAGCAAACGGTTTAATTGATGGGGGAAACAGCTGTGATTTCTTGTTCTGCTGCCCCCTAGACTTTTTTTTAATACTACTATATCCAGTTGGGAAAGGGATGTAGCTCACTGCTAGAGCACATCCTTTGTATGCAGAAGATCCCAGGACAGCTCAGTTGGTTAGAGCATGGTGCTGATAATGCCAAGGCTGCAGGTTCAATCCCTGTATGGGACAGCTGCATATTCCTGCATTGCAGGGGGTTGAACCAGATGATCCTCAGGGTCCCGTCCAACTCTACAATTCTATTATTCTATGGACTCAGCTATACAGCTGCAAATATAACATTTTAAGTGCATTATACAAATGTGACACTAGATGGTGATGATGAGCTCATGGCAAATCAAGACATTTTCAAAACGCTAATAAAAAAAAGCATTTTCACAGTGTTTTTTATAGGTGTCTAGATTCCACCTATGACTCCAGTCAGAGATCCCGGAGATTCATTGCCCATCAAAGTAAACAATTGAGGCTTGATGCTCCAGTGGCCTAACTCAGCTTTGTATGTGATTTGCTACTTCACTTCATTTAATCCATTCTCTAAATATATTGCTTACCATTTCCCTTCTAGATGTCCCGGGAAGAGACAGTGTGTAAATATTGCGGAGTCAGCTATTTGATCCTCCATGAGTTTAAGCTGCTGGAAGAGAAAGTAAAAGCAATGGAAGTGAAGCTGAAGTTTTATGAAGGCAGCATAGAACGGGAGAAAACACTTCAAGAAAAACTACAGCAGCTAAATCAAGATTTTGAACAGTGTGCAGCAGCTAGCAAATCAAAAAGAGAAAGGTTGGAATGTGCTATTGGTCCTTGTTTTTTAAAAAGTAACATACTCATTAATGTCATTCAAGGAAAAGCAAACTTTGGCTGTCTTGCCAGATTCAGCTTGCATCCCGATGAATTCATGTTCATTAAACCATAGTTTGACTGATTCTTTAGAGGTCAGTGTCTGTTCCTTGAATTGTTTAGTACCAGTCAGTAACGTCATGGTAGGAAAGTTATTTTAAAGTCTGCTGTCTTCAGAGGTGAAACTCCAGTTTAATAATTTTCTTAGCAACCTAAAGGTTTGCCCTGTTGTGAAAAAGACAGGTGAGAATATGATTTTGCCGTTCCAGCTGTAACATGGGAAATTCGAACTCAGTCATGGGTTGGTTTGCGAATCAGGAGCCAACATAGACAAGAGTTTCCCCACTTCCTTTTTGATATAAACGCCCCCTTTCCCTCCCTTGTCGGTTTTAACCATGGTTTAGTGTTACATCTGCACTAACACCAACGATGGTAACTGCTTACCGGGGTTGCAATCTTCACCAGAACTTGAAGCTAGGGTTGAAACAGATTTGCAAAGTCACAGAAGTTGGTTAATGTTAAGCATTTGATGTAATTCCAAACTTTGAGACCTTCAGAAGGGGAGAGGGGAATTGTATGAGAGAGATGAAGAGGGAGGGGGGAAAGCAGTGCATGTCATATGGACTAGCTTCTGAGTTCTAACCATGTTACACAGAAACATAGAAAGCTGTTTTGCAGGCAGCCATTGTCACATCTACACTGAACACTAATGTCATTTGGCCCGTACTGGTAGCTTTAGGTTACAAATCCTAATACAGATAACACACCTGGCTGAAACAGAAATACCCCTGTACTTGTTTAATTGTATTGAAATGTGAAAGTTTTATCACTCACAACACTGGCCTCTAAAAATCTTTGTGGCACCAGATAGACTAGGTATGGCACAAGCAATCTCAGCAAATAATAATAATACCTAGCATTTGAATTGGAATGTTGGAAGCACTTCATACATTATCTTAGTAAAACAGTTCTGTAAGGTAGGATAATAATGATTATGAATGATTCCTTGGAATGGCTTTCTATTCTAGATTTGTAGTGGCTTGTGTTTCCCGTTACAGGTGGTTGTTTCTTTGTTTTTCTGCCACTCACCTCTACTTCCACATCTATTAAGATGGTTCTTGGCATCATAATCTTGAAAAATGACAGCATCAGAAAGACTTATTAGAGGAAACAAGGGTGGGATTGGGTAAATGTGCAGGGCCAGGATCCATTGTATAATAACTAAGGCAGGAACAACAGGACATCAAAACTCAGAGGGGAAAAGGTTAAAAAGAATAGGTTTGAGGCCTGGGTGGACATTTGAGGAAGTGCCTTGTGTACAAAAGATAAAGAGCTATTGATCTTTTCTCTTGAATGCACTGCATTCAGAGCCCAGGTGTTGCCAGACAATTGAGCTGTGGACTTTTCTCCAATTTACAAAGGAAGAGTGCAAAGGTCCTTGAGGCAAGAAACACCTGAAACAGGGGCGGAGGGGATCTCATTGGGTAATAAGGCTTGCTAATCACCAGGGAACTCCTGTTTGAATGCCTCAGCATTAACTGATTTGGCCTTGTTGGTCTATGAAGTTTGGTAAGCTGGTTTCATGTTGATTGAATTGAATATGTGTTTGCATTATTTTAAAGTTGCTAGCTGTAGAGCTATGATCTAGCAGGGCCCAGCCGGATATAGGAGTGCTATCTTTGTGAAGTGTGGATCTGGATTTGTACCCCTTCTTCATATATTTGAATGACATTTGATGAATGTGTGACCTCTGACTTGGATACCCTCAGTGTGACTCATTCTCAGAAAAGGCTTGCAGATAGCGCAGCTGGAGGCAGGATCCTGTAGGCTGTGTTATCTGTTTCAGCAAGTCATACCATAGAAATAGTTCTGATTGTTTTGAAAGAACTTTTTGGAAACAGAGCTATTCTCCTAAAACTAGTGTTTCACAAAGCATGGATGTCTCTTTACTCTTTCGAGCTAATATGCAAACTTGCTGGTCAGCAGACAGCTCAGTTTTCTTGCATGGGAACATGCTTCTCAATATAGTTATTTAGTCAGGGGTAGATGTTATTCTATAATTGGATTTATCACATTTGAACTGATAACCGTGTAAAAATCTCAATTATTTTCTGACAATGAGGACTTTAGTTTAGGAAAATTGATGCTATGTTAAATTTGTTGTTCTTTAAGGTGCCAAAGGTTTGTTGCTTTTGCTGCAGCAGACTAATATAGCTATCCCTCTTGAGTGCTCTTTATTTGTAATTTACAAATTACTGATATTTCTGTCCTACAAACTCCTGTGTATAATTTTAATATGTAATCTGAAAGCTGTCACTTGTGTTCCATACCAAGATATAACCTAGTGCCAGAAGCATGAGAAACGTCATTGTTTTCCTTTTCAATGTATTGTTTTAAATTTAGCTGACTGAGCTTTATCTGACCCATATCTTTGTCAATGTGCTTATCGGCATGTATGTCCTCCTTGAAAGAGGAAATGTTGAGTCTGACAACCCTAGACTGTGAGACTGTGCTATTCTTTTCCAGTGGTTTGCACTACGGTGAGAGAAAACTTGCTGCTACAGTGGTACCTCTGGTTACGGCCTTAATTCGTTCCAGAAGCCCGTTCTTAACCTGAAACTGTTCTTAACCTGAGGTACCACTTTAGCTAATGGGGCCTCACACTGCAGCTGCACCACCGGTGTGCGATTTCTGTTCTCATCCTGAGGTAAAGTTCTTAACCCGAGGTACAACTTCCGGGTTAGTGGAGTCTGTAACCCGAAGTGTTTGTAACCCGAGGTACCACTGTAGTCCAAAGCCAATTCCAGACACAATAAACTTAATACGTTCCTTGTTTTGAACAACTGCTAAGCAAAACTCAAAAGTCACTTAAACTCTAGAAAGAAATGGGCTAACCTAGCACAAAATGGCTTGCACACAGACAGGAAAATTACAAAGCTCAGAGCCAAACACATTTGTGATTCTGAGAAGGATTTCTTTTACACAATTATCACCTTATGTCACCGAAAAACCTGATAAGATACAACAGTAACCCTGATTAAACAGTATTGTTCTTCTAGGCACTGTATTTTAGTGTTTGCATATATTAATAAATCAATGCCTCCAAAAATATTATTGAAGGAATTGCTTTGTGTTGAATTAGATTATATCAATACAAATCACAGTTTCAGATGACTGACAAATCTCAATTCGGAATTATATTTATTTTGCACATCAAATATCCGTATACTTGCTAATCTAAGGCTAATCTTATTTATTTTAAAACTATAGCCAGCTTTCCAGCTTTCAATTTCTCCACTGATTGTGTGTGCATGTGAAGAAGTCAAGTTTGCCATTGCCTGTGATATACAATACATAGGCCTGGCCAACTAGCTCTGTGCAGCCAGGGCAGCTTTAGGGTGTGTTTCTGGAAGATTAGCCCATGCTGCCGGGAAATCAACTTTTGAAACTGTCATTGCATAGGAATGCTGTTCAAAAGCAGGAGGTGTTGGGGAGAGAAATCCTGCCAGCCTATGCTTCTCTACTTCTCATGTACCCAACTACACTTCTCATCTACCTTCGGAAGCAAGCCTCCAGTTTCTTTATGTGTGCAAATACAAGTCTGTGTACGAAACTGAAAATGATTGTGGTCTCTAAGGTCCCTTAGCAAGATTTTATGGTGTTTGCTAACCATTTGCACAGCCTGGAGGAAGGACCTGTCATTTTTTCCTGGATTAGATGCCTGCTGACCTCTTTTCTCCTGCCTTCTATTTTCCTTATCAGCACTGGTTCTCAAGATATCTCGCTTTGTGCCAATTTATCCTGTGTTTAGCAGATGACCATATGCTGGCTGTGATAGCAAGATGTTCAGTTTCACAGTTTATGTGAACTGTGCAAGTGCAGAGGAGATCAGCATGTTCTTAGTTGTTATTTCCCCCCCTTTAGTGCCCAGAGTTAATTATCCATGGAGCATAGTATGCTTTTCATGGTTTCATGTGCTAAAAATTAGGAAAGTGACAAAGAGTTTTCTTTCTCCAGTTTGCCTTTTTGATGTGGGAAACACAGCCAGGAGGACATGGTTTTGTTGCACATTTGAACCAAAAAAATTATAATCAACCTTTGTCATTAAAGCACTGTGCTTGACACCAAGATGCACTGTTCAAGTTGTCATGACTTACCAGTATTTTCATACTCTCACAGAGTCAAATAAATATATTGCTGAGAAAAGCAGGCAGGTCTTAAGAAAATGAAGTAATCTCACCTGTTATGTACAGGCCTGTGAGGGGTAGTTTGAGGGGAGCATATCACGACTCAGCAGTTGACCATATGTTTACATGCAGGAGGTCCCATGTTTAATCCTTGGTTTCTCTCCAGTTAAAAACATCTCAGACTAATGGATCAGAGGTGCTTTGTCTCAATATTCAGCAGCTGCAGCTTCATAGAAGTTTGAGGAGTCTGACTTTCTTCCTCAGAAGACTAAGAAGCAAAAAAACACTTCTGGAAGGTACTTGATTTAGGTCTTTACAGCAAAACAACCAGAAGTCCTGCAGCTCCTTAAAGGCTTGTTTTTATTTAAAGCAGTGGTTCTCAAACTTTATTCTCTGGGCCACACTTTCAGGGGGGAAATTTGCTTGCACCACACCAAATTTCTTATTTTTAAGAAATACATTGGAGAACAAAAAGATCTCAACTAGGATTGTCCTCAATATCACGTGATGCTCCTCTCATTTTGAAAAGATCTATCCATATTGTGCAAAAAATAATAATCATACTATACTATACTGTACTATACTGAAATGTTTAAATGCTTCTTTGATTGTCTTCGAATCTTCCTGCCACACTTGCCATCCTCCCCTGCCACACCTTTTGAGAACCACTGCTTTAAAGCATTTTTTACCCTGTTCTTCATCTACAAAGGCTCCCAGTTTGACTTACAACAATTAAAAATAGGACAGTTCTCAGACTTACAATACTTTGAACAATAACAGCATAAGAAGAACAGGGATTGGGAGGAAGGAGAGGGGAAAGCAAACACAGGCACTAATTTTCAGTTACAAAGTTCTTATGATGAGCAGCTGGAAAGGAAACAGTTCAAGGAAAGGAGAAAGAGGCCAAAGTTGGTGGCTTATCAACTGAGTTTATAGAGTGGGCCTTCTTCTCCTCCCTCCCTTTGCCTGCAGCCTGACTTAATGGCTGCTGCCAGGTGATAACTGAGGGAGTGGAAAAGCCAGCTGAAGCTGGCTTCTCAGCAGAGCTTATGGAGTGGCCCTGCTTCCCTTAACTGTAACCCAATGGACTATTTAATGGCACAAGCTTTTGTGGACTAGAGTCACCTTGTAAGCTGCATGATTAGTCTAAGACAGGGGTCAGCAAACTTTTTCAGCAGGGGGCCGGTCCACTGTCCCTCAGACCTTGTGGGGGGCCGGACTATATTTTTTTTGGGGGGGGGGGAGAAAAGAAAAAATGAACGAATTCCTATGTCCCACAAATAACCCAGAGATGCATTTTAAATAAAAATACATATTCTACTCATGTAAAATACACTGATTCCCGGACCGGATTTATAAGGTGATTGGGCTGGATCCACCCCCTGGGCCTTAGTTTGCCTACTCATGATTTGGGTAGGCAACCTAAGGCCCGGGGGCCGGATCCAGCCCAAGCACTTTCTAAATCCGGCCTGCAGACGGTCTGGGAATCAACGTGTTTTTACATGAGTAGAATTTGTCCTTTTATTTACACCTCTGGGTTATTTGTGGGGCCTCCCGGGTGTTTTTACATGAGTAGAATGTGTGCTTTTATTTAAAATGCACCTCTGGGTTATTTGTGGGGCATAGGAATTCGTTCATTCCCCCCCCAAAAAAATAGTCTGGCCCCCCACAAGGTCTGAGGGACAGTGGACCGGCCCCCTGCTGAAAAAGTTTGCTGACCCCTGGTCTAAGATGTTACAGAATATTAAACCAGTATCACCCAATCTTAAGCCATGTTTGTCTCTCTTTCACTGAAGGAAGGCAACTTGCAAGCGGAAAGTGAAGGAAACTTCCTTCACTTCCCTGAACACTAAGCTTGGGAGAGTGTCCACTACTTTGCCCTTACTCTTACCCCATTGCAAATGGTTTCCCCCAAACAAAGGTTGCAAGGCCACCTGTCATGTACAATCTAGTTGAGATTCCTGCATTGCAGAGGGTTTGACTAGATGACCCTTGGAATCCCTTCCAACTCTGCAATTCTGTATGTTTCCCTGAAAATTCGGGGGGGGGGGCGGGTTCCCCAGTTCTAGTCTACACCACACTGCCTCTTGGAAATTCAACTATGCCTTGAGAACAGCCACTGTCATGTAAACCTCATGTTTGTTTTCTTTTTTTCTCAATCACACTGGGAGATCCTCAAAGAGGTGTGTTCCTACTTGGGAGAAGGAATGGACCAGCCAACTTCAGAAGTGCTGATCTAAAAATAATTGATTATACTCACTTCTTTATTGCACACCCAGTAAGAATTATGCCATGTACAATTTTCAGCTAAACTGAGAGAGCTGGCTGTTCTTTTCAAGGCATTCCCGGGAGATATTTATCACCCAATCCTGGGAATCAGACAAAAAAATGCCCTTTTTTTGGCAAAAGAAAATGTGACGAAATTGTTTGTGGTTCATTTTCCTGTTTATTTTTCAAAAGGGACATTTATGTAATTTATGGGTATCAAATGTTAGCCTGAATCATTGCAGTAAAATGCTGATGAATATAATTACTTTATAAGGAACAATAAGCTCAGTTCAAGAAGTGTCACTGCAAGTTTTATTAGCTTAAGTAATTCAGTTTTCAAAAGCTACCAGTCTCTGGTGTTGCTAAAGGCCTCTGTTGGCAAGGAATTGCTGGTGTGCATATTAATGGTGTAACCCTATACTTCCTTATTATATTTTATACTGCCTTGAATAAAGATTAGATACATGTGTTTCATTTCAAAAACTTTCAGTATGTTTGATTAAAATGTCCAAGGAGAAGGACATTCAGTTCTGCCTTTAATAACGTTTAACACCTTATTCAGAGGATCCTGCTAACATCGGTCATTTTCATCAAAAGCCTGTTCACACACATTAAATTTTAGGGAGAACTCTCCAGCTGGTGCAAGTCTTCAGTGTACAGATTGCATGTGTTTTATTAAACCAATGTCTTAATCCCATCCTTCTTCCAAAGACAGCATACATTATACACCCCCCCCCTCGGTCAACAACCCTGTCTGTCAGGTTAGGTAGACAGAATGACTGGTCCAAGATCACTGCGAGCTTCATCATGGAATCCAGGTTTCTTCAGTGGTGGTCTGACTCTCCTAACCACTACCATGCTGGCTCCCTACTGTTCTCACTGGCCATTCGGTTTTTTTGAAGTGAAATCTTTTTGGGGGTCCAGTCAAGTGGTCAAGGTCAGGCTACTGAAAAATAACATAGGGGCTTCTCCATATTTTGGAGATGCATGAGTACACAGAAATCCATACATTTGTGAATTAAATAAAGTGGTTTTTAGGCGACTAAATCCTACTTGGAGTAGACCCACTGAAATTAATGGACATGATGACATTGTTGTCGTTTAGTCGTGTCCGACTTTTCGTGACCCCATGGACCAGAGCACGCCAGGCACTTCTGTCTTCCACTGCCTCCCGCAGTTTGGTCAAACTCATGCTGGTAGCTTCGAGAACACTATCCAACCATCTTGCCCTCTGTCGTCCCCTTCTCCTTGTGCCCTCCATCTTTCCCAACATCAGGGTCTTTTCCAGGGAGTCTTCTCTTCTCATGAGGTGGCCAGAGTATTGGAGCCTCAGCTTCAGGATCGGTCCTTCCAGTGAGCACTCAGGGCTGATTTCCTTAAGAATGAATAGGTTTGATCTTCTTACAGTCCATGGGACTCTCAAGAGTCTCCTCCAGCACCATAATTCAAAAGCATTAATTAGTTCTGTTTATTTCATTGAGGCTGCTCTGAGTAGAGCTTCATGGGATGCAACCCCCTGACTTCTAGCCTGGATAGCTCAGTTAGTTAGAGTGTGGTGCTGATAACGCCAGTGTTGCAGGTTCGATCCCTGTGTGAGACAGCTGCATATTCCAGCATTGCAGGGGATTGAAGTAGATGATCCTCAGGGTTCCTCCCAGCTCTATAACTCTATGATTCTATGATTCTCTTAAAAAGTGAAAACTGCTTGATAAGCTATCTAAGGGCATCCGATTGGCAGAAGCTGGACACCAGAGAAAAGGGCACAGCATAAGACTGTGCTATTCACACACAATAGTTCTTACATCCTTTGGATCTGCTGATCGCGTCTGGTATTTCAGCACGTTTGCAGCTTCAGTGGGATGTGGGTAAAGAAATGTACTCCATTGTGAGAGGTTTAACAAGGAACACCAAGGCTAGGGACAGATAGCTTTTTAAAGGTTTGCATGTGATTTAAGAGGTTTCACTTTTCATGTTGTATTATTCATGTAGGAAACTGGTTTTTTATCAGGAAAAGAGCCCTTATTGTCTATCCAGTTTAGTATTGCCTACTCTGACAGCTAGGGACTCTCCAGGGTTTCAGGCAGAGGTTTTTCACATCACTTGCTACCTGATCTTTTTAACTGGAGAAGGTGCTTGTGATCACACCTGAAACTTTCTGCAAACAAAGCATATGCTGTACCACTGATATGGACCCTCCCCATATTTTCCTTTTGTCCTACTGTTGCCTCAGGTCAAACCAGTTTTGCAGGTTTCTGGAGTACAGAAAACTTGCAAATTGGTTTACCTGAGCTGAAAGTGGGGTAAATTAACACACCAGCTTTTTTCAGCCATTCAGAGCTGGAGATGATGAACATGGTGATGATGGTGGAACATCTTGATAGCAGGCTGTGCTCCCAAACTACACACTGGGTTGCATACAGACTAAGGGTTGTATCTAGTATGTATCATACTCAGCAGAGTCATTGAAATTAATGGACATAACCAACTTGTCTGTTTATTTCAGCACATCTTCTCTGAGTAGAACTTAGGTGGACCACAACCCCAAATGAGTTGAACTTGGGTCCTGTTGACATCAGTGTAGAAAATCACGACTAAGTCACCATTAAAATCAACTTAGTCTGGATTCAAGCTGTTCACAAAACACCCCTGTGCATAGTGGACATATGTTGATTGGGGGCAGTGGCTTCCCTCTCCCATGCACATTGCTCCCCTTTTGAATGCATGAAGATGGCTAGCATGAATCATTTTCAAACTACCTTCAGCTGCCTTTAAAAAGCCAGTTCTGGTTGTCACGAAGGTACCACAAAGAGATGGCTTTACAAAGTATTTAGCCGACCTTTATTTACCAACAGAAATGAATGAATGAATGAATGAGCGAGCCAGTAATCTAAGGCAGGTTGTCTTTGCATGACTGAGTGGTCAGTTCCTCAGTGTTCCATGTGTTGTATTCTACTAAAGGTATATCCACAGTAGACCCGTTGAAATGAGTGAACTTAAATTAGTTACCGATACATCTCCAAGTATGACTTAGCTGCCCTACCATAGCAGGGTTGAGCAGTGGGGCTACAGATGTGACAGTGGCTATGCCACTTCATCACATCCCCCCACTGCCTACCAGGGCTTTGAATTATATCTAAAAATGTTAACCATCTCAAGACTTTTAGTTTAATCACCAGGCTTTTAATTAATTGATAAACAGTCTTAAATTTAAATAAACTATGTAATCCGAATCTCGAATGCCTTTTGTGGGTATTTAAAGAAGTGTAAAATATCTTACAATTAATTAGTTTTTTAATTTGCTGTTAAGTTCTGCACTGCCGCCGCCACCACCACCCTCCCCTTGTTCTTCCTGCCAAAGCAAAAAAATGCCAGTTTCCGGCTGTAAGACTATAGGGAAATGAAGATGAAAATCCTTCTGCTTTAAAACTGTGCAGTGATCAAAAGATAATGGAAAGATCTGCTGTGCCAGCAAAAGAAAAGAAAAAAAGTGCTTATGTTGGAGCATGCTATCTGCTGAGCAGAAGATGCTGAGGAAAACATGACTCTACAACTGGTGTTAAAGGCAGATATGTCAGCACAATATTTACAAGCAGGATGCCGGAGTGTTCCCCTCATCCCTCACTGTATCATCAGGTCTTTGACAATAGCCTTTCAGGGCTTTAGTTCACATGTCTAGTGCAACGTTCTTCCACTGCATCAGCAGCAGCCCTTCCATGAATAGAAGATGCTTTTTTTCTCAAGGAAGGGTACTTTTGGATCCAAGGCATTGATTTCCTGAAAAACTTCGGGGAAGTTTTTAATGTGTGATTTTAGTGTATTTTTGGTCTCTGTGGAAGCCGCCCAGAGTGGCTGGGGAAGCCCAGCCAGATGGGCGGGGTACAAATAAATTATTATTATTATTATTATTATTATTATTATTATTATTATTATTATTATTATTATTATTATTATTATTTCTTATTAGGTAGATGGTGGTGTTACCTTTTTTTAACCCCCTCCTTATTTTTAACTTCTTATAGGATAAAAACTTTATCTCTGGAGCTTGAAAATAAGCAAGCAGCAATACAAAATCTAAATGAACAGATGAGGAGGCTCCAGAAAGAGAATGAAGTTTCATGCAGACAAACACAGCTGTTGCGGTAAGAGATTTCAGAAGGCAGTATGTAGGAGAACTAACTTTTTTGTGATGCACGCAGTAGGATATATCTGGTAAAATCATAGCATTAGCTGCCTACATGTTTTTATTGAAATGCTTCATTCCTATGATTTTCCGTAAACTATGATTAGTAGAGGGACGCAGGTGGCGCTGTGGGTTAAACCACAGAGCCTAGGACTTGCTGATCAGAAGGTCGGCGGTTCGAATCCCCGCAACAGGGTGAGCTCCCGTTGCTCGGTCCCTGCTCCTGCCAACCTAGCTGTTCGAAAGCACGTCAAAGTACAAGTAGATAAATAGGTACCGCTCCGGCGGGAAGGTAAACACCGTTTCCGTGTGCTGCTCTGGTTCGCCAGAAGCGGCTTAGTCATGCTGGCCACATGACCCGGAAGCTGTACGCCGGCTCCCTCGGCCAATAAAGCGAGATGAGCGCCACAACCCCAGAGTCAGTCACAACTGGACCTAATGGTCAGGGGTCCCTTTACCTTTACCTTTATGATTAGTAGATCAGGTGTGTTACATTTGTATTTGGGAACTATGGCTTGTTCCAACCAAAGTTAGTTTAAACAAATCACAATTAAATGGTGGTTTCAGATTCTGGTTTGTTAGCAAATTTTAATTAGAAAAACCACAATTCTCTGAGTTTGTGGTTGTTCTAAAGTGAATGTGGAACCTTTCACTCACCTTCTGTCACTTAGGGAGAGGTAAAGGTAAAAAGTACACACCCAAAGGCTCACTGTGGCTTTTTCCCAGTCAACCACAACGTAGGTAATCATGTGACCCATGTCATAAGTTGCATCCAGATGTTATGCTGTCAAACAAGCAGGTAGCATTCTGGTTTGCAAGCAATCACAAATACCAGATTGTATGTTCAAGTGAAAGTATATTTTGCTGTAACCTGGGATCAGAACTTCCTCATAGGGGAAGAAGGGGGAACTGCCATTTGGGGAAGAAAGCAAAAAGATACATAGATATCTCCACATGCATTTCTGGGTTGGAGTTATAGTAGGTCTGAATTCTGAACTTCACCCTGTCCATGACCACAAAGTGTATTTTTTTAAATTGTGTCCAGTATTTTCCAGTGTTCATGATTTCTAGCTATATAACCTTCTAGATCAGCGGTTCTCAACCTGTGGGTCCCCAGATGTTGTTGGTCTACAACTCCCATCATCCCTGAGCTCTAGCCTTGCTAGCTAGGGGTGATGGGAGTTGTAGTTCAACAACATCTGGGGACCTACAGGTTGAGAAAGGCTGTTCTAGATATACTAAATATTGGCAATGTCCAAAGTTTCTGTGCCCAAGAGTTATCCAATAGTGATGCAGCTGAGAAGTGAAGCATACATAGTCTTCTGTTGTCAACTGCTATCCTAAATTGAGCTTTGTGCTCCCGTCATCACTGTCCAGCTTCCTGAAAGCCTCTTTGTCTACCTATGTATGCCTCTGCTTTTGCTGCTCTACCCAACTCCCCCTTAACCAGCCTGCTTACTTCTTCTCTCAGTTCCCTAGTCTACCACATAATCCCTAGAAACCTCCTGCACTGGACCACAACAAATCACCATGGTATTTCCCCATCTTCTCCCTTGATTCCAGTTTGTGGCTGGGAGTAAAAAGGAGAATGGCTTCAGAAAACTGAAAGCCCTCACACAGGAATTCCCTACAAGCGTCTTCATTAATACACATTCATTTGTTTAACTGTGTGGAGCTATACTTCATGAGCCAAAGTTTGGCCATCTCTACCACAGATCAAGATTTTTGACAGACTGATGTCTTTCCGAATCAGAAAATTATTCAAAAATGCAAGGTGCCTACAAATTGTTTGGCATTAAAAAAATTAATCCATGAAAATTTTGTCTGAATATTAGCTGTAATCTTTTGCAGAGCACCCATTTTGTCCAAACAATGATATAATTCTAAAAAATCATGCAAGTTAAATTCAAAAGTGCATGTGCTAGGTGTGCCAGGTGCATGAGATAGAGAGGTATTTGGTAAAGATAGTCATAATTGTCATATGAAGCTTAGCTGAAAATGTTGAAACATATTCCAAGTATTGATGAATCCAACTGCAAGGCAGAAAACTCAGTTAGCTTCTTTTATTGATATAAATCAATATTTTTTTTTAAAATGCTTCTTTTTCAAAGTGCTATTTTGTTTTTAAAAAACTATTTACCAATTAGTTCTTCTTTTCCTTTTTGGCAGAAAAACATTGGAACGACATAAATTCATCCTAGAGAAAGCCTTTGTTCTCCTTCCCTTTATCAAAGGAGAGGTACACAGTGTTAAAGGAGGAATATTTGACTTTCTCAGCCAATGGAGTGCACTCAAAGGAGAGATTTTTTTACACATAAAAAAGATTAATTTAACAGCATTGACAGGTAAATTACCAGATTACAACTTTCCCCAGCATCTGATTCTTGGTCATTTCTACAAACCTTTAATAGTGATTTACGCTTCTGATTTATTTTGTCTTCGCAGCACCCTTTGTAAAGTATATCAGACTAAAAACTAGTTATTGCTGAGGCAGAAAACCTGTGCACTGCCCGTACTACTTTAGATGGTCGGCTGCAATATGATGCGATCTTTAATTATAATAATGCTACAGAGAAAGCGAGTGCCCCAGCCTCACTGAAATCTGTTTTCCTATGCAAAGGTGCTTTTTAAAGAAAGTTTTTTAGTTATCACTGGGCATTTAGTCTTGTGAGTTAGCAAGGGCTTCGCACGTCTCGGCGTCAGAGAGAATGGCTTCCTCGAGCTTCATAGCTGAGCTCTGATTTGGGTCCAGGTCTCTAAAATCAAAACTCAGTCCTCTCCCTTCCCTGCCAGCTTTTGCCCACAAAAATTAGCTGCATGCAGTAGCTTATGACTGTTGACCGTTTTTTATGGGTCACGTTGAAATGACTTGAACAAAATCCAACACAGGGAATTTTCTGCCTCACAGGAAAAACAACTGTCAACTTTCCCCTTAAGTCATAGAGATGAAGGGTCATGGAATCTGAAGTCTCCAAAGGCGCCTCAAGGGGTAGGCAATGGGAGAACTCGCTGTGCTCTCGTTCGCAAAGGGCAAAAGAGGCACATTGGCAGGATGCTGCCTCTGCCACTGCTGTTCTCTCTGTTTCCAGGTGATCTCATGTTCTTCTGCAAGTGTTAAATTCACTGCAGCTTTTCAGAACAGAATAGCAGGATATAGGGATATGAGTGAATTATTTTGACATTGGGCCCCGGTCAGACATCTGACTAGATAATATATGTTATAAGAAAATCCATTTTAATGTTGTTTTGCCCTAGATATATGTGAACCTGATTCTTTTTAATGCACATTTTTTATTTTTGTAATCTGCATGAAATCCCAGCTCCTCATATTCAGATGTGTTGTTATTTTGGTTAGTTAACTATGGAGGGTTTTGTAAATGTTGAGAGCAGCTGACTTGATACATGTGCTTTTCTTGCTGAATACGACACTGTCTCTGGTTTTTCTGAGTAGCTAGTGCAGAAATGTTCTGACTATCTTACATGAGGCAAATGTAAAAATATGTGCATGCTTTCCCCATTCTTTCTGTAATACGTCATTCTAAAAGTGCTTCTTTTGTTAATGTTGAGTTTGGATGGCAAGAAATTAAGGTTCAGGAACCTGAGAACATTGTGCCCCTCTGCATGCAGTGCCATTTTGAAATTCTGTAACTGTTTATGCACTTGGCAATACAGACCACACTTACAATTACCTCTGATTTTTGGTCCTTCAGCCCTGACTTGTCACAATTAATGTATATTCCAGCAGTGACTGGCAATAACTATGTATACTCAGCCAAAGGAAGTCTGGATGAGGAGCAGCACATATGCTTAGTACTTGTCAAATACAGAAATACTATACAAATTGACAATTAAATTGAAGCTGGGACAAAGGTATCAATATCATATTTATTTATTTATAATTTATTTTAACAGTGACGGCATCTTCGTAGGTGTAGATACTGAATCTGCAGTACTTAAATAGCCAGCAAAAATTAATTGAAATTCATTCTTCTTTCTTGAATAGTTGTTTCTATACAACAGAGGACAGTCATTTTTCTTGTGATGGTATCTGGAATTTTATTTTTTATTTTTTGATGAGAAATCCAATTACCTTTCAGAAATATCCAGTCTGAACCGAAGCTTGGGTGAATGCCAGAGGGAAAATCTGCTCCTCCAGGAGGAGGTGCAGCGTTTAAGGTTGATATCAGACGCAGCTGAGCAGCAAGCTGAGCAACTCCAGGCGACTCTCTTACGAGAGAGTGAATTACAAAACAGATGTCACGAACTACAGAAGAAAACACAAGGTAGGTGTTAATTTTAGAACAAGCAGCTGGCTTCACTGACAAGCAGCATGTTTAAAACTTCTATCCTGCTGTAGTCGGCCATTCTTAGAGGTACATGTGCAAATCTCCATGCGCCATCATTTCACAAGTGCTTCCTCTTCTGTTTCTATGGTTTTCACTTCTGCTTTCAAAGTAACCACAGTTCCCCATTATTTTTGAGCTGAAGAGAACTGTGGTTTCTTTAAACGGTGGTATGTTAAGGAGAAAGCCAGGATCAAAATGTACTTTCAGATCCCAGCTAATTTGAAGCCACTATTTAAATCAGCCACAGTTCCCCAACTACAGACATAACGAGGAACTGTGGCTACTTTGAAAGAAGAGCAGTGTTCCCAATCTCCTTACAGCCACATGGGGAGAGGGTTGCTCATGAACCAACTGTTCATTAATGTACTGAGAAACCATCATTCCTCATTACATCCTAACTAGCCCATAGAGGGCATTCATACTACCACAGCAATTTCATTCCACTTTGGTTTTTGGGGGGAGAGTACTGTTGCACTCAGATCCCATGTGCACTCTGAGAACAGGATGCTGGACCAGATGTGCCAGACTCCTCTAATAGCCTTACTAATCTCCAGAAACTTGTTTCTGAGGAAACACAGAAGGCTGGGGAAAGGTGGATGTCTCCCATCTACCACTTCTCCCTTTCAAATCTCTCCACAACATTTTTCTCTGACGTACAGGAAGCCAGAGCAGAACCTGGAGTACAGTGGTACCTCTGGATGCGAACGGGATCTGTTCCGGAGCCCCTTTCGCATCCAGAGCAGAACACAACCCGCGTCTGCACGGGCACGGGTCGCGATTTGCCCCTTCTGCGCATGCGTGTGACGTCATTTTGAGCATGTGCGAGTGGTGAAACCCAGAAGTAACGTGTTCCGTTACTTCCAGGTCACCGCGGAGCACAACCTGAAAACGCTCAACCTGAAGCAACTTCAACCCGAGGTATGACTGTACCTGATACTATCTGTTTCTGGTGGCTCACACTTTGCACCAACTGAGAAGCGTCTTCTCAGGTTGCCTTACGTAATCTTGTGCCATTTACTTTTGCATCTGTGTTTACTTCCAAACATCTTGCCCTGTCACAGAGAGATTTTTGAGATACGTTCAGAGATATATTAAAGCATCTCACAATGCTTTGTACGTACCAGCTTCCCCCCAATAACTGTGGGAACTGTCGTTGACCCCTCACAGGACTGCAATTCCCAGCACCCTTAAGAAATTATAGTTTCTAGGATTCCTTGGGGGAAGCCATGTGCTTTAAACATATGGCATGGATGTGACCAAAATTTGAGGAGTCTCTTTTAAGTACTGTGCTACACACCAGCTTTGTGTCTGCATTATGTGTCATAAAACTCCTAGCAGCTGATTGCCAAAGACAGGAGGAAGTCGTACTGCTTCCATCTTAGGCACTCAGCCATAGGGCTCTTTGTTTGTCAAAGAGGGGAGATGAGGTGGCAGTGATGGAGCAACCTGCCAGTGGAGAAAAGCACATTCTACTGATGGATTAGATAATATTCTGTATGCATGGATACATTGCAACAGCATGTGGACAGGATACAACTTTTAATAATAAATAAATGCATTAAAATGAGAGCTCAAAAGAGAATTCAGTATTGTGAATCTCTTTTTAATATTCATTTAGAGGCACCCTTTGTTCTAGCTGATCATTTTAGTGCCTTTGGCATCCCTGGTGAAGCTTGAATGGAGCCAGGCACAGAGTTCTTAGGCTCATCCAATGCCTGTCTGTTTTGGCACAATCTGGCACCTCTCCTAATTGTGTCTTGTGGTCTCCTCTCTAAAACTGAAGAAGCATCGTGTTAGTCTCTCGTTCATTTTACAAGTCCAATGCAGGCATTAACAGGTGTTGTTGTTTTTAAAAAAGTGTGCTGCCTTTCTGTTTTGATTCAAAAACTTCATTTCAAAGCCAACGCCATCATTCAGTCTGTGATCCTGACCGGCAACTATTCTAAAAGTGTACAGGTTGTGCTATTCAAAAAGTAGCTTTGCTTCATCAAAATGACAGTGTAATTGCAGAGCACTGCTGCTCTCACAGTATGTGATTTCAAGTCCTGAACAGCGGTAGTTATGGTACGGAATGGCTTTCATTACAGGGCCAGTGGTAATGGTGATACAGCAATGAACAGAGGAATTTGCCATTTTAGCATGTGCTGTTGTTGCAGAAGGAGCCCTTGACATGTAAAGCCAAGGAATCCACTGGATCTGGGGACAATGAAGGAGATGTAAAACACCTGCCTGAGCCTCACAAGATCCTGTGGCAAACACACACACACACACACACACACACACACACACACACACAGCCTATTTATTTTTTGACATTTGTTTGCTTCCCTACAGCATAACATTCTCTGAGTGGTTTTCAATCAAGAAGTATGTATTTAAATAAAAAATAAGGCATAAACCATAAAATATGCATAAATAACAGCAAGAAACCCAAAACTTTCTGCAAACCCTAGATAAATTACTTAGAAAGCCTGGGTGAACTTAAAAGACCACAAGGATTGCATCAGGCAAACCTACTTTAGGAGGGTGGTTCCATAAGGTGCTCCTTCCAAGACAGCCTTCTGGCTACCCACCTCATATCATTCAACAGGGAAATTGAAGCTGAGCCTCCAAAGAAGACCTTGAAGTTATTGGGATACTTAAAAGAGATAACCTTTCAGATAACCTGGTCCCAAGCTGCCTGGGGCTTCAGAGGTCAAAGCTGCACAATAATTGTACATGAATATGGATGGGGGCCCCGTGCAACTTGCAACACACAGGCATCAAACTGCTCCATTCCAGTGGAGAATCCTGCAGTCCTGTTCTGGGCCAATTGCTGTTCCTGAGTTATTTTTAAAGACAGCCCCACGTATAACACATTGCAGTAGTTTAAATTTCTAGTCCCGTTGCTCTTCTTGCCGCATAAGATCAAGATCCTCTTTACTATGTGCTGCAACATCACCACTGTAAGGGACAGATAGGAAAGCAGGCACAGACTGGATGCCCCTCTCTCCCCCTTTTGTAATATTCCATTGACATAGCGAACACACTTCGAGAAAGTTTAAGCAGTGGGCTTGGGGAAAAACTGCAAACATCTAATTACTTTGTTTTAATGAAGCTGCAGTTATCTAGAACTAGTTGTTTTATTAAGAGTGATAAATGCATTGAGTAACAGGCAGTGATGGAGCAGTTATAGCTGACAAGTAAAAATAAAAACCACATATTAATAATTGCACATTTTGTTCTCACTGAAGTAGTTTTAAATATTCATATTTCTTTCTCTAATCTGCCTTTCTGTTCTTAGAGGTCAGTATGACCGGAAAATCTGTAAACTAAATTCCTATTTATCCCCAGAAGAGGGTGAATGTTCTCTTATTTTCAATAAACATTTTACATTGTAAACCTCCCTATGTTCCGTGGATAAAGGGTGGTATAGGTATTTAGCAAACAAACAGACAACAACATCATGACTGTCATGAAGGAAAATAAAAATAAAAACTTAATAGGCTGAATTACTATTTTCCCGGGAAATAACTAATCAAACCAAAATATATTTTAATCAGTTATGTTTCTGCTTTGCTGTAAATGGAAGCATTTTAAAAGAAATGTCTAACAAAACAATCTATTCCCACTAGGGGAGCCAGAAAGACTAAAAAAAATGTGTGCAGAAAGCCATTATTTGTAATTTAATTTCCCATGTGCTTAATGTTTCAGTGTACTAACCGGACTAGAACTTTTTGCAGAGAACATAACCTAAAAGAGACAGGCATGCAAAATAATTGTCAATTTTCTCTTGCTACTTGTAAAATAAGATCCTCAACACCATGACGTCAACAAGCACAGTAAACATATTTATTGCATTTTTATCCCTCCCTCCCTCCCTTCAAAGAGCTCAGAACAGCAACAGTCATATCAATAACCTGAGGCTGATCCTCATGTAATGCCCCCTACACCCTGACAGGAAACTGTAGTACAGTGGTACCTCGGCTTAAGTACTTAATTTGTTCCGGAGGTCTGTTCTTAACCTGAAACTGTTCTTAACCTGAAGCACCACTTTAACTAATGGGGCCTCCTGCTGCTGTCGCCGTGCCGCCGGGGCACAATTTCTATTCTCATCCTGAAGCAAAGTTCTTAACCCGAGGTAATATTTCTGGGTTAGCGGAGTCTGTAACCTGAAGCGTATGTAACCTGAAGCGTATGTAACCCGAGGTACCACTGTAAATGCTCTTTGTGGCAAGCGGCTGTATGCACAAGCTGTAATTTGCAAAGGCTGCTCACCCCACGAATCAGCCTTATTACCTGGAGGTTTTATATACTTGGTGTAGTATGTGTTTTTAGTAGTGGCTGGCATGAATGTGGAGGCCAATCCTTGACAGGAATGGCCCCCACACATTGCAGCTTCTGCATGCATGCTGTCATCAAATGTAGGCATTTCCAGTGGAAAAAGTGTAAGGTCTATGACAGATTTAGTTGTCAGCCATGCGGCCTTGGTATTCTGTTGCCTTTCTGTGGTATCTTTAAAAACATAACAAATTTTATTATGGCATAACCCTTCATAGATTAGACTGACTCATCAGGTGCTTAACTTTTAGGTTAATTGTAACATTAATCATACAATATACCAATTTTCTTAAGGAACCTCTTGTTTTTTCATGTATTTTGATGAGGCCTGATAATTTGTGTGTGAGAGAATGAGTAAGTGATATGTAAAGCATACTTATTTCTCTTATATTTCATAGAATCATCAAATTGTAGAGTTGGAAGGGACCACAGGGTTTTCTAACCCAACTTGGGGCTTGAACTCATGGCCCTGAGATTAAAAGTCTCATGCTCTGCCTACTGAGCTATCCCAGGACAAACTCCTGTTGGGGAAGGGCTGTGGCTTAGCCTTGTGGAGCACATTCTTTGCATACAAAGGCCCCAGTTTCAATTGCCAGCATCTCCAGAAAGGGCAGGGAAAGTCTGCTATCTTAAACCATGTATATCTGCAACCAGTCAATGTCGACCAGGTATGGGGAACCTTTGGCCCTCCATTTGTTCTTGAACAACAGCTCCCGTCCTCCCTGGGTGCTGGTTGTGCTTGCAGGAGCTGATGTGCATTGCAATTCAGCAACATCTGGAGGGTCAAAGGTTTCCTAGTGCA
The DNA here is from genome assembly GCF_964106915.1 of Podarcis gaigeae. Taxonomy (NCBI): domain Eukaryota; kingdom Metazoa; phylum Chordata; class Lepidosauria; order Squamata; family Lacertidae; genus Podarcis; species Podarcis gaigeae. The sequence goes on from NC_139681.1 coordinate 80,008,834, forward strand.
GACAGTACTGAGCTGGATGGACCAATGGTCTGCATAAGGCAGCTTACTCAAGCACATTGATCTTTCCATCTGAATTATATGTCATGTTGTTGTTTAGTCCTTTAGTCGTGTCCGACTCTTCGTGACCCCATGGACCAGAGCACACCAGGCACTCCTGTCTTCCACTGCCTCCCACAGTTTGGTCAAACTCATGCTGGTAGCTTCGAGAACACTGTCCAGCCATCTCGTCCTGTCGTCCCCTTCTCCTTGTGCCCTCAATCTTTCCCAGCATTAGGGTCTTTTCCAGGAAGTCTTCTCTTCTCGTGAGGTGGCCAAAGTATTGGAGCCTCAGCTTCAGGATCTGTCCTTCCAGTGAGCACTCAGGGCTGATTACCTTAAGAATGGATCGGTTTGATCTTCTTGCAGTCCATGGGACTCTCAAGAGTCTCCTTCAGCACCATAATTCAAAAGCATCAATTCTTCGGCGACCAGCCTTCTTTATGGTCCAGCTTTCACTTCCATACATCACTACTGCGAAAACCATAGCTTTAACTATACAGACCTTTGTTGGCAAGGTGATGTTTCTGCTTTTTAAGATGCTGTCTAGGTTTGCCATCGCTATATTGAAATAATTATTGATACATATTTACGTAACAGCTCTTCCAGTTGCATGTACTTTCGTTTTCCTCTGGGTAAATCAGGTTTTACTAAGAAGATGGGTTGGGGGGGGTTATGTAAAAGGTTCACCTATTGTTATCTCAACATTTGGCATCATTGTGTGCCATCTTTAATATCTCTGGAATGTTCGAGCTGGAACGAAAGGGTCGCCATGACCGCTTCTGTTATAGCTGTTGACAATACCTTTTTGATATAATCTACAGTTATGTGGGTTGGGATTTTTGTCCTTGTCAGATTTTTCACATGCTTATATCTGAAGGGCAGCATAAAAATCATTGTTCCATGAAAAACATAAGCTAAATATTCTGAATACAAATGAAGCTTTCCAATTTTTTTTGCGACAAGTAAGTAAAGCAATTAGCTAAGAAATGCAGACCCTCTGTTTTTGAAAGGTCAAGCAATGGACCCCCTACTTTTGATTTTTTTGATATATCTATGATATTTTTTGTTACATGAGTGGTGCTGCAGACCCCTTGGATGGGTTATGCACACTTCCTGGGGTCCATGGACCACCAATTGGGAACCACTGAACTAAAGAAATAGAATTTAATCTGTCATGTGTCCCTAAGTCCAAGGTACCTGTTGTCTTCCTACTGCTCTTATTAATTAAAACATTTATGAGTCACCTTTCCACTCAGAAACTAAGCACCCAAGGCTATATGCAACCAGGTATTTACAGGCTGACATGGCTGCTTTTCTGGAATGTTAAGCTCTCGGATACTTTCCCATTATTGTGGCTGTGTGTGTGTGTTTGTTTGTGTGTGTGTGTGTTTGTGTGTGTGTTTGTGTGTCTTTCTCTGGGGTTGCATTTAGTCCAGGCATTTTGAAGCTTTGTTATTGTTGTTCCCTGCCACTGCCAGTCAGTTGGCTTAAATGATTTCACTGAGGGGAAAACAACAGGCTTGGGAGATGTGCAATCTGAGGTGCTTCAGTATACCCACAGCAGGGTGCAGGAAGCAAGGCAAGTTGGCAGCCACTGTGTGCTAACAAAAGCTGACAGATTAACTCCTGGGGGTGGGGGAAGTGACTGTGAAACTTCTTTATTTTCTCCATCATTTGCAGTGATCATTTGTCCGTATGGCCCACTGTAATTGTTCAAAGCAAATTAATGTTTGGGCAAAGCCATTTGTCCTCTTCTTTTTAACATCATCTTAAGAAGGTTCTATCTAAGTTGTCATTCATTTTCCATTCCTTTTTATTTAGATTACACACCTTATGTACATGCAGTACCCAGGTACTCTGGATATGCTAGACAACATTGACGACAGAGTTATCTGTGATGTACATATGAAGTACATCAGGGTAGAAATAGTTTCAAATTCAAGGGGAGCCAAGATTAATGCAGCAATTATCATCAAATGCTGTTTGGTTGTGAGGTTATTTATGGGGCACTTAGAGCCTAGGGCTTGCCGATCAGAAGGTTGGCGGTTCAAATCCCCACGACAGGGTGAGCTCCCGTTGTTTGGTCCCTGCTCCTGTCCACCTAGCAGTTCAAAAGTACACCAGGGGGCAAGTAGATAAATAGGTACTACTCCAGCGGGAAGGTAAACGGCGTTTCCATGTGCTGCTCTGGTTCGCCAGAAGCGGCTTAGTCATGCTGGCCACATGACCTGGAAGCTGTACACTGGCTCCCTCGGCCAATAAAGCGAGATGAGCGCCGCAACCCCAGAGTCGTCTGCGACTGGACCTAATGGTCAGGGGGTACCTTTAGTAAATGACTATCCCTTCTTGCTGCCCATTTCTAGCTTCATTGTACATAGGTGGCCTAGCAGTCCCTGGCAAGATGTTTCCGCAGCTGAGGTCTGTGATCTGCACTTTGCGCATTACACTGGCCCCATGGATGCTGATGAAGGAGTGACTCCTACATCTGCAAAAATCTCACCAACTGTAAAGTGTGAATTTGCCCTCTCTGAGTTAATAGTATCATCACTTGTCTATACCAGCTGCCTAAAATATCAATTGTTTGAATTTTTAGAAATGTTCCCTAAGCTAATGATAGTGTATAAGAATTTATAGCACCTTAAGGATAGGACAGCACAAAAATATTTTTTTAAGAATATCCTTCCTGAAATTGGATTTATTGGACTGTTGTATAAACCGGTGGCTTTTATTTCCAGAATGATTTGTAAGAGTACAGGTTATTACAATATTATGTGCAAGTTTAAAATCAGTCCAGAATAGACAGTAAGAAAACAAAATAAACGTACTAATTACTTCCTATCAGTAATGCAAAATCTGTTGAAAGACCAATTCCTATCAGTGCCTATCAGTTTCAGAAGTTGACGCTGCTTGACTTCTTTTTACAAAAAGCTTATATACAGGATGTTTATTATACACTTCTGGTTTTGTAGAAAGGTGCCTTGTTCTTGTATCACTTTAAATGACAGATGAAGTAAGGTGAATGCACAGCATGCTGGTGTATGATGCTGAAATCATGGGCGCTTGGTTCTTCCTTCATTCCTGCTGCTCCTGAACTGCTGGGAGCTAAGCTCTGATATGGCTAAAGCTGAACATTTGAAGATTCTGGACATATAAGAGAAAGTAATTCATGCAACACACAATTAAACTATTGCACTAGCTCCCACAGGAGAGAGTGATGGCCACCAACTTGGATGGTATGGCTACTAGCTTCAATGGCCATGTTCCACTTCCTTTAACTGCAGTTTAAAGTGACATGCAAATGAGAGCATTAAAAAAGACTACCTGCTGTAATGTGCGCAGCCTACTATGGGCTTTCGTGGAAGAATGCAGGATGGAATAATAATGTTAAATGATGATAATATATATTAACAATTTCTTATTTCAGATTTAACAAGTCAAGTAGAGACAATTGAGCACGAGTTCCAGAAAGCAGCTGCCGAAATCAGCCATTATAAAGAACTATTCGTGTAAGACACTTAATTTTATTCATATCAGGTATAAATTTTATTCATAACAGGTATCGTTTTTTTCTGCCTGATTCCCCTGTAATTATGTGCTAAAATGTAAGAGATAATGAATACTAGGTTAGTTTACTGAAGTCTGCTAAGGACTGAGAGTAGTGTTGATTTTTATTTTCAAGATATATAAGACATGGAACATATTGTTGCATGCAGCCTCAATCTCCTTTCACACCACCCCAGTCTCTGAGCACTTACCTAGGGTTCATGTTTCCTTTCAGAATGAGGCTGCGGTGTCTTTAAGATACAGGGTTTATTTACACATCTATATAACCTGAGCCTACAATGGAGGGGTTCGCAGCATTAGCACCTCATTGAGGGTCTTGTTTCTCCCATAGTCACAGCCTTGGATTCAGACAGACACCATTGCTCTCTCTCTCCCTGCCCCCAGCTTGCTGCTTTCCTTCTCAGTGACATCACTCCTAACACTAACTTCTCTAACCTAAGCTATGGCTTTATCTCTTAATAGCCCATCACCTCACGGCAAACTAGCTTAGTTTAATTAACTTTTAACACTTACTGATTCCAGGGGATTAGAAGTGTCAAGCCCACAGCTTAGCACCCCAAGCCTTAATTAAATCTTAACATCTACTGGACCCAGGAATTTAGGGGAGTCTGGGACCCACAAACTCATAACACTATTTTATTATCCTTGTGGTGCCTTATTACATTGTAGGTTGTTGTCCTCTTCTAATCCCATGAAGCAACCTATAGACGTCTTAGTGAGCAACTTGTTCCAAGGAGAGCTGGAAATGAAATGAACCCTTTTGATCTCAAAACAAAAAAAAATCCTTCCAGTAGCACCTTAAAGACCAACTAAGTTAGTTCTTGGTATGAGCTTTCGTGTGCATGCACACTTCTTGTGTGTATCTGAAGAAGTGTGCATGCACACGAAAGCTCATACCAAGAACTAACTTAGTTGGTCTTTAAGGTGCTACTGGAAGGAATTTTTTTTGTTTTGACTATGGCAGACCAACACGGCTACCTATCTGTAACTGGACCTTTTGATCTCCTATGTTTCCTCTTATTTTGGAGAGCAATAGTCTTTAAGAGACAGACACTTCTCTTATTGTGCTCCTGGATTTTCCAATTGGTGTACTCCCTGCGCCATTGTACTGTAGGAGTGGGGGACACTCAGTTCCTCAGGCCTGGAAAAAAGTCAACCATTGTACCATTTTACTGTTGTTAGCTGCTCTGAGCCCGGCTTTGGCTGGGGAGGGCGGGATATAAATTATTATTATTATTATTATTATTATTATTATTATTATTATTATTATTATTATTATTATTTTCCCGGCTGTGTTCCTATGGGTCTTGGTGCTGCCTGCCAGTCTTGGTTTCAGTGGGCTCCTGAACACCAGCATCATGCTTAGAGCCAGAAACCCAGTCCTCTTCCTCTGCTGGTGACCCTGTAACTTCCAACTCAATATCCTTGCCACTGCTAGATTTGGGGATCAAGAGAGTTAATGAGGTTACACGCATAGTGTATTTTTGAATGAATAGAGAAGTTAGAAAAACAATTCAGGAGATACTGGGAATCTTTTACACTGCAAGGAAATTGAATGTAGCAGCCCTGCTGGATCAAACCAAAGGTCCACTGCCTCCAAACATGGAACTCCATAGTAGTTATCATGATCAATAGCCATTGGTTGGCCACTTTAAGGCTCCTGACTGCAGTGGCAGCTACGTCTTTACCTGACCCACACCTGAAAGCACATATTATGTCATGTGTGGGTCAGGCTGACGTGATTTGAGGGAAGTAACCAGTATGGACAAAAGCCCATTTTTGTTTCAGATTTTGAGTACATGGCATCTAGCACTGCAGTGATAAGGAACAGTGGCACACAACCCTCTCACTCCTCCAACGTACAATTTCCAGCAGCACGGTGGTGGTGGTGGTGGGACCCATTTGTACAACGTGAATGCAAGAGCCACAAAGAAAACAGGAAATCCTGCCAAGTCAGAGTGTAGAGCTCATAAAAGGAACAAGCGAGGCTGAGATCTAAGTGAAAAACACCTGCACACACCCAAAGTCAAGGCAGATGCTTATATAAGAGATGCAGAAAAAGCCTGCCGCAAAATATGGGCGGAGAATGAACTGCGAGCAAGTGGCTGCTTGGCTTGTTCAGACCGCAACACAGTCTGTAGGAAGAAGCCCAAACTCTTGCCCTACAGGAGGGAGGCCTGCCACTGAGCATGTGGAAATGATATAGCCGGTATAAACAGACTTTAGTGGAAGAAGCATTATTGGCAAGAATGGTGAAAAGTTCATTACCCATAATAGCCAGTTCCAGTTAAATGATACCTCAACAAGTAGAAAATCCATTGGAACCATCATAAGAATCATCTTAGGGGGTCAGACCAAATGGTCCACCTAGCCATCCTGTCTACAACCTCCATTGGTTCTAATAAATCCAAGGGAAGAGGTTGGTTGTGGTCTATCACGCTCCCAGGGGAGCTTTCCAGCTCCCTGCAACCCCTGCTTGTGAAGGCCAGAGAACCCTTCTTGTCCACAAGAAGGTCAAATTGTCAGGTCCCTTTTCACATGGGCTATGCCCACAAGCACAGGTCTTATAAGAGCTACCTGTACCGAGTCAGACCATTGGTCTTTGCTTCATCTTATCAACACTATTGACACTGACTAGTCATAGCTCTTTAAGGTTTCAGAAAGGAGACTTTTCCAGCCCATCCAGGAAATATCTGGGGTTGAAATTTGGACCTTTTGCATGGAAAGCATGGCAAGTGCCCTCCCACTATCATACAGTTCCCGGCATTCATTAGATACAGTCATGATTAGTAATATTTGCCCTTAATACTTTTTTCCTTGCTATATAAAACGTGGACTTTTAACCATAACAAATTCAGGAATGAAATTCCTTTTTATATTTGTGGTGCATTTTACATTCAGAGGTAGTGTACATGCATTGTTATTTCAAAAGACAGCAATCAGCATTCTTTTCAACAGGCTTTCCTTCCTTGAAATATATATATGGTTTCTTCATAACATGTATGTTCTTGCATTCACATTTGGGGGGGGGAGTGGAAAATCAAATCTACAAATACCCTGTTGCTAAGCGTTCCAAATATTTTAACAGTAATTGAAATGAAAAACACAGTGATTGCATATTCATAAATATACCATAATGAGTTTCCATAATGAGTCTGGGTCTAATTTAGCGAAGTAGTATATTCTATTTCAGTTTAAGTATAAATATAAATATTAACTAGAGTTATTAATAGGTGAAGTAATGTTATAATGATGAGAAATTTCTCCAAGTTTCCAGCTTTAGTGGGGTTTGAATTGTTATGCTGCTTGCCTGTTTTCATTCCTGACTTACTGAAAAACCAGCACCACAAACTCAGTGTTTGGTGGTTGCTACAGTAAATGATCACATACTAGGTTTAAATTACATTGAGAACATACACTGCCCACATTTAAAGTGTCAGGCAGCACATCACTCATTTGTAATACATGCCTGCCAACTTTCCCCCCAATCTGAAGGCTTTCCCCCCAGTCTGAAGTCCCAATCTTCCCTGTTGTTTCACCTATAATTACCATAAGAAAAGACAAGAAAATTAAGGATAGATTAATATATTCCTAAATATGTGCCTAATTTATATTTCAGAACTGAGCACTGAAATAACATTCTGGCTGACCTTAACCAGCAGACTAGCAGTGCATCTGTTTCTGTGTGCCTGCCTTCTGTGGTGCTCTCATAGTCTTCTCTATTCCTGCACCAAATATTGGTGGTGTTGAGTCTGGCATCATATGACACATTTAGCCTATTCAGCCAGAGACCAGGAGCAGGCCTTGAGCATGGTTTCTCCCTTGCTCCCTACTTCCCTCTAGTTTCCTCCAGGTGAGAGGGAAGTGTTGTGCTCCAATAGATGCAGCCTTGCATGATGCACTCACCAGCTTTCTCCTGCTCTGAGAAGAGCTGAGGAGGAAGCGTGCAGTGTGAGCTGGTGGCTGATATGTGAGGCAAAGTGGGAAAATGAGCTTCTGAGTGGTACCAAAGGGAAGGCAGCCCCGCAGTCTTGAGGTGGTGATTGTGTGACATTTGTAGAAGCAAAGATGATTCAGTCAGAACTAGCCATCAGACAGCTTCAGTGACTGACCAGCAGTGCTCAGTGTGGGCTGCTGACACCATGAACCATCTCCCACAGCAGGAGTGAGCCTGTTGAGCTGGGCTTTAGGACTCACCCAGCGGCTGGTGATGTAGACCGGAAAATGGTACTTGGCTGCTGGTGGTGTAAGTTCAAGATCCCCTCCCCACCCCTGTCTAACCCTAGGCAGATTCTCGGGAGCCGAGGAATGAATGAGTAGGCTCATAGATTTCTTTAAAAACAACAACAACAACAAACCAGTCCATGTTAAACCCACATAGACATTTTAAACAACAATATCATATTTTTTTCTCAATAGGAAAAGGCCTTTCACAGTTCAACCCCAAAACCACAGTAAATATTTAAAGCAGTTAATTTTCTGATCTGAATAAAGAAGTGCATGTCCAACCAGCCCTGGTAAATGTGGAAGAAACAGCAGTTGTTCTATGTCAGACCAAGTGATGGTTAACAAAGAGATAACTAAGCAATGTGTCCATGCTCTGTGTGCACAGAATCTGGAACATGTTGGAGGGACTTTCTCTGTCTAGTAGACATCAGTTATTATCACTCTTCAGCAGACATTTCCAGCAAGAATGATCACCCAGGGGCCTGGCTCCATTTGGGCGGCATACTTGCCGAGTACAATAAGAAATATCCCTTTTCCCCCTCCTTCATTTTCCAAAGCTCATCTTCCATTCATGCCTTTTGATTTCCATCTGCAAGATAGAACAGAAAGTTTCATTTTGCAGAACTTCCATAGAAGAGAGCAAAAACTGGAAGCGATTGTAATTTGAAATTGCAGCTCAATCATGGGGTGAGAATGCCCAGTTCCCTTTGTTACTTCATCAGCGGCGCTGCAGAAACACTTTTCCTCTGAAGTGTTGTGTAGTTATTCAGTAAATAGTCATTTAAGCAAGCCATTCATGTAAAGACATGGTGGATCGCACTGATAGCGGCTCTGTAACAAGAACAACCTGGCCAGGATTAAACAAAGCAAGGAAGGAAGTGGGTTGGTGCCAGCAGGGGATCGCTATCTTGACGCATGCCCTGGGGGTGGGGGCTACAAAATGCCCCTGAGGCTACAGGAAATGCCCCTGAGGCTACAGGAACAATTGGAGGGTAAGGGAATTGGGAGGTCTGGTGATCTTGTCAGCAGAAGAGCCAAGCAAATTTCTCCTGTCTGCTCAAATAAATCCCACTGAACCTGGATCACTAGGGCAAACAGGAGATCAAGGAAACGTCTGGTGAGAAGATAAATCCTTGGAGTTTCTATGTAGGCAGGGACTCAGGTGCCTGGAGATGGATGCAACTTCTGAGGCTGTGGGGATGGGGCAGGCCTCCTAAATCTTTCACACTAGAACCCTTGGCATATTGATTAAACTTTACCACATAAATGCTTTGTTTCTTTACTTGCTTTTCATATACTTCCAGTTGATGTGCCTAGCAGAGGCCCTTTTCATCTATGGTAAGGTGTGTGAATAGCGAGGAAGGGCTTTCATTTACCTAATGTGAACGGTTGAAAGCTGTTCAACAGTGGCACAGTCTCCCTTGGGAGGTTGTGGACTTTCCTTCCTTGAAGGTTGCTAAGCAGACCTTGGATGGCCATCTGTCATGGGGTGCTTTAGCTGAGATTCCTGCATTGCAAGGGGTTGAGTTCTTAGTGCAGAAAGTCTTTCCTATTTTACTTAATTCAAGAGGGTTCTGGAAGCTTCTCTGTGTGAAAGAAACAAGCAGAAGGTTCGTGATGTTTGGGTTATTCCTTCAGAGAAGCTGAGTACAGCTGGCTTAAACTGTTTCTGTTATCTCTGTCAAGGTCATGCTGACAATAATAGTAAGGCCAGAAGGAGCCTGGGTTTCACTCTTTTCTATCTCTCTTTCCAAGTGGTGTGGTGTTTTTTATATAGTATGCTTAATATTAAGGTTTAGTCTTATTATAAGTTATTGTAAGTGTTAAGTCTGCTGCAACTGGATTTCTTATGAACAGTGCCAATCCTCAATGTATTGGATTTGTGACCATTATGCTTATTTGCCTTCAGTCAAGCTCTGCTGGATGAAATATTAATTGCCTCTGGTCTATTTTGGAGGAATCCTGCAACGTGTTTAAGTTTTTACTCTGCTAATTATACGTTGAGGTTCTGCTCTGGATCAATATTGAGTAGGATACATTACAGAACTAGATGACCCTTGGGGTTCTCTTCCAACTTGAATTCTATGATTCTAGGATCCTACGTACTTTGTGCCCCTTCTCCTACTTTCCTCACTTTCCGCACAAGGATGATCGGTTGTGCAGCTTCGCAGGTTCATACAGAAAAAGTTCTATCCCCCCCCCACAAAATCTGTATTCTCACCTGCCCACCTGTACATATATATCACAAATGGCAACTTCAGTGACATCTGAAGCAACCAGGTTGCTTGGAAGAATGGCAGCTTGCCCATGGCTAACAGCAGCAAGGTTCCTGAAATATTTATTCTACAAAAACAAGTCTCTCTCTCTCTCTCTCTCTCTCTCTCTCTCTCTCTCTCTCTCTCTCTCTCCCTCCCTCCCTCCCTCCCTCCCTCCCTCTCCCTGTTTGTGTGTTGTAGCAGCAGCAGTAGTAGCACTGCACTGAGTTCACTGTTTTGACCTTATTCCAAAGTTTATCATGCATTATACTTCCTCCTTTTAGTTTTGGTACTCAGAATTAGGTGCTTTTAGTATATAATTAGCAGCATTCAGACTAAATTAGCATCTGTGGTGTCTATGTCATGGATTTACAGCTATAATCTTTGAATATTTGAATCATGTTGCCAAAGAATATCTATACATTTCAAAGGAATGCCTACTGGCAACATTAACACATAATGATATTAAGTCAAGACATCATTTTTCCATGCCACATGTAATGGCTGTAGAACTTTCTTTTGAACTGAATGCTTGAATTCAGCAATTACATAAATCATTGTGACAGCCTGTTCCGGAAATCATTGACTTGACAAATTTCAAAAGAAATTCTTTAGACTTAAAGGTCTTCTGACATTCTTCAGCAAATGTGTTTACTTTCATGTAGCAGTTATTTGACAATAATTAGGTATATGAATCATTGGACAGTTGGCTAATTATTTTTTTACTTCTGAAAGTAGAATAAAAGGAATGAATGAAAAGGCGTTCAAAATTCTGTCTTCATTTTTTAAAAAAGAAACACAAAGTTACAGAATATATGTAATTATGTTCACTACATCAGCACCAAAGTAATTAATTTGACAACCAGTATCTTACATACAGCAATAAATTGCAACTACAATAAGCTGATACCTTCATTAGAGTCCAGTAGGTGAGAGTGACTGCTTAACTCTTTTTTCTCATACTGTTAACTATTCAAAATTGAGAAGAAAGCAACAGACACCTGTAGATAGTCAGAGAGTGCTGTTGCATGTATCATCTCAAACAAGAGTCAGGTGCTACAAATGTGATAGTAAGGTTCTACCTGATTCTTGTCTGAGTTGCTCTCAGTGCTGAGCCAAGTTTTTGAAAAGCATTGCTATACCATTCAGACATCAGTTCCTGCCTTTATCTGTCCCGACCCAGTTCATGTTGCTGCCTGAAGCAGGTCGTCTTTACCCTGTTGCCAAGTAGCAGGGTTGGCCCTGACCATTCGTAGACTACCATCCCCATTTGCTTCTTGGCTGAGCTTCCAGTTTGCCTCCAGATCCTGAGTTCTGACAGTACTGTGGGAGAACAGTGGGAGACTGGAAAGGTTTGAAGTCATAGCAAGTGTTTGAGGTTGGAAGAGTACGTCTTTATACTCCAAAGGCCCTACCTTAATCTGTAGAAGCCACACTTCTGGTACTGTTGTGCCTTACTTTCAACCTATATTTTGACAAAGCAGGATGAGGAAACGGTCAGTGAATGTGTTTGCACTATTTATCACAAATAGTAGATAAGGGAAAAAAAGTTGAACTTTGGCATGGATGTGGAAAGGAAAAGGAAAAGTACAAAAACAAAAAACGTGGAAATAGAAATTTTAAACAAAACCTGTCTAATGCAGAGACTTCAATTGACTTATTATTATTATTATTATTATTATTATTATTATTATTATTATTATACCCCACCCATCTGGCTGGGTTTTCCCCACCACTCTGGGTGGCTCACAGTATATATCAGAACATACTAAAATATCAAGCATTCAAAACTTCCCAATAATGTATCCACAGCATGTTGTTGTTATTGTTGTTGTTGATATTTATATTTATACCCCGCCCATCTGGCTGGGTTATGAGTATGAAAGAAAAACTCAGCACAACACACGAGAGGTTCTAAATATTCTTCCGTGGAGTTCTATGAGTACCTGGAATGCCAGACATGTTTCAGTTTGGTCAGCCTTAGTCAGTGGCGTGTACAGTGGTTCCTTATGCATGAGCTGAGCTGTTTCCAAATATTGGTTATAGCAATACACAGCAGGTATTTGCCTTGCCCAAGTTATGCATTTCCTACTGGGCTTATGTTTGAAAGTGATGTAATGCTCCTGCAATATGCCTGGATTTTTAGTTAATGAGACATTTGTTAAGTACAAAATCTAAACAATAAATTAGTCAACGTACAAGCCCCACATCTTTATACAAATGCAGAGTTTTCCAATGCCACTATGTGACTGCTCTCTCTTTCTGGATGATTGGATTAATCCTTGAGTCCTCATTCTGCCTTACCTGTCAGAAACGATGCCAGGTCTGGTATAGTTTTTTGTGACATCAAGTCACAAAAGTCAAGTATTAGTTATTCTGAGCCATCCTGATTTAAATCATTCCAGGCAAAGAAGAGCTCTATGCAGATCCTTCACCCCACTCCCTAGCCTACCCATATATTTTAAGGAAAGACAACACGTGTGAGCAAAACAATCCAAAGGGACATGTCTTTTAAAACCTGGAAAAACTGCTGGAATTATAGGGAATGGACACTGTGGCATTGTACTACTGCATCATAAAGAATTTGTTATCAAGAATTTAATAATAATAATAATAATAATAATAATAATAATAATAATAAAAAATACATTATTATTATTCCTTTCTTTTTTCTTTTTTCCCTTTTTTCTGTTTTTTTAAAATAATATTTATTAAATTTTCCAATAAGAACATACAAATACAAAACAACTACAATGAAAACAAACACAAACAAAAAACAACAAGTATAATTTCAAAACTTATTTTCTCAACCTTATTTCCCCGACTTCCTCATACCTCACCGTTTTGTATTCTAGTTTCATTATCCCATCAGCAACTCCATTCCCTTATTTCCCAAAAGTTTCTTACTAATTCCATTCCTTTTCTTACTCTAATGTCTCTGAAAACCAATATTTTTAAATCCATGTCAATCTAGCATTCTTTAATCTTATAATAATTGTTAAGATAGTCCTTAAATTTCTTCCAATCTTCTTCCACTGTCTCTTTCTCCTGGTCTCGGATTCTGCCCGTCATCTCTGCAAGTCCCATGTAGTCTGTCATCTTCATCTGCCATTCTTCCAGAGTGGGTAGATCTGATGTCTTCCAATACTTTGCGATAAGGATCCTTGCTGCTGTTGTGGCATACAAAAACAAAGTTCTATCCTTCTTTAGCACCACATGGCTGACCATACCCAGGAGAAAGGCCTCTGGTTTCTTCAGGAAAGTGTATTTAAACATCTTTTTCATTTCATTATATATCATTTCCCAGAAAGCCTTAATCCTTGGGCATGTCCACCAGAGGTGGAAGAATGAGCCTTCATTTTCTTTACACTTCCAACATTTGTTATCTGACAAGTGGTAAATTTTTGCAAGCTTGACTGGGGTCATGTACCACCTATATATCATTTTCATAATATTTTCTCTCAAGGCGTTACACGCCGTAAATTTCATGCCGGTGGTCCACAACCTTTCCCAGTCAGCAAACATAATGTTATGGCCAATATCTTGCGCCCACTTATTCATAGCTGATTTAACTGTTTCATCCTGCGTATTCCATTTCAGCAGCAAGTTATACATTTTGGATAAATTTTTAGTATTGGATTCTAACAATTCTGTTTCCAATTTCGATTTCTCCACCTGGAAGCCAATTTTCTTATCCATCTTGTAAACCTCCATTATTTGGTAATAGTGGAGCCAATCTCTCACTTTATCCTTTAATTTCTCAAAACTCTGCAGTTTGAAGTTACTACCCTCCTGTTCTAAAATTTCCCAATATTTCGGCCATATACACTCCATATTAAGTTTTTTCGCAGCTTTTGCCTCCATTGGTGAAAGCCACCTTGGAGTTTTGCTCTCCAGTAGTCTTTATATCTGATCCAAACACTATACAATGCTTTCCTGACAATATGATTTTTAAAACCTTTATGAACCTTAACTTTGACATACCACAAGTATGCATGCCACCCAAAAAAATTATTGAAACCTTCCAAATCTAAGATGTCAGTGTTCTTGAGGAGCAGCCAATCCTTCAACCAGCAGAAAGCTGCTGATTCATAGTAAAGTTTCAAATCTGGCAGGGCAAATCCCCACCTTTCCTTTGTATCCGTTAAAATCTTAAATTTTATTCTGGGCTTTTTGCCCTGCCAGATAAATTTAGAAATATCTCACTGCCATCCCTTAAAACACTCCATCTTATCAACAATTTGCAATGTTTGAAACAAAAATAACATTCTAGGCAATACATTCATCTTGATAGCTGCTATTCGACCAGACAAAGAAAGCTTCAAGTTCGACCAAATTTCTAAATCTTTTTTCACTTGGTTCCAACATTTCTCATAATTGTCTTTAAATAAGTTCATATTTTTAGCTGTCATGTTAATCCCCAAATATTTTACACTCTTAACCACTGTTAACCCTGTTTCATTCTGAAACCTCTCCTTCTCTCTTACTGTTAGATTTTTCTCTAATACCTTAGTCTTTAATTTATTTAATTTAAATCCTGCCACTTGACCAAACTCTTGAATTAATTCCAAAACCCTTTTCGTACTGGATTCCGGCTCTTACAATGTAAGTACCAAATCATCTGCAAATGCTCTCAATTTATATTGTCTCGCTCCGACCTGAACCCCTTTAACCAGCTGGTCCTTTCTTATCATGTTCAGCAAAACCTCCAGGACCGAAATAAAAAGTAGTGGGGAAATTGGGCACCCCTGACGTTTCCCTTTTTCTATCTTAAGTTCTTCTGTAATAATATTTTGTACAATTAGCTTTGCTTTTTGTTCAGAATAAATTGTGCCTATACCGTTTTCAAAACCTTGGCCTACCCCCATCCCATGGAGATTCTTCTTCATAAAGGTCCAAGAAATATTGTCAAAGGCTTTCTCCGCGTCCACAAATATCAAAACAGCTTTTGTGTTTATATTAACTTCTAACATTTCCAAAATGTCTATTATGTTCCTTACATTATCTGATAAATGTCTTCTCGGGAGGAAGCCCGCTTGATCCCTATGAATCTCCCCCATCAAAACTTTTTTCAATCTCTTAGCTAAAATGTCAGCAAAAATTTTGTAATCCACATTTAATAAAGAGATTGGACGGTAGTTCTTAAGTTGGGTCTTTTCAGTCTCTGTCTTCGGTATAAGCGTGATATAAGCTTCTTTCCACGTGTCAGGTGCTTCTTTCCCCTCAAGGATTTCATTACAGACTTCCTTCAAAGGTTGTATTAGCCATTCTTTTAAAGCCTTGTAATATTTGGAAGTCAGTCCATCAGGTCCCGGAGATTTGCCCAGTTTCATGTTTTGAATGGCATCTTCTACTTCTTGTTCAGTTATTTGCTGATTCAGAAGCACTTTGTCTTGACATGAAATTTCCTTCATCCCATTTTTCTTTAAGAATTGTTCTATATCAAACTCTTTTTCTGGCCCTTGTGCATATAGTTGTTTGAAGTATCTCTGGAAGCAGCTTCTGATTTCAGTTGGGTTATTAATGTTCTTTCCATCCACTTCTAAATTTGTCACTGTATTTAGTTTTTGTCTCTTCATCAATTGCCAAGCAATAATAATAATAATAATAATAATAATAATAATAATAATATGCATTATTATTTATACCCCACCCATCTTTACCCACTTTCTGCTTGCCCTTTATTTCAGATTCTCATTTCCTCATCCTTTTTTCAGCTCCTACTAAGTGACATAGTACACTTCCTTTGAATTCTCATCTAACCTTTAGCCAAAAGGGTATCAGAAACAGGCCACAGCCACGCAAAAAACATCAACTCCTATGATAAGTACCTCTCCTGACTCTGTCCTAATACTTTTTCTGAATTTTTGGATATGGAAGAGTATTGCTCGTAATTTCATTCAGGGTGCCAATAATTTGGAGCATCAGCAAGGAAATGAAGTCACCGCTTAAACAGAAGGGATGTGTGCATGTGTTTACAATAGCCTTCAAAGTCATTCTTGTTGCAGATTTTTTAAAAAACAGTTTTAATAATCCCCCATCTAAAGCTACATAGTCAGCGTAAGTATATACTGAAACAAAATGCAGTTGCGGTTTGTTTTCAGAACACGAGAAGAGCTCGCCTGACTCAGACAGAAAACCTACTTGGTCCAGCATTTTTTCCCCACAAGCAGGGCAAAGGTGCAAAAACACTCTCCTGTTTGTATTTTGCCAAAAGGTAAAATAAAACATCTTGAGAGCATTAACAAATAAAGGCTACTGTATGAGAAGGATTTTGTTGATTTTTTTAAAGGCAAGTAGATTTATAATACTACATTTTATTTTCTAGAAAGAAGTCAAAAGAAGTTGAAGACTATCAAAGTGAACTCCAGAAACTGACATCTGAAATTGGAGCATCCACATCTCAGTATGAGCCAGAATTTATTACAACTGTATGCAGATGCTGCTCTGAAATGTGGAAAATCAAATTATTCTATTCACATGATGGTTTTACCGACATTTTTCATTTATCTTAGTTTTTCTCCTCTTTTGCTTTGTGCTGATTTTCTGTTTTTTATTCTCATATCTCCTCTTCTTCCCCAACCCTTTTATGATAACTCCCTTTCCCCTCATCAATTTCTGTAAAATGTTTACATTTTTAAGGCACAGAATTATTAATAACAAATGATGACAATAGTAATGTATCATGCTCTCTTTCAGTACACAGTCTGTTCACAGTGACTTAACTACACTGGTATAATGCAGAAGAGTTATTTGCATAGTGTTCGCATTTACTGTAAGGGCCATGTCAGAATACATTTTATATATGCTTACCGACTGCTTCGGTTATGACATGTGGTCTTTTTTTTGCGTTTAGGTTTGCTAATACCCTGAAAGAGCGAGAAGAGTCTTTGCTTGCCTGCCAACAAGCATCTGGACGTTTACAGGAAGAAGTGATTGAGAAAGAGAGGAAAGAAGAAGAGCTAAAAAAACGCACCGACCATTTGGAGAGCGAACTGGAAACGATTAAGAGTCTTCTCAAGCAGCGAGAGGAAGAAGTGGTAATGCTTAGGCAAGAAAGGTAATCAGAAATGACTTGCCATGCATAGCGTTACAGGACAGGATGTTCTGCCTAGATTTTCTTTCTGAGAATATCGTCAAACTGAAAGTCCCCTACAAGTTGACTCTTCACAGTCCTCCACACCCAAAATAAATCATTACAGAGCACAGCATATTAACTGTGCACGGAACTAATAATATTTTAAATAATAAGGGGGGGGGGAAATATTTTTAGGACAAGCCTATTTCCATTGAACGCAGTAAGGCTTAATCTCTAGAGGGTGTGTTTAGGATTTCAGCCTTAACTGCATAGGATTAGAACAGAAATGCTGACCCCAATCTAAAAGAAATTAATCATGTTTAAATCCCACTTAAGTCATCAAGAGAACTTTGTGACAAACCCCATCTGCATGATGTGAACTGCCCTGAGATTTACCAATGAAGGGCGACATACACATTTACTATAAATAAATTAATTGGTTTCCTGTGGTAAATCATGACTGATTTCCTCTGGATTGGGTACAGTAGATATAGTACTTAAAATGTCTCAGATGCTCCACATACTACGACCACCACTTAGCAGCAATCTGTGTGGAGGGAGAATTCACATCTTTACAAGTGTCCTCAGAGATAGCTCAATTGGTAGCGCATGAGACTTAATCTCAGGACCGTGGGTTCAAGCCCTGCATTGGCCGAAAGTTTCCTGCATCGCAGGAGGTTGGACTAGATGATCCTCGTGGTCCCTTCCACCTCTACAATTCTATTAGTCTATTGTTCTATAAGTGGATGTTTCTTGGAAGGCCTGCACTGCCCCCTGCCTTCCACCAGCATCTGAAATTAAGGATGTGGGGCCCCAACCACCTCATTTGCTAGCTGCTCAGCAGCAGTGGCTATTTCCTGCCCTCCACAACCACCCTCCATGATCACTGCTGACATCTCTGGGAGATGATTCAGTAATATTGTCCACATGTTGCTGGTGGGGACCTAGTAGCTTATCTCAAGCAACCTAGTGAGTTCAAGGCTAACTTGATGTTTGAATGATGCAGTAGTTCACATCAGACACAGGCATCACATCAGTTCTCAGCTACGACATATCTGTTTCAGTGATGATATTCACGTATAACAATTATGTTCATCCCTCTCCCCCCCCTTCTCTCTCTCTCTATATATTTAAAAGCTTGTAAAATCGTTCCCTGCCTGTTTTTCTAAGCATGCTATCCTATGAGCGATCTTTCTGGTGCTTCTTCAAATAATGGTATCTTCAAATAATGCTTGCAATGAAATGACATAAGAACATAAGGAGAGCCCTGCTAGATCAAACCAAAGAACCCACCTAGTTTAGCATCCTCTTCTCATACTGGCCAATGAGATGCCTATGGGAAGTTTGAAGTGAATCATGAGGGCAAGAGCACTTTCTCCACTTGAGATTCCCAGCAAGTGATGAAGAACTTAACCACCAAGAGCTGTAGTCAATGCTAGTCCTACTCAGAGCAGACCCTTTGAAATGAATGAGCATGACTTTAGTTTCATTAATTTCAATGGGTCTTCTCTGAGTAGGGCTAGCATTGGCTACATCCCCAGGGTTAGTAGCTAGAGATAGCCATGTCCTCCATTAATTTGTCTAATTCTGAATCTATTATCCTCAGTAGTGCAGCATCATTTATACAGCAGGTGTTTTCATTTTCATAAGAGTGCAAGCAAATAATTATAATTGTCTAGTGAACACCTCATTTCTGCCGAATTCTCATGGGATAACCTTTCCCCCCTGAGCTGCATGTTTTCAAGTTATTGATCCCAATCTACAATACTATGGGGTGTGTGTGGATACAGGGGACATGCATGTAGAATTTGAACCACAGAGTTGAAAGCAACCTCAAAGGTCAACTATTCCAACCTCCTGCTGATGCAGGAATTCTGCCGCTATGACATCCATGATCGTTGGCTATCCATGCTCTGGTTAAAACAGGGGTGGAGAATCTCCAGCTCACAAATCAATCCTGGCTCTCCATTGGGTCCAGTTTGGTTTGCCATGCCATTTCCCTCAATTAATAGCCACCTGACCATCAGCTGACATCATTGGCAATGTCAGCTGATAGGTCGAAGGACAGGATTTAATCATGCATTGGCTGCACTGCCCTTTTCCCAGCATAGAACAGGATTGTGCGGCCTTGGCAAGAGGATTTAATCACCTCTTGTCAGCTGATGAGTGGGGATTAAAGATCAAAGGTTGGGGGCTTAAAAAAGAAGGATGGAGACTTTTACAAACCACTTCCCACTTTTGAGAGGTGAGCAAATTTGACCCCAAGTCAGATCCTGATAAAAAATGTAGCCTTTGGAGCTAAAATGGCTCCCCCCCCCCCGGCTTAAAATCTCTAGTTAAGAAGAGTCCACCATCTTCTAAGGCAGACCCTTCCACTGAAGCTGAGATTGGTTCACTTCCTTCATGAAAAAATACCCATGGAGCATCTGTGTGGATTTTGCAGAGCTTTCGACATAGTTCTCTGCATGCATTCTTCAGAGGGAAACCATTAACAGTGAAATTGGCCCATAGTGGTGGTGTTTAATTTGACTACATTACCTAAGATGTGAATTCTGCAGACTGATTCAACATCTACTGACAATGGGTTTTGGATAGGCTCTTAAAGGTTCTTTAATCCAAGCTCCCACATAGCCGCCCTATACTGAGTCAGACCATTGGTCCATCTAGCTCAGTACTGCCAACACTGACTGGCAGTGGCTCTCTAGGGTTTCAGACAGTGAGTCTCTCCCAGCTCTACCTGGAGATGCTGGGGATTGAACCTGGGACCTTCTGCATGATTTATAAAATTTTCAAACCATGTCCCAGTGAAATACTGTAACATTACCAATTTATTCAATACAGTAGCCCCAGTAATACCATGTTTCTGCTCTGTAAAGGGCCCCTAAGTGGAAACACAATGTGGATTACATTAGACATGGAGTGGGGTTGAAATTTGGCCAAGGCAAGATGTCTGGAGATATGTGAGCTGATCTCCCATTGTTTCTTAAAGTTTAAAAGCAGCAGTGAGGAGGGGAGGATTTCAGCCTGGAACTGCAGTGCTGGGGAAGTGGGGCTTAACCCTTCTTCTGTGTCATATTCCCAATCTATATTGGGCAGCCCATTTGCTTCCTAGGGATAATATTCAGCTACAGTGGTACCTCAGGTTAAGTACTTACGGTAATTCGTTCCGGAGGTCTGTTCTTAACCTGAAACTGTACTTAACCTGAAGCACCACTGTAGCTAATGGGGCCTCCTGCTGCAGCCATGCCGCCGGAGCACGATTTCTGTTCTCATCCTGAAGCAAAGTTCTTAACCTGAAGCACTATTTCTGGGTTAGTGGAGTCTGTAACCTGAAGCGTATGTAACCCGAGGTACCACTGTACTTGTGTGGGATATGCATTTTTTCTCTCCCGTGGGGCAAATACCTTGGGTAGGGGGGACAAGAATGGTGCAGAGAAGAGAATTAACCCCTTCTCTCAGTGTCAGGGCCCCAATCCAATCGTGCTGTTTTAAAACCACCACAATGTCTTATCACCTAGTTTGACCCTTAGTCTTTCACTTCCAATACACGGTCTGTCAAGAGGCCCAACAAACTTTGGATTCCGTAGCTCATCAGTCACTGAGCAGATGTCATTTTGTAGCCTTTCCAAATGGTGCCTGCATTCTGTTGTTTGTTGGAACATGTAGCACCACTTAATTCACACAGTTCAGTGGAAGTTGAGCAATGGAAGTTTCATGTATGTATAAATCCCACCACCGGGTGACTAATAATGCCACCGCATAGAAATTAAAGTTGCAGGTGAAACTTTGAATGAATGGGCTCTTGCTTCTTTCAGAACAGTGCAGTAGTAACGGAAATTAGGAGTCCAGCAAGTGCAAATTCTTGCCTCACAGGAGAAGCTGCACTTGCTAAACTTCTCCATTGCAGACCTTCATAAGCTAGCAAACATTTATTTGTATAGTTAATTGAATAAAGTTTCCCTGGCTGGGACAGAAATGCTAGGAGTGTTCTTTCTCCCTGCAACGTTCATTTTTCCATCTATATACAGTGGTACCTCGCAAGACGTATGCCTCGCAAGATGAAAAACGCGCAAGACGAAAGGGTTTTTCGTTTTTTGCGTTGCTTCGCAAGACGATTTTCCCTATGGGCTCGCTTCGCAAGACGAAAACGTCTTGCGAGTTTGCTTCCTTTTTCTTAAAGCCGTTAATACCCAGCGAATCCGCACTCCGCAAGACGAAAAAATCGCAAGACGACACAACTCGCGGAACGAATTAATTTCGTCTTGGAAGGCACCACTGTATGTTGAAAGTACTCCTTCTGACAAAGAGGCATTTTACAGGAACAGATAGAAGTAGATTGCAATCCAGATCTATCAACAATCACAACATACCCACCTCTGCCCTGTGGCATCAACCAAGGGCTCTGATACATTCACAGTTCTTCATGTAAGCAGAAGCTGGTGCTTTCTCTTAACACTGCAAAAATTCACAGACCTTCTTGCACAGAGCTCTGTGTACTCAGAGGAACCCTGCAGAGCATCTACCGGGCATCGTTTCAAGCAATGAGATTTTAATTAGAACAAGTGTTCCCAGCCCTTGCCAGCTTCCTTTAAATCAAGGAAAATCTTTTCCAGGGCAACACACCCAGAATACTCTGCAGGTCACAGAGTGATCTCACATTTAAGTCTGGGGATCAGCTGGCTATCAGAATCATTTCCTTCTTCCCATAGTAGAAGCTGCTTTTCTGGGAGATAGTCGAGTGGAATATAAATTGTACCCATACCACCAGCAGCTCCCATCTAATTGGGGCTGGGCATGTTAGTACTTGCTTTGACCTCTGTGCCCAAGGAGGACTGGGAATGAAGAATGATGAGAGCCTTGAAATCAGGGCTGAGGCCTTTGCATGTGGCCCACGAGGCTGTTTTTGTGAAGCCATGCCCACCTTGCCTGCATCTGATGCCACACATGTCAATATTTATCCAGTTATATGATCTGAAAATTATTTCAGGCACAGAAAAGTATTTTACATCAATGTATTCACAAGATTGCACATCAGTAATATTACAAATACAGTGCGGTACATGAGAGAGTTGAAGTCAACTACATCAATATTTTTAATTATAGTGTGAAGCATACACGTGCTCTGACTAGATTTCTGAGCCCACTGCAGTAATAGGAAGCAAAATTAATTAGAAAGAGAGAGCATGTATTGTAGTTGAATGGTGAGAGGGAAGGTAAATCTCATAAGCTAGAGCTGGTTTCCCCCACTCTTTCCATAGAAACTCTGGTGTTCATGGATATTTGTCATGTTTAGGGAGTCTCTGCTGATTTCCCATCGGAGCAGAATGGAGCAACTGCAGGAAACATTGAGGCAGAAGGTGCTGAAGGAAAAGAACTGGCAGGAAAAGGTAATACTGGATTTCCAGTGTCACGTTTATTTGTTTTCTCCAACTTCAGGCAGTTGTCAGGCAAATGTGCCCGACACTCATTTCCTAACAGCTTCTGTTCAGCTACGCTTTCATATTTTTTCATCCAAAATTAAGGTTACTCTACAAAAAAAAAAATACTGATTTATTTATTTAAAATGTTTATTCCAACATACAACTCCACAGAAACACAGGGCAGCGTATGGCATTTTAAAAAACATGGTGAATGTAAAAGCAGGAGAGGCAGGGTTAGCATTTCTTCTTAAAGACCCAATGCTATAAAACACACGACTCAAAATATTCAGCCATTATGTGACCAGGGAGCACACTTCCACTGCCATTTTGTGTGTTCTTTACAAAACATGTCTCAGACCCTCTGCATCAGCCTTTGCCAGTCGGGTGCCCTCAGGTGTGGTGGGGGTTGTAGTCAAAAAAATCTGCAGGGCAACAGGCAAACACAGCTCTATACACTAGCGTGGGATCTCCTGAAAATATTAGTGCCCAACTTTCCTCCAGTTCCTATTCTAATACAAGCAGAACTGTGTCACCTATTGACTGGCTATGGAAAGTCCTGACAATTTGTTTGTTTGTTTGTTTAAGGTATTTATATATTGCTTAATTACTGAAGTATCGAAGTGGCGAGTCTCCTTTTGAACTCTTTCTCATGGTGAAGAATCTGCTCTTGGTCTCCTCCACTTCTTGCAAACCACACTGCTTGTTCATGCAATAAACCTCAGACGTGTTGATATGCTGCTTTTTAAAACCCTCTTTGAGCAGTTCACACATGCATCACTTGGTTACTTGCAGTTGAATGTGTGAACTTACGCCACTGAATGCCATCGGGGTTTTTTGCAGGTTCTTTCTGTGGTGCCTCGTTTTCATGATTATAACAAACATATAATGGCTCATCTACAGACTTGATTATGTGAATAAGTTCCATATTAGACAGCTGTTCTCTGTCTTCTATTCAGGTGTCTGGGCTGAGGGATCTACAATCTTTTGTTTCAAACAACTTCCTCAAAAGTCTACTTATGTTCTTTACTCATGATTGGTCATTAAACCCCAAGCTTTCAATGCCAGGCTCTTAATGTTCACATCTTTTATCCCAGTAGGCACAGATTATACACATTCATCATCATTTTAGGCTTTTATTAATAAATATATCAAGCTGTCCTAAACAACTTAATTTCTCACATATAGGATATAATTTAGCATGAGGTCACTCTGTTTGCACCATCAGAATTCGTTGTGCAGCTTGACATTTAAAATGGATAAAGAACTAACAGAAATAAGAGACAGCACTTAGATTTGCTAACCAGTATTAAAATGTGCTGAATGTCAAGTGTTCTGAAAATGCTCTCATCAGAGTAAAGAGATGTTGCTGTATTTTTCTTGGGTCATTGTGCCATTACATAGGCATAATGTGTTCCCTTTATTTTTTTAAAAAAATCAATCCACATGTTTTGTTAAATGGGAAAAAATCTCTTTTAAAATTAAGTTGCTTCAAGTGGTGTTTTGGCATTTAATGCACAGAGTTATAAAAATGCTCTGCAAGTAGAAGAAATCAATTGTTGCTATGCAACTTGAACAAGATAATTGAGAAATGTCTTTCAGAATCCTCATTATTATGGTTATTAGTTCCCCTGATTTCAGGTGTTTGCTAAATGGGAAACATTTTCATCCTGAGAGTAGTTTCCAGTGATGTGTCAATACTGCCAGTCAACTTTCATTTTAGACCCCTGTTGGTAATGTTTAAGTGTACTTCAGCCACTTCCCTGACCTGCACATGCAACATATAATAAACACTTGGGCTGCACTTCAGCAGTGATGAGGTCCACTTCTTTACCAGCACAGAGGTGATGTCCTGATAGGAAAAACACCATTATCCTGATTTGTATACACAGAAGGGGTGCTGCCCACACATTTCACAGGGTTAAAAAGCCTGATCTGGGAGCTGAGGCTGTGCTCCCCTCTTTCCCTGAAGAGATGTCCAGCAGTACTCAATCTGACTGGGGTTGGGGTTCTTTCTAGGTTGGGCATCAGCCCAGCAAAATGAGCATAGCAGAGGGCAAGGGCACATTTAAAAGGCACCAAGTATAAGCCCTGCCTGCCAAGGAACTATTGAAGGTGCATTTAAAGACTCCTGATAGTCCTTTGCCGCCATGTTCCTTTTCACCCGTGTCTTCAACTTGCTCCACATTTGACATTATATCAAGTGTGGGGAACGTGGGTATGGCTTGTACCAAACTGCCTTGTGGGCCAAATCTGTACAGCTGCCAGGTTGAAAGGTTGGAGCTCCCCCACTGCTTTTCTGTGCCAAAAAATGTTGGCATTTCTCGTAAATGTTCATGAAATTCTCATAATGAGAGCTTGAGAGTGCGTCAAGGTGTGAATCTCTGATTAGAAAGCTGCAATAACGAGATCATCCTTTTGTGTCGGCTCCAGTCATTCTGCTAATTTGCCTTTGAGATATAATCAAAATAATGCTTTTCAGAGCAAGCAAAAGTTCTGGGTGTGCTCTCACTTCCTTGAGCAATGAGAAATTCCTGAGGTTACGTTACAGTGCTTAGGTTCTGTTGGGAGAGAGGGGGAAAGAATAGTGGAGACTATTTTCACCTATGCAAATGGAAGCAAAGAGGCGTATTTAACAGTTTTTAAGATTTCCAGAAAAAGCCCGTACTTCACCTCCCACAGACAAATGTCCCACCGTTCCCTCTCCCCAAATTTGTTCTTCAGACTGGCTTCAAGCTGTTTCTTTGCATTGCCTTCTAGCTCTGAGGGGTGTTGCATTTTGGAGGCGAGTGTCATCGGGGAACAAATCCCTGAACCCATTTAGGCAACTCTTTAGGCAAAATTGCTGTGTTAATGATTCACTCTTATCAATACAAGCCATATTCAGATCATTCAAAATAATATGTTGGTATGCACTTAAGTTCTATTGAAAACAATTGGAATGGAGCTTAGACTGCAGTCCTATGTACACTAACTGGAACTGAGCATCATCAAGCAGGGAGGTACTTGTTTCCAAGTAAACATGCATACGATTAGCTGGCTGTGTGAAGCTTAGAGACCAGTGGTGCATCAGGCACTTCAGATGGCAACAACAGCTATCTATATCTGTGTGTATTCATACAATATTGCTGATAGCTTTTATATTTCTCTGTGATTAGCGTTATATATATATTATGGTTTTGCATGCTTTGTATATTTCATACTAATGAAAATGTATAGATATAAATAGATACATAAAGGCTGTTCATCTTGATCAACATAATTTTTTACCACCACCTTTTTCTGAATTGGGTGCCTGTACATTCAATGTAAAACAAGACACGAGTTGAACAGATACTTACTGACACCCAGGTTTTTCGCTTTCTAGATCAAAGCTGACAGAGCAAAGGAACAAGCTCATCACAAAGAGGAGATTCTCAGCCTCAAAGAGGAAGCCAGAATGGAACTAGAAATTGAGAAACAAAAGCATCAGGAATTGATTGCAAAATATCAGAAAGATCATGATGACCAGCTACACCTTAAGGTTTTAGCAACTAGAAATAAACTGCTTTGGGATTTTGACAAATGCACTGGGCAGGGGGGAATTCACTTAATTTCATCATGTAGATCAAATGATACCATGGGGTGGTTAGACACAGTCAGGGTGTTAGACACAAACAGTGTCACAGTCTAGGTTTTGAAGATTTAGAGCTGACATCAATAAACAATCCCAGAATCAATAGTTATTGTTGACATGGGCAAGCAGCAAAAGAGTGTTTTAGTTACAGCATGTTGCTCAAACTGGACTTGTTTATACAGTCAAGACGCCCAGTTTGTCATTTCTGAGTTGTAACCCTGTCTACAAAATTTGAGGAATCCCTGGGAGTCTCAGGCACACCCTTTTGCGACTCCCTTCGGACTTTTACAGATCACAATGTTCTTCTGTGTGACTGTGAAATCCATCCATCAGAGGCAGCAGCTCTGCTGTTAAACACATTTATCCCACTTCAGAAAAGAAATGAATCAGGAACCCTCTTTCCATTCATTTTACTTCTTAAAGCTCTGGCCCTTGAGGCTGATACTTCAAAGAGTCCAAAGTGACTTCTATGGTGGCTGTCCCAGGAAAACTGATCATGTAAACAGGGTAATTCTCACATGTCTATGTGCTTGAAGTAAATTCTGATTATCAAATGATAAAAGAATGTGCAATCAATCTAATGCAGTGTTACATTTTGGTATAAGCCCAACATTCCTAACCCAATTTTTATTTTATTGCTCTGGCTTCTCCTGTTTTGAAAATGCATAAAGATAATATTTGGGGCCGGGAAGGGGGAAGTGATCAAAGTTCAACAGAGGAGAATATGCAGAAAGTTCCAGGTTCCATCACCAATAGTGCTGGACCCAAGTATCTTCCTGGTGATTTTTGTAAGTTTTGGAGAGGGAATGAACTCTTCCCCTAATCCAGTTGGCTGGAGGTGGGGGAAAGCAAATTCTTCACATTTTTGTGAGGAAGAGGTGTGTCTTACCTTTTGTATGCAAGGTGGCAAGGAGTTTCTTCCTTCTACACCCGCCACCCTCAAAAAAGGACATTTCCTCTTCAATGAAAGAGAAGCTGGCTGGGAAGAAGATAGGATTAGGGCTGCCATATGTCCAGAATTTCCCAGTCATAGCCAGGAATTGCCCGTCAGAAATAGCGTCCGGGAGGAATTTGCAGAAATCGGTAAAAACGTCCGGGGAAACCTGAGCATATATAGCAACTTTGCCAAAAAACAAACAAACCCCTCAACAACATTTGTGTCTGAATTTTCATTTTTTGAAATACAGCAACCCCAAGTAAGACCGGAAAAGTAAAGGAAGCTGAGAAGCCATTGGCAGCCACCTCTGTAGAGGGGAACAGCCACTAACTTCTCTCACAGTCCCCGCCATGCCTTTGTGCAGCACTGCAGCTCACTTGGCAAGGATCACCTCAGAATTTCTGGATTTGAGAAGCAGGATCTGCTTTGCAGAGCTTGTCATTTGCTAAGATCAGACTGGCAGTCACCGGGAACAAGGCCTTTTCATTAGACAGGCTCCATTATGGAAATGCCTCCCTGAGAAAATCCAGCAGCTAACATCTTCACCTCACACAGAGTCTTCAGACATGTCACAAAGGCTTGTTTGTTTGTTTGTTTGTTTGTTTGTTTGTTTGCTTGCTTGCTTGCTTGCTTGTTCTGCAAGGCTTTCTATGAGCAAAACTTTCTATCTCAATGCTGACTTCTGGATACTTAAAACTTTTCTACTACATTATTTATGGATCTTTTTAGTTCTTCTCCATTTATTTTATTCGTTTATTGGAAAACAGAGTAAATTAATGAATACAATATATAACATAATAAATATTCCTTGTTCATTCATTTGTGATCTGTCCTTAATCTAGTGCAGTTTGCTCTCTCTCTTGTCCTATTGCAGGAATACACTTACATAAAGAACAGGCGTTCCCACACAACTGTTTATCGTGAACTTGGATTTAAACAGATATTATATATGTATATAGTTTTAATTCTGTCATGGTTTAATTGTTTTTAATTATTATTATTTTCTTTGTTTTTTGCAATTATTGTTTTTATCTTTATCTTGAGTCCCATTAGGAAAAAGGCGAGGCAATAATAATAATAATAATAATAATAATAATGCATATTTTTGGCATCTTCCACAAAACATTATCCTCATCAAGATGCTGTCCCATGCCCACACTTTAAACCAGATATGCCATTCTGCTTTTCCTTTCAACATCCATTCCCCCCCCCCCCCCCGAAAAGATAAATCCTGATTAAATGGGAAAATAATACTTGATGGCATTTTAAGGAAGACAATATTGTGTGGGTCCATGGTGTAAAATGTGCAAGCATCAAGTCCACAATAAACTGGAAAAAACCCACCCCTTTTTAAAGAAAAAAGGCTACACGTTTTATCTGAACTATTGTTAGTACTGCTGATTTATGAAGTGATGATTTCACACCTTTCTCCATCTTTTGAAACCTCACTTAACCCTATTGAAAATGTGTTTAACCAAAGGGGTGCCTTGCCATCACGCCTTGCAAACCAAGGAATGTCATTATTTGTCTTTCAGATACCTGCATTGATATCCAGTGCCACGAATAACCTGAAGATGGAAGTGGGCACCCTTGAAAAGAAACTCTGCGAAGCCCAGATCAAGCTTACAGAGAAGCACCGAGAGAGAGAGGAGGAATGGCTAAGTTTAAAAAAACAAGTTGCCGTGCTTGAGCTCCAGCTGCAGGAGGAACAGAGCGCCCATCATTCAGTGACAGAAGACATGACAGAAGAAATAAAGAAGAAAACTTATGAGCTGGAAAAACTGACTCAAGAGCAAACGCAGTTGATTCAGAAAATGAGTCAGGTTCAAGAGGAGGTATGAATTCAACCAGGGTTCACAATTGAATGTCTCATCTCTTAAGTCCTTTTCGTGCCTTGTCTTGGTTGAGACCTAACCATCCTAGTCCAACAAACTAGGGAGCAAGCCATGAACCTGCACAGTCTTTCTTCCCCAACCTTTTCCTCCTCTCTTGTGTACCTTCCTGGTTGCTTAATGTGTACGTGTTCGTCCAGGACATCAGAGCCAAAAACTAGAATATCTAACCAAGATCAACTTGTGTTTTGATGTCCTGGTATGTAGGGATCTTTCAAAACACAGTTTCCCGGTTTGGACATCATGAGAAACTGTGTTAAGAAATAAGGAAGTATTCAGTTAAGACACAATGGAAGAGATGGAGGGAACATCAGGCACAGAGCTTGTTCCTGGTTGAACAAACAGTGGTTTGTTGCATTAGGATTGTTAAGCCCATTATGTTGAACATGTGGAAGAGGGGAGTGGGGTTGCACATACTGACCTGGCTCCCAAATTCTACATGCTCATTTGACTGTCTGCATCAGTGTAGTAGGGTTCTCCCCACGTCCTCCAATACTTAAGAAACCTGCTTTCCCAGAAAGCCCTACAAGTATACCATAGTACATGCATAAGATATTTGCTGGGAGGAGCGCAGAGAGAAGAAACACCATGGTGCATCTGTAGCAGCACATCCAGATGCCTTCATCTGCCCTAGCTACAACAAAACATGTCTCTCCCATATTGGTCTCTACAGCCACAGCAGACACTGTAACCTTCCAACAGTTTGTTTTCATCCACAAAGGCGCACTCCTTCATTATCTCCCAAGACAGATGGATGCCAACCAAGTTCTTTGCAAACAGTCAGGCACAGGGATGTCTAGAGCAGGGGCACTGCACAATGCTGCTGACTTTCAAATGTTCAGAGCAACATGCAAAAAGGTATCATTGCTCGGCACTTGAAAGCACCCATAGTTGTCTGAATAGAACTGGCTCCACTGCTAAGTGTCATGTCAGACGAAACAAATTTTTTGGAAGAGGTACATCTTTGTGTAGCATTTGAGCTGCAGTGACTTTCTTTTTAAAAAAATAGATTTATTAGGTTTTTGCAAAAAATAAAAGTACATAACCACCACAGAAGTAGAAAAAATGTAAAAAGAAATAAAGCATAATCAAAAGTAACACATAGAACAGATCAAAACACAAAAATATAAAATACAGTAAAGAAAAATTCCACCCAACCAAGTACAAAAACATAAAAACTCCAACTTTTTCGATCATACTTAATTAACTTCCTTTCTTGACTTCCTCACGCCTCCCTTTTTTGTGTTCCTCTTTACCCAATCAGATACAGCAAATCCTTACCCTCTTTCAGATCTCATTTCTAATTATTAAGTTCATTCTATTATGTCACCAATCTTTTCTCCTCGTACTTAATCACCTTTATAATATTGAGCTGCAGTGACTTTCACACATTTGCTGCCATCAAGTGATGAGCCATTGTGAGTGAACTCATCCCTCGAGCATGTCTGGTTTGCAGGATACAACCAGGAATATGGGGAATTGATCCAAGCCCAAGAGTATGAGGAAAGATCTAAGGAAACCTTTCTATTGGGACATATTCGTGGAATTTTATCAGCTTATAGAAACAGCAACAATGATGCAGTAAAATCCATAGCAACATCATTCCTGAATGAGTGTCGTCTGGCCCCGGGGTGAAGACATCCTTTGTGGTAGCAGTGTCATGCTGCAGATTGACCAAGGTTGTCTCACTCTGCGCATGACCCTCAACAGAAGCTGTGTCCACATTTCTCCCCGCTCCCGCTTCTCTTCCAACAAAGAGCACATATCCTTTTGAAGTCTCCAGGGAGTTCTCTGCTAGCCGCAGACAAAGTGCCCCAGACACAATAAAAGTGCCCTGTGAAATGTAGCTGTCAAGTTCAGTCAGACTGTGGTAGTGACCTTGAATCTTGCAAAATATAGTAGGAATAGTAGTACATAGGCCAGAACAAGACATTCCAAAATAGAATATTCCAAAATACAATAAACTCCAAAGACTCAGCTGTGGGTGGGAATTATGAGCCAGATGTCAAAAATTATCAATCCAAATGGGACGTGCTAATTTTCCTTGTGATAACTGATTGGATTACTTATTAAAAGTAATTTGTACCCCAGTTTTTGGTTTTTAAAAATGCCCAAGGTAGCTTATAATAAAATAATTAAACAGTGAAAAAATCAAAACCCTAATACACCCAAAAAGAAGCTAAGAACTGGGAGGTTTCTAAAGAATATGATTTAAATAGCTCAGATTCCTGAGAGTATAAAACGTTTGAGAAGCCAAACACCAAAATCAAAAAGAGTTCACAAAATGGCAGCCACCTGAGATCAGGCAAGATAAGCCTATTCAGGGACATAGGCCATCTCCAGGTGATTACATCCCTTTCTACAAATTCATGCCATATTTTGGAAAGGGTACTGCAGATAAGGCAACCTAGGAGCCAAACAAGACAATATCAGTGTCTTTAGCCCTCATGTGAATAAGCCCTTTTCTAAAACATGCATAGCCAGCATGGATGCAAAGGGGCAATTCAGATAGGGACCATAGTGAGATCCTCTGCCACCGTACTGATCAATGGATAGAAACAAAAATCAGGTATGGGGAACCTGTGGCCCTACAGATGTTGTTGGACACCAACTCCCATCAGCCCCAGCTGATGGCCAGCCAGGATGGGAGTTGTAGTCCAACAACAACTGGAGGGCCACAGGTTCACTATCCTAGTCCTAGGGGAAAGAGATAGAAGCATGAGGGTTAGGTTTTATCCTTTTGTTTGGGTAAAATGATGGCATGTTTTGCTAAATCTCCACAATCCAGATATTTCCCTTTGTGTGGCATTAGAACGAAGGTAGACAGGTGCAAGCTACACCTGCTGGAATTTCCTCTTCTGTACAACTGTTAATGGTGTAGACCACCCTAATGATGTTATGCAGTCAATAAGAGAGAAAGTCCTTGATTCATATCTCTTTTTAAAAAAGCAAACCCAAAATTTTGCTAAATACAATATCGAATTGAGAGCAAACATAAACAGATACAACTAGGCCATATGGTACTGACCCATGTGAGTTTGGGTAGCTTTTTAGCTCATCATAAAACTCTGCCACTAAAATAAATATGTTTATCTCTGAGACTGTACCATATGCCCCCCTGTCTCCCACTGGAAGGTGGAAAAGTTGAGCCATTCAAATAGACATTTGCAACCAGAGGCTGTTCAGTTTTATTTCTTGCCTCAAACTTTCTTGATCTTGATTGCAGGGTGGGAGCTGGTAAATTTTGGGGTATTGATGAAAGAGTGAATATATCACCTTTAAATATTTTAGAACCACCTTTGCTTTTAAAATTGCTTGATGTGATTTTGTCTCTCTCAACAAGGTCTTATTTTGGATTCATACTAAAATAGACCTCATTATTCAGATTCAGATTGAAATAGGACTACTAATGAAATCAGACTGAGCTCATAATTTAGAATCAGATCCTTCACAATGTCCTTGACTCTATTGGGGTTTGTTTGCTTTTAATTCTTTATAAAATGCAAAACCATCTGACGCTTTTCCAGCCCTTAATGCTCAATGGTTATTGCATGCCAAGGCCCCATGACCCACAGTTACTTAGCAGATAATAAACACATGTACACAAGTATTTTGGCTTATGGGTTCAAATAGGCCACAATTTTATTGGTTACAGATGTGAGTGATTTGGCTTAGGCATTGGGTGAAGCCAGGCTGTATTTCGACTCCCACCTGTCTGCAGGGAGTCCAACTAAGAGTAAATCACCAATAAGAGGAGCCCTATAACTTACATAAAATAGGGCCACCCCGAGGGGTCCCCATTGGGTTCGTGGCAGGGTCCTAGCCATAGCTGTCAACCTTCCCTTTTGGGGGGGGGGGATTCCCTTATTCCAGCGCTGTTTCCCACTGCTTCCCGCTACTATTCCGGATTGTTAGATATCCCATAGACTGTCCCCGGGACAGGTGAGGCTGCTGGTCCCTTATTTTCAAATCTGAAAGTTGACAGCTGTAGTCCTAGCCCACGTCCGGGCATCAGACAGAAGCCACACCCTCGGATCCATTTAAAGATGAGCGGTCTTGCTGCAATGAAGGTGAAGGTAGATGTGTGTGTTAAAAAAATTCCAACTCACTCCTTCCAAGGGCTTGAGGCACTTAGACATCGCCAAAGACATTTCTGAACCATGTGAGCTTCCTGGGGGGGAATATATGGCCTTTGCATTTCTGTTGTCAGCAAATCTAAGTGCTATACAGTTGCTGGAAAAGGCATCCAACTGACATTCAGTTCAATGTGGCTTGCACAGTATAATTCTTAATGCTGGGTTACGCACTATGACTCAGGAAAAAGGGTTTTGCTCCATTAAATGCAGCTTGAATATCTAGTATCATTGTGGATGTTTTCCTCTACCATTATCATCCTTTTCTCATTTAAACTTAACCACAATTCTGTTGAGAAAAGGGGTTGAAAATAAAATGGACAACCCAAGGCAGATTTATAAAATTATGAATGATGTAGACATAATTCATCTTGTTTATTTTTTGTTTATTTAATTTACAGACCATTTAGAGAGAGAGAGTGTATGAATGAGACACATATACACACACATAATAAGTACAATGGTACCTTGGTTTACAAACTTAATCCGTTCCGGAAGTCCATTCTTAAACCAAAGCATTCTTAAACCAAGGCATGCTTTCCCATAGCAGCGGGGGACTCAATTTACAAATGGAACACACTCAACAGGAAGCGGAATGTGTTCTTATTCCAAGGCAAAGTTCACAAACCGAAACACCTACTTCCGGGTTTGCTCATAAACTAAGCTGTTCTTAAACCAAGGTACCACTGTACAATAAAAACCATGTCAAATAATTTACATAAAGGAACAAATGTTCAAAGAATATCCATACAGATAAAACCAGAGAGCATTAATAAGGCAGCATAATGAAGATTATTTAAGCAATATAGCACACTTTCATGCAACTTGCCAATCTCACTCAGCAGTCCGCACAGCCACCAGAACCTTTCACTGCCTCGTACATTTTGTCTTATTGACCAGCCACTCAAACATAAACTACTCACTTTCAACAATATCACAACTTGCATACAAAGGATTACTGCCAAGGACCATATAACACTGGTCCATTTGCTCCCAGTACATTTTTGAGCACAATTAAAAATGTTGGTATTAACCTTTAAAGCCCTAAACAGCCTCAGTCCTGTATACCTGAAGGATCACCGCCAACCCCACCGTTCACCCCGGACACTGATGTCTAGCTCTGAGGGCCTTCTGGAGGTACAGGGAACCAGGCAGAGGGCCTTCTTGGTAGTGGCATCCACCTTGTGGAACGCCCTCCCATGAGATGTCAAGGAAATAAACAACTATTTGATTTTTAGAAGACATCTGAAGGCAGCCCTGTATAGAGAAGCTTTTAAAGTTTGATGTTTTATTGAGTTTTACATATTTTGTTGGGAGCCACTCAGAGGGGCTGAGGCAACCCATTCAGATGGGTGGCATATAAATAAAATTGTTGTTGTTCCCTTGATTGGGACACTATCGGTTAGAATAGCATTAACTTTTTTGCTGCTGCATCACAGTGTTGACTCCTGTTATGTTTGTGGTCTACTAAGACCCCTAGATCCTTTCCACATGTACTACTGGAAAGCCAGGTTGCCCCCCCCCCCCCAATCTTATATTTGTGCAGCAGGTTCTTCTTGCCTAAGTTACCTTTTGACTATGTGGGGTTTTTTTTGTATATTTGGTATTTTAAAAAATGAACAGTGGTATATAGTATTTTAATCAAGCTATATCCAGGGACAGTTTTGTGTCTAGCCAAAGAACCAAGTGGAGCAAGCATTTCCAAAAAAGCAAACCTCTTTTGAAGCTGAGGTGAGTTTCAAAAGCAGTTTGTGATGCGTCATGGCACTCTGCACTGTTCAAAGGAAAGACAGTTTTAGAGAGCCCTGAGCGCATCTGAACTCTAAAGTACCTCTCTGCATCCCAGGCACAGATGTTCTGTCACCACACCCAAGGCAGAAGAATGCGGCAGCCAATACTTTTACTGACATGAATACGTTGCTTATCTGTTTTCAAGCGTTTCAGCACATAATGCGTAGTCGCTTGTGCACTCTGTTCCTTGAGTCCTCTACGTTTTAAGAAGAAAGCGCACAATATTTATACCTTTCCTTTTTGTCTTCCCTGACAAATGCCTTATGAAATATGTGTTTCTTTATGCTCGCAGAATGCTCTTCTCCAGGACACAGTGCGCAGGGAGTGTGAGGAACGGTATGAGCTCACCGAAGCCTTGGCTCAAGCCAAAGAACAAGTCGTGGAGCTAAAGAAACTCGGTGGAAACTTCCAATTGTCACAGTGTTCTCTCAGTCAGGGCAGCCTAACCTCCGCTGCATTGGTCAGCAATCACGGGCAGAGGAGCCCAAACTGTGGGAAAGGAATAACATTCTCGGGACACTGGGGGATTTCAAGAGCCACTAAAGCACCGCTCTCGAATAGGTACAAAAGCAGCATGAACGCAAGCTTGCCTGCTCTGCCTGCGCTGCAGTCCCCAAGCAGAAAAACATCTCTAGATGAATCTAGGAAGAGAATCACAGCAGTTCTAAAAAGACAGATGAGTGAGCTGTGATGAGTCAAGGACTGCTCTCTCTCTCTCTCTCTCTCTTTTATTGAGAAGAGTCAGGAAAAAACCAGTGGCATAGGTCATTAGGCCACCTCAGTGTGGCCCACAGGGGAAAATACCGGATTTTACTGTTGGGCAATTAACATGTTTCTAGCACTGAGTGTTGTTTTATATACAAGCAACATCAATTTTTTTAAAAAATAATTTTTATTGGTTTACAACAAAAACACATAATAATTTCACATCCAATTTTTCACAAATTATTTCTTTTCTGGACTTCCTTCAGCTTTTCCGTAAATCATCCATAGTCATTATTTAAGTTACGCATTCCTTAGGTTTGTATTGTCATTATTTAAACCTTTCTTTTTCTATTCCCTTTAAACAATACTTCTCAAATTTCACAGTGCTTCTTTAACAAGCAACATCAAATTAAGCTAAGCAGTGGTTTTTAATCTCACACATGTTTATGTTTTATACTGAAATCATGAATCGGCATTTTGCTTAGTAAATGCTGGTGACTTAGGTCTGGTTCCGACTAAAGTAGCAATCTTGTGTATGGGCTTCCGCCTGCAGATGGGGCTTCACGTAAAGGATAAACTGAAGAGCAGGGTGGGAATGTTTCCCTACAGCAAAGTAGATGTCAGGGGTGTCAAGCCTAGCCTTGTTCCTGCATGTAGAAAACTAGTGTGGCAAGGAGAAGACTGAGCTAAAACATTCGGGTGTGTACAGGATATGTATTCAGTCTGAAGTGGTACAATGCAGACACAGATATAGCACGTTGATGAGAATGAGGCCTCTCTACAACGGGTGTAGAGGATATAGTAAATTGATTAAAGTATTTCACACCTACACTATCCTGAAGTGGTATTTTTCACGCTGCGTGCCTCCATTGTTAAAAAGTTAATAAAAACATGCAAAATTTCCCCCCACCTCGCAACCTCTGATTTTGTCCTACTTCGCATGATTGTACTGTGGTGGAATTGCTCTGTTCAAACAAATAGTATTCGTAAAGGACCAGTATTTCTCATTCTGACTTTGAGGTTAGATGTGCAAATAGCCAAGCACTGCAGAATGAAGAGAGGTAGCAGAATATTTGCCTGAGGAATAAACAAACTGCTTGTGGGGCAAAGGAAACTACCGCAAATTTTTAAAAACATCGCACTGAGCGGAAGCCAAATGACCTGAAGATGTTGGTGGTGGCTCAGCGATGAGCTGAACAGCCATAAGTTGTATAATAACAGCAAAATTGTTGGAAGATTTTGCTAAATGAGTGTCAGGAAGCAGCAGAAGCAATAGTTTCAAAAGTTCATCTTACAAGCAAATAAATTTGTCTGTGTGTGTTTATTTTCAACACCTCCACTGCTCTGTACCAACCATATGTGTCCTACTGAGATGCCCCCATCAAACCTAGATTCTATTAAACATGAAGAATCCTATCAGCCAGAACTAGCTTTATCACAATGTTTTCTTCTTCATGTGGCCAGTTATATTATTCACTAAGTTAAGGCACTTTCAAATTTGGTACTGTTTGTGGCACAAACTGTTTGACAGCAGAATAGCATATTACAAGGAGCATGGTTTTATTCTGGAATGTTCCTTTTAGTAAAGGCACATTTTAAAAACAAAAAAAAGGCTCCCTCTGTAACTATCGTATCTTTGAAGTGCTCTGCCGAGCGGTGCAGCTAGATTTCACTAACAAGTGTGTGCCATCTCAGGAATGAAACGGGAATTGTTTCCTTTTAATTCCTTTCTGCTTTTACCTGAAGACCGAAGCTAAAAGAAGCTGGAATCGTGGTTAATGGATCCAGTGAATGAGAGGGGAAAAACAAGGCATGTCTGGAGGAGGCAGAAAATATTGCAAGGTATTTTATATTAGGATGGATATTTTATTCTAGGGCATGAAGACACTAGCTTCTAACTAGACAGAAATATAAGAACCTTTTATCAGTCTGATCTTTGGACCCGCTAGGCTGGAGTAAGTGGATTTAATTAGTCATGATGGAGGCAAAGAAGCCATGTCATATTATCCTAAGTGCATGTTTCATGAAAGAATTCTCCATGGAGCTGCTTCTACGGCTGAGGCGATGCTTTTCTGCAATTAGCAGGTGGAATTAGCGCTTAATACAGTGCTATAT
Organism: Podarcis gaigeae; assembly: GCF_964106915.1. NCBI lineage: Eukaryota > Metazoa > Chordata > Lepidosauria > Squamata > Lacertidae > Podarcis > Podarcis gaigeae. The sequence continues at coordinate 80,046,603 of NC_139681.1, forward strand.
TTTCCATCAATTCCTGTCTCCCTAGCATAGCCAATAAATATCCTTCCACAATATTTACTCAGAAGCAAGCCCGATTCAGCAAAAGGCTCTCTGAGATTTTTAATTAGGCATTTCCTGCTTTGGTAGTTGCACGGAAGGTGCCATTTTATGTTAGTCCAACCATCCCAAAAGTGGCACCTCGCTCCTGCAATTTTTTTAAAAAAATATTTCAATTCTAGGCCGGGGGCAACCGGTAGGCCCAGAAGCAGTCTTAGGAAAATAAAATGGTGGCTGCCTGGAGCCTTGCCAGCCATGCGCTAGATGTAAGGGGGGAGAGGAGGGACCCCCACTGCTGCTTCTGCCTGGTAAACCTGGAGGGAAGGACAATGGGGATTCTGTGGAAGGTGACTGAGGGGTGAGGAGAGCAGTGGTGGAACAGGAAAGGCAGCAGCAAATGGATGGGAAGAGTACTTTTTAATAAACACAGCTGCAGGGAGCTTTTCATGTGGGGAGCTAAAGGGGTGAGAGGATGGACCTGTTCCGAAATCAGTGGCTTCAGTGACAGGCTGATGAGCACAGTTCCTTCCACCTGCCTTCCAAGAGGGATCTGACCAAATGCTACATCAGAGACATCGTAGGAAATCTGAAAAGTGGCTCCCAGTCTTGCGCCGGTGGATTGCCTGGTGCTGGAGTGGAGAGGGGGCTTGGGCTGGGCTGGGCTGGGCTGGGCTGGGCTGGGCAATAGCGGGCCTTGGGCAACAGTTGGGTCCTGAGGCCCTGGCAGCTGACTGGGGATGCCTTGGGCGCATGCTAGGCCTGTAAATGTTAATTTACCAGTATTTATTTTTAATCACCCAGCCTCCTACAGCCTGAAGCAGTGTAGTTCACTCTACCAACTCAGAATTCTGTTTTCTTTCAACAAGCCTTGTTGTTTTGCTAATATGTGTTCTTGATTACAGCAACTGGAAGGTATTTATTCCTCCCGTAAGTACCTAGTATGTTGCACACGCTCCAGGAGCAAATAATAATAATGAGTATTCATTTATGCTCAGTCTTCAAAAGCATCCATCATTTTCTGAAGCACATTATAATAATCACCGCCATCTTTTAAAGAGGTTGTTTCAAATGCGCTCTGCCAGGGGCTTTTCTTTTTCTATTTCTTTTTTTGGCAAAAGGTTTCTCTGCTGGAAGTACAATTTGTGCAATGGACACCCTGAGCCCCCAATGTCGTATTGTGAACTCCTCCCTGGGCCATAGAATTGTAGAGTTGGAAGGCACCTGCAGGGTCATTTAGTCTAACCCCCTGCAATGCCAGAATCGCAACTCGATAATACATGAGACACAAAATCTCTCCAACAAGCCACTGCCATTTTACATTGTCTCTGTCCAGCCCTCAAGAGAGACTCTTCTGCCCACTGAGCAAACATAGGGTTACAAATATCGAGTTATTACAATCTTGCCACCCAGAACCCTGTGTTTGTCATGAATTTCTACTGGCACCAGGATAATAAATGACCTGCGTTCTCAATAAATAAAAGGAGGTTCTTTTTGTACCCACAAGGCAGTAAATATCCTGTTATTACAGAGTTACACCGTTATTTAAACTAGAATATGCAATGGGGGAGAAACAAAATTTCCCCGATTATTAGAACAGAAAGTAGAGAGACGTGCACAGGAACTCATGCTGTTTGATGTTTTGCCACTGCTTTAAGTCTAGTAAGCAAGCATCCATTAAAGGTTCGTTTTATAGTTGATGCAGAGCAAGCAGGCCCAAGGAGTTAAAAATATTTCACATAATTCCTTAAGGGACGATGACTGACGCTAACACAAGTCTCAGAATGAAAGCCCAATGTTACTAGTGAACGCTCTGTGCCTATTGCAGGACAGAATGTTTTTTTCGTAGGCTCCCAAAACTCTTGACCCCAAAGGGTTAGTAATACGGCACAGTCTATCCAAAGACACCTAGTTCTGGACTGCATCAGCCCGAAGATCACAGCGTGCTGCGTTATTAGCACAAATGGTTTCACACATGCAAAAATACTGGCTGCAGTTGGCTGCAAAGTCCAGCTCGGAATGAGGAAAGATTAGGGGTGGGGGTTTTCTGCCAGGGCCAGCCCTACCAGTGGACCAAATGAGCAAGATGCCTCTGGTGGCAGGAGCTGGATCTTGTGAGAAGCAGCTATAGTAGTGCCTTCCGTCCTGCCGTTCTCCCTCAGTCCTCCCCAGCCTTTTTCCTTTGCAGGAAAACAGAGCTGGGTGTGTCCTGTCCGGTGCCCTCCAAAGGACCCTTCTGCCATGACACAGTCCCTCTGCGTTGAAGCAAGATTCACCCATCAGTTTAGTTGGCTTGTGAGGCGGGGAATGGTGGCTGCCATTTTGTCTCTTCAGGCAGCAAAATTTTGGGGGGGGCAGCTCTGCATGGCTTCTTCCATCTCACGCTGCAGGAGACTGACACAGCGTGAACCAACAGCATTGCCTTCTTAGACATAAATTATATTGTTACCAGAGGTTCATCACATCATAAAAGTAAAGGGACCCCTGACCATTAGGTCCAGTCGTGGCCGACTCTGGGGTTGCGGCACTCATCTCGCTTTATTGGCCGAGGGAGCTGGCGTACAGCTTCCGGGTCATGTGGCCAGCATGACTAAGCCGCTTCTGGCGAACTAGAGCGGCACATGGAAACACCGTTTACCTTCTACTTGCACTTTGATGTGCTTTTGAACTGCTAGGTTGGCAGGAGCAGGGACCGAGCAACGGGAGCTCACCCCGTTGCGGGTATTCAAACCGCCGACCTTCTGATTGGCAAGTCCTAGGCTCTGTGGTTTAACCCACAGTGCCACCCGTGTCCCTTCATCACATCATATTATTGTTTAAATAACCTTTACATTCTAAATCCTGCTCATTTTGGAAACTTGAATGTGTTCGTCGAATGATGGGTTCCCATTGGCGAGGTTGGGAGGGCAATTAACTTGGACCTCATTTGCTTCTTAAGTTAATAAATACCAGCATTTGAGGATTCACTGCATGGAGTGTTCCATTTTTTATCTTATATTCTTGGCTACCAAAACTCGTTTTCCTCATCTGAGGCTCCTAAGTACACGAAGAAGCGTTCTTGATCTCAGGTGTTCCTTCTTGCATTTCCAGGGCTGCATCAAAGTGAAAATCTCTATCACCTCTCCAGGCCGGTCCTAGTACATTAGGTAGATTGAGGCTGGCACCTCAGGTGGATGATTTTGGGTGTCGTGAAAGGGCGGTGGGGGGGGGGACCCAATTTCTTATTATTGTCTAGGAAAGGAGAGAGGTGCTTGTGGGATTTTTCTGTCTCAAACTGTCCTTGGGTGCTTTCTGCTGGTGGGAGCGGGTAGCATTTGCGATTCTGCCTCAAGCAACAAAATGTCTTGGACTGGCCCTGACTCTGTTGAGAAGTTGAATCTGTGTTGGGTTGGGCTGCTTCCCAATACTATGTTTATACCTAGTCTGCATAACTGAGGTACCCCTTCCACCAGGAAATGAGGAAATATAATTAAGTAAGCTTAGTATTTGGTACTTGTTACCTTTTACCTTACTCGTTACCCCATGTTGTCCTCTATTAGCTTTATGCTATGTTTTACTTGTATTGTTATTTTGATTGATTTTAGAAATTTTCATTAGTGTGTTTCAATATGTTGTACGGTAAAGGGCAGTACAGTCGTACCTTGGAAGTCGAACGGAATCCGTTCTGGAAGTTCATTCGACTTCCAAAACGTTTGAAAACCAAAGTGCGGCTTCTGATTGGCTGCAGAAGCCCTGTCAGACATTTGGCTTCCAAAAATAGTTCGCAAACCGGAACAGACACTTCCGGGTTTGCGGCATTCGGGAGCCAAAACGTTCGGGAACTAAGCTGTTCGACAAGGTATGACTGAATAGACAAATTGTATCTTGTGCAGAAGAAGTTAGGTGCCTATTAGCTTTTGACTTTTGAACAGAGGAAAAAATGTCTGTGGCAACACATGCCACAAAAGCCAGCCGAGGGAATGGCCCAGAGATCACCTCAGAGCAGGTGTGAGGACCCTTCGGCCCTCCAGTTGTCACTGAACTATAACTCCCAACATCCTTGGCGCTTTGTCATGCTTGCTGGGGCTACTGGGAGTTACACTTCAGCAACATCTGGAGTGCCAAAGGTTCCTCATGCCTTAAAGAACGGAAAGGGCCCTTTAGCATCCGGTACAGCTTTCTTGCTTCATTTGGAAAGATGAAGGTTTGACGTGTTTTCCTTTTCTGGCATAGCATATACCGTTCCGTCTTTGTACCTCGCAATCTCTTCTTGAAAACAGGACTGGGTATTGTATTTGGTGCACGATTCAGAGTCCAGCTCTTGTTAGAAAATTTGAGAAAGAGCACTTCCCCCCTCAAAGTTATGGCACAGCTGCCAGTATGTTGGGTTCTCCTTGATTACCTCGCAAGCAGTCCTTCAGCGCGATGCTTTAACGACAATGTAGGTTGTTAAGTCTTCTAATTAAAAGGAACGAGTTACTTGGGGGCCATTCCAAACATCAGCTTGCTGAGAGCATAATGAAGATGACATAATGGAACCATAAAAATGTCAAAGGAAAGGCTTTAGAGGTCATTATTGGCTGTAGTTCAAGGAAGGACATGCAATGCACTCTGCATTTTCCTGTGCAACCTGGGTAGGAGATGCTTGTCAAAATGTCTTCTTTATTTCTTGCAGATGCGATAAAAAAAGGGGGGGGGACCCATATTGATTCCAGGCATCAAGGTGTGGGGAGATATTTCGGAGCTTTTGAATGTCTCAATTGCAGCAAAACGTTGACGAACAATTTAGCATAAATAGGCATTTGATTACATTGAACACATTCCGAATCAAAAGGCCAGCTGCAGGGAACAGCATGATAGAAAAAGGTCTTTAAAGCTCTCCTCGGATTTTTTGCTTTTGTGTGTGTGTGTGTGAATGTGTAACAAAGTTTCAAAAGGAGGATTGTGTATGAAAGTCAGAGTGAAATAAAAGCATTGATTGTAAAGAGGTCCCCACCTGTCTCATTCTGGACGTCTGGTTTTGGCACCTGCGGCCGTTTGCAGTCAACAAATGGTACCCCATAGATAGAGGTCAGGATCTTGTTTGCTTTCATTACTGTGCAAATCAAGTCTGCTCCTATACAAATGCTTGACACTTGTGCAAAATCCCAGAGCCATTTACAAGGGGGAGTTGAAACTGCAAGAAGAGAAGCATCTGTATGCAAAGGATTACCAAGGCCTGACACTGGAAATCCTCAGCAACATTGAGATAAAGTCTAGGATTGCAGATCAGCCAGCATTTCCTGGGCCAAGCAGTAATACCATGTTCTGCCAGACAACTCATACTGGGAAGCCATAAATCTCTATAGTCTCTGCTTATATACCACTCAAGTTTGGCCATCACTCAGCATTGGAACATCCGCTTTGCATGCAAAAGGTACTTTTTTAATCCCCAGTATCTCTAGGTAGGGCTGGGAAACAGTCTTGTCTAAAGCCCTTGAGAGCTGCTGCCAGTCAGAGTACACAGTGCTGAGCCGAAGGGACCAAAAGTCTAACTCGGTATAGAAGGCAACCGATTGCGTTCCTCCATATGATTTACTAGGCTCCATCCTAAAGGAGACAGAGACATTTCCAGGGGGGAAACGGTGGTTGTTTTTAATCAAAGCATTAAAATATTAAAAGGTAATAAAGCAAAATGGGGAAAAACTAACCCATGCTTGCGAACACAAAATTGAGCTCATATCTCAATAAAAATGTGAAGGTGCCTCTAGTGGCTGCTTACATATTGCCAAAGAAGAGGATGCAGCATTGCACAAGAAAAGCATATGCTAATTTATCCTTACACAGTAAATATAACAGAAAGCCCTTGGCTGGAGAGCCTCTGAGAAGAAATGGCTGTTCAAGCCCAATTGCAAAAATAAACAGAAGAGCCCACCTTCCTCTTAAAGGCTGCTTCACTCTGCCATGTCCTTTTTAATCAAAGCGTTACCTTTATATTTTTAGATGCAAATTTAGAAATTTAAATATAAATACAATACCTGTCACCAGAGAAGGGGGACACTGAGACCAGGTGACCTATGAAGCCTGTTTAGTTTGCTGTCCAAGTAATAACTACTAGGGCTACTATTTGGCTGAAGCCCATATCCTAAACCAAACTGGTTCTTTTTGGAGGGATCCGGGTCTCATCTGAGTTGGGATGAGTTGAGACAGCTCTTGATCACAACTGGTCGTGTTGAATGGCGTGGAGCCATCTGGGGCTGTCAGGGGCAGAAAGTAAAGTCAGGTGTGAGTGAGAACAATGAGAAACAATGAAAAGTAGCTGCATCTTTGTGGGAGAAAGTCGGGGCCAGTCCTCCTTCCCCCAGAAGCAACACAGTGCAGGACTGGATCTTCACAGACCCTCCAAGTGTCCCTATTTTCCAGGGACAGTCCTGGATTTACAGAAGCCGTCCCGGTTTCTGATTTGATCCCGGAATGTCCCACATTTCCTGAAGACGTCCCTATTTTCATCAGAGAAATGTTGGAAGGTATGGAGTTATGCGACCCCCGAGCCAAAGAGATAAGTAACTATACAACCTTTAGAAGACCTCTGAAGGCAGCCCTGTTTAGGGAAGCTTTTAATGTTTGATGTATTACTGTATTTTAATATTTTGTTGGAAGCCGCCCAGAGTGGCTGGGGAAGCCCAGCCAGATGGGCGGGGTATAAATAAATTATTATTATTATTATTATTATTATTATTATTATTAGCTAGAAGCTGCAGGGGCAACCCAGTCAAATGGGCGGAGTAGTAACAACAACAACAACAACAACAATGAGTAGGACTTCCCAATTTTCATTGGAGAAAGGTTGAAGGGTATGTCTTCCCACTTAACAGTGCATGCAATTTTGCAATGTTGCATCCCCAATCAACATTTTGAGTACTTGCATATTTCTTAGTACAGCAAGATGGGGGATGGGGAAATATGCATGAACAGTATGAGAAGCCCACTGCCCAGTAGACCCCATAACTTTATAAAGGGAGTGAAAAGCTTGTGTTTCCAGCACTGCGTCCTTCATACCGCAGAACTGGAAGATCTTTGCCACCTGGGTCAGAGGCAGATGCATTGATGCAATTATGCTATAGATCAATGCCATTCTGAATTGGGCTAGAGAGACTTGGACAAGTCATTACCAAGCAATACCACAGGCTGTTATGACAGATTGGGGAGCAGCTCTGACGGGCTCTCAAGCCCTACTTGGACACTCCTTGGCACTCACTTTTTCTTTTCATGGTAGAGTGGAGCAGCATCTAAGAGGAAGGAGGACTCTTGTGTTTATTTTTGCAATTGGGCTTGAACAGCCATTTCTTACATTCTCAGAGGCTCTTCAACCAAGGGCTCTCTGTCTTCTGAAACAAAGCTGTTTCTCTTCACACCAGGTGGGTGCATTTACTAGTGATCCTTGCAAAACTTGTTTGGGCTACAAACCTAGACCCATGGAACCTGGGAGTAAAATCAGCAAGACTCGCTTCTGAGTAAGGAAGCAAGCGTGCTTAGGATTGCTTCACTGTAATGGCCTGGGACTTGGGCTCAGACTAGGAACCAGAGGAGACTCAGTCTGCACCGGATCCTTTGCCTCAGGCATCATCTGAACCAAGTCTGGGGCCTGATCCTGAAGAGTCCCAGTCTGCACAGGTTCCCCTGCAACAAACACCAGCTGGGCTGAGTCAGGGGCCTGCGCCTGTCCTGGTTCCAGATGTGGGGATTACCTCGTTGCCTTCAGCAGGGCCATCACTTACAGCTGCTCCACTACTGGTTTGGTCAGGGGAGGCTGAGGCGGCTTCTGGGTCTAGTAACCCACCGACGTCTCCCGAGCTGCAGAGACTAAGGTCTGAGAGAAGAAGAGACCTGAGTACTCGCAGGAGGAGTGCTTGCCTTCAGGCGAAACAGGGAGGTGAGTCGCCGGGGGATCAGGACCGGCTGCTACCCCAACAAAGATAAAAGGCTGTCGGACCCCACCCTAGGTTACAGGAGCAACATTGCTGTATGCTAGATCCTGCCTGAGATCCTGTACCTGTCTTTGCCTGGTTTTCTGCCTCATTATCCTGCCTTGGACCTGTCGGACTGACTCCTAGCGGAACCTTTGGATTCTGGACTGGTCCTGGACCTTGTTTCACGGGTTACCCTCAGGCCCAGCACATTCACAAAGCTGCAGTTCTAAAACCACTTACAGTACTAGGGAGCAAACCTGTTAAACACAGGGAGACTGCTGAGTTTGAACGCAGTGGATTGGGCTGTATGTAATCTCGCTCATTATACAGAGGCAACCATCTCTATTAAGTCAGCCACCTGACTGTCAGCACTATTCTTTGCTTCAGAGCAGTCAGTTCCGAAAAGCCTGCAGGAATGAAAGTCTTCACCTGCCAGTGGAAGAGCAAAAAGCAGGGAGCTGGTCTAGCTTCTCTAAGAAGGGAAGGCAAAGTCTGGGAGCAACCACCAAGAAGGCCCTCTCCCACGTCACCATCAAACATGCCTGTGATGGTGGCAGGATTAAAATAAGGGCCTCCAACCAAACAATGTGTACACAAATGCATCTTTTAGGGATAAGTAAGCATTAATAATATAATAATTTTATTATTTATACCACGTCCATCTGGCTGTGTTTCCCCAGCCCTTCTGGGTTGCTTCCAACACATATAAAAACATAACAAAGCATCAAACATTTAAAACTTCTCAATAGAGGGCTGCCTTTGGATGCCTTGTAAAAGTTGTGTTGTTCTTTATCTCCTTGACATCTGATGGGAGAGCATTCCACAGGGAGGGTGTCACTACCGAGAAGACCCTCTGCCTGGTTCCCTCTAACTTCAACTTCTCACAGTGAGGGGAGCTGCCAGAAGGTCCTAGGAGCGGGATAGTGTCTATATTTGTTAAAATAACATGCGAAAATGCCTTGTATTGTGGAAAAATGCTTGCCAAATATGTAGATTAATCAAAACAACATTAAAAAGGTGGGTGGGGGGAATTCACACAAAACTGATGAATTTTCAGTAGGATTTTTTTAACTCTGCAAATTTCTGTGGAAATGTACACAACTGAATTTTATGCTGGAAAAGTGAGAAACAGAGAGAAGCCAAAACTGATAGATTTGTTCAACCTGACTGCTTACCCTACAATGTACCCTCAGTCTTCCCTTCCCTGAAATGATGCCTACAGACAGAACACATTCCATGAAAGGTTAAGTTTGTTTAAGGGCCTCCCTCTGCTTTTCTTTTGAGTTATGGAAAGAGGGAGGGGGAGAATGGCCTCATGTCCTTGTCTTTCAATCTGTTCTTTAGGTCAGCTGAATATACAGCCCAACAGCTGCACGGTGTTACTGCATTTCAATTACTTAAATGGAGCGCTCTGTTTTGGTGACACGTTTTATGGTCTTAACAGCCCATTAAAAATGTTCAGGGGAACATTCGCACCTTGCTCAGTGCTTAAGGTGTAGCCACTGCAAATATGTACTCAGCTGACTGACATCAAACAGGCCCACCAGGCACCAAACAGATCCCTAAGATATTAGAGGAGAGGGGAGCTGAACCAAAACCACCTTTTTTTTTAAGTATCTAGGAAAGAATACAGTGGTACCTCAGGTTACAGTCGCTTGAGGTCACAGACTTCGCTAACCCAGAAATAGTACCTCAGGTTAAGAACTTTACCTCAGGATGAGAACAGAAATCACGCGGCGGCAACGGGAGGCCCCATTAGCTAAAGTGGTACCTCAGGTTAAGAGCAGTTTCAGGTTAAGAACGGACCTCCTGAATGAATTAAGTTCTTAACCTGAGGTACCACTGTACAGTGAATATCTGAGCAGATCAGTAACAAAAATGAAAATTGGAAGTGGTATTCAGTGTAACCAAGACTCAGGTGATGAAAAGAAACTGTAGCTTGAAGCAGAAGCAATGCTGAAGGCATTCTCAAATATCACTGCAAGATAAACAGCTTATTGTGGAGTCAGTGCAGCTTATGCGCACAAGTTTTTTTGTCCACACAATGCCATTGTTATGAAAGCTTCCCCCCCCCCTTTGCAGTTACGTAATGCACAGTTCTCTTTACTGCAGAAAATCTGATAAGTAAAAACAACCTATTATATGTCTGCAGTCGCTAGTCGTGTGGAAACTTCGTAGGTCTTTTTGTGAGGGAGGGCAGTTCGTCCAACGCTGGGCTCAACGTTGGCCATTTTGTTTCCAGGAAAATATGAGCAGGTCTATTCCTCCAACTGCCGCATTGAAGACGTATTTGCATTTCAACAACCCAGTTAGGAGCTCTGTTCCCTCAAGATCTCCACACAATGGGGGGGGGGGGGAATTAGTTGAGACACTCAGCGCTGTCTTTAGCATATGTGCCATTGGGGTGCAAAGATCCACCCAGTGCCCCCAAATTTAGTTTAGCCCCCAAATTAACTTTTATTATGCTTATGTCAGACACCATGCTTACACCTTATCTCATTTATTTACAATACACTTATACTTAAGTGTACAACACCACCACACTTAAACTTATAAGTATTGTTTAGGCACCTACTTAGGAGAAACATCAGTCGTGTCAAAGGTGCTGCTGACTCCACTGCCGCATAGCAGCTCAATACAATACATAACATAATATTTTGATGTAAGAGTTAATTTCACTTGCACGGCGCCGCTGAGAATGACAAGCGCCCGTCGTTTAGTCTGACAAGCGCCACTGTTGTGAATGACAAGTGCCGCTGCTGGCATGGCACATCTTTGGTAAATGAGTGCACAAAGTTGAAAGTCCTTTAGTGAAACAGTAGGTATACATTTTGGTAATACCTAGGTATATATGTATTTTGTTTTTCTAGCTTCATCAAATTTATTTATTATTTCATAACAGGTAGATAGTTAAGAGTTTAGGAGGCTTCAGTGGCAGAAACCTGGCGCCCCCCCAGAATTTGGCGCCCGGGTGCCCCGCACCCCTTGCACCCCTGGGTAAAGACGGCCCTGCAGACACTATAATTGCACCACCAGAACTCGTGGTGCAGCAAGGCAGCAACACAGCAGTGTGTTCAGGGGGAAGAGTATGCATTGCGGGGCAGCCAAAGAGGAACAATGCAACCTGTTGACGGAAATGGTACTGCGTACCATTGAGTACCACCAGGGGAAAAAGTACTGCTCCTAGCCATGATGGTTATGCTGGAGAGAGTAAAGCTTCTAAATGCCAGTTACTGGAAGCCATACAAGGGCAGAGAAAGGGCTCTTGTGCTCAGGTTTTGCTTGTTTCCCACAGGCATCCGATTGACAACTGTGAGGACAGGACAAGCTATTGGCTTGACCCAGAAGGCTTTTCTTGTGTTCTGACAAGGCTGGAGAGCTCAGTTAGTAGAGCACAAGACTCTTAATCCCAGGGTCATGTGTTCGAGCTCCACACTGGGCAAAAGATTCCTGCATCACAGGGGGTTGGACTAGATGACCCTTGTGGTCCCTTCCAGCTGTACAATTCTATGATTCTATGTTTTTAAGCTCAGGGGTCAGCAACCCAGGCAGGCCCCACAAATAACCCAGAGATGCATTTTAAATAAAAGGACACATTCTACTCATGTAAAAACACGCTGATTCCCGGACCATCCGTGGGCCGGATTTAGAAGGCAATTGGGCCGCATCCGGCCCACGGGCCTTAGGCTGCCTACCTCTGTTTTAAGCCAACATGCCAAATGCACACACAGAACTATTGCATCTGAAGAACTGTTTTGTGAGACGAGCCCCGCTACCAGAGTCTGGAAGTAGGCAAAGTGATGTCGTATTGGGCTGGGCCATTCACGGTGCAATTCTATACATGTCTATTCAGGAATAAATGAAGTGGGGCTTGCTCCCGGGTAAACAGGGAGAGGATTGCAGCCTAAGTAAAGGCCGGAGTAGGCTGCAGCTCTCAAACAATTTGGAAGATGTGGAAGAGCTGCAATCTTTGTGAAAGGGGCCCGCTGAGTGAAAGACGTAGGAAAGATTTCTGCTTGTTTTTCCACTAGTGAAAGCAGGAAAAGTGCCTGGAGCAATGGAGGGAGAGAAAGAAGGCCCCTCTTCTGAACACTCATCTGGCTGTTAAAGTGAGACCACCCTTGTTATATTTGCAGACTAGGGCCCCATCAGGTGACCTCTTGTTTGGGCCTTACAAAAAAAAAGAAGAAGAAAGAAATCTATGTGGGTTTAGTTATTATACACTTTTGTTGATTCAGAAAGAATATCGGGTTTCAAATATTCATTGGGGAGAAGGCAAAGAATTCTGCAAATGGTGATGGGGTTGGGGTGGGATGATCTGACAAAGGGTCCTACAGTGCTGGCTTTAGAGGGAGGGGCAACTGCCTGGGCCCCACACTTCTGGGCCCCTCCAGAATCTTGTACAAAATCCTGCCTGCCTCCTTTATAGTCAAGTCAGTCGCCATTAACTCAGCAACATTGCCAGCAAGCAAGTCCCTCATTGGTTATTATTTATTAAATTGGTATGACACCTACCTGGGGGAAACCTAGGCATTGGGCTTCTCCCTCTTTAAGCCAGGCCCTTCCACACCAGCAGTACACAAGATCCTTGACTGGGAGCTGTCCTGCACATGTCCAGTTGCCCAATTGTCCATTTCTCCCAGGACACAAGTAGGGAGGAGGCAGCCATCTTGTTTCACAATGAAATCTCAGCAGAGAGAAGGAGATGCTGAGCTTTTGGGCCGTTTCTGTTCACGTAACAGCATCACCTCTGGACATAACAGCTTATTTCCTCTTTAGTACGACTTGCATTCGTTCTGACAGTTGGTATGATGTATTCAGTAACATTCTTCACCCCAACTGCAATTGGCCACAGCGAATGCATTGTGATGCACTCACTGATGATTTCATGGCATCATCACGAAATCGCAGCGTTGGAAGGAACCCTGAGGATCATCCAGTCCAACCCCTGCAATGCAGGATTCCCAGTCAATGCAAGAATCTCAATCCTATGGCGAGACCTGCCCGGTTGAGCAGCTGAGGGTGCAGCGGATCTCTGGCTGAGCCTGGAGCTTCCTGGATCAGCCAGAGATCTACGCCAGTGCAACTTGATCACCCTGACTCATCTGGGGCCGTTTTAGCAAAGTTTGCAAACAGCTGAGAAAGGGAGGCAAGAGAAGCAAGGAGGGCAAGGGGTTGTTTCAGTGACAAAAGGGAACCTGTAGAGATGTGAGTGCTAGCAGCGAGCTGCCCTTTAAGCTTATTTTTTCTAAATAGCTCAGTGGGTGGCTGGTGCTTGTTCATGAAAGGAAGGTTGACCTTCTTCATGGAGGGGGTCACCAGGAGGTGTGAAGAGGGTCTTGCTCGCTCGTCCTCTGTGTCAAGCTTCTCAGAGGGGGGAATTCTGAAAGACACCAAAAGGGCACGATTTGGGGGCTCTTCTGAAACAAAGCTCCCTGGATGTCTGTCTGCTGAAAGGCTAAGGTAATAAATCTCTCAGGGTCGGGCCAAATTAATTAATTTTTTTTAAAAAAAAAATCACAGACTTGGTGGGAGGGTCAGGGAGGGTTTAAATGGCTTATGCAAAGGATTGGTCTTGTATTCTGAGATGGATTCCTGATGCTCCTGCAGGGAAAAGGGAACTGGTGTGTCCCCCTAGCAAAGGTGGAAGTTAAAACTAATATAAATGCCATTGCTAATAAAGAAAACAAAGGCCTTGCAGCAGAACAAGGCGACCGAGTGCTGAGGTTGCTGAGCGGGTTCTGAGAAGGAGATCACACGTCTGAATTCTTCCTTAATGTGAAACTCCAGTCAAATGTAAAGCCAGCAAAGCAGGGAAGATAAGAGGCTAGCCTAGCTATATTTCTGCTGTGCTGATTTTCTACGTATTGAGAATTTTAAAGAAAGAGCATGGAGGAAACATGTAAAAATGGAATATCCGGCCTGCAGTCCATTCACACCTTGCTGTACAGTGGTACCTTGGGTTAAGTACTTAATTCGTTCTGGAGGTCCGTTCTTAACCTGAAACTGTTCTTAACCTGAGGTGCCCACTTTAGCTAATGGGGCCTCCTGCCGCACAATTTCTGTTCTCATCCTAAAGCAAAGTTCTTAAGCAGAGATACTATTTCTGGGTTAGTGGCGTCTGTAACCTGAAGCATCTGTAACCCGAGGTACCACTGTATTACTTGGAAGAATTCTGAGGTTGAGTTGACTAAACCACCTGAGGTTGCAGATGCGTGAATCCCATCATTGTTCCCCGACATTAGAAAAAGAAAAAGGGAAATCCTTGTAAGAAGAGGACAGAACAGCAGGGAGAGAACTGGGCTAGAAGAACCTTGCTTCCCGATCTTCTACTTGTGTGGAATTTTCACATTAATAAGCAACTGGGAACTGGATTTCCTGTCTGCAGTCCGAAGCGGTACAGCAGGAAAAGCCCTGCTGGAGAAGATTAAAAGCCTATCTCGTCCACAGCAACCTGTTGTTTCCTACTTCCTTAGTTCTGCTGCTTATATAAACCAGGTTGTAGATGGCAAGCTCAGTCTTGGCTCAGCGAACATGAACAGAAGTAGAAATAGAAAGCCGCTGGGGAGGAAGCAAGGGCACCTAAACCTTGTAACAATATTTGCAGAGCCATGGGGAGGTCTGCTTAGCACACGGGGAACTGTAGGAATCAGCTAGTCATAAACCCAAAGTCATCTAAGGCATAATTCACCAGCTTCTTCCTTACCCTTGGCAAGCTCCTGCAGCCATCCCGTCAAAGCATTTTATTGTGACTTTCCAAGGAACAAACTGTTAATTCTGGTGATGCTCTGTTCTTCTTCCAGAAGTCAGAGGTGCCTCCCAGTGGCAGAATGCAGGCTGAAGTGAAGCGAAGGAGGGAAACGTTTATATTATCCCCTGCTTTTTTCATTATATTGCATGTGGTTTGGTGGCATATGGTGAATGCATTCTAAATTCCAGGAGTTTGCTAAGAGCCATATTTATTTCAACAGCAACAGTATTGCCTGACTTACTTGAGAACTGGACATCGCAATTTCACTACTTTGTTCTGAAAGTTGCATACACAAACATTTCTATTTTTTTATTTCAAAAAAATTATATCCCACTTAAAAAAAAAACTTTCAGCAGTTTATCTCTAAGCGAAGTGAGATATGAACAAGAATCTATTATCTAGATGCGAATTTTTCACCATGAATTGTTTAAAAAAGTAAATAATTCAACATTTGTCACCAATTGCTATAAAAGTGTTTCATTTCAGTTTGGGCTGAATTGTGTTCACAATCATGAGCATTGATATGTAGCTTTTCTTAAGCACTCGAAACATTTAACATATTTGAGCATTTACAGGCCAAGTAAGGTGAGCCTTTAATGTCATCCCAATACTGCCTCTGCAGGGATGAGTCTCAACAATGATGTTTTGCCATATCCTGGCCAACACAGAGAACTGATCAGGCATCTCCTAGCAAATACATAATGTGTGTGGGGGTTTTTTCTATGCTAGGAGAAGAAGGAAATTTTGGAACTCACAAGGGCATATTTTAAAGGTCTGACAGTCTCTATTTCCATGCTTTGCTACATATTTCACGATTTAAAATCTCTGCTAGGGTTATGTTACCAAAGACTACTTGCCCCAAACTTGGTTCTTGGCATCCAGGAATTCTCTTTTATATCTATATTTATTTTTTCCTTGCAATCATCAACATCTCCCCCAAAAGTAACAGAAGGTTGGATGTTCCAAGGCTGGAAGATAACTTTTAGCAATGGAAAGTTTGGGCAAACAAGATGGAGAGGGCAGGATGTCCTCTGTGCTCTGTTCCCTCGAGGCTAGAATAGAAATGGAAACATCATAACTTGCTCACTTTAAAACTGGACAGGGCGGAAAATCCCATGGAAAATATTATCTGAAGAACCTTTGTACATTGGCAGGACAGTGGACTCGATGGACAAGAACATTTCCCCTTCATTTCTCAGTTCCTAAAATAGGCATGGTGGTTATTTGTTTTTGTTTACCTCCCTCCCATGAAAAATGGCCTTTCAATCATAGGCTAGATTTTCTTGGTTGGGGGGGGAGTTGCTGATGTGTGGGACACGTTTTTTTCTGTCATGTTCTGTTGTTGTTGCCTCTTGATATCTTCCACAACTCCCCTGAGGATAGATAGACCTAGGAAAAATAATCAATTACAAGTGCATTAGCTCTCCTTGACATATGAAATCACCACTGCCCTATGTCAGGCCCAGCTACAAAGCCTTTAATTGGCAGGAGAAAACATGGGTGGATAAGCTTTTGGAAGGTTTCATTCCATGCCCTGCATGCCTCTGTCCTGTGGGTAACCTATAACCAGGGGTTGACCTTAATAAGTAGTACCAAAACCATGATGTGAGCATCTTCAAATGAAAAACCAAAGCAATTCCATGTCTTGTCATGCACAAGGTAATATGTATGTATAATTTACATAATATGTAATATGTATAATTTACAGTGGCGTGCTGAGCTTTGAGAACAATGCATGGAGACCTCTACCTTTTCATATTTTGGAGGACAAAGCCCCCCATAGTAAGTGCTGAATCATTCACTTTCTTACAACGTTTTTATTCCTGCAGTGGTTCTTAAATCTCCTAATGCCAATATACGTCAAAACTGAGAACATGCTGGTAACATTGTGAGGCTGTGTTCCAAGGAAGGCAGGTAATGTTCTGATAATCCAAATAAATATGGTTGTCAGGTAAGCCCCAGGAGTTGGTAGAAATTCAGCACCCACCAAGCAATTTTTTAAAAATGCTAATCTACTTTAAACAAACCTATCATTCCCCTGTTATCTTTCTCCCTCTGTTTTCCTTCTGTTTCTCTCTAACCCCCCCCCCCCAAAAAAAACTCCTTCTACTTATCTCTTTCTCCTTCTCTTACAAAACCTCTTTTAAAAGGACAATGAAGGGGGTGTTGCTGGTATAACCTGCTTCAAGCCATTCACAGGTCACAAGGCTGTCAGCACACCCAGGTGAAGACCTGTGCCACAGGGTAGTTACTAGTTTCCTGTAACACGTTAGGCAAGTTGCCATGCGTTCTTGATGTTTGCTGTATTCCTGGTCTCAGATCTTTTTATCAGAAAGCCAGTGGAAAGGGAGAGGCCTGGTATGTCCTTCCTCACAATGAGAGTCTTGTCTAGATGGACTTCTTTCACTACCAATATTTTTTTGCTGATCCTCAGAGTTCAGATATGCAAGGGCTTCTGGGTGTCCCAGACCATAAAGTTTGTACGTTTGACTCGCCACACCCACCACAAAGGTAGGTTGGTGACAGCCATTTACCTGCAGTCAATCAGCTCCGCGTTCGGAACACACCTCATTGTTGACATGCTGAAACGCTGCGTACGTGTGTGAACCTCCAGGCCATTCTGAGCCACATAAAACTGCACGTATGGTTTGTGACCAGCGACACCATGTTCCTGAGCATAAGCATGCCCAGACCCCATGCTAAATTGATTTACTAGCCAGTTGTTTCCTGTATACATGTGGGTGGAGCATTATGTGGGTGGCAAATTCCATTGTTCCAGTTATGAGGTCTGAATGTAAGCATTCGTCGCCGTAAAGCCCTCAAGAAAGGACCACATGTGCAGACCAGACGAAACCCAGCCTCAAATAGGCACCCCATAAAGTAGAAAATAGTTCCAAGAGAAAGGTCGTGTGTCAGCTGATTCCCTGGGTGTGGTGACCGAACCATTCTGCTTTCATGTTCCACCCATTGCTGGCTTAATCTCTGTTTGTGGCTGTTGACGCTGGTTTTCTCACATGCTGCTAAAAATAGCTACCCTTCCTCAATGGGGAATGGTATTGTAATTGACTGGAGAAAGATTGTGAATGTAATCAGACTGCTGGTGTGTCTGATATGCTCTGGAGCCTGCAGTCGCTTTCAAATAACCTTTCATGCACAATTCAAGATGACATTTTTATTTTTATTTTAGAGCTCAAAATGGCTTGAGCTGCAAAGGTAACCCCATCTCCCTATCAGGCTTAAGCTCCTGAACAGGAACAAAAGTGCAAAGGTCAAGGTGAGATAAGGCAATGCTCAGAGGAATGCAGCAAGTCTAGGAAAGCCGAGAGGAGATTGGATGAGTTTTAGTGGGCTGAAGCTGAATTTATCAGTGTGTTGCTGTGTGCAGTTCTGCTATCTGTGCAGAAAAGTTAAAAGACAACAGAGATGTGTCACTGTTTATTGACTTACCGTAATTTACCTTTCCGTCCCACATTTCTTCCACCAGGGAATTCAAAGTAGCATCCAAGGTGGTCTCTTATCCCAGCACCGACTGCAACTTAGCTTTAGCAAGATAGTGGCCCCATGTGCCTTCAGACCATACCGTGGGAATGAGATTTTGTTGGTTTTCATCGGCTTCCTTTGTTGGTTTCTGTGTTTATAGTTTTGTTTTATAGTATAGTTTTGCTCTGCATGCAAATCTGAAGCAGATGATTACATGTTGAAACACAGAACACACGGAAAAATCTCAAAATCTATTCCAAGATAGAGGATAATTATGAGAATGAGTTTGTGCAACCTTGTAGATCTATGCATGCAGTAGGTCCCCCAGGTTCAGTCTCTGGAATATCCAGTCAACAAGCAGCAAGTGATGAAAGACCAAGACCATAAAGAGGCGCAAGCAGACGACACTGAGCTAGACAGACAAATAGACTGAGGCAGCTTCTTCTTATGTTTCTGAAATGTTCCAGAGCAGAGAAGATTCCTAAGCTGAGTTCATAGCCTGGCTGATTTTACAGAGTGTAGGGTATATAATATGGTCTGCTCTGACCTATACAGCATCGGATGGCTCCTGTAGGTCTGGCTTCCTGTAATTCTCTCCTTTGGCCAGAGTTCAGGGCCAATTTGCGTACTATCTCGGTCATGCCAGCCTACTGAGAAGTGCTTCCCTGTGGCTGCCACTCTCTATGATTGGAAGAGCTGTAATCGGCTTTTTTTCAGCCGGAACTCGCTGGAACTCAGTTCTGTCACCTCTCAGGTGACCGCCATTGCCATTCTAGGAGAATGAGGGAGGTGTTCATGGCGAGTTCCAGCAACTCTTTTTCTAGAAAAATAGCACTGGCTGTAATATATAGAAACACTTTGCATGAGTTGACTCAAATTACCGGTACATGGAGTCTCTGCATGTTGACACTGCCCCTTCCTGGCTGGAGTTAGTGGCATTCCATTTCATTCAGGGCAACAAAATGGTGCACGTTTATTGCCCCTCATGTGGAGCCACCTCCATTTTGTGATGGTTTCCATGTGGTTGAGCTAATGTGTTGATTTGATTAGTCTGAATGTATGTGTTTTGCCCATCAGAATCAGGAGAACCCACAGATACTAAATTACACAATCTTACATGCTATGCTCCACAGTATTTTTCTTTGTGTGTAAATCATATATATATATATATATATATATATATATATATATATATATATATATGGAGGTTTTGGTGTCCTCGGGTGTCTTCCCGTGTAAAAGTTGGGGTGTCTAGGCGACGTTTCGACGAGGTCTCACTCGTCATCTTCAGGCTGGTGCTTTCGGCTTCTTGTTACTGGAACAGAGCGGGATCTCAATGTTTGAGTTCCTATAAATACTGTAGAGGGGGTGTGGTGTCTAGCCTCCAATGTTCTGGGCAGAGAGGAAGTTCCCAGGCTAGTGTGCCTTTTCTTCTTTTGTTCCTTAATTACTTGAGAGATACCTTGAGTGATTTCTTGAGTGATATCCTGAGTACCACTTAGGTGGGTCATTAGGTGTGGATTAGTTGCTAAAGTCTTATGTCTTGACCTCTTGAACTTTGTGAAGAGTTTTCTTGAGAAGATGGCTGTATTGCACTTAGTTGTGCTTTGGCTTGGCTTCGTGTATAGGGGCGAGCTGTGGTTTTGTGGCTTGTGTCAGCCAGATCTGTGTAGGGATTGCAGGGGGGTGCAGCATCCGGAGGTGCCACCATGGATTGGCTACTGGATGGTGTCAGTAATTCATCTGTGGAGAGGGTCTGGGTTTGGGTCTGGGTTTGGGTCTTCACAAAGTTCAAGAGGTCAAGACACAAAGACTTTAGCAACTAATCCACACCTAATGACCCACCTAAGTGGTACTCAGGATATCACTCAAGAAATCACTCAAGGTATCTCTCAAGTAATTAAGGAACAAAAGAAGAAAAGGCACACTAGCCTGGGAACTTCCTCTCTGCCCAGAACATTGGAGGCTAGACACCACACCCCCTCTACAGTATTTATAGGAACTCAAACATTGAGATCCCGCTCTGTTCCAGTAACAAGAAGCCGAAAGCACCAGCCTGAAGATGACGAGTGAGACCTCGTCGAAACGTCGCCTAGACACCCCAACTTTTACACGGGAAGACACCCGAGGACACCAAAACCTGCATTCCTGTACCCGTGAAAATCTACGAAAGCATATATATATATATATATATATATAGCCTTGAGTAACTCTGATTTCTGGCTTATGTAGCCATAAAAGTCAAGATGAGGCATGTCACAAATTAATTTGCAGTGATGCTCTGCTTTTTACGACATCAGCATGAAGATGACTTTGTTCACTTGTCCAAATAATTGGTTGTGAGGGAGAACACACACGTTCCATATAGCTGTTGTTAACAAGGACTGACATTACGTGCTGCCCAACTTTGTGAAGGTTTTGTACAGAGAGTTCCACACTGTACAAAAAAGAAAAAAAGCTTCTTCCACCTCCCCATGCATGATTTTTCACTTACAACTCTCATGGATACCACTTCCCACCCCCCTCCTTTTAACAGAAGCAAACTCTGAATATAACAGTTTCTCCAAAACATATATTCCTCCTCCATCACAGCCAAGAGGTGGGTAGCGGTGCTGTGAATTCAAGGTTTCGGCATAAAAATTAATGCTGGGCCAAACTGTGGACACAAGAAGAGCCTGCTGGATCAGCAAAGGGGAGGCCGGGCTGCCGAAAACACAGGGTGGCGCTGCGCTGTTCCTCCCGGCGCCATGTGTGGGCAAAATGGGACCGGTGCCATTGTCCCACACACTCCACTTTCAGGGGCAGCAGGGGCTTCTCAGAGGGGGATTGGGGCCTGAAGAGGGCGCGCAGGACAGGCAGCATCTTCGGCAGGCTGCCACAGTGGCAGAAGGAGGAGGAGGAGGAGGAGGAGGAGGAGGAGGAGGAGGAGGAGGAGGAGGAAGAGTTTGGATTTGGTACCACGCTTTATCACTACCCGAAGGAGTCTCAAAGCGGCTAACATTCTCCTTTCTCTTCATCCCCCACTCTGAGGTGAGTGAGGCTGAGAGACTTCAGAGAAGTGTGACTAGCCCAAGGTCACCCAGCAGCTGCATGTGGAGGAGCGGAGACGCAAACCCGGTTCACCAGATTACAAGTCTACCTCTCTTAACCACTACACCACACTGGCTCACCACACAGGAAGTCGGCCTGGAGGAGAACAAAATGAGACTGGGCCGAGTAGCACCAGCCATTTCCTGGCCTTTGCCCTGCCCCAACCCGCAGCTGATTGCCCCAAGGCAAGGAGGGTGGCATCTGGAATCCAGGCCGCAAACCCCGCCCACCTCGGAGGGGAAGGCGGTAATTGTTGATCTTTTTTAAAAAATAATTTTTTATTAAAAATTCCACCGAATTTTTTAACAACAAACGAAACATCAACAAACGAAACATAACAATAAAAAGAAAAACAAAAAACACACACATATAATTTCAATTCTTAATTTCATGTACCTTACTTTCCCGACTTCCTCATACCTCCCCTTTCTGTATTCTTATGTCTAATAAATTTATCAACAAATCCTTCCCTTACTTTTAACAATTTAAATAACACTCGTTCTCTTTTAGCTTAATCATTACTGCTATTAACCTCAGATTTTCACCTCCAGCGTCCATCTAACATTCCTTAATTTTAGAATATTTCTTTAAATAGTCCTTAAATTTTTCCCAATCTTCTTCTGCCGCTTCTCTTCCCTGGTCTCGGATTCTGCTCGTCATCTCTGCCAAACTCATGTAGTCAATCACCTTCATCTGCCATTCTTCCACGGTGGGTAGATCCTGTGTCTTCCAATACTGTGCGATAAGTATTCTTGCTGCTGTTGTAGCATACATAAAAAATGTTCTATCCTTCTTTAGTACCAATTCCCGACTATGCCCAGGAGAAAGGCCTCTGGTTTCTTAGGGAAAGTGTACTTAAATACCATTTTCAGTTCATTATAGATCATTTCCCAGAAAGCCTTAATACTCGGGCACGTCCACCAAAGGTGAAAGAATGTTCCTTCAGTTTCTTTACATTTCCAACATTTATTATCGGGCAAGTGGTAGATTTTTGCAAGCTTGACTGGGATCATGTACCACCTATAAATCATTTTCAAAATATTTTCTCTCAAGGCATTACATGCCGTGAATTTCATCCCGGTGTTCCATAACTTTTCCCAGTCAGCAAACATAATGTTATGGCCAAAATCCTGTGCCCACTTAATCATTGCTGATTTAACCATTTCATCTTGTGTATTCCATTTCAACAACAAGTTATACATTCTTGACAGGTTCTTAGTACTGGGTTCTAACAGTTCGGTCTCTAATTTTGATTTTTCCACCTGGAAGCCAGTTCTCCTGTCCATTTTAAAGACTTCCATTATTTGATAATAATGAAGCCAATCTCTCACTTTCCCTTTTAATTTTTCAAAACTTTGCAATTTCAATCTGTCCCCCTCTTGTTCCAAAATTTCCCAATATCTCGGCCATTTGACCTCCAGGTAATTGTTGATCATTTTGTCACCCCCTTCAGGGTTGACCCCTGGGGTGGCTCGCACCCACTGCACCCCCCTTCCTATGCCTCTGAATTTCCAGCAACTGGTATTCAGAAGCATTCCTGCCTCCAATTAGTAGCCAGGTCCATTAATTTCAAGGGTCTCCTTTGAGTTTGACTAAGTTGGATACACATAGAGAAACTGAAATATTCTCAGAGTCGCAAAGTGATTTCATGCTCTTTATTCAGCTCATAGTGGTGAGGAGCAATGAATGAAAGTCCCCTCAAAGTATCTGCTTTATATACATTATTTACACAATGGGCTGCACATGATTGGCTAATTCCGGAATTCTACTGTAAGCCAATCAGGTTGTGGATTCACTTCTATCTGGAGCATGATTGGGTGGCTCCTGCCAACCAATCATACTGCTGCATTGTTCTAGGACCAATCAGACTGCTGCATTCTGAATCCTATTGTTCTAGGACCAATCAGACTGCTGCCTTTTGGATCCTATTGTTCTAGGACCAATCAGACTGCTGCAGTTTGGATCCTATTCAACTCAGTACATAACAGAAACATAAGGGAGAGCAGAAAGGGGCCTTGAAGTTGTCCATCAACACTGGTCAGCAGACTAAGCTCACCAGGCCACAGCCTTCCCTGTTACGGTGAGCTTAATGCATTTTCATTTAGATTATAGTAATTATTCTACATGTACATCTAGACATATCAATTAGACTATGCAGATTGGAGGCAAATAGGTGCTCTCTTTTGTTGGTAATGCCTAATGCCTAGCTAGGGCAGAGACAGAGCTGATCCACGGGTATTTTTCTTCTGTTTTTACTCTAAGAAATCTCTCTGCTTCCAAAGGGTTTTCCAGGGTGTGATGAATCACAGCCTAGACACATATCGGAGCAGACACAAAACCGCTTTCGAAAGACCAGCTTGTATGACTTGATACTGAGTAGCTGTCTTCGCTGTGGATTTTCTGTGCAGCAAAAAATAAATAAACCAACAAGCAGGCAGGCAGGCAGGTCACTGTTTTGCTGGGTTTTGGCTGATTTGCGAGGGCCAATTTGAAACAGCTGTTTGTTACAAGTCATATTTTATGTCAGCCACATTCCCCTTCCAGCTGGTGGTTTGTCAGACACTCCTCCAGATTTCCATGGACAAATTCGTTATTCATAAATATTTGCCGAACCATGTGGCTGAATCATTTTGTCAGGCAGAGGGCTGCTCAGAGTACTGCTGCTTAGGCACTTGGCTGGTTCCTTTTTGTTCCAGATTGTAGGTTCCGCTTCCTTTGCTGAAGAATATACCACTGTAAACAGGAGATGAGTGTTTATTATTGTTTTCGACATATTTTCAGACTGATTATCTTCAGCGCCACATTTTGCTACTAGACTTTGGAACACTGGCTGTGTCAGCAGCATACTATTCAGCTGTTCTCTGAAATATTTTGAGTAACCACTAATACTTAAGGAAGCATGTGGCCTTGACTCTATTTCGGTCGAAACTCGTTAGGAACCAAGTTTAAGATGGAAGACGAGGCAACTCCTAAATTCTCTGAGGCTACAAAGAGGGCCGCCTTCTTTTTTGCAAATTGTTCCCCTGTCCGCTCAGAAGTGTTAGGATTAGGTTTAATTGACAACAGCGGTACCTAGGAAGTGGAAAGGGAGAGGACAAAAACAGAGGTGCGAATGACAACATAAGCTGCTTTCTTGTTACTGTTAGGAGCGCCTCTTCGAAAAGGTGTGCTTAGGTATCGGCCTGAACATGCAAACACTCAAAAGTGTGGACAGGATCAGGGTGTGCATGTTAACCCTGCCCCTCAGAACATCCTTGTGTGCATCATACACCCACTTAGTCCCCATGCCCAGTGCTTTTTCCCCCTAGGAGGACACAGGGGAGTGCATACCCCTAAACATTTTGTGAATCTAACAGGAGAAGAAACTAAAAAAAAAAAAAAATTAGTTTCTTCTCTAGCCCGGTGAATCGTCCGTTCCATTGCTACCCCCCAATGATGGCTTTTTGTCCTTTTACTGTATTTATTTCCCCCCATTTGAACTATAAAATGGTGCTTTTCTTGAGTCAAAATGAGAGGACCCCTAAACATTTTTTTAGAAAAAAACCACTGCCTGCCCATGTTGAGTAAGCAAGGTCCACAATAAGCATCTACAGAGCCTCATGTGGCTGGGAGCTTGCTTTATCAGTGTGTCTGATCAGGCAGGCCAGCTCCCAATTGCTAGTGGATAGAATGTGGATTGTGAAGCAAAGGGACTCAACTTCAAATCCCTGCTCAGGCATGGAAGTTCACGGGATGACCTTGGATTACTCAGTCTCACCCAGCCTCAGAGCATGTCAGCCTGCCTGCCTGCCTGCCTGCCTGCCTGCCTGCCTGCCTGCCTCCAGGCTAGTGCTGGATTTACATATAAGCTGAACAAGCTATAGCTTAGGGCCCCATTCTCTTGCACCCCCCCCATATGTTGTTGTTGTTTAGTCGTTTATTTGTGTCTGACTTTTCATGACCCCCATGGACCAGAGCATGCCAGGCACTCCTGTCTTCCACTGCCTCCCACAGTTTGGTCAAACTCATGTTTGTAGCTTCGAGAACACTGTCCAACCATCTTGTCCTCTGTCGTCCCCTTCTCCTTGTGCCCTCCATCTTTCCCAACATCAGGGTCTTTTCCAGGGAGTCTTCTCTTCTCATGAGGTGGCCAAAGTATTGGAGCCTCAGCTTCAGGATCTGTCCTTCCAGTGAGCACTCAGGACTGAATTCCTTAAGAATGGATGCGTTTGATCTTCTTGCAGTCCATGGGACTCTCAAGAGTCTCCTCCAGCACCATAACTCAAAAGCACCAATTCTTTGGCAATCAGCCTTCTTTATGGTCCAACTCTCACTTCCATACATCATGACTGGGAAAACCATGGCTTTAACTATACGAACCTTTGTTGGCAAGGTGATGTCTCTGCTTTTCAAGATGCTGTCTAGGTTTGTCACTGCTTTTCTCCCAAGAAGCAGGCATCTTTTAATTTCGTGACTGCTGTCACTATCTGCAGTGATCCCCCCCAATATACTTCTTCTTAATTGTACAGTGGCACATCAGGTTACAGACGCTTCAGGTTACAGACTCCGCTAACCCAGAAATAGTACCTCGGGTTAAGAACTTTGCTTCAGGATGAGAACAGAAATCGTGTGGCAGTGGGAGGCCCCATTAGCTAAAGTGGTACCTCAGGTTAAGAACAGTTTCAGGTTAAGAACAGACCTCCAGAACGAATTAAGTTCTTAACCCGAGGTACCACTGTATTTCACTATTAATATACTTCCTCTTAATTGTATTTCAGTTCAACAATTACTTTGATAAAATACATATTTTGTTATGTGTGAATGGCTTTAGACACCTATTAGGTCCATAAATCACCATATAGCATATGTTCAACACAAAAAACAGTGACAATTTGTTGTTGACAAAGGACAGCTGGACATATAAAGGGCCCCATTACCTTCAGTAGCTTAAGGGCCTCATCAAACCTAAATCCGGCCCTGCTCCAGGCATCAACCTCCAGTTACCTTCTCTTGACTTCCTCAGCCCCTCACTGGCTTTGGCCACTTGCTTGCCCACCTGCCAAACTATGGCCCAGGCAAGCTATAGAGTAACTATCAGGACAGGACAGGACAGGGCAGCTGCTGCTGTTCCTCTCTGACTTGCCTGGGTGCCCATCTGTCTGAGTGAGCTGTTCTGCCCTCATGCACCACTCTGGCGAGACAGTCCACAGGCAAATAGGGTCTCAGCCTACGTACCAGATGGAGCTGGTAAACAGCTGCCCTGGACACAGATTTGACCTGTGCTTCCATGGACAGCTGTGAGTCCAAAATGACTCCCAGGCTGCGCACCTGGTCCTTCAGGGGCACAGTTACCCCATTCAGGATCAGGGAATCCTCCACACCTGCCCGCCTCCTGTCCCCCCAAAACAGTACTTCTGTCTTGTCAGGATTCAACCTCAATCTGTTAGCCGCGATCCATCCTCCAAACGCCTCCAGACACTCACACAGGACCTTCTCCGCCCTCACTGCAAGATTGTCTCATGTTTGTCTGGATATGTGTGTGTGCATGTGTAGAAGAAACCTTTGGCTTTGGCTTTTGGCTCTGCTGCCCACCTGCCCCTGGCAAACAGCCCATATAAGGTTACCTACAAGGCAATGTGGCCCATGGACTAAATAATGCTCCCCACCCTAGCTAAGAAATAAAGACCCTGTGAGTGGTTTCTTTCACTGGTTTTATGCCGCAAAATAAATACAGTGGTACCTCGGGTTAAGTACTTAATTCGTCCCGGAGGTCCATTCTTAACCTGAAACTGTTCTTGACCTGAAGCACCACTTTAGCTAATGGGGCCTCCTGCTGCTGCCGCCCCACCAGAGCACGATTTCTGTTCTGATCCTGAAGCAAAGTTCTTAACCTGAAGCACTATTTCTGGGTTAGCGGAGTCTGTAACCTGAAGCGTATGTAACCTGAAGCGTATGTAACCCTAGGTAGCACTGTAAATCAATTTCCTCTCCCCCCTCCCTTTTCCCTGGAGTTAGGATGAGCCACCAGGATCAATAAATGTCTGCTGTCTTGGCACACAAACAAGTGTCTATGAACAGAAAGGAAGTATGATTAATCTAGCTGAAAACCTCAGATGAGTGATTCACACCAAAGGCTTATCCTTGAGCACCAATTTCTACAGTTCATTTTTGCAATCACAGTTTTCTTGGGAATCAGGGCAAAGACTGTGTGGGGAGTTCAAGCACCAAACATCAGATTTGGGTGAGACATCAATGGCTATTAGATGCCAGCAGGTTTTTATTTTATTATTTTTTGAGGGGGGAATAAAAAGTCATTAAAATGAATTACTTGCTTCCCAAACTCAAAGTCTGATGGTTTCTGTTGACTTTTTAGCAGGACTGTTCCCCAGTCAGTTAAACGAATGTGGGGAAATAGTTCAAAAGCCAGCTATTTGCTAAATACAGTTGCGTGTCAACTGTCAAATATTCAACAGTGCTGTGTTTTCTGCCAAGTTCTGTCAAAATCTAAACATCACTGCCTGCCAGCTGTCACAATTCCATTGAAATGCTAAATACAACTGCATGTTGGCTGTCAAATATGGATGGCTTCGTGTCAGCTATCAAATACTGCTCTTCAAATGAAAAGATTTGGTGAATATTCAGTGTCAGTGATTTGCAATGGAGAATTTGGGGAGGCATATTAGTTTCATTTCTTTATCATATATGTTAATAGCAATTTCAGTTATCTGAGTGCCACTCCCTATATAGCAAAAAGGGCACACGCCACACAAAATAGGAAAGTATCAGCAAGCTCATTAGTGGAACCCAAAGGTTTGCAAAAGTAGAGAGAAAGCAAAACCTGGAAAGTAACCTACTGTGGAGAACCCTACCCAAAAAAAGAAAATTCAAGCAAATGAGGACTGAATTTGTTCACAGAATGTCAAATGGCTGCTGGTTGTGGTGTCAATGTAAAATTCAAGTGGTATGTGGAATGAATATCTTGAAAGAATAGGAGCATTCTGTTTCTTGCCTGTACCACGTCTGTATTCTAAAATGGCGAAACTATCTAATTGGCAGTTTCCAAAACAATACTCAAATGTAAACACAGCCACACTTCGAAATTTGCATATTTCTGAATTTGCAATGCAGTTCTCTGACCAAGCAGTGTATACAAAATTGCATAAACTAGGGAATAGTGTGCACTAAAATGAATACATTAGGAAAGATAATGTACAAAAATGTACTGCATTAAGGGAAACTGCCTGGTGAAAATAGGTACTGTAGACAAAATTGCTTAGAAAATAATGTTTATTAGCAGAAAATTTGCTCTAAAAAGCTGGTGAATTTTTATGAGGATTAAAAAACCAAAACCAAAATCGCAGGCTGGTTTGGAAATGTAGAGGTCTGAAATTAAGAGTGGAAACATGAGAAACAGAGAGAAACCAAAATGGATAGTTTGGCCCATTCCTAGCTGCAAAGCAAGCGAGTGTTGTTTTTCACAGTTGGGTCTCCTTGGATGCATATCAGGAATTCCTTAATGACAGGAGCAGTAATGGCAGAAAGGCTTTACAGTATGTGTAAAAGACAGCCTGCCCTCTCTACTGGTCTTACATCATAATGAATACAGTGGTACCTCTGGTTGCGAACGGGATCTGTTCCGGAGGCCCGTTCGCAACCTGAAAAGCCCGCAGCCTGAAGCGCCATATCTGCGCAGGTGCACGGCCCAATTTGGCGCTTGTGTGCATGCGCGAGTGGCGAAACCCAGAAGTAACCTTTTCCGGTACTTCTGGGTCGCCGCGGGGCGCAACCTGAAAAAACGTAACATGAAGCAAACATAACATGAAGTATGACTGTATAACACTGTGGGAGGTTGTGGGTATTCTGTAATCTAAGTCACACTTCCAGCTCAGACAAATGCAACAATATCAGTGCCCTACAAGAACAGGCTGTACATGAAGGATAGAGGATGGATAGGCAGAACGTCGATCAGAGTCTACTGGTAGACAGATCTCTGGATGGTTTGCAGGGGTTTCCGACTCTCCGTCACTTAAAAATAGCAGTAACATAAAGGCTTTTCTCCCTTTTCTCATTTCTCTAAATTAGGCTGTTTAGGTTCAATAGGAACTCAGGAGTAGGTATGCACTTCTTTCTATATGCAGATCTCAGTTTATAAATCATGGGGTGCAATAGATAATCGGCTCTGCTCCATCCTACCATTTTGCTCACTTCATTTGCTCAGACGTTTTAGACGCCATTTTGACAGCAGTTTATCCTTGCTGAGTATTGGTTTTAACCTGACTTTCATCATTCTTTTTCTTGTTCAGCTATTGTGTATCTACCTATCCTATGGGTAGGAGTGGTGTAAATTACAGTGGTACCTCGGGTTACAGTCACTTCAGGTTACAGACGCTTCAGGTTACAGACTCTGCTAACCCAGAAATAGTACAGAAATAGTAACTTTACCTCAGGATGAGAACAGAAATCGTGGGGCGGTGTGGCGACAGCGGGAGGCCCCATTAGCTAAAGTGGTACCTCAGGTTAAGAACAGTTTCAGGTTAAGAACAGACCTCTGGAACGAATTAAGTTCTTAACCCGAGGTACCACTGTACCTAAATAAGTGTAGTTTTACGTGAGAGTTTTAATAGGTGTTTTTAAAACATATATCCCCCACCCCCGGTTTATCAGTATTGAAGAGTAGGTTACAAATATAAATGAATGACCTGGGAGCCACAGCTTGTTAAGGGCTCTGGTAATTGTATCTCTGAGAGGTAAACAATAGTTCCCAGGATTCTTCAGGGGAAATCATGTGCTTTAAATGTATCATGTAGATCTGCATTTTATTTATTTGTTAACATCTTTAGGTAAGATTACTTCTTTTTTTAAGCAAAACAGAAATGGAAGAAATGGAGGCAATGAGAGATTTTACTTTCTTGGGCTCCATGATCACTGCAGATGGTGACAGCAGCCACGAAATTAAAAGACGCCTGCTCCTTGGGAGAAAGGCGATGGCAAACCTAGACAGCATCTTAAAAAGCAGAGACATCGCCTTGCCAACAAAGGTCCATATAGTTAAAGCTATAGTTTCCCCAGTAGTGATGTATGGAAGTGAGAGCTGGACCATAAAGAAGGCTGATCGCCGAAGAATTGATGCTTTTGAATTATGGTGCTGGAGGAGACTCTTGAGAGTCCCATGGACTGCAAGAAGAACAAACCTATCCATTCTTAAGGAAATCAGCCCTGAGTGCTCACTGGAAGGACAGATCCTGAAGCTGAGGTTCCAATACTTTGGCCACCTCATGAGAAGAGAAGACTCCCTGGAAAAGACCCTAATGTTGGGAAAGATTCAGGGAACAAGGAGAAGGGGACAACAGAGGACAAGATGGTTGGATAGTGTTCTCAAAGCTACCAGCATGTGTTTGACCAAACTGCGGGAAGCAGTGGAAGACAGGAGTGCCTGGCGTGCTCTGGTCCATGGGGTCACGAAGAGTCGGGCACGACTAAGCAACTAAACAACAACTAGCCAAAGGCCATGACTAAACCATACAAGCACTTTCAGGAAAAGAAATATCTATATAAGTATATAACTACAGTGGTACCTTGGGTTAAGAACTTAATTTATTTTGGAGGTCCGTTCTTACCCTGAAACTGTTCTTAACCTGAGGTACCACTTTAGCTAATGGGGCCTCCCGCTGCTGCCGCTGCGCAATTTCTGTTCTCATTCTGAAGCAAAGTTCTTAACCCGAGGTACTATTTCTGGGTTAGCGGAGTCTGTAACCTGAAGCATCTGTAATCTGAAGTGTCTGTAACCCGAGGTACCACTGTATATATAAAAAGCAGAGCCACTCCCGGAGCCATCAAAACCATAAAATGCAGGTGCATGTGTCAATTGGGGACCGCATACAGCATGCAGTATTTTCCTAATTAGACCTCTGAATCTCCCTTACAGTTCACTGCAATTTTGTCCAGATTCTTCCGGATCAATCTTGCTGTCAGTGCAAAGGGGGCCATATTATAAGTCACTGGAGCATTAGCACCACTGAGCAGCCAGAGAACCTTCTCTGCCTGGGGGAAACAGCTTTCCTGGACAAACAAGGGATTTAAAAAGTGTCTCCTAGGTTCTCTGCATAGTGGGCACTGTGATAAATACCGGTAATCCTGGATGTTCCTCCACCTGCGGTTGCTCACAGATACAAAATCTATCTGCATATGGAACCCTATTATGATACCCATCCATGACTGCAAAACGCATTACTTGGAAACACAGCTCAGTAAAGGCAGCTCTTAATAAAGCTGCCTGAAGGCTTAATTAATAAAAATAAAAAGTGAAAGCCACCAATCAGTGATTCAAGAAAGAAAGACCAAACTGGTAGCGCTCTGACCCACTTAGGTTTGTGAGTTTAAGTGATGATTCATGAGACAGTAACAGAAACGGACTCCGCTTTGGTCCTGTCCTCCCAAACAACTCATGCTTTTTCATCCATGATTTGGGGAAGCACCAGCTGGTTAATATTTGCTGAACCCAAAGTGTGTGGTGTGTGTGTGTGTGTGTGATCATAATCTCAGCTATTTGGCACAACTTTTCAGAAGGTAATGATGTAGCACAACTATAATAGACCTTTCTGTTTTTAATATTCGGTTGGGAGCCGCCCAGAGTGGCTGGGGAAACCCAGTCAGATGGGTGGGGTTTAAATAAATATATTATTATTATTATTATTATTATTATTATTATTATTATTATTATGTCACCTTGCTCCAGCAATGGGTGTGTTTGCAGCGAGGGTTGGAGAAGATATTCAATTAAGTTTTCTTTTAAAGTTGAACCTACCTAATTAGCATTTTCCGAAACAATGCGCAAACCAAAGCACAGCCACCTTTCTGAATTCACCCTTGTCTAGATTTTGCAAAGTTCTCCAGCCAAGGAATGTGTACCAAAATACATCTACTGGGGCCATGTATGCATAAAAATGCATATATTGGTGAAAATAACATACAAAAATGCATTCTATTAGGGTAAGCTGCTTTGGAAAAAGATGTATTGTTAGAGATTGGGGAGACCGAAATCTAAACCCACACGAAAACGGATGGAGATGGAGACTATTCATTTCTTCTCCCCCAGAATTCCCTCATAATTAGATGTACAGTGGTACCTCGGGTTAAGTACTTAATTTGTTCCGGAGGTCCGTTCTTAACCTGAAACTGTTCTTAACTTGAAGTACCACTTTTACTAATGGGGCCTCCTGCTGCTGCCGTGCCACTGGAGCACGATTTCTGTTCTCATTCTGAAGCAAAGTTCTTAACCCGAGGTACTATTTCTGGGTTAGCGGAGTCTGTAACCTGAAGCGTATGCAACCCAAGGTACCACTGTACCATTTTTGGTAAGAGAGAAATATATGCAGGTGAAGCTCTAAATTTCAGGGAACATGGCTTCCATCACATAGATTCCCCACTCTTCACCAAAAGGATCTAGGGCAGGTTATAACTATTTTAAAATGCAACATTAGAATGAATTAAAACAATTTGCAGTGAAGAGAATAAAGAAGGCTTCCTCAGACTCGGCCTTCCTGATGTTTTTGGACTACAACTCCCATGATCCCTAGCTAGCAGGACCAGTGGTCAGGGATGATGGGAATTGTAGTCTCAAAACATCTGGAGGGCTGAGTTTGAGGAAGCCTGGAATAAAGAATAAATACTAATCACGCACACACCCCTCAGGTGTCAAAAGCCGGGGTAACGAGGTGCATATTGAGCATATGACCAAAACTGCACAATGAAGGTGCCGGACACGCCTCTGGGTAGGGGATTCCACAGCTTAAGGGCTGCCACAGAGAATGCCCTCTCCAGGGCTGTCTGCCCCTGAATTTCTGAGGGTGGTGGAACTACTAAGAAGGTCTCTTCAATTGGTCTTAACACCTCAGATGTTCTATAAGGAAGGCCCTCTTCATGTTAATGTCAAAGGTTCGGCTAGTGGGGTGCATGGTCACTGGGCACATTGGCATAGGTAATGTCAGGAACATGGCTCACCAGAGCGCAGGGGGAGAGACGCAGAAATTGAGCTAAGTGAAGGAGGGACTGACTCTGCAGAGGAGAGCTTGCTGACACTGTCAGCTCTCAAGAAGAGGAAGAGTTGGAAGGCAGCCAGAGCATTGCTAGGCAATCAGCAGATAGGCAGAGGTCTGAGACTGTGTCAAGTGAAAGTGGGAAGGGTGAAGGTCAGCCTCTCAGTCCCCATTCTAGCAGACAGGATAAGATCAGAGGGCAATGGAAAGGCGGGAGATTGGCACCCTTCCTGCTGTGGAAGGGGCAAAGATACAGACTGACCAACTATTGTCAATGCGAGCAGGCGAGAAGCCATGCTCTGGATGTGTTTTGTTGTAAATAAACATACATAAAACTGCCGGAGATTGTTACAGGTAATGTGGGGGGGGTCTTCTGTCTAATACAGTTGTACCTCTAGATACGAACGGGATCCGTTCTGGAGCCCCGTTCGCATCTAGAGGTAAACGTAACTAGTGATGGCGCATCTTCGCACGCACGTGTTGCTTTTCGCTGCTTCTGCGCATGCGTGTGACATCATTTTGAGCATCTGCACATGCGCGAGCAGCGAAACCCAGAAGTAACGTGGTCTGTTACTTCCGGGTTGCCGAGGAGCGCAACTCGAACGCGCTCAACTCAAAGCATATTTAACCCGAGGTATGACTGTACATGGTTTTCTCTAAAGCTTTCGGTGACGGGAGTTCAGTATACCCTAGAACAGGCCAGGCCACGTTGAGCATTTATGCATTTATGGTGAATGTACAGCTCAGGAATCCTGCCCACTAATTGTAGCCCTCATGTGATATCTTGATGAAACACAGGCAAGAACTGTCTTATCGTATGACCATAAACAGAGGTTTTGAGAATGACAAAATCTGAATCCCAGTAGGAAGAGTAGTTTTAGGGACATGCTGTCACTGTTAGCTCCACTGTCGCCTTGTTGTCATGGTATTGGGAATATCGTTTCCAGTTACATTCTTCTTTAGCAGCTGTTTCTTCACTCATTCCCTTCCCCATTTTTTGTTGTTGTTGTTGTTGCTGGTCTGCAATTGTACACTAAAGCCGGGTGTTCCTGAGGTCGCTTGACTCCGTGTGCTCATAACTTCCTCATAGTTCTTCTGTGTGGAGTGGAATAAAATCGCCCGCTACAGTTTTACGGTGCAATAATTTAGCCTGCAATAAAATGGCCCATTCTTCAACAAAACAGTGTACTATAAGACTCCTGGCAGCGCAACTATACCATTGCACAGGGGTGAGGTAAAACCAGAGAGGGCAGAGGACAAGAGCAGCACATAGGCCTCAGACTTCGCTTCCAGTTTCCATTGGAAGGCTGCCACATGTGGGGTAGAAATATCATGCAGAATAGAGGAGCAGCTCTCTCTCTTTTCCCCTGTCCCCCAATCTACGTATTTCTTTGGAAGTATTCTACTGGGTATTTGGGCCCTTGGGCAAAAGCTCCTTAGCACAGCCTTAACCAACCTGATGCCCTCTGGTGATTTGGAATGCAAGCCCCATCCGCACAATTTGGCGAAGGCCAAATAAACAGCCAGAAAATGGAGAATTTATTATTACCTCTAAGTGGACACAGCCGTTGTTCCTCCATCACAGGGCTGGTCCTGGCATGCAGCAGGAGGAAATAACTCGCATCATGACAGTAGGGCAGATAAAAGCAGAAATTGCTTTCTGAACAGTGCGATAGGACTTCTAAAAACATTGTTCATGGAAATCATAGAATTGTAGAGTTGGAAATGCGTCCCAAAAGACTTGCCACCTTCTTTATGGGCCTTTTCCCACCTGGCCTGAGAGGGTAGGGCCCTGAAATATACTCAGAGTCGAGTGTGGATTTCATGCTCTTTATTCAGTTCATAGTAGTGAGGAATGGAAGTTCCCCCGAAATGTCTGCTTTATATACATTATTTACACAATGGGCCCCATGTGATTGGCTAATTCCGGGATTCTCCTGTAGGCCAATCAGGTTGCGGATTCACTTCCACCTGGAGTTGGATTGGGTGGCTCCTGCGGACCAATCAGACTGCTGCATTCTGGATCCTATTGTTCTAGGACCAATCAGACTGCTGCATTTTGGATCCTATTCAACTCAGTACATAACAGGCCCTGACTGACTCCAGCTACAAAAAGAGACGAGAATTTTATTGGCGTTTGTTTCTTTGTATCTTTGCTTTAGATCTTGTGGTGTATGTGGAAATTGTTCAGTTTGGCTGTGTGCTATTTTTAAAATTGTTTTATTTATTGTTTATGAATACTTTTGTTATATAGTAGTTATGTATTTTTTCATGTTGTAAGCTGCCTTGAGCATGGTTTGAACGCTGCAACGACGGCATACAGATAAAATTGTGGGGGGGGGGATGGCATGCGATTATACTGCAACTTGTCTTACACTAAATCCTACAATGTTTATAAGTCTTATATTGTCGAATGTAATATGGTCAAAACCTAAGAAGCAAGGTTTTCCTGTTGTAAACTTTGCCTCACTGTTACAGATAAATGTGCTATAGAAATGTTTAATAATGGGGACAAGCTGGGCTGAATCACCCTCACTGGCATTTCGGGGTGGAAGTAACTTTCATCCGTCAGACTGCCAAACCAGCACTGCCGCATGGTTTTAAAAACGCTTGCGCACGAAACCAAACCAAATGAGCTGTAATTAATTATCAGTTTCTGAGAAATGCAAAATGAAAAAGGACACGCAGAGGGATTTTAAAATTAGGTTAAAAATATCCTTCCATTTATTAGCCCCAATGTGATTAAATGCGTTCAACAGGGATCTGGAGGAAGTTGAAAATCACTGCTGGCCATTGAGGATCGGCAGATAATAAAAAGATTGGTGCAGTAATGATAATGAGAACATCTAAAAGGCAGCTGGCCTGCCGGCCTGCAAGGTTCTCTGTGTTCAAATGCAGTGTGTTCCAATACAGCCAAATACAAGGTCACCTGTCAAGGGATCAAGATTCAGGCCAGGTGACAAAATGGTATATCTTGGTCTGCATTGAATACATAGAAGACGCAAGCAAGCCAGAAGCCCAGAAAGCAATAGCACAAATGATGTGCTGTTTGAAATACAGTAGTTTGGTCTCGGGTGCTTTTTATGATGTTTTAAAAGCTTGGGAACAGGGAGCAGGGTACAAAATGCACATGCTTTATGTTGCTTAGAAACTGAATGATAATTAATAGTAAATTATTATTATATATATCTAGGGTTGCAACCAATGTGCTAGAACCCCATTCCATCAGTGCAAGGATTTATGTTTGAGCAACAGAGCTTCCTCTCCTCTCCCCCCATCTGCTCCCTAGATAATTTCTCCCGAACTTCCAAAGCAGATTTGGGAAGGGGGTGGGCAGTGGCGGACTTTGGGCATACAAATTTCAGCAGCTCCCTGTGCAACTCTAAAATTTTGTGACTGCACTAGTCGTGGGACACATGCCAGGGGGAGGAGAGGGAAGGAAGTTCTGTTGTACAAGTGTAAATTGTTGTGCTAACAGAATGAGTGCGGTGCATGCCACTCATATCGTTTGAATTCAGCAGTGGTTGGTTAGCATTTGCGGTGGCATCCTCGCCCCCCCTCGTTTCTGCAACTGATTTGGAAGAGGGAGAGGGAAGCTTAGAGAGAGGGAGTTGGGAACGCAGGGCCAACGTGAGAAAATGAAGACGAGAGTGAAAATTGCAGTAGTCAAGGCAAAAGCTGACCATCGGAACAGGAGCCACAGTTTTGCTGGGGCAACAGAGAGGGAAATGCCATATTTTGCAATGCTCATTTGTTTCTTCATTTCATTGATTCTACTGATGAAATAGCCTATGAGAATTTCGTTTGCAAAGCTTGTGAAATGAGCATGTGTTCTGAGTCCTGGTTTCGGCTGTTTCAGGACATTCTCCCTTTACTGCAATTCACTTCTTGTTTTAATAAGTTACACAGAGAGTACAGCACAGCTTGTGGTCCGTTAAAGGTGAAAACAGAAAATATTTCATAGGGTCAAATCTACTTGTGCAAATATAAAGTGGTTAATGAGTGCTTAAATTGGCACATCCTGGTTTGCAGCTTTCCTAGTAAAGTTTCTGTTTCTGATTAACCATAACAAAATAGAGTTGTCAAGACAATGTTTGATTGTTGTGAATATGTTTGGGACAAAGCCAATGTTTCTAAATTGCCCTGTATCTATATATGCAAGGCATCTGTTTATACATTGGAGTGTATGTATGTGTTTTGCTCCAGTACCAGAGCAATTAATTTTGCTGTTGCTTGGGCAACTAGGATTAGTTGGCAAACAAATAGCCCAGAGTTTTATTGTGTCAAGAGACAGTGTTGTTTATTTGTTATGCTTGGTTTCCTTGATAGCAAACCATTGTTCTGCAATATATTATTATTTGACTAGGAAATAGTCACATATAGGGCTGTTGCATTGTATGTAATGATGCGTCAAAGGGCTTCTGGAATCAGGAAATATTTGTCTGAATCATCACGAGACACGAAGATGCTGTAAAAGTGATTTATCTTATATTTAAAAAGCATACCTCTGCCTGGAAATAGGTTACAGAGAGGCCATCTGCAGAAATGGAATTTATCAAAAGCATTTCTATTTCCTCTTACGTTTGAGTTTAATTTGAGTTTAACTCAAACATAATTGATTTAGTAAAGACTCATAACTGTCTATAGTTTCACACACCCCAGCCAACATGGAGCCATGGTTATGGTGTAATGTTCTAGGTACCCCTGAATGAACAGGGAGCCTTTTGTGCCATTAGTCATTTTATAAACAATTTAATCCACAAAATGCACTGCAGCTCAAGGATATAAGGACATAATGGTCCAACAGACCTCTTCCACTGTTACATCTCCCTCCCAGTCGCAAAAAAGGAGGAAAAAAACTGGTTACAGGACTGGCCCTACCATTAGGCAGAGTGTAGCAGCTGCCTCGGGCAATGGATTATTTATTTTTCTTAACATTTATATCCTCACTTTCTTCCATCATGGAGCATGCACACAAAAGCTTATATGTGAGTGCCTGGAGGTGGTTGGAGGATGGATGGCGGCTAACAGATTGAAGCTGAATCCTGACAAGACAGAAGTACTGGTTTTGGGGGAGAGGGAGTGGGTGGGTGTGGGGGATTCCCTGGTCCTGAATGGGGTAACTGTGCCCCTGAAGGACCAGGTGCGCAGCCTCGGAGTCGTTTTGGACTCACAGATGTCTATGGAGGGCAGGTCAATTCTGTGTCCAGGGTGCTGTTTACCAGCTCCATCTGGTACGCAGGCTGAGACCCTACCTGCCCGCAGACTGTCTTGCTAGAGTGGTGCATGCTCTAGTTATCTCCCGCTTGGACTACTGCAATGCGCTCTATGTGGGGCTACCTTTGAAGGTGACCCGGAAACTGCAATTAATCCAGAATGCGGCAGCTAGACTGGTGACTGGGAGTGGCCGCCGGGACCACATAACACCGGTCCTGAGAGATCTGCGTTGGCTCCCAGTACGTTTCCGAGCACAATTCAAAGTGTTGGTGCTGACCTTAAAGCCCTAAACGGCCTCGGTCCTGTATACCTGAAGGAGTGTCTCCACACCCATCGTTCAGCCCAGACACTGAGATCCAGCGCTGAGGGCCTTCTGGCGGTTCCCTCACTGCGAGAAGTGAGGTTACAGGGAACCAGGTAGAGGGCCTTCTCGGTAGTGGTGCCCGCCCTGTGGAACGCCCTCCCTTCAGATGTGAAGGAAATAAGCAGCTATCTTCTCTTTAAAAGACATCAGAAGGCAGCCCTGTTTAGGGAAGTTTTTAATATTTAATGCTGTATTGTTTTTAACACTTGATTGGGAGCCGCCCAGAGTGGCTGGGCAAACTCAGCCAGATGGGCGGGGTATAAACAATAAATTATTATTATTATTATTATTATTATTATTATTATACCCAGAACAAACGTAGTTGGTCCCTAAGGTGTGACTGGACATTAATTTATTTATTTTTATTTAATATTATATGTTTATTCTGTGTTGCATTACCATTCATCCTTTTATAGACTACCTTGCATTCTTAGGAGTAGAAGAGTGAGATGTAAATAGTAAAGAACAATAGCAAGAAGAAGAATGATGTGCATTGCATGACTCCAGTGTGTAATTCGTCACGTGTAAAAATGCCTATGCCTCTATAGGTGTACATGGAGCAAAATACACATGGGATTAATGCCATTTCCTATGCGGAAATGAGTTCAGTGAAAGCTACAAAGGCTTAGCATCTCTTGGTTCCCATTTATTCTTTTAAAAACAGTCAACTCGTATAACAGGCATGTGATTTATCAGCTGGAAAAAAAATCTGTGTTTTCTTCAGAACCTTGGCACCAAACCGACTGCTATAATTTCACAGGAAATCTCTCATTAAAACGTCTCTATCCTTATTGACATAGTAATTAACACTGGTGGCAAATATTTCACTTAGTCATAGAGGAATCAAAGGATAAGCAGTGGTGGGAAACTGCCTGAACTTGTTTATTTTTAAAGGAAGCTTGCATCAAATCACAGCATGTTCTTTGCCATTATTATTTTTTAAAAGGTTTAGCCATAAATTGATTTCCCTCTTTCTTATGATTAGAAAGTGGGGTATGGTAGAGAGTTTGTGTGAAATCGGAAAAGCTAATATTGGAACTTTGAACTTACAGTGCAATCTGAAAGCAAAATTTAGAGAGCAGGCCAGTTTTTTTAAAAGTGTCTTCAGTGCATCTTTCTGAAGTAAAATGACAAGCTGTGAAAACCAATTGTTCAATATTTACTCAAATTCAGCTTTTGGCATCAGTGATTAAAAACAACACTGAGAATGGGTTAAAAAGTGTACCATGGCTGGCTTAGTTTATGCTGGAAGCTGGGCAACCCAGTCAGATGGGTGGGGTAAAAATAATAAAATAAACAACAACAAGAAGAACAATAATAATTACTACTACTACTATTACTACTACTATTAGGGTGGCGCTGTGGGTTAAACCACAGAGCCTAGGACTTGCAGATCAGAAGGTTGGCGGTTCGAATCCCCACGACGGGGTGAGCTCCCGTTGTTCGGTCCCTGCTCCTGCCAACCTAGCAGTTTGAAAGCACATCAAAGTGCAAGTAG
This sequence comes from Podarcis gaigeae, assembly GCF_964106915.1. Classification (NCBI taxonomy): domain Eukaryota; kingdom Metazoa; phylum Chordata; class Lepidosauria; order Squamata; family Lacertidae; genus Podarcis; species Podarcis gaigeae. The sequence continues at coordinate 80,086,978 of NC_139681.1, forward strand.
ATAAATAGGTGGGAAGGTAAACGGCGTTTCCGTATGCTGCTCTGGTTCGCCAGAAGCAGCTTAGTCATGCTGGCCACATGACCCGGAAGCTGTACGCCAGCTCCCTCGGCCAATAAAGCGAGATGAGTGCCGCAACCCCAGAGTCGGCCATGACTGGACACAAGCTCACACAGAGAGCTTCATGGCTAAGTGGGGATATGAATCCTGGTCTCCCAGGTCTTAAGTCAAACGTTCTAATCACTATGCCACACTGCCTCATCTTAATTCCCTGCCTATGATCTTCCCAGCAGCACAAATCCCTGTGTGTACATATTGAAAGTATATTGGCACAACAAGAAGCAGCTGGAATGAAATGAAAATGATATGGAGCAAAGGGTCTTGCTTTAACCAAACTCTGAATAATGCAGTCTGGATATCGCCTGTCCCTTGATGTACTCTTGAAGCACAGAGCTTCAAGCATTTCTTTTAAAATACACCTCTCTCCTTCTGCACATTTGTGTGTGCGTTCAAACCAGCTAATGAATTCCTTTCCGTTTCACATGTAGGTTCCTGGCCTAACCCTGTAGCCGCTGCTACAGTCATGGACCAATCATGTTTAATTTTGTTCAACTTGAGTAATAATATTTATGCTGTCAGAGCTGCAACCTCACCTGAACTTTCTCTGGTTCCGTGAGCAGTAATCATGTATATTCCTTCCTTCCCACCAACCACCATAGTTTTCATTTGAATTCCCCTTTATTCCCACCTAGAATACCAAAAATAAAATGTACGGTCAATGACCCTCTAGTAACAGTGCAGTCCTAACTCTGTGAGTCTGACTGGATTAACAGGTCTGTGCGATTAGGACTAAGCCTTTATTAACTAGCCAGAAAAAAAATCAGAAAAACACTTGTACCTATTTCATTTGTTTGGTTACTTGTTGAATGTGCTAAGGTCACAGCCACACAATGCATTTAAATAGGTATGCCATATGTCCAAGATTTTCCCGGCATATCTGGTATTCGTCCATCGAAAATAGCGTCTGGGAAGAATTTCCAAAAATTGGTGTTGATTTCTTGGTGAACTTCCTTAAAAATAGCTTGGAAATGTCAAGGGATTTTGCAAAAAAAAAAAAAAAAAAAAAAAAAGGTCAACACCTTTGCAAAAAAAGGAAACAAACCCAAAAAGCTTTTGTGTCCAGATTTTCACTTTTGAAATATGGCAACCCTAATTTAAAGCACTTGGCTTACCCCAGAGAGTCCTAGTCATTGTAGTTTATTAAGGGTGCTGGGAATTGTAGCTCTGTGAGGGGTAAACTACAGTTCCCAGGGTTATTTGGGAGGGGGGAATGTGCTCTAAATGTCCTTTAAACCTGTGGTGCATGCGTAGCCTTCCTCTCATGCACACTCACACAGAGCACACACTCACTGCAGACAGGTTGCACATGCAGAACACACACACCAACTCACATATTTTCACCCACAAGGAGACTGGAAATGCTAGTTGTACATGGAGCACAGGCTCTTAAATTCAGTGCGTTGGTTCATCTGAGTGGCACAAGTTTGGCTGCACCCCACCTCAGATGGAATGCACCATGGAGAATTAATGCGCTGAAAGAGGAACAAACAACAAGAGGGAGTTTTCTTTCCCTCTGTACCCTTTCATTCGTGACGCTGGTCAGTAGCCATTCTGTTCTGGGAGGCAGTGTGTCCAAGCCCTTCTTACTGTTATTACTGAATGCATCACTCGCAGGCACACAGGAAGGCTGTGTAAATACTTAAGCTTTTGTTTGTTAATCTGATCAGCTCTCTCCTGTTCCCTCTTGCTGGTGCATGCTGAACCCTGGCAGTTCATTCGGACACTGTGACTCCTCCTCAGTGATAATATACATGTCTGGGTGTGTTTATCCTGTTAGGTTTTCAGATAATCAGCAACCTTGTTTTTGTGATTGTTTTGGTGGATGCATTTACTTAGGGCTGATCCACACTTCCGACTGCCCCTTGCCTAGAAAGCATGGCTCAAAGTGATTTTGCACTTGCCACATGCTTTCTAGACATGGATCTGAGTGGTTTTGGTTTTGTACTGCTCCTGGGGGGGAAATGGATCAACGTTTGCTCCAATTGAGTGCCAAAGAGCAGGTTTCTCAGGGGAAAGCTGCAAGGCAAGCAGACGTGTGGATGAGCCCTCTGTTTGGATTGTTCTTTTGCAATTATTCTGAGCAAAGGGCTGTTGTTCAGTGGTAGCACACATGCTGAGCCCCTTGGGCTTGCTGATCAGAAGGTCAGCAGTTCTAATCCCTGCGATGGGGTGAGCTCCTGTTCCTCTGTCCCAGCTCCTGCCAACCTAGTAGTTTGAAAGCACACCAGTGCAAGTAGATAAATAGGTAACGCTGTGGCGGGAAGGTAAACAGCGTTTCCGTGCGCTCTGGTTTCCATCACAGTATTCCGTTGCACCAGAAGCAGTTTAGTCATGCTGGCCACATGACCCAGAAAGCTGTCTGTGGACAAACGCTGGCTCCCTCGGTCTGAAAGCAAGATGAGCACCGCAACCCCATAGTTGCCTTTGACTGGACTTAACCGTACAGGGGTCCTTTACCTTTTTTTACCTTTTTAAAAATATGCTTTGAGTGCAGAAGGTTCCTTGTTCAGTCTCTATTGTTGGCTCTGAGAACGCAGTTCTCTTGAGTTCCGTGCTTAAGAGAAAATTGTACATTTAGGTGAAACACAGTGTGTGCTCACTCTTACAAAGCGCATATTACCCTTTACTTGGGCTCTAGTGTGCTCCCACCACATTTGTTGGAAACCTAGAACACATGGTGTTGGCCTCAATCCATACCTATCCTGTACGTTCTTGAGGAATGCTGCTCTTTGATGTATTTTCCCTCAAACCAGCTTCCATCCAATTTGAAAACTTGGATCAGAGTTAATCTGAGATGTACACATTGTTTGAGACAACCATTGCACCTGTGCAGATGACAGCTTCATGGATTAGGAGTTTGGGGAGGGGTTGCAGACCTGGGGAAACAAATTAGGTGATCGGGTGATGGAATAGAAAAGGCAGCCTGAAACACAGCAGGAGAAACGTCCTTGTCGAGTTTTATGCTCCTCATGTGTACATGCCCTGAGTTCATTGCTATGAATGCTTCCTTTGATTTCCAAAATTCCACAAAGGTGTGGAATTCATCAGCCAAGGAATACAACAGAACTAGATGGATAGCACTTCTTTGTTTATTGCCTTGGTGCAATGAGGTAGGGCAAGTGAGTGCTGCTTATTTATTTCACAGCAGGCAAAGTGTTCCGACTGGAGTTGTGCAAGATAGTCCCACACCCCAGAACTTGTGTATCATCCCTCCTGGCATCCCCACACAAATTCCTTTTCAAGCATTGTACCTGCCACACATAAACAGGAAGCCTGGCTCAGCCATGCTTTCTCTCCCCTGCACTCCTCCCACATTCAGGTAAGGAGAAAAGTCACTCTGCGCTGATGAGCTGCTTTCTCACTTAACAGAACAAATTTCCATCTTGCACTTCCTCAGCATTCAAATGTGACTTGCACAGGCCATATGGCTCTTCAAAGAGTTTTACCTCATCCCAGTACTGCCTGTTGGCTGTTGCTTAAAGCTCTTTTACCCTGTAAAACACAACAACGTCAGGCAGGTGTAGATACACCCCCTCCCCATTGCCAGGACCACCTACCTCTGATTTCGAATGAACACACTGTGGGGTAATGCATAACCAATTTGCAATGAACTTATATTTTTTTCAATGAAACCAGTTTGTCAAGAAATGCTATTCAAAGGCAAAGAAAAAAGAAAAAAAAGCAGTAGATCTAGACTGTCAGTGGGCTACGTAGGAAAAACAATTGCTAAGGTCTCAAATAAGAAACAGGGATGCAGATGGCGCTATGGGTTAAACCACAGAGCCTAGGACTTGCCAATCAGAAGGTTGGCAGTTTGAATCCCCGCGACGGGGTGAGCTCCTGTTGCTCGGTCCCTGCTTCTGCCAACCTAGCAGTTCGAAAGCATGTCAAAGTGCAAGTAGAGAAATAGGTACCGCTCCGGCGGGAAGGTAAATGGCGTTTCTGTGTGCTGCTCTGGTTCGCCAGAAGCGGCTTACTCATGCTGGCCACATGACCCGGAAGCTGTACGCTGGCACCCTTGGCCAATAAAGCAGGATGAGCGCCGCAACCCCAGAGTCAGCCACGACTGGACCTAATGGTCAGGGGTCCCTTTACCTTTACAAATAAGAAACCTTTATTTTTCTGGGACTTTGCTCACATTCTCTATGCTTTGGGCTGGCTGTCACGTTTTTATATTTGGGGGTTCTTTTTAACTGCTGCTTGTGCCTGCTATTTTTCAGTTAATTGCTTCATGGCTGTGATTTTGTATTTGATCATGTGTCTTAAACTGTAAGCTGCTTTGGCGGCCTTTGGTTGAAAATGCAGCTTCTAAACTATTAACACGTTTTGCATCCCGCCGGCTGGGTTTCTGGAATTGTTTCCAGGAGTTCCATTGGAGATCGCTTCCCGGTGCCCAAACGAACCCGCGAGTCCAGGGCATGAGATAAATGCCTCTGACGCCACCACCCTGTTTTGCCTCTCTCTTCTAATCCCCTCCCGAGCCCACAATGAGAATGCCCTGTTCGCTCGTTTGTTTGTGCCACAATAAATTAAGTGCCACGGACTTGTAGTGGAAGCACTTTTATGTTTGCAATTAGGCTGCTGCACTTGGAAAGAGGAGCTCTTCCCCTGCCAAGACTGGTGAGTGACGCTGCCCTAATTGCTGCGCCGCAACACGACCGACTGGCACAGAGCAGGCACCGTCATTCTCCCCGCGGGCCAACTGCATAGCGTGCTTTTGGCTAAGCCTCTGATGTACCTGCCAGGCGGTCCTAGCAACCATATTAAAGTGTCTCCTTTGGCTATGAGGAAACTGTGCTGAAGAGGGACAGAGTGGGCACCATGCGTAAGCTTGACTGGGCACCTGACAAGGCCCATCCTTCTGCACAGGGCCCTCTGCCAACCTCTGGCTCTGCTTCTGTTGCTTCTCCTCACCCTACGCTGTTTGACCACCTGCCTTCTCTGAGCATGCAAGCAGAGACCAAAATGAGGAGACCTGCAGTAGCACCCCTCCGTTTGTCCATGCGCTAATCCTTCTGGGCTCAGAAGGAGAATGCAAGCGTGAAATGGCAGAAGAAGGAGGAGTTGGGGCCGCTTGGTGAAGTTGCCCACTGGAGGCATCTGGCCAAGGGCCCTTCAAAACATGCTGCTGGCACAACAGGTATCAAGCAGAATAGAGACAGGAAATGCACACACAAACACACCCGCGACTTCAACAGATGGAAACAAGACACCCTTGTTTCACATTGAGTGAATCAGGAGCTCACGGTCAGTACGCCTTTCGACCGATGTGCAGCGACTGGGCTCAATAACTGGTTCTGCCCCAACTGGGCTAGGAGACTGGAGCACTTTCAGAGACCTTTCAGTCCTGGAAAACAGGTCCCAGTGCACTGGGCTCACAGCTGTGCATTGTGAGCACCAGACTCATGCAGAGTATAAATGACGCAGAAGCTAGCTGTGAAGCATAACTTCTATTATTTCTAATAGATACTACAAACTAATAAACTACTGGCTTGCCTGAGTGTTACATCTCCCTCTCAGCCATCTAGTCACTACATAGATAAGACTCTCTCCACACAGAGAGTCAGGCAGTCAGGCAGGAGCGGAAGAGAAGAGCAGTTTCCGCCCCCTCCTTTCTCAAAACATCAGATCAGGAGAAGAATCAATGGGAGGGGTGGAAATATCAACACTCACAGGGCGGCAGTGAACAAGCCAAAGGAATGAATCACTTCCACCGGGAAGTAAATTTGGAAGTCCTAACTGAATAAATATGCAAATGCTATTTAAATATTTTTAAATTTACAGAAATAAGCCATTCATTAATTTGGAAGTGTTAAATACTAAGGGAGGGGGAAGTATATCTACACTTCTACAGAGTTGGGAAAACACCATTTACACCGCGCAATATTATAAATACTTGTCCGGCAATTCATTATGCTGCCCAGCCAAAATAAAGCCCTGAATGGTGCTCGCCATTGCAAAATTGTTCAAAAGCAGGGGAGCTCAGACTCGTGGGAGCAGAAGCACTTTCTTCAAGACAAAACTACCATTGGATACAACCTAAATTTTGGAACACTTGCAGAGTTTTTAAAATGTTGGGAATTTAGAAAGAAGCGCAGAGCGAAGAAACACCTTTGTCTGCCCCAGTTGCAAGAAAACATGTCTCTCCCATATTGGTCTCTACAGCCACCAGCAGGCACTGAAACCTTCCAACAACAGTTTGACTTCACCCTGAAAGGTGCACTCTTTCATTGCTTCCTAAGACAGACGGATGCCAGCCAACCACAGCAAGACAAATCCAAGAATAGGCATCTTATTAAGCAATTTTAATGGCGTGGTGAAACAAAGACAGATTGCTGTAGCACAGTTTTTGGCAACCTAGTGCCCTTCAGATGGTTTGCACTGCAACTCCCATCAGCCCCAGCCAGCAGGGATGTTGTGGGGGGGAAGCCCAGGAGCCGGGCAGCTGTCAGCCCAAAGGTGACATCAGCAGAAAATGAGTGCAGTGTCATTTGCTGTTGCAAATCAGGAGGAGGACACAATCAATGGCACACAGTCTGTTTGTATCCGATACTGAATGGTATGTTCCAGTGCTAGGTTCAAATGAAATAGACACCAGCAACCAGCACACGCAGTGAGAAAACAGGCAGTGCAACTATTAATAAATGGGCACAACTGAAGCTGAGCCTATTAAGCCAGTACAGCTGTGCAGCAATGATTCCTTGCTGTAAAATGCATAGGGGGAAAAGGAGAAAGAAGAAATAATAATAATAATAATAATAATAATAATAATAATAATAATAATTAGATGTATACCCTGCCCATCCAGCTGGGTTTTCCCAGCCACTCTGGGTGGCTTCCAGCAAAATATTAAAAAATAATAAAACATCAAACATTAAAAACTTCCCGATATAGAGCTGCCTTCAGATGTCTTCTAAAAGTTGTATAGTTCTTTATATCCTTGATGGGAGGGCGTTCCACAGGGAGGGCGCCACTGTCAAGAAGGCCCTCTGTCTGGTTCCCTGTAACTTCACTTCTTGCAGTGAGGGAACCACCAGAAGGCCCTCAGCGATGGACCTCAGCGGAACGATGGGGGGTGGAGACGCTCCTTCAGGTATACTGGGCTGAGGCCGTTTAGGTCAGCACCAACACTTTGAATTGTACCCGGAAATGTACTGGGAGCCAATGTAGGTCTTTCAATACCAGTGTTATGTGGCCTCAGCGGCTGCTCCCAGTCACCGGGCTAGCTGCCGCATTCTGGATTTGTTGTAGTTTCCGGGTCACCTTCAAAGGTAGCCCCACGTAGAGCGCATTGCAGTAGTCCAAGCAGGAGATACCTAGATCATGCACCACTCACTTAAGACACATACCCTACCCAGACTTGCCCTGCAGCCTCCTGAAGTTTCTTTGCCTGGGCGAAAGGCACCCTTCCACTCTTATAATGCTTTGAAGGTCGGTACCAGCACTTTGAATTGTGCTCAGAAACGTACTTGGGAGGACTGCCAGGAACAGAGCTGCACACAGAGAAGTGGTGATAAGGCCCAAGGAAGTCCTGCTGACTTGATTCAGGGCTGGCCACAGCCTTTGTTACCCAGGCAAGAGCCCACTTCTGCAGCTCTTCAGGCACATATGGTATATGTTGGCCCCGCTTAAGGTGCGATAGGGACGCGGGTGGCGCTGTGGGTTAAACCACAGAGCCTAGGACTTGCCGATCAGAAGGCCGGCGGTTCGGATCCCCGCGACTGGGTGACCTCCCGTTGCTCGGTCCCAGCTCCTGCCAACCTAGCAGTTCAAAAGCATGTCAAAGTGCAAGTAGATAAATAGGTACCACTCCGGCGGGAAGGTAAACGGCGTTTCCGTGTGCTGCTCTGGTTCGCCAGAAGCGGCTTAGTCATGCTGGCTACATGACCCGAAACTGTACGCCGGCTCCCTTGGCAAAAAAGTGAGATGAGCGCCGCAACCCGAGTCATCCGTGACTGGACCTAATGGTCAGGGGTCCCTTTACCTTTACTTTTAAGGTGCGATAAACTTCCTGTTTCTCATTGCCTGTTTGGGACTGCAAAAAGAAGCCCCGTCCTCCAAGCCCATACTGCGGCACTTGAGGTCTGGTTTAGGCAAGTAATGCAGGCTTGGCTACAGACGCTCCCTAGCTTCTTGGAGGAAAAAGTGGTGCATAAACGTAATACCTAAAATAAACAATAAATTAACCAGAGTTTTTAAAAGTTGGGAATAGTTGCATTAGGCTGGGCCCTAGCTTCCTGCCTCCAGCCTGCTGTAGGATTCGCCCAGCATCAAACTGCATGAAGTTGCCGTATTCTGAGTCAAGCCATTGGCGTATCTGGCCCAGTCTTGACTGGAAGCAGTTCTCCAGGGTCTCAAGTGAGGTCAGACAGGTCCCCAGGGGTGTGTACTTTAACTCTGCTTTTGAGCTCTAACATCCCCACCTCACTGTAATGCATGCCCTGTGCTCAAAACATGTGCATTAAGATGTCTCTGCCTGATGCCAAACCTCAAGCAAGGACGCTTGGCGTACCTGTGGCTGTGTAGCAAAACTGCCACCTACTGACCGGTAGTCAGAATTGCTTGCAAAAAGCAACGGCTGATCACTGAATAATTGATGCTTTTGAATTCTGGTGCTGGAGGAGACTCTTGAGAGTCCCATGGACTGCAGGAAGATCAAACCTATCCATTCTGAAGGAAATCAGCCCTGAGTGCTCACTGGAAGGACAGATCCTAAAGCTGAGGCTCCAATACTTTGGCCACCTCATGAGAAGAGAAGACTCCCTGGAAAAGACCCTGATGTTGGGAAAGATGGAGGGCACAAGGAGAAGAGGACGACAGAGGACGAGATGGTTGGACAGTGTTCTCAAAGCTACCAGCATGAGTTTGACCAAACTGAGGGAGGCAGTGGAAGACAGGAGTGCCTGGCGTGCTCTGGTCCATGGGTCACGAAGAGTCAGACACAACTAAACAACAACAAAAATACACTGCAGGGCTATTACACCTTTATCAAGCCAGACAGACTGTTGCAAAATAGCGGGCAAGCTTTCCAGTTTGCCAGAACTCTTCATCACATTAGGTGTTAAGCAAAACACTGGCTGAGGGGAGAGCGGGGTGGGGGGTGGGGGAGGGAAGCTGGCTGATGTTGATGGAGTCTGCACTTAGTCACAGTTTAAGGATGGATTCTGTCACTGGCAGGTTAATCCGTTGCTTTGAAGAAGTTGGGCTTGAGCCAGGGCCTGCCCACCCATGAGACAAAGTAAAGAGACTGCCTCAGGCGGAAAGATCCACAGGGACAGCAGATCCGGCCTCCAAGGAATGTGTTGATTTCTGCTGTCGCCCCAGTAGCAGCAACAGCTGTGGGACAATCCTTGGGGACCGGATCTGCAGTGTCCTCGGTAGACCCCCCCCCAACCCCCAGTGCAGCCCCCCAACAGGCAAAATACCTACCTTGACCCACAGAGCAAATGAAATATAGGCCCCAAAAGCAGGTGACCCTTAATGAAACAAGCACCACCCTGATTTCTCAATTTAAAAAAGGACACTGCTGCTAAAAGTTTCAAATTTGCACTTCCAGGTGTCATTTTTTAAATAATGATGATGATGATGATGATGATGATGATGTAGCAGCTTTATACAGTTTGAGTGATGCCCTTTCAGCTAATTGTATTAGTCCCCAGAGAGTAAGACAGCCGCCAGCATCTTAGTGAAGGTACAAAAGCTCAAGGCTAAATCCAAACGGACAAGAAAAGTATGAAAACGCTGACAATTGAAAGGTTGAAATGATCTCCCAAAAGGAACAACAGCAACTTAGTTTGATGATGCTTTGAACTCAGGACACCGTCCTCAAAAGAACTATCAGAGAACCCTCCAGAACTCCCTAGTACAAGCCCTGATCCTGTGCAAAGAAGCTGGTGAACCAAAACAATAACGGGAAAGAACATTACGAAGTGATCGCCCTGAACTTCCCTATCCCCACCCCAAACATGCAGAACTTTGAAAATGCCTGTTTAGAAAGAAGCCAGTGTTCTAAGCAACATCCTCTTAAAACCTCTGTGTCCTAGTGACATGGTGGCGCCTCAGCCCAGGATCCCTCTGCGTACCTTTCTCAAAAGTACACAATGTGACCTGCTGCCACATCACATACCGCTGCCGGCAAAGAGCAAGCCCTGTGCCTTGAGCTACATCTTTCCTGCAACGGAGCAAGAATAAGCTGTTTCATTAACTGGCACTGCTACCATTTCAGCCTTGAACTCTGATCATGTTTCTTGCTTGTCTCAGTGGAGGATAGAGGATACGTGAGCCTGCCTGGGAACTGTGAAACTTGCATTTGTTGCTCTGGCCACTTTTGTGCCAGGGACTGGCAGGGCGCTTGATGAGGGTGCGCCGGGGAAGGGGGTCTGGAGTCTGATTCGGGAGAGGGGGGCAGTGGTTTGTGTGGGCCTGTGCCAGTCAGGGGGCAAGAATCAGAGGCGGGGAAGCTTCAGAGCTGAAGGAAGAGGCAGGCCAGGCAAGTGAAAGGCCGGGTGCTTCCCCATGCTCTTCTGCACCACTGGCTCCCAGGACCAGGAGAGAGGTGAAGTGGGAAGAGCAGAGGAGGCTTCCGTGCAGGCGTAGTCTCCAGCTACATGCATGCAGGCCACTGGGGAAAGGTACATCAACTGGTGGAGAGGAACTGTGTTATTTCTGCCAATGAAGGTGCTGTGTGCATTCCTTTGGCTGGGAAGTACCTTTGCCATTCTGCCACTAGCATGTGGCCCTCAGACAGTTCCTGGAAAGGTTTGCGGCCCTTGAGCTGCAATGTTCAAGAGAGCTGGGAAATGCAAATTATGCTTGCCAAGTGATCCTATGTATCGTCTCCTGGTGGTCTTGTTTGCTGAAGCTACAGCTGTTCTCCCTCCAGCATATGTCAGAAAGGAGGTCATTGCGATTTCCATCAAGTTGTTGGTCAGAGTAACCCCTACTCCACTTAAGCTTCTCTTTCTAAATGTTCTTTGGCTTTCTGCATCTGCAAAAGAGGGAGTGTGATGACTGTCACCTCTCGCATTGACTATGCACAAAGATTATACAGATTACGAGGCCCCTCGACTCAGGACTCCTGGCAAGGCATGACTTCACTAGATGACTTGAGTTTCTGGGAACTTGCCTCTGGCTGCAGCTGCAATGACCAGCGTGAAGCTGTGAATTCTCATGCTCAGCCCTATTGTGTTACAGGAGGGCAAAGCCTGTTTGTCGGTGTCAAGCCATTTAAGGTTGCCCTTATCTCACTGTCAAGACAGCAGGCTGTCCAAAGCATTTTTTTTAAAAAAAGAGTTTAAAATACTATTCAGTTCATACAAAATATGAATTGAAATTGAAGGGTTTTTAAAAAAAAATACTGATAAATTATGGTTGCATAAATTTGACTAAATCATTATGAAGGAAAAAAGCAAAATAATCTCTCCTTTAAAAGGGGGGGGGGGACCTTAGAAAAAAAAATCACCATTCACCATCATTCATGTGTCTGGTTCAGAGACAGGTGTTCAGCAAACTGACAAGTCTTGAGAATGTGGATTCTCAAGATGGAGCCCCAGAGTATAGAGACTGCTGTTTTGCTTTCCCTTCTATTAAAAAAAATTGCCAAACTAAATGAAGCTGTTCCATCCATCTGGGGCACACAATGGCCCACTTGGGATGCAATGCTAACCCAGAACTCAGTGTGACCTGTAAGATGCTTCTGATCTCCTATTGTATTTCTGTATGATCATTCTCCTTTCTCCCTCTCTGGTAGAGGTAAGAACCCGGAGGTTGGACCCTCCGTTTCAGACACATCAGCAAACCAGCTGCCATTATAAAAATATAATCACTTGATGGATCAAAACAGCACTTGGCTCGTCATAATAGCTACCCAGAGGCTTTTGGAAAGCACACTGGCTAATGGAGTGTTACAAGTGGCACGTAAGAGCAATTGATATACAGTATATATTGTAAGAGCTAAAGCTATGGTTTTCCCAGTAGTGATGTATGGAAGTGAGAGCTGGACCATAAAGAAGGCTGACTGCCAAAGAATTGATGCTTTTGAATTCTGGTGCTGGAGGAGACTCTTGAGAGTCCCATGGACTGCAAGAAGATCAAACCTATCCATTCTGAAGGAAATCAGCCCTGAGTGCTCACTGGAAGGACAGAGCCTGAAGCTGAGGCTCCAATACTTTGGCCACCTCACGAGAAGAGAAGACTCCCTGGAAAAGACCCTGATGTTGGGAAAGATGGAGGGCACAAGGAGAAGGGGACGACAGAGGACGAGATGGTTGGACAGTGTTCTCGAAGCTACCAGCATGAGTTTGACCAAACTGCGGGAGGCAGTGGAAGACAGGAGTGCCTGGCGTGCTCTGGTCCATGGGGTCATGAAGAGTCGGACAAGACTAAACGACTAAACGACAACAACAAGACTCTTGGAAATAAGAAGCTGGGCTGAGGCTATGATTATTAAATGAAGACGTTTACCAGCATGAGTTTGACCAAGCTGCGGAAGGCAGTGGAAGACAGGAGTGCCTGGCGTGCTCTGGTCCATGGAGTCACAAAAAGTTGGACACGACTAAACGACTAAACAACAACAACAACATATTGTAAGAGAGACTTCTCTTTGAGAGCAGACAAATCAAAGACACACTTTAAAGCACTGCTGGTTTCAATGGGCCAAAAGTATGCACATGCCAAAATCTCAATGAAATCAACACTAACACAAGAGTGCTTTTAAGGATGGGAAGTTGTCCTGGGAGGATGACATATTGAAGACCTCCTTCACCCCACAGATACTTCTGGTTGTAGCAGCATAATCTTCCATGGGTGTCTCTCCTCCACTGCTGGTGTTCCTACAGCAGTGAAGGAGGTGTGTGGGGGGGGGGGGGGACGACATGCCAATAGTGAATGATGGGAAGCTTTGGGTCAGCCTTGGACAAGGGAAGGAAACAGCATCAGCAGCTGCTCCTCAGCCAGTGAAAATTTGGCAGGCTGTGAGAAGCAGCGAGGCTACACCGCCAGTTCCTCTGCTCACCTCCTGTGCAAGATTGTGCTTCCAGATAGCATTGGCCTTTCAGCTGAGGATCTTCAAGCAAGGCAGGAAAGCAGCAATCTGTAGAAAGCCCAAGCCTCCTTGATAAAATTGCCGCCATCTGTATGCTCCTACTTTTTGATAGCTCTAGCACAAGGGTCAGCAAGGTATATCTTGCCTGGACCAGATCGGTCCCATGGAGATCCCTTTGTGGATCGCCACGTGCCTGCAATTTCCAGCGCCTGTGCAGATGCAATTTCTGGCACCACGGAAGCGAGTACCCGTGCTGCACTGGTTTAGTGCAGCACACGAGCGGGTCGCTCGGTTCAGGGGTGGCTCGTGGGCCGGTCAAACAACCTCTGTGGGCCGCTTCTGACCCATGGGCCTTAGCTTGCTGACCCCTGCTCTAGCATATGCAGCTCTCGATGTAAAAATCATTTTTTAAATATTCTTCAAGTTATTGTGGACCTTCATCAGAAATCCCGATTCCTATTAATAAACACTGTCATCTAGTGGCAAATAGGTATACCAAGAGCTGTGCTTTGACTAGCCAGTCGTCAAAGTTGATATCAAAGACGCAGGCTGGGGTCAAGTAAATTAATACTTGGATAGCACCTTGCAGTCTTCCCTGCAATTAAAACTCTGAATACAAAATGTGCCTTTAGCTCTTGGAGCTCAAGCAATGCTTTACTATGTTTCTGAGGTCAAAAGGAATTTGCGACTTGAGCTATACAGCTCTGCTGGGCTTGCGAAAGCCATGATCATATGAGAACTTGGTCTTTTTCCAGTTGAGGTCAGTTGTTATAAAGAATTCAGTGTCCAAATAGCAGGCTATATTAAATCTATCTTCAAAGATGATACCACAGGAGGTCAAGGTTCACGGGACAAAGGGTGCAATCCAACTCCGATAATCAATGGGAGTCATACATCGCTTTCAGCAAGATAATACAACCAGCAGTGGCAGAGAATGCAAGGTGGTGGCAGCTAGGAAGTTACCATCTGTCTAGCCCTCTTTCCAACCCTAGCAGTAGTGTGTCACCTAGTTTCCTGCAGATGTTCTGGGCTGAGGCTCAAACCTAACCATAACCTGCTCCCAAATGCGAAAGCAGCACATGCCATCTTATAGGTAACATCCACACTGTATACTTATCAAGTGTGTGTGGCTGACATCAAATAATCCTGGGAATCTGTCTCATAAAGCTGCAAGTCCCAGTACCCTTAAACAGTAGTTGCCAGGATATGTGCTTTAAATGGCATGGATGTGACCATAATCAATGAATATACCTGGGGCTACTGATTTCAGTGTAAAAAGGGTGTGTGCGTGCATGATAAACTCATACCAGGCAGTCAGCTTCTCAGATCACTTATGATTCCAAGGTTAGTCAGGACAGGACATTGCCATCTCTATGCCATTTCCTAACCTTCCTCAGTGATAACCATCAATATCCTTCATTTAGCCATCCCTAGTACTTCAGATGGGCCATGAATTACAACCAATGCACTCATTTTGTACAATTGCAGTTTAGAATGCTTGTATGTACCGTATGTGTGCATCTTATGGAGCGAATGCAGGCTGCGCATCTATCACAGAAGTCAGAACAGCAAGAGGGATTGCTGCTTTCACTGCGCAGCGATCCCTCTTGCTGTTCTGGCTTCTGAGATTCAGAATATATTTTTTTCGTTTCCCTCCTCCAAAAACTAGATGCGTCTTATGATCTGGTGTGTCTTATAGAGCGAAAAATACGGTATACACCAAACCTCAAAATTACTTTTTTTGGACAATTTCAAGAGGACCCCATTGGAAATATTTACACCAAGGTCAGTCTAATGCAGGCTTCCTCAAACTTGGCCCTCCAGATGTTTTGAGACTACAATTCCCATCATCCCAGACCACTGGTCCCGCTAGCTTGGGATCATGGGAGTTGCAGGCCAAAAACATCTGGAGGGCCGAGTTTGAGGAAGCCTGGTCTAATCACATGCTTAAAGCAGACTACTTTTTGGATGGAAAGCAATCCTCGAGCATTATTGTAAATAAGACAACAGAATTCAAAGCCTAGCCTCCTATCATCCAGGCCTGTATTTTTCTTTTTGCGTGGCTTTAAAGTTATGATACAGGGTTCAGAGCAGGATTCATAGGCCACGAACATTAAACAAGAAAATGCTAGGACTTTTTCTGAGCAGTGATAAATGCAAAATTAAATAAAGTCCTCCAGCAGCTGAGGTTGAATTCAAAAGTCTAAGTGGCATTCCAAATAGGGGCTTTAAAGGAAATGCAGTGGTCTGCCAAGAACAAAATCAGAACGAGCTGGCGTAGTCAAAATAATTTGTTAGTGTGCCATCTCTATTCCAGTTGGACAGTGTTATCCTTATTGTCTCTACACATAAGCCAAATCCCCTCAAAACTATGTCAAATTCTACATATAAATTCCTGTACAAGCTGGGAAGGGTAGCATGTTTACAGGTCACCATTAGGAACATTTTTTGTGGCAGAAAAGGACATAAGACATGAGGAATAAGATACAGGGGATCCTCTTCCTGCTACCGAAAGACTCTCTGAAAGTTAAAGCTCAGGACAGCTACAATAGATCCACAGTATTTGTTCCAGGACAGAGAACATATTATGGCCATCCTCTTCTCCTAGTCATGAAAAACCAAGAATTAAAAATCTTGTAATATTATTGCACTTCCTATTACTAGCACAACAGCTTTTTAAGTTTGTATTTAAGCTGCAATGATGACTGGCTGTAGTCCTTTTTATTACTGCAATTGAGCAGCAAGCTTGCAAAACACTAATATGAAGTTTAAGTAGGGATGAGGAGGAAGGGAAATAATTACTGGCCATTTACATGCACGAAAGTCTAGTGACTAGTTCCATCCAACTCACTCCTTGAATTATACTCTGAAAAATAATCAAGCCATGCTACTTGTAAAACATCAAGCTCCTATACCATTTAACTCAAAACAAGCCCCAGTGAAGCAGATTTGTGTCTGTGTTACCAAGCATTAAAGAGTTAAAGCAATTTGGTATGAAAAATTCCACATTTTGATGATTTAATGAGGTATTCAACAGAGTAGTTAAAAAAAAAAGAACAGTCGGTATATTTTATTTCTTGTAAAAAGGTTTTCACACATGCAGACTAAAACCAGTGTAAGAAAGTATTCACCATTATTTTAAACAAATAACTATACTTAAATAGAAATGTCTGCAGTATGCGTGTATAAAAATAAGGTACATTTGTACAGAAACAAATTCTCCAGTTTTCATATTGATACAACTCTAACACATACAATTTAACCTGATCATTGTTTTAAATCAGTTTGATACTGCTAAGGTATTTTATGTGCAAAAATTCAACACCGTTTTTTTAAAAAGTCCTACTTATTGAAGGTGTTGGGCTTCAAATCAAATCCTAATTTGACTTCTTTTCAAGTTTCAAACAGTCCCGCACATGGTATAATATGCAAGTGTAACTAAAGGACAGTTCAGTCTGCCCCGTTAGCGCCTGTGTCTGCTGTGTCCTGAGCGACTGCCACTGTGGTGCTTTCCTTTATGCGACCTTTCAAACGAGCGAGATCTCTCTCGCCTGTCCCTGTGGTGTCCTCGCTCGTGCCTGTGTTTCTTGGTAACATCTGTGTGGTCCCTGGATTTGCTCTGAGAACGGGAGCGAGACTTTTTCCTTTTGTGACCGTGTCTATTTGCACCTTTCAACTCTTCTCTGCTGTGCTTGGGTTTTAAATGTGGTGATCCATGATTATGATGCCTCCGAGGACTGCCGCTGTGACTACGTGACCTGCTTCTGGATCTTGAGCTGTAGGTTCCAGAGAGACTCCGTCTATTGTTGTAACTTAAAATGCAAAACAGCACAGTATTTAAACTTGCACAGCATACAAATTGTCTATTGCTTACGCAATGTGAAACAGCATCTACATCTAATCAATTTGACACTATATGGTCTTTTGTTCCTAATTTTCACAAATAACTCTCTTGAGAGATCACCTCCTACTACTTGTGCTGGGTTTTTGGAGGGGCTGTATCTTGTTACTGTTTCTTAATTGTACTATTTGCAAAATAAAAATTAAACTTGTCCCAATACACAAATTATCTATTGCCTACAGTATGTGAAACAGCACCCCACCTCATTACTAAAGAAAACCGTATCAGACACCTGAGATTCTCTCTCACTCATATCTGTATCTGTCTACAATATATAAAAATTGCTTTCAAATTTTAACAGACGTGATTTCTTAGGTGCAAGAATGTGTTATTGCATCTGTCCACTTGGGAGAATCCCAGGGCTACATAAACTCCCATAAATGTTATTTCATGCAGTATTTCTTCAGTTAAGTAGGGTGACAAAATTTAGTTTACTGGCACAGCAGTGGCTAGGTCGCATGTACCAAATCCACAAAAGATAATCTTGCTTTTATTGCATATTTAAGCTGACTGTGGTGATATTTATTATTTCATTTCAGTGTTCCAAGAGCTTATAAGTTGCCAACTTTTGATGTTTAATCATAAACGTTACTCAAACAGCTTTAGTAACTTTGTATGTTGTCTCAAAGCAGGTGTGATATTTTCACATTAGAAGCCTTTAACTGCTCTTTATTTTCATGTTACTAAGCTTCCCTTCAGAAAAATATAGGAGAAGGAAAGCATATTTTAAGTTATATTTAACCATTATTTAAATACTCACTGTCTCCTTGGGGAATGGGATCTGGACCGTGACTTTGTTCTTGACTTTGATCTGCTAGCACTCCTGCTGCTTCTACTTCTTTTGCTCTCTTTTCTCATACTGGATTAAAAAGTAAGCATCATGTCAATTTACAAATGCATATAACGACATACAACTTAGAATGAAGTGAATAAATCATATTTTACAGACTGCTACCTACCCATTGTAAGGGCTCTTGGAAACCACTTGTCTGTCTTCTGGTTCTTTTTTGATAATTTTTGCATTGATGCAC
The DNA here is from genome assembly GCF_964106915.1 of Podarcis gaigeae. NCBI lineage: Eukaryota > Metazoa > Chordata > Lepidosauria > Squamata > Lacertidae > Podarcis > Podarcis gaigeae. The sequence continues at coordinate 80,105,069 of NC_139681.1, forward strand.
AACGGAGATTTCTCTTCCGCTTTCATTTCCCTTGGAGAGCCTATTAATTGAAATAACTTATGGTAAGAATGTTGAAGAAACAGAACTCTTGACATTATACTTTATAGTGAATTTGCTAATGCAAGTTTCTACAAATGGCATCAAACAAGGTTCTGATCACACGACAGATTTACATTTAATTTCTTACTTCTATAAGATGTCACCCCCCCAAATTTTCTTTCTAAGGTAGTTTTAATTCATTTTCATCTTTAAAATGATTAGCACAGGTATCTTACCACATGTGCATGACTGTATATATGTGTGGTGCCAGTAAATAATTCAATAAATCAAGTTAAACTCTTAAGAATGGCACAAAAAGAGCAGAAAAACAGCTAGCAATCCCATGACAGTTTTTGCAGACTCTTGAGGCCTGTGGAGTGCTGAGAATTTGAAAAAGGAGGTTTGGTGGGAGCAGCTGTGGTGGAGTTTAGTGGAGTCCTCTGGTAATGAGGAAGACAGTCACCATTCATGCCAGTTTGGCAAGTACTGCTGGCTTTTCAAAGGGGTTTCCAAAGGTTTATAGGGTGTTTCCCCACTATAGTTCCCATATCCACGCAGTACCTGGAAACCTAACACCATGTAAGTGGGGAGATGCCTGTATATAAAGGCTGTAATATTTGCTCAGTCAGACATTCAGGGACTCCTAATTCTGCTCCGATTTTTCTTTTAAGAATTAAGTAAGTAGACGCAGAATCAAGTGGACATTGTTACAAAAAACTTACAGGGCTTGGAAGCAGGTGAAAAGCCTCCCAACGTGGAAAGGGCTGGCGTTCCATCCGGGTTTAATCCTTTTGCTTTTAGTTTAGCTTCTTGAAGTGCCATTTTTCTCTTTTCAACTTCCTTATCAAGTAATTCATAGTTAGGCTGCAAAGAGAACCAGAGTGGGCATATAAACACACACATGTATCTCTTTGATTTTTAGCAAAGTATCTTATTTAATTTTTTATTCCACCCTTCCTTTCGATTGTGGGCAAAGAGACACACAAAATAAAATACAAGTTTTAAAAAGCAATTAAAATACTAAACCTTGTCAGTTGCCAAAATGGAGCTTAAAATTAAATTACTTTATCACAGCATGCTAGCAGCTTCCATGCAGCACAGAGTCCTGGAATTTATATAACTTAGCAATTGCATCAGGGTTGCTTGAATTTGCTCCCAGGAATACACAGCTTCTGTTCCAGGCTGTTCAGACCCTCCTCTCATGGCTGAGTTTGGAATCAAAACAGAGCCTCTCAAAAGTATAGCACACACTCCTACACACTTGATGTGGGGTGAAGGCTTCTAGATATAAATTTAAAAATATTTCTGTGTAAGAAATTGCAACACTCCCCCCCCCAAACTCCCTAAAAGAGCACATCTTTTAGCATGTATGTAGTACATTTCACCCCACCTGCAAGTACAGACAGTTACCTTCTTTCTCGTATACAACTTAAGTGTTGTTAAACATATCTCTTGAATTTCTTCTTCAGTAGTTCCAAAAAGCAAAAACCAATGGGGACGGTTAGGCAAAGGAATCTGGAGGAGAAATTATTACAAAAGCGGGTCAGAATCTCAAACTAGACAGTTTTATTTGAGATTGTTGAGATAAAGGTATGAGTGAAAACAGAAGACAAATTCTTACCTGTAGAGCTCTAGCTGCAAGGTAGATACAAGCACATGCTATTGTCTCTGGTTGAAATCGAACAAACACATTGGTTCTGAGGCTGTCGTTCATGTAATTCCTGAAAAATATGAATGTGAATTTGTTCCAAGTTCTAAGGCCCATTATGAAATCAAAAACATGAAGTTGGAGACTCAATCTACTTTATTATTTTTTCTTCACCTTCATACTATTAATTTAGATTCCAAAACGTCAAAATAAGTCTTAAAGACAAAATGCCTCAAATGCCCCAGGATCATTCCAACATACAGGCTCTTGTCATCTCTCTAGAACTCAGGAAAGTACAAGCTGAGTTTTATTTTGAGTTCAATCTTTATCACCACAAGTCGTCACTATGCAAGTTGTCACTATGGCTTTACATACTATCATGTAACTCATGATTATTCTATGAAGTGTCCATCAACTAAGATTTAACTCTAAAATCATCTGTTCACATGACCACTTTAAAAAAGTCTAACTACATATTTAAATTGTTAATTCATTCTTTTGTCAAACAAATCAGTATGTTTTATTTAGTGCTAACAGCTACAATAGCTAAATGCATCTCCTATGATACAATGTAAAAACAAGATCTACAGGATATGTACTTCATTTCATAAAATTTATATACCAATTTAGCATCATTTTATTTTTGTAAACAGTTAAGCACTTGTGCATTCCAATTATGTCATGGGAATGATTTAAGTACGTGCTTAACACATCTACTAAAAACAGTGGGATGTGACTGGAACTTGCTAAATCATTTTTATCAGCTGTTTCCATGGACTTTTAACGGCCCATGTGCAGAGAGGCTGCAAAGACTTTACAAAGTGAATGACATCTATACAGATGAGATACAAATATAAACTATAAAAACTCTGTGAAGTCAAGTTCTAACAAATTAAAAACATTCTTAATCACTGAAAATGTTGGTACTCAAAATTGTTATTTCAGAATTTAGTAATAAACTTTTGCTTCTGAACATAAGGGCGAGACTTCCAAACATGCCAACTAATCTACTGTGGATGTTTGCTGGTTGCGAAAAATATGCTCAATACACAAAACAGTAAATAGTTAGGCATGTGCTAGTCCCTCTGCATGCACAACCCACCGCCAAAAAACCCCCAACCACTAGAATCCAAATTGAGACAAAACTGGAAAAGCAGTTAATTAAGAATCTGTGCTACAGCTAGACTTTACCATTTATGCTGACAGGTCATGTCATAACTAGAATAACTAGGAAAACAAATACACATTTCATATGTATGTTGAACAGATACTTCTAGAATCAGATATACAAATCCTTTTGACACCCGGACAGAACTAGAAGATGCTGCCAGATGGATATGGACCACTTCAGTAAATCTTGGCTGAGAGCTTGCACTGCACTGGCTGGAGAGAGAGGCAGCCAATCAGGCCATCCTCAGGTCATGAGCTGTGGTGCAGAGGGCAGAGTTCTATGACTTACCATCAGAGGCTACCCTTTAATCAAAGAGTAGAAAAAAGAACAAAGTTAAATTGAGTTCTCCAAGAAAATGTGCTATGAAAGCCACGAAAATAGTAGGCAGAAAACAAGCAACGACACACATTTCACAAAGCATTTACAAACTTACAGTTCATTCTTTGGTATATTGGACACCAAGCTTGTTTTTTTTTCTGCTACTATTTTCCTGGCTAAGAGAAAGAAGAGGAAAACTTACCAGGCTGTTTGGACGAGTGTTTGATTACGTTCACATTCTAAGACTTGTAAGTACATAACAATGATCTGAGAGAGGAAGAAAAACAAAAAGGCAATTAAAACACCATTTAAATGTTAAGGAACATCTGTACCCACATCCATCTTGAACATAAAGCAAGGCAAACTTAAGTCTTAAATCTCATAATCTATCAACCCCCATTTCTGATGAAAATTCAAAATTCCACTCCCCCTAACCTTAGCTTACAATTAGGAGTTTTACCCTCTTCCTAGAAACAGGCATGTGTTCTTGAGTTATACAGGTTGTCATGTTTACGAATTGTTTACCTTTCCTGTCACCATCAAGACATTTTTGCAGTTCAATATTGAAGAAACTTTCGTGGACTCACCTTATGTGGATGCTTGACATGAACACAAAATCCCAATTCCTTCAGCACCCTCCTTTCTGCTTTGATTACTTGATTTTTGGTGTTTATGTAGTTCTGATCAAGTATCAATGGGCTTGGAGTCCTACAGTTTGTAAGAAATAGAGTCAAAACGGTTTTCTATATCGAAGACAACGGTTTTTCTGTTTTCCCTTCCAACCAACTAATGGCAACAGAAACCAGATTCTAAACTCCTGCAAACAAGTTTTAGCTTTAATCTTGTGCTGTCCAAGTTAACTAATTCAGTACAACTATGTTAACTTTAAAAAGTTTTCCTATTAACATTCAGAATTTCACATTCAAAAACATTTCACTTCACATAAGAGAGATGATATACAAGGCTAAATTCCAAGTAATTCCTAGTGATGTCTTTTGGGAAGATTCCACTCTGAAAAGGAGCATAGTGAATTCATCATTCAAATTACCACTATAGTTTCAACATCTGTAAAAATAAACGTGTTATGCATGGGAAATAAAACAAAGTTATGCTTCAGTCATTTATCTTGATCACAGAATAATTTAGATTTCTTAAATTGTACGTAGACTTATTTTTTTAAATGTACTAACAAACAAAAAATGAATACTATGCTATAGTAACGAGAACTATGTTATCAGAAAGCCCTAAACGGACTTGGCCCTGTATACCTAAAGGAACGTCTCCACCCCCACCGGTCAGCCGAGACACTGAGGTCCAGTTCAGAGGGCCTTCTGGTGGTTTCCTCACTACAAGAAGTGAAGTTACAAGGAACCAGGCAGAGGGCCTTCTCAGTAGTGACACCTGCCCTGTCCAATGCCCTCCCATCATGTCACACAGATAAACAACTACACGACTTTCAGAAGACATCTGAAGGCAGCCCTGGATCAGCAGGTTTTTAATGTTTGATGTTTCGTTATGTTTCTTATATTCTTATATATTTCCCTAGGGTGGCTAGGGAAAACCAGTCAAGATGTGTAGGGTATAAGCAATAAATTATTATTATGATGAACATATCCCCTACCTCTAAATCCCTTTAATCATCTGTTTTATCTTGTATCTATGTCACAAATCACTAAGAAAGCACATAACCTAGTTTGTTAATACAGTTGAGGCAACATTATACTGTTCTCCATTAGTTAAATTTAAAATATCTTGCAAGGAGCAAATTAAAAATATTTTACTGTGGCATTATTATGGAGTCTTCTACAAGCATCTTTATGTATAAATAATTTATATTGGTTATGGATAGCCTTAAAACAAAGTCTCTTCTCATTAGTTATGTGCTATCTACAAGCAATGCCTTTCTATGTAAAGATGCACAGAGAATACTATTTTAATATTAAAATATTTTAGCTTGCTTGTGTGCAGTGTGTGTGTATTCCCCTACCTTCATTTCCATTGTTTTCTATGTTGAGATTGTAAACATCTTCAGGTAGTGATGTGTCCTCTTATATTCTAAAGCACCATGCACAGGGATTGAACTATATACACAATCAGTACTATTTACTGCATTTTACAATGTTTGACATTCAGCAAACTGACTGAAGATTATGGGGCTTTTTAAGGAGGTTTTTCAAATTCTTTTATGTATAAGAATCATAAACTGCCTACAGCACATCATCTGAATTCTGCACCTGTATTTAACTAGAACAGGGATAAAAGCAATTCAAACTGCATTCTTTAGCTGTTTATGGTAGAATGACACTTCATTCATGAAAACTTGATAGTGAGGTTGCACTATATATTTCCTAGATTATTCTGATCCAAAAACCAAATGCACATTACTGCACTGAAGACAGCTTAGCTACACTAAATTATTTGGTAGTGCAACAGAACTAACCTAGGCAAAACTGCCTGTAAGATTCTGTGCACTGATATAAATTTACCTTGTGCTCAACATAGAAAATCTTAAGAAATCTGTATATTAGCACTTGTGAAAGATGCTTCATAACATACAGGTATTTCCTGTTTCCACTTCTTGTTGGTATACTGCCCAAGGTTAATTCAAATATTTGTAAGGCAGAGTGTTGATGCACTATATACTTCTCAGAGGAATGTTCATTATCATGCACACCCTGTTCCAAATGTAACTCTGTCATCTTGCTGTTACAGACCAGCACAGCTACCTTATCCACAACTTAGTGCAAGTTACTAAATGTCTCAAAGCGCATATTTGCAATATCAGCCCTACTAAACTGTTTCTGAGAGAGAAATATACCTTTTTAACTTCGCAAATTAATTTACTTCCAATTTAGGTGCAAATCTAATTAGACTTGACAACCCATAATATTTTATGAAAAAGTAGTTGAGAGGGGGAATAGATGCCACCTTATAGAGCCAAAAGAAGATTGTAGAAACTGTCTCAAGATACCAGATTAGCTGTCTACCATTTTTAGATCTTATATTTATTGCGATAGCATGTCAATTATTGGGCTTAGAGTCCTGGGTTGTGGTCATTACATTTTTGCATTTTAACTACATACCAAACTCCTGTTCGGCTCTATGCAACCTGTCCAGTTAAATCAAGTAAGCCCACAGACTGCCCAGTGGCTAGCTATCCTACATTTCTACGCTGGTCAGGGAAGAGTGGAAGTCCCCCTCTCTATGAAAATGCAGGTTACTAGGATCTTGGGAGACTACTTTTAAGAATGCCCTCAGCTGACAAAAGGACAGGCAGAGTGACAGGCTTCCTTTCCTTGGCATAGACAAATTTTATGCAGTTGTGTGTAGAGTTCACCGTAGCATTAACAATAAGAACGCAAAAAGGGTGCTTTCGTATCAAACCAAGAATTACATCAGCTATACTTAAATATTAGGCACTGAAAGCAGCCATGGCACTGCATAAATTTAGAGTTGTGTTAAAGTGTAATTATTACAATTTTAAAGGGACAAGAACATGATTCTCTGAATCATAATGCCCCGAGGAAAAAACTTTCCCACAAATTTCACTCCACTGCTTCAGCGCTGGAATAATGGCTCAACAAGGGGAAGCATTTCTTACTAAGATGGCAGTAGACATCTTATCAGTTACACGTGCATATCAGATCAAAGTCCGACTTCAGAGTTCAACAGAGGTTACTCCCAATTAATTTCATCCTCACTTGTGAGACTTGCTTCCATTTAAACCATGCACACGATTGGGATCAAGCAGCAAGTCTGCAAGGTAACTAACTTTTAACATTCCTTGTATAATGTATCCAGATGTTACATCGAACAGCCCATCAACATTCATGTATATTTGCAGATATGGCATGAGTTATGATGACACTCTTTCAAATTCTGCCTAAAAGGATGTCAGGTTAAGGATCTAAGCCCCAACCTGTGAAATACTAAAGAAGAGTGACTTGACCCACTAGGAATGCAGTAATATGTACAAGCAAAGAGAAAATTATATTTGTTATGTTTTCACTGCTGTTGGTTTGTTGGCATAGCCTTCGATACAAATTATGTGACAGCTCCAATGCATGCACAAATGTTGTGCTAATTCCAAATGCTTCACATTAACAGTATGTACTGTTGACAAAAATCCAACCATTCTTGTCTGCTGACAATTGACTTTTGTGGCAGCTTTCCCAGCCTTACTACCAAAGATGCCTTTTTAACGGGAGGTGCTGAGAATTACTCCAGTCAAGCAAAGCCAAATGAGATGTTGCTCCTCCCAGTAAAAAAATCCCATTTGCAGAGAGCTTAAAATATTGATTTTTTAGTGCACACCTGCCTATGACTGCAATGCTTATTACTTTTAAAGTATTTATTTCCCCAGTTGTTACAGTTGTTACAAAACTGTACATTAATCATATAGAATGTGCACAAAATTTACTAATTGTGAATAACCTTGGAAGCAGCAAAAGCACTTTGGTTTACTAAATGCTATTTATGTTCTTAAACAAAAATGTGCGTGTTTGTGGCAGTCAGTGCTATACAACATCAACCACTTTTTGCATTCCAAAGTAAAAACTTTTCTAATGAGTCTTTTTCCAGCGAGTACTAGATTTTAGTAACAAATACTACAATTGTACTTGAGTGAACTACATTAAAGGTGAAGATTTCATTAAATACACAAAATAAAGCATTGAAATGTGACAGACAAACTATTAAGCACAGCATACCTAAATTTGCTAGTTAAAATTCTAACATTTGGCTAATTTACAAAAACCTGGACAGCAAAGATGAAAGCTTAAAACAAGATACAGGAGTTCTTCCAAATGGTTCACCAACGGCCAACCTGTCAGTTCCCCGATTCCAGTGACCTATTCTCAGAGCACTGGCTTCTCCTTGGGGATTTTCCATACGTCACTCACTGTTGCCATGACGACAGCTTCATCTCTATGAACCACTCCACATCACCCAGGCTTTGGTAAATGTAGCTGGTCGCTGTATAGTCGGTTGCAAGGGAAAAAAGAGCTAAAGTTAATAACATGTACAACTGATTTGTTTGTAAAACTGTAACACGCACAGAATAATGCTTTCATCCCATTTTAAAAAATGAGCCTGCATGCCAAAAATGTAAGATTTCTTATAGACTTGACTTCCTCCAGACTTTTCAGACAGTATTTGTTTTTAAGTTAGCTAAAAATGAATCAAGTAAAGTACATCTAATTGAGTAAGACATCAGCACCCAACATGACATGCCAGGTTTTTTATGGGAAGACTTCTTTTTTAAAGAATTATGTTTTTCATCTACCCGCCATGCTACTTTTCAAATCCTGGCCGGCCAATAAATATTTATATTATTAATTAATTATAACTTCACTTGAAATCTAGACAGTGAGGGAGAAAGTCTTAGGTGCAACTGTTTCATTCAAATGAAGCTGAATATTCTTTTTAAAATAAAAAAGACTTGAAAAGAAAGTATATTAGTACATGTGCACGTTACCTGTGTATAAACTAAATCTACCTTTCTGAAAAATAACTTGTTTTGCCTAGATATGCTTTTAAGCGGTAAGACACATATTTGTATGTTGTTTTTAGGATGCCTCAACATATTTGTATGTTGTTTTTAGGATGCCCCACAAGATTTGGCAAAGAAAAAAAAGCTCTTAAAAATGTCCCTAAGTAGTGAGGATATCATTGATATCAAGCCTATACGTATTTACTAATTAATCAAGAGACAGCTTCAGAAAAAAAAAATATTCAAGATAGTCTGCAAGTTTTCCTATGTTTAATCTTTCCTTAATCCTTTATATTTAAAGCTTTACAAACCCACAAATAGGGATAGCTCTACAACAATCACAAAAGCACACACAAAATTGAGACTCATCTGATGTATAGACAATCATGCTGAATGACAAGTGTTGTTCCTGTAATTCTAGATGCACATTGCTTCCAGGATTCCTTTGTTTATATCGTGAAGATACCATTAAAACAGGTATATGCTGTAAACCAAACCAAGCTGTCAACTTTCCCAACAAAACCACTACTATAAACGTAAATAGGGTAAACTTCAGTCTTCTGCTAAGAGCTTCAGAGACAATTATACACTCTCTACTACACTAAACATGGACAGTGGTCCAACAAGACCCAATATACATTTTCAGTAGAGTTAACATGTAATAAAAGATAACTACAAGTTTCCACTACAAAACAAAAAAGCAAAGCAAAGCAAACAATACTAGCTCAGACCTGACTTCATCCAGCTCATCAAGATCTAGAGTTAAGAGATACTTCAATCCACTAAGTCACACTAACACACAAAATCAACAAAATTCAAGCCTATGTCAGCTGTTTATCACCTTCAACCTGATCAAGCCAACCTACCCAAGCAGAACCTCTACAGCCTTTGGACATTACAGTGGGACAGTGTACAGTGGTACGTTGTGTATACCAAAAGCGGAGCTGATCTTACCTTTTAGCTCTTAACTGGCGCAAGTGATGGGAAACGTTGATCACATCTCTTATGCGACGAGGCGCTTCTTCAATTTTGGAAGCAAGATTGATGCAGGCCATCGCAACAATCTGAAAAAGAAGCTCATTGCCGTGAGAAACTTGTTTTCCCCAGGAGTTCATACACAACACATTATAAACACGGCTAGGAGCTAACCCTAACGGGAGATACGCCAAAAAGACATCCACCCAAGCCAGAAACAGTGCTGTGGAGACTCCTTGCCTGAGGCAAAAGAGTGGAGTCAAGATGAACAATCCTAGCTGAAAACACTCACTTCATACGTTTGAATGGCCTTCAGTACCTCTTGCTCCCTCCCCAAAAAACCACAACCAACGAAAACATTAAGCCTGCCTACACCCACCAAAAAAACTCACCTCGAAGCTGTGCTTGACGAACGACTTGGAATAAAAGAAGCGGTGAAACAACACCTGCCCGGTCGCCATCGCCACCTGCGAAGACAATCCCCCGGCGGGGAAGAGACAGGAAGATAAGCCATGTTAGTAACAGGCGAAGCGCGCATGCGCGGAGGCCAGCTAACGCCTCCCACCCTCCCTTTTCCGGAAGCGGCATCGGCGCCGGGCCTGTCAAGCAGGCCGAGGTCGCCAATCCGCCGCCATCTTGTGTCCAGCGCCCTCCTTTCCCCTCACGGAGCCCCGTCTCGGGTCAGCGCGGGCGGGAGAAGAGAAGAGGCGCCCTTAGGTGGCGGCGGCGGCCTCCCTGCCCTCACTCTCCTTCCCCCGCCCACAAAGCCGAGGCCGAGGCCTTGGGCTCCGCGGTAGGCCCCGTCGGAGGCAGCCCCCCCTCCCCCGGCGCTGACCTGCGGCAGGCGGAGCATGATGCCGGCGGCCTGGATGAGCTCGCAGCCCAGGATGCGCAGGTCCGTCTCGCTCTGGAGGTCCAGGCCATCCTGCATGGAGGGCGTCGGCGAGAGCCGCTCCTCGGGGATGAGCGAGTGGTCGATAGTCAGCGACACCTCCGAGTACAGGCGGTCCCCGATGAGGATCCCCGCGGGGGGAGCCGAGGAAGACGCGGCCGGGGCGAGCGAGGCGCCTGAGGCGGCCGGGGAAGGATGAGTCCCGCTGGAGGAGGCCATGGCGAACGACCGCGACCAACACGCTCGCCTCGACGACCGCACCCGGAGCCGGCCACGCACGGAATAACGCGTTTGCGCCCGGCGCCCGATGACGCAGCACGGAGCGGGGCGCGCTGGGAAAAAAGAGTCCCTCCCCTCCCTCCCGCGCTGACGTCAGGCGAGCGGCACGTTCTTCGTGCGTGAACTCGCCTTGGCGAGACGGCGAGGGGAGGGGACGGTGAGCTCCAGCTGCTAAGAGGCGCTTGGAAAGGAGCCGCTTGCGCTACCCCTCACGCCCCGTGCTATTTCAGGGCGCCGGAATGCAGTTTCGGAAAATGTTCCTTGATGTTACAATAAAAATAAAAATAAAATACGAACAGCTGCTAGCTGCCAGCCCACCTCTTTCTGCAAGTCGGAAACGTAGCATTTCAGGGATGTTTTAGCTCAGCCTGTCGCTGCTCTGCTATGTTTCTACTTGCAAGGACACACACACACACACACACACACACACACAGTGATACCTCGGGTTACATATGCTTCAGGTTACATACTCTTCAGGTTACAGACTCCGCTAACCCAGAAATAGTGCTTCAGGTTAAGAACTTTGCTTCAGGATAAGAACAGAAATCGGGCTCCGGCAGTGTGGCGGCAGCAGGAGGCCCCATTAGCTAAAGTGGTGCTTCAGGTTAAGAACAGTTTCAGGTTAAGTACGGACCTCCGGAATGAAAAGTACTTAACCTGAGGTACCACGGTATATTATCGCCATAGGAACATGAGCATAGCCAAGGAGGGGGACAGCTGCCCCTCTTATAAAGCAATACAAATCTGAGCTTCTGTGTCCCCCACCCCTAACAAAAATCCTGGATACGCCCATGCATAGGAACCAACAGCCCTCCATGAAGTATTTTAGGGGGGCGGCCCTGCCAAAGTGGATGGGAATTGCCATTCAAATGGTGTATGCGTGCCACATCTTGATTACCTCCACCCCCCTGGTTTCCTGGTTGCACGCCTGTATATTATGCACAAGAGCAGACAAAGGGAAGCATGAGAAGTATGTTCCCTTTATGTGCTCTTAGAAATAGTTCTGTACACAGTTCTGCTTGCACCATTCCATGCTGTTGCAAGTTTGGGCAAAGGCCCAAAAGAAGATGGAAGCAGGGCTCGCCCAAGAATATTTTGGCACTTGAGGCAAACTACAAGATGGTGTTCTGGTCTGATTCACACTATTCTGCCACAGAAAACTCACATTGTGTATTATACATCTATTCACAAGTGGGTGTTTTTTTGTGGGTGTTTTTTTAATGCTTAAAAAAGTGCTTTCTGTGTAGGAAATACAGTAATTGTTTGTCCACATTTGTCTCCAAAGAGCTTAAGGCTGTATACATAGTATCTCCCAGTGCCGGATTTATGTATAAGCTAAACAAGCTATACCTTAAGGCCCCACTCTCTTGGGAGCCCCCTAAAAAATTAAAGGAAAAAACCAACTGGATGTACATTTCCAAAATTTAAGATAAAAACAAATAAAATAAAACCTACATACAGCAACACCTTTTAGGTCCATAAATTACCATATATTCAACACAAAAAACCGACAATTTCTTGTTGACAAAAGACAGCTAAACATATAAAGGGCCCCATTACCTTCAGTATCTTAGGGCCTCGTCAAACCTAAATCCAGCCCTGCTCCAGTCCCATTTTATCCCATTGGTCTTGCTAGGTTGGAGGACTGGCCCAAGGCTGAGCAGGGCATATGGGTTCAGGTTTCTCCCCCGCCCCATATTCTTGTCTGTCACTCTAACCACTATACCTCACTGCAACATTTACATATGTAACAAAGCATCAGATGAAGAAATCCCATCAAAGTGAAGACAGTTAAGAAGCAACACAGAGTTCTGAGCCAATATGAAGGCCTCTTATCCCAGACACGCTTTTTGAACGCAGGTCAAAATAGTTGCCTTCCCTCTGTTCAGCTGAGTGACTGAGCAAATGTCCCAAACTGCGCTTCATTTTATGAGGCGAACAAATGACAGGAGGTTAGACTTCCTTGTCTGCATCATAAGCGCTCTGGCTGGAGTTTCCTGGTAAGCAAGAGAAAGGTGCATTCTGCATATGCTCAGGAGCAGTGTCCAAAACTCCCATTGTTCTAGGCTGGGGTAGGCAACCTAAGGCCCGTGGACCGGATCCAACCCAATCGCTTTATCAATCTGGCCCATGGACAGTCTGGGAATCAGCGTGTTTTTACATGAGTAGAATGTGCCCTTTTATTTAAAGTGCATCTCTGGGTTATTTGTGGGGCATAGGAATTCGTTCTCCCCCCCCCCCAAAAAAAATATAGTCCGGCCCCCCACAAGGTCTGAGGGACAGTGGACTGCCCCAAGCTGAAAAAGGTTGCTGACCCCTGTTCTAGGTGCATTTTGAGACAGGGAATTCCTAATAATAATAATAATAATAATACTCTGCCCATCTGGCTGGGTTTCCCCAGCCACTCTGGGTGGCTTCCAACACCAAAATAAATTAACCTATTAAACATTAAAAGCTTTCCTAAACAGCGTGAGCTGCTTCTGAGCTCTGGGTACTGTCCGGCGCATAGCTGTCAAGCTTTCTTTTTAAGGGAAATTCGCTTATTCATATTAGGATTCCTCGTAAGAAAAGGGAAAAGTTGACAGCTATGGTCCCACGCCTAAGATTTCAGATTAATACTAGACCATGTGAAAAATGAACGTAATATTTTAGCTGCAGTTTCTTCATTTTCAGCTTTGTATTCTTGTTATAAAAAAGCGCGCCTGGATGGATGCAAACCCAACAGACTTCCACTCCATATTTCAGCTGCTGAGTCTCTCACTGCTGCGACCTCTTGCAAACTAACCTCCGCCCTCCCCTTGTCCCTCTCCGCCAGTCTCCGCCCTCGCCGGCTTTTCGCAAGAGCTTGGCGCAGCTCGCACGCGCACGTGGGAAATTCCCAGCATGCCAGCCGACTTTTCGGAATCGGCACCGTCGTCATTCCGCGGCTTTCTGGTCGGTCTCGTATCCTTCCGCAGCCTCCAGGGTGAGCCGGAACTTCTTTCGGCACAGAGCCGAAGAAGCGGGCAAGGGGGGAACGTGCCGTGGTTGACAGGGAAATAATGTGGCACCAGGAGGACAGGCCGCTCGGTTCCCGTTCTCAGGGCACTGCAGACAACTGTGTGCACCTTAGAGGCTTGAAGGACAGCGAGGTCCTTCTCTCCACCCCCCAAAGGGGGGGCAGCTGCTAAATCATTTAAAATCAATACAAACCAATGCGAATCTGAGGTGCTGAACCCCCTCCAACAAAAGCCTGCCCTCCCTAAAAAAATACTGGCTTTGCACTTGCAAATCACATTTTGAGGTTGCTGTGCACACAGGAGAGGAAGGGTTGAGGATGCTTTCGCTTGATAATAATAAAAATATAATAATATTATTTATATCCTGCCCTCTCCAGCTAATGCTGGGCTCAGAGCGGCTAACAACAGTAAAAATAACAGAGTTTAGATAAAATCACAATCAATTAATTGAAATACATTCTAAAATCAATCCAGAATCAAATTAATAGCAACCATTGGGCTAGAGTTCTATGAGGATTACTGAAGTGTGTGATTTGTTTGCGCCCACAACCTTTCCTGAACTTCCAAGGAAATTCAACTTGCGCATGTATGCAGTGTTATAAGAAAAAACTGGTCCTGTAACATGCACCCCCCCTAGTATTAGAGGCATACTAGCTATGGAGGCCTGGTGGCAGCCCCCAGCATACCTGAGCATTTGCTAGAGCCCAAGGCGCCCTGTGAGGCTTGCCTGCTTGCTGCCCAGCCACAGAGCTGACTTCCTGCTCCTCCTTCCACCGCTTGCTGGCACACTTTATCAACACTGCTGGCAATCTAGTGGGGCAGAAGCCAAGTGGCCACCTGTCTCCCAGCCAGAGGTAACAATGCTGTTGCTGAATAACGCTGTGAACAAGCAGCGGGTCGGGTCACTGCTAGCTGCCCGACTCCTCACACTCTCAAACGAGAGGGGAGATTGGCAGCTGCTAGAGCTCCATCAATGGGTCCCAAGTGGGTAGCTTGCTCAGCCCCCTCCCCCCAAATGTGGAGCCACATTTAGGATCCTATACATAGGATCCTATACATAGCGTAGATTTATTACGACTCACAGCTGTTCTTAGTCGTCTTCACTATAAATTTGCCTAACCTTCTAAAGTCGTTGGTGGCAATCGCCACAACTTGAGGCAGCAGGTCCTAGAGCAGGGGTCAGCAAACTTTTTCAGCAGGGGGCCGGTCCACTGTCCCTCAGACCTTGTGGGGGGCCGGACTATATTTTGAAGAAAAAAAATTGAACAAATTCCACAAATAACCCAGAGATGCATTTTAAATAAAAGCACACATTCTACTCATGTAAAAACACCAGGCAGGCCCCACAAATAACCCAGAGGTGCATTTTAAATACAAGGACACATTCTACTCATGTAAAAACATGCTGATTCCCGGACCGTCTGAGGGCTGGATTTAGAAGGCGATTGGGCCGGATCTGGCCCTCAGGCCTTAGTTTGTCTACCCATGTCCTAGAGTTTAAACACGCTGTGTTTGAAGAAACAACTTCCTGTTGCCTGTCACAAATTTCCCACTATTTGTCCTAGAACCCAGATTCTGGGATTATGAGAAGAGAAAAGCCTTTTATTTACACTTTCCACATTATGCTTGACTTTATACGTCTCTGTCTTGCCCTCACTTATTTGATTTGTTGTCTAAACTAACACATCCCAGATATTGTAAACTTTCCCTGCTCCTGCCTCCTGGTCATTTTGGTCGTCATTTTCTGCACATTTTCCTGTATTGCAACAGGATGTTTCAGATGCAGGGACTGCGGGATAGAAAGCTGTCAGTCAAGTACAACATTCCGAGAGGACTAACTGCCTCTGTGGCAGGCAGTTTAGTTAGTTGGTTGGTTGCTGCAAGGAGTGTTAACTGGTAACTGCTCGGATGCAGTCTTCTCATGACTCACTACTATCTAGTATATAGTTTATCTGTTATGTAACCTAAGCCTGCCTCTGTAAACCTGACTCTGTAAACAACTCTGTAAACCTGTAAACCCGAATGAATCTGATAGTAGTTTATGTTAATATCATTCAGATTCATGTGTGTTTTCTTTAAGAGGGACAGAAAGGGATTATCAGCCAGGAAGGTATAATTATTGATAGGACTCAAACAAGTTAGCAACCCGCTTGTCGCTGCATAAACTCAAACGGAGGATTGTTTAAACTCCGCTAATTTATATAAACCTTCGCACAGTGACCAGAACTACGGACGTCATTCCACATATGGCCATGCCATAGATCTGCATAAAAGCATCATGAATTGGGCAGTTTCATTTTCCATTTCCTAATGATCCCTAGCACTGAATGTTCCCTTTTCGCAGCTGGTGTCCTCTGAGTCAACATCTTCATGGTTGTTCTCATCACATGTGTTTTCTCTTATGACCTTTGGTTGGCTATTATACCCTATTGCCTAGTTCATAGTAGCCAGCCTTTTTGGTCAATATCTCCTTATACCTATCACACATACAACCAGTGCTTTTTTACCCTAAAAAAAAGTTTAGAGGTACTCTCATTTCCCTACTCATATTGAAAAACCACCCCTCAGTGAGGCTGAACTTAGATTCACAAAACGTTTAGGGGCATGCGTCCTCCTGCGTCCCTCCAGAAAAAAAGCACTGCACACAACTACTACCTGCAAGGCAAATTGCTGGACATTTAACTCTGCAGCACACCAGGTCATGGCCATATCTCTGGCAGCTAACTACCTTCATAACTGCTTTTTAAAAAAACCCCTGTATTTTTCCATGTACTGTATAAGACTAGGTTTTCCCTCCTAAAAAATAATGTAAAAAATTAGGGGGTGTCTTATACACAGATAGTGCTGAGGGTAGACTGTGTATTTTTGAGATGGAAAAATACGGTAAATTAGGGCTGTTCACTTGGAAATTTGCAACCTGTGAGATAAAAAAAGGGAATGTTGATTCCTCTGGCCTTATCCTTTTGCTAAAGTCACACACGTGGCTAACTCACCTGCCTTTTTAACTTTGACCCTTTGTCATTGGGACTGAGATGCTTTGTCAGCTGTGGCTAGCCACACTCCTGGCTGGCTTCCCCTAGTTGTTGTAGCAGCCATTTAAAGTAGCAGGAGCTTACTTCAAAATAAGTGTGTGAATCAAGTGCTCTAGACTCGAGTGAGTGGAAATTTAAAGGGGGAAGGTGTTGTTAAATCAAGTCACACTCCCCTCCCCTTCCTGGAAATGGTGATTTATTTATTTTAAAAAATGCCTTTATAGCCCAATTTTCCTCTGAGGAGCTCAAGATGGCATACGTGGTTCTCCCCTCCTCCATCCCCACAACAACCCTGTGAGGTGGGTTAGGTCAAGAGGCAGTGACTGGTCCAAGGTGAGCTTCGTGGCTGGGTATGGATTTGAACCGTGGTCTCCCAGGTCCTAGTCAGACACTCTAATGGACGACTGAGTGAGGATTAAGGAGGGGGTGTGAACATTCCTCTGGGAATTCAAATGTTCAGCTCATTATACTCCCTGCCTATGTGCACTTTTCCAAACTGACACAGTCAAGTTTTAAGACTGGGCTACAATCTGAGCTTTCACTTTGCACAAAGGTCTGCACCTCCTCTTTAGCTTGTAAGCTGTACTTTGGTCCTAAACAGAGCTTGAACGGAAAACTAAGCTTGCATTTTGCTTTTAGGTAGAATCTGCAGGTCAGTAGAATTTCGTTTTAGTTGTGCTCCTTTTCTAACGCCAATAATCTTGTGCCATCTAGTGGAATTATTTGGTTTCACATAACCTTCCTTACCAATGCAGTTGACAAATGAATTCTACACAGTTCGCAGGGACAATTTCTTGTGGAGATGAAGAGTGCCTGAGAAAGCAACTATTTTGTAATGTGTGCATGGTGATGTAGAGTGCTGTGTGTATCGCTCAGACTGACGGATTGGCCTTCATTTCAGGCATGGCGCAGGGCAATGTCGCTCCATCTGACAAGTCCGAACATTCATTCAAAGCCATATTCTTTTATTGCAATGGCTGCCTTTTGCCATTCATACTTGGAATTTGCGTTTAGCAATCCTATTGTTAAGGGCTGTGCTAAATGAACTCCTGGGGTCCCTTTCTGCGTTTGTAAGAAGGCAGCTGCTCTTATGGGTCAAATGTATTGAGCCAGTTTAGTTTGGCAGAGATCCCTTTTTCTTAGGTAGATGGGCTTTATTGGTGGCTCTCAATAGCTGGTTTTAACAACAGCTTCTGGAATGGAGGATGCCTCTCAGCTGGCTAATGCCAGCTCTTATGGCCATCGAGATTAGCCTGGCCGTCTCAGAGGAAATCTGGGGAGGCTGAGGTGGACTTTCAAGTGAAGTGTACTTGTGTCTTCCTGCCCAGCATCTATTTCCTGTCCTCTTTCCCCACTGCACCCCTGCACCCTGCTTCAAAGCAAGCCACGGAGGAGGGAAGGAAGGGGAGCCATGGATTCTCCGCTCGCAACTGCAACGGATTCCCTCCGCTGTGGTTGCTTTGAAGCAGGAAAGTGGGAGAGGAGCTGCTTACACGAAACATTGAGGGGAAAGGGCAGGCTGCTGCAGAGCAGCACCCCCCACCCCCATTCAGCAGCCCATGGGCGCAAAGCCTGCCCGCTGCTCCAAACCTTCCCGGGGCTGCAGGGGGAAGCGGAGGCTGCCGGCAGAGCAGCGCAGCTCCCCCCCCCCCACCAAAGAGCAGCTCAGGAGCCTGCCGCACTCCGGCAATTTGGCTCCAGGGATCACACATTCGCTCCATAAGACGCACAGACATTTCCCCCTTACTTTTTAAGAGGAAAAAACTGTGTCTTATGGAGGGAAAAATATGGTAAGTGTTAGAAAGGAAAGGACAGACTCTGTTTCTTTGAGACAGACACAGGAGAGAGTTAGAGGGCTGAGTTTAGATTCCGAAAAACCTAACAGTATCTAGGGCTGCCAGTTGCCTCCCTTAAAGACTGGATGTGAATGCTGCGAACTTGGGGTGTCTGCTGGTTTAATGTTGTTCCTCCATCTTTGTTCAACCTGTATAAATGTAAATAAACACAAATACTGTATGTTCAAAGGCTTCTGGTGACCTCATTCCAAAGGAGGTCGGGTCTCACTGTTTGGAGAATCAAGGTGAGCACAGCAGTTATGTATGAGACTTTTGAACTCTCTTGGTTCAGTGATAAACTAAAAGTTTAGGAACTGGTAGTTGAGAAACAATAGTGATCAGGCTTATTAACCCTGCTGTGCCTCAGCTCTACCGGCTGGGGGTGTGAGAGGGATACACGCCCAATGCCTAAGCCAAGGTTTCCTACATCTGATATTGATAATGAAAGTTGTGGCCATTTTAGATCCCAGTTCACGTTGTTGTGTGTGAGTCACTGGTCTCGTTCAGTCACCAAGAAGGGAGGGGGTCTCCGCCTGGGCTCAAACAATAGTGATCAGGCTTAAGTCCAGCATTCCTCTCTGTGGACTTTTCCACTCTTGATGACCCTGAAATTTTCCTATCTGCTGTGTGCAGTAGTAGGACTCAGTCTGATTGTGCAGCGCAGATTGTGAAATTCAGGATGTTCTGAGAATCAGGGCATCTTCACTTTGATTTAAAAGCAACACACACATGCTTTGAGTCAGTTCTTTTGGTGACTGTTTCTCTCTCACACACGAAGGTGGAATCTACACACATATTAAAAAAAAACATTCTGAAAATGCTTTTTTAAAAAGCATTTTTAAAAACACGTTGAATTTTCCATCAGGCTCACCATCGCCATCTAGTTTCACATTGTATATTGCAGTTAAAACACCCTTAAAATGTTTTATAGCTGAGTCCTAGGTACCCTTTGCGGGACTTAAAGTCGAGCACACACAGGATTGGGCTATGTGAGATGCATTGTATCTTGTTGAACAGGACAGGTGTGATGACAGATAACCCAGGTTCCCCATTCTTTCTCATCCAGCATTGTTCCTCCCTTCCAGCATTTCACCAAAACAGTGTTTAGACACAGTTAAGAAATTCTTCATGTATTCTCTGTTCTAGTTTTTCCTCTGGTAATACTACCAGTTTGATAGCAGGCAGACACCTTCATCTGCACCAGATAAGACAAGACATTTTTCTCTTCCATATCAGCCTCTACAGCCCCAACTAATGCTGCAATCTTTCAACAGTTTGACTTCACCCTCAAAGGCACCCTCCTCCATTGTCTCGCCAGATGCCAGGTGGGTGCCAACAATCAACAAATAAAACCTTCAACAGCTTGGGACCAGTTCATCTTAGCCCATATGTGCCCACTTGACCGCTTCAATCTGTGGAACTTATTCAAGTGCTACATAATGTTTGTTCTGCAATTGCCAGAAATTGACCCTTCAGTGTGGCAGCACCTATTCCCTTGAATTTCCCGCAGGAACCTTTGCTGTAAAGTTTTCAACACCTCCCCAAAACTTTTTTGTTTAGACAACTTTATCCAGATATGTAATTTTATTATGTACATTTGTTTTAGAACTGATGGCTTTAGCTATATTTTGATAAATTTTATGTGTATTTGCTTTTTAAAAGTATGTAAACTCCTTAGAGGTTTTTATTAAGTGGTGTGGGTGTATATCTGGATACATAAAAAGAAAGCATCAATATAAGTGTGTCACCTCTGATGTCTTAGGAAAATCTACTCTTTAGTTTCTAATGGTTAAATATAGCCATCATGTTGGTGAAAATTAAGCATGTCTCCTAAATGAAGCACATTCCCTTTGCCATGTTCCGTTCGATCCAGCAGGAGGCAGCATTCCACTATAAGAATTATCCAAAAAGTGCTGAACAGGTAACCAGAAAGATGAACTAAATACTTGCTCATTTAGAACACTTCTGGATAATGGTACTCCACAATTTATAGTTCAGCTATTCACACACCAATTGAACCACCTGGTCCTACAAGCACATTAAGGTGCAGCATGTGGGGACCTTAAAACAAAACCATAATCAAAACACACCGGGTTCAATTGCCAAAGCCTTTCCCCCCAGATGCCTGCCTGCTCTTCCCCCTTTTAATTTTCTTTCTTTTTCTGTCAAGCACGTAAAGCTGAATATGCACAAGTTAAATGTGCAGAAGTTGTGGGCTTACTCTATTTAAAGAAGAACTTTCTTTTATCCATCCTGAATCGGAAGGAATCTGTCCTGAAGGAAGAGCGCCCCTCTCTGAAAGCCCTTTGACGTGTCCTGAAGCACTGGCAGCAACGGGTGGCTTGAAGCAGTTGATTAATGCTTACACAACAAAAAAACCCTGGCCATCAGTATATATAAATCTTTGTTATTAGCAAACCAATTAGATATACAGGTACCGAGGGAGGATTGGAATAAAGACTTAGAGATCTCGATTTTGACCACACAGTGGGAAACTGTTTTAACTCCTATAACAAGGGTGTCTCTGGATCTTAAATCGAGACTCGTACAATAAAAAATAATATTTAGAACAGGGGTCGGCAAGGTTTACCGGCCATGGGCTGGATCACTCCCACGGAGATCGTCCGTGGGCTGGACTGGCGCAGCACGACGTCGGGAATTGCGTCTGCGCATGTTGGCGGCGCCAGAAATTGCTTCTGCGCATGCCCAGACACCAAAAATTGTGCTTGCGCAGAAGCAATTTTCGGCGTCTGGATATGCACAGATGCGATTTCCAGTGCCACTCGGCGAGTCCCCGCTTTAGCGCAGCATGCGCGGGACTTGCCAAGCGGGTGGCTGAGTTCAGAGGTGGCTCGTGGGCTGGTAAAATGGTCTTTGTGGGCCGCATCCAGCCCATGGGCCACAAGTTGCTGACCCCTGATTTAGAATATACTGGACCCCCTTACGTTTGTTTAGAAAAGGGTTATCTAAGATATTTAACTGTTGGAGATGCAATAGGGATAATGTTTCTCTAAAACGTATGTTTTTTCACTGTTCTATATTGAAAGATTTTTGGCAGAAGGTGTCTGGTGAAGTACAATAACAACCTTGTAAAATATAAAAAAATATATAAAAAAGATTAACAGGGCATTGGCGCTTGGGCCTCCTTCGGCCTGCTCCTTCCACCTGCCACCACCAACCATACATGAGGGGAAGGATGGGTGCCTTAAGAGCTGGTTGGGTGGGCATTCATTTATTTTTTATTTTGCTCAAGGGTAAGGAAACATGTTCAACTTGAGGACCACATCCCTTTCTGGGCAGCCATCTTGGGGGTGGGGTATGCATACTAGTGGAGGGTAGTGCCAGACGTAAAAGGTACGTTTCAACTTTGTACAGTAAGGCAGTTTCCTCACATTCACACACCCCTCTCCATCTAGGCCAGCAAGAAGCATTATAAGAGTGCAAGGGTGCCTTTCGCCCGGGCAAGGAAACTTGAGGAGGGTGCAGAGCAGGTCTGGGGAGGGCATGTGTCTTGAAGTGAGTGGGGTATGATCTAGTTATCTCCCGCCTGGACTACGGCAGTACGCTCTACATGGGGCTACCTTTGAAGGTGACCCGGAAACTACAACTAATCCAGAATGCGGCAGCTAGATTAGTGACTGGAAGCGGCCGCTGAGACCACAAAACACCAGTCCCGAAAGACCTACATTGGCTCCCAAGTATGCTTCTGAGCACAATTCAAAGTGTTGGTGCTGACCTTCAAAGCCCTAAATGGTCTTGGCCCAGTATAGCTGAAAGAGCGTCTCTACCTCCATTGTTCTGCCTGGACACTGAAGTCCACCTCCGAGGGCCTTCTGGTGGTTCCCTCGCTGTGAGAAGCCAAGTTACAGGGAACTAGACAGAGGGCCTTCTCGGTAGTGGCTCCCGCCCCATGGAACGCCCTCCCATCAGATGTCAAGGAAATAAACAACTATCTGACTTGTAGAAGACATCTGAAGGCAGCCCTCTTTAGGGAAGCTTTTAATGTTTGATATTTTATTGCTTTATTATTATTATTATTATTATTATTATTATTATTATGCTGCGATCCACCCAGATGGGTGGGGTATAAATAATAAATTATTATTATGAGTCCTGAGGGCCATGTAGAGAGACTCAGAGGGCCACATTTGCCCCCCCCCCAGACATAAGGTTCCCTCTCCTTGCCTTAACCCCTTGAGGTGGCTCAAGAAATATTCAAGAAGAAATACCTTCTTCTTGATTGATTCATTTCCGAGGGAGTTGGCCATCTCTGGTGGATGGTGTTTCGACACAAGCAACAGTTGAGTCTGAAGGATGATTTGGCGTTGTTGTTAATTGCTCTTTTCTGTGACATGAATATTTAAAGCAGAGATCAGCAGCACACGATTCCTGTCCCAATTCACAGCCAGGTAATGTGTGAGATCCAATGCACTGCACAAGCTGGTTGTCAGTTGCTTCAAGATTCATACCCCACTGAGATGTCGAAACCAGCCAGCAGATTGCAGAACACGCTGATATGCTCACTTTGTCAGGGTTTTTGCTCTTAGGGCTCAGTGTGGGGGGCTGGTCCCAGGTCACTCCATGCTATGCCGGCTGTGATTTAAGGTTAGCAAAGTACTTTATGAACTCTCCCTTTGCTTCTCACTCGAGCAGCGGGAGAGGGAAGTTTGTACACAGCTTTAGTCTAACAGAAAGCAGACGTCCTGGCACAGATGCACGGGAACAAGGTGCGAGGTGGGAGTTTTCAGTACATGGTTCACCACTGCCAAACGTTTATTCTGCAAGCTGTATAGTGTATATGCAACTGAATTAGGGTGAACACGAAATGAATGCATAGCACAGGAAGAAGCGTATGAGTCCATTTAATGTCAATGTAGCAAGCCATTCAGGCATTTAAAAGAATGTATGAGGGCACAGACTGCGTACGGCAGAAGTTGGGAACTTCCGGCCAGGGGTCTGAATGCAGCCCTCTCAATTTGGCCCTCTTCCCTACTGTCAGGGACAACTCTAGGAAAGCAGGTGTTTGGTAGCAAACTGCTACAACATTTGATACGTTTGGGATCACACCCATTGACCACTAATCTCTTTGCACCGTCATGGCAGTGTAGATAAAATAAGGGATGAGTGAATCCTTCAATTTTGGTTTCTCTCTGATTCTTATTTTTTTCAGTCTTAGGTTCAGTGTGCTAAATTTCCAAAACAGTTTGCAAACTTTTTTTTTCTCTAAAAAAAGAGTTTTATAAAAGCCTGCATTTCTCTCCATTTCTGTATGCCGTTTTGCCTAAAATGCACATTTTTGCAAGTAATTTCCCCTAATAGAATGCCTTTTGTACATTATTTTCACTTGCATATGCACCTTATGATTACTTCAAGACACACGTTTGGTCCACGTTATTGGGCCGAAGAACTGCATCTCAAAATGTGGAGAAATTAGATGGATAACCATCATCAGTAACCAAAGGTAATATAAATAAAAGGAAGCATCCTGTGGTAAATAGCTGGTACACCTTACCTTGTTTTAAACATTTGATTCTGCAAATGTTGCGGCTCCTTCATCCTTAGAATAGGGATGTGTGTGTGTGTGTGTGTGTTTCTGGAGTTGCATGTAGAGCACTCCCTCTAAAACTGCTCAGTAGGGAGCCATCCGAACACGTTAGCATGGCAATCTAAACATTATCTCAGCCCATTACTATGCCACAAGTGACAGGACAGGAAAACCCTGTAACGAGAATTATGGGACTTGCCCCAGTGCAACCTGAAAGGCTCTCCAGCTATTTCCAGCTCCAAACAGACAAACATAATAGACTGTGTTACAAGAGAATTTATTGGTGGCCTGTGGAACCTTCGCTCACCTTGCACCAGCACTTTGCTCTCTGAACAGAAAGAATATTGTTTGGAATGGGTGTCGTGGGCTCTTGTTTTGGTTGCATAACATAGTTACCATTCACTGAGCCGAATGAATCCCAACAAAGCCCAGTTAGCACTTAAACCGATAAGATTTAGTGTGCCTTTTTTGTAGCTGGCTCATTCGGTAAAGGCGGTGGGTGGAAATTAACAACAATGATCTAAAATTAGCTAGCTGTGAGTGTTGTCAAACCTTCTCTTTGATAGTCTTGCAGCCTGGAAGTGACTCCAGTCTTTATAGGTTTTTTTAAATACAGTGGTACCTCGGGATGCGAACAGGATCCGTTCTGGAGCCCCGTTTGCATCCTGAAGCGAACGCAACCCACATCCGCGCATGCGTGGGTTGCGTTTCGCCGCTTCCACGCATGCGCGTGACATCATTATGACAGTCTGCGTGTGCGCATGCAGCACAACCCAGAAGTAACACGTTCCGTTACTTCTGGGTTGCCGTGGAGCACAACCCAGAAATACTTAACTTGAAGGATATTTATCCCGAGGTATGACTGGAAGGAGAGACGCGGGTGGCGCTGTGGGTAAAACCTCAGCACCCAGGACTTGCTGATCGCATGGTTGGCGGTTCGAATCCCCGCGGCGGGGTGAGCCCCCGTCGTTCGGTCCCAGCGCCTGCCAACCTAGCAGTTCGAAAGCACCTCCAGGTGCAACTAGATAAATAGGGACCGCTTTGTAGCCGGAAGGTAAACGGCGTTCCATGTGCTGCGCTGGCTCCCCAGATGCAGCTTGTCACGCTGGCCACGTGACCCGGAAGTGTCTGCGGACAGCGCTGGCTCCTGGCCTATAGAGTGAAATGAGCGCACAACCCTAGAGTCTGGCAAGAATGGCCTGAACGGGCAGGGGTACCTTTACCTTTACCTATGACTGGAAGGACAGATCATGAAGCTGAGGCTCCAATACTTTGGCCACCACATGAGAAGAGAAGACTCCCTGGAAAAGACCCTGATGCTGGGAAAGATGAAGGGCACAAGGAGAAGGGGACGACAGAGGATGAGATGGTTGGACAGTGTTCTTGAAGCTACTAACATGAGTTTGACCAAACTGTGGGAGGCAGTGGAAGACAGGAGTGCCTGGTGTGCTCTGGTCCATGGGTCCTGAAAAGTCGGACACGACTAAACGACTAAACAACAACAACAACATGACTGTAAAATAATAATAATGTGGAACTAGTATTTTAACCAGGACTTTTTTTCAGCCGGAACTCAGTTCCGGCACCCCTCAGGTAGGCGCCATTGCCATTATAAGGGAACAAGGGAGGCGTTCATGGTGAGATCCGGCACCTCTTTTTCAAAAAAAATAGCACTGGCTTTAACATTCTCCTCTGTTTAGACTTTTCACCGTCTTTGTGTTCTTGTGTTTTTAATAATTGCAGTGGTACCCGAATATGTCATACTCAGAGTAGACTGATCAAAGTCAATGGATTTAAGTTACCAAGTCTGTGATGGATGGATTGCCTGGGCTTTGCAAGGCCCTGAGAAGCTTAGCAGGTCAGAGCCAGCCCTCCCAACCCCTGCTTTAGAGGCAAAGGCGCTAACTATCTTTTGCCATTTTGGGCACCATGGCCAACTATGTTGAGAGAATATGAAGCAGGGAGTGTGTGTGAATAGAGCTCAAGAGCCTTTAGCGCCTTCCAGAACCTCCGACTGTAGCTCTTAAGGCATCTGAACCAGGCCATTATGTTGAACTGGCATTCTTTTATAAGACGATAATGTGGTCGGACACTTATTTTAACCTCAGCGCTGTTTGATTTATAGTTTCCCATTTGGCATTTTAGCTGAACTTGGAGCGGTGAGGCCGATAAACCCATAAACGAATTGCTTTTGCTGAAGGGACCAGCCCACGACATGTTTGGTGCAATCCATCAGGCCAAGGCAGATACTGGGGCCCTGCGCCCTGCTACGCTTCCTAAGGTCCCTTTCTGCTGTCTTCCTCAATTTCAGTATATAGTGTAGAAGGCAAATGCAAGGGCTGGAAAGTACCCCGAAATAAACGTCTTCATTTAATAATCATAGCCTCAGCCCAGCTTCTTATTTCCAAGAGTCTTCTTCTTGTTGTTTTTTAGTCGTTTAGTCTTGTCCGACTCTTCATGACCCCATGGACCAGAGCACACCAGGTACTCCTGTCTTCCACTGCCTCCCGCAGTTTAGTCAAACTCATGCTGGTAGCTTCGATAACACCATCCAACCATCTCATCCTCTGTCGTCCCCTTCTCCTTGTGCCTTCCATCTTTCCCAACATCAGGGTCTTTTCCAGGGAGTCTTCTCTTCTCATGAGGTGGCCAAAGTATTGGAGCCTCAGCTTCACGATCTGTCCTTCCAGTGAGCACTCAGGGCTGATTACCTTAAGAATGGATAGGTTTGATCTTCTTGCAGTCCATGGGACTCTCAAGAGTCTCCTCCAGCACCATAATTCAAAAGCATCAATTCTTCTGTGATCAGTCTTCTTTATGGTCCAGCTCTCACTTCCATACATCACTACTGGGAAAACCATGGCTTTTACTATACGGAGCTTTGTTGGCAAGGTGATGTCTCAACCTTTTAAGATGCTGTCTAGGTTTGTCATTGCTTTTCTCCCAAGAAGCAGGCGTCTTTTAATTTCGTGGCTGTATCACCATCTGCAGTGATCATGGAGCCCAAGAAAGTAAAATCTCTCACTGCCTCCATTTCTTCCCCTTCTATTTGCCAGGAGGTGATGGGACCAGTGGCCATGATTTTCTTTTTTTGATGTTGAGCTTTAGACCATATTTTACGCTCTCCTCTTTCACCCTCATCAAAAGGTTCTTTAATTCCTCCTCCAAAGTCCTTTAATTCCTCCTCCAAGAGTCTAGGGCCTCTGAATTCAACACCAACCAGGCTCAAAACCATGGTTTAGAACCATGGTTCAATGTAGGTTTGCAAGACGTGATCTAGAGGCAGTGCGAAACATAGCTTGGCAATTTGGACATCCTGGCAAACTACGATTAGAGCATGCCAAGTGACCGAAGAGGAGGAACATAGGAAACTGCCTCATACCAAGTCAGACCAACCTAGCCCAGTGTTGTCTACATTGACCGGCAACAGCTCTCCAGGGTTTCCGGTAGGGAATGTTTTCTCGGAGATGCAGGCAACTGGGCCACTGAGTTACAGGCCAGGGAACATGAGGGAGTGAGCTGGGGCTGGTGGATTGGGTTCATGTCATCTGAACTGGGAGAGTTTCCTTCCTGCAACTATGCATGCTATGCATGCTCTAAACCAGCAAGAATTCCAATGTCTCCAGAATGTTTGTTTGTCTCCCCTATTTGAGGCGTTTTGTTGCCTCGTGTGCATAGTCAAGTTCTCTGTGGATCAACGATTTAGCATCCTTTGATGATTTACAACATCCACATGAGAGGCTCTGCATATCTAGCCACAGGGGCTCCAGCAAGGCTTTGCCTAAATCCATTTTCCAGAAGAGAACTATGGACAGAGAGGGGTGGGTGGACTCACATGAACTCAATATGATTTCTCTCCCTCAAGTCATCTCACATCAGGAATCCTATGGAACTAGCTTTTTGTTGGCAACTTATGAGGGCGGGCTGTTATTGATGTCCAGAAAGCAGTAGACTGTGTTTGCCTAGCCTTCACCGTTGTTGCCAGTTCACTTAAACATAACTTTTCTTTCAAAACTTAAAAGGCTTTGGCAGAGCACATTGAGCACAGTAAAGCAACAAAAGCCACTCATCTGCAATTCTATATATCAATACTCTGGGACTATGCTTATGTAGGCAAAACCACATCACCAAAATAGAAGGGAGATGTATTGGCAAACCCCAACATACACACATATTCAAAAACATTGAAAATATTTTTTTGCGGGGGGGGGGGAACTAAGGGGGTAGGCAAGACCCCAAAACAGCCTCATAACAACTTGTTGGCATGGAAAGTTGAGAAACTGATGTGGTGGGCGCTGGGGGGATGGGATACTCTGACATTTAGGCGGTGTTAGCTGCACATAAGGTGCCCATGAAGATGAGATTGCACACATTATTCAGTCACTATAATACTCCTCAATAGGTCTTGGGGGAATGTGCATAATGCGTCAACATTCTCCAGGCATTATACATAATCTCCAACAGAGATTGTTTTGAAACAATACACCTTTACTGGGCCAATATGCAGATTGACTGGGGAATATGCACAATTCCTGCTTCATGGGGAGATTGTGTGTTGAACGTGCACAATGTCCTGTTGGCATGCACATGAAAACAGTAACACCCTAATAAGGACAGAGCTACTAGCTTAGTGAGCACAGAATATTGATTGACCTGGGGGAGGGGAGACAGAATGGAGTGACAGGAACCCTGATGAGAAGCACTGCATGCTGCAACAATTTTGATGCAGTTCCCCATTTGTTTTTCTGATCAACAAGTCTTCCTAGGGAGGCTTGAGGGCATAATGTGGAAGCCTTGGAAGCTGCTGGGATCTTTGCTCCCTGGCAGAGCCCACCGGTAGAGTAGAAGAAGAGGAAGAAAAGTTTGGATTTGATATCCCGCTTTATCACTACCCTAAGGAGTCTCATACATTCTCCTTTCCCTTCCTCCCCCACAACAAACACTCTGTGAGGTGAGTGGGGCTGAGAGACTTCAAAGAAGTGTGACTAGCCTAAGGTCACCCAGCAGCTGCATGTGAAGGAGCGGAGACGCGAACCCAGTTCACCAGATTACGAGTCTACCGCTCTTAACCACTACACCACACTGGTGTAGTGTAGTGTAGTGTAGTGTAGTGTAGTGTAGTGTGCCCTTCTAAATTTCCCACAATGCACCAGTGCTTCCCCAGGGCACTGTGGGAAATGTAAATGGCAGATTTGCTGTCACCTGTTGCTGTAGTCAGGTAAGCCCACAATCGGGGCACCCCACCAATGTACGAGGGGCCCACCACTTTGTCAAGGTTGTGCTCTCAACCGTGGAGCTGATCCTGTTCCCTAGCTATATGTATCAACAGCTTCATGGCAACCCACTAGTTCAGAATCCACACATATTTCTGTTTAGTGGCAGCTGCCGCAAATAAGACCACTGGGTATACGTTACGTATTTATTTTGCCCACTAAGCAAATAAACTGATTCCAGCTATGCTATATGTTTATGCAGCATACTTGGCACTTTGCAGAGGATCATAAGCCTACCCTGAGGAGTTTACAATATACATTTCAACAGCGGAGGAGGCATCAGGGGAGGAAAGGGGAGAGCCAAAGGGAACCGAGGCAGGGCAGCCAGAGGTTGTATAAGCGCCATGCATTCAGTCAAAGCACATGGCTTCCCCCAGAGAATTCTGGGAGCTGCAGTTTATCCCTCAAGAACTACATCTCCCAGCACTCTTAAACTACAGTTCCTACAGTTCCTGATGAGGCCCTAAGCTCCTGAAGGTAATGGGGCCCTTTATATGTCCAGCTGTCCTTTGTCAACAACAAATTGTAGCTGTTTTTTGTGTTTTAATATATGCTGTATGGTAATTTATGGACCTAATAGGTATCTAAAGCCATTTGCACATAGCAAAATATGTATTTTACCAAGTAATTGTTGAACTGAAATACAATTAAGAAGAAGTATATTAACAGTGAAATTTTGGGGGGGGGGCCTCCCGAGAGAGTGGGGTCCTAAGCTATAGCTATAGCTTATACGTAAATCCAGCACTGGTTCCTATGTTTCTTTGGGGTGGCTATGTGTTTTAAATGTCCTATATGGTGTGTACGCACCCACAGATACGTTGGTCAGGCCCACCCTAAACATTTAGAGCATACTCAATGCACATTTAAAGCACATGACTCTACCCATCCCCCAGGGAATCCTGGGAAATGCAGTTTCTCCCTCACAGAGCAAACTACAGCCCCCAGGATTCTTTTGGGGGGGGATCATATGCTTTAAATGTGTGTTTAATATGTTTTAAATGTATAGGGTGGAGCTGCCCTTGGCGTTAACTTCAATTGGGGGCGAGAATGAAAAGCCACAGAAGACGTGCCAACTGAAGGTGTGTGTGTGTGTGTGTGTGTGTGTGAGAGAGAGAGAGAGAGAGAGAAAGAGATGGACAGAGAGAAAGGGACTGAGACAGATAGGTAGTTCCACTTAGGAATTAAAGGTATAAGGGGAAGCAGGCAGAGCCTTTTTTTCAGCCAGAACTCAACAGAACTCAGTTCCAGCACCTCTCAGCCATTGTCATTATAAGAGAACAAGGGAGGTGTTGATATTGGGTCCCAGTACCTCTTTTTCTAGAAAAATAGCACTGGCTAAGAGGGGAAGAGCTTAGGAAGCAGGGGGCTTTTAAGAAGTGGAAGGCTGAACAGCTTCAGGAGCTACTGTGTTGTCATAGGAATCTGCCTTATATCACATCAGGGCCAGCCAATGCATTAGAGCACCCAAGGCAAGCCACAAAATGGTGTACCTCCTCTGCCCCCAGAGAAGAAGGGTGTGCGAAGGTCTGCATTGGGAACAAGGCAGGAATGAAGATCTACACCAGGAACAATGCAGGGGGAAAATAAAATCAACCCTAACCAATGGTTGAAGTGGAAATCAAAAGCCATTGTGGGGTTGTAGGGGAAGGGGTCTGCTCTGAATTACGCAGGGTGGGTGCAGAGCTCAGGAGATCCTAGAGGGCAGCCCATACCATTTCCTCCCTAGGGATGGGAGCTGTAGAGGTGGCATTGGAGGGGGCATGGAAGTGGTTGACATTGCCTCCAAAGAGTGTGCCTCGGATTTTCTGTCACTGTGGATCCTGCTGCCTGAGGTGGTTGCCTCACCTTGTCTCATGGGTGGGCTGGCCCTGTATCACACCATGCTATCCATCTCACGCAGCAGTCTCACAACAACCCACCAGGTTTCAGGCAAAGAATCTTTCACCTCATCGGTTCCTTCACTGAATATGCCAAGTGTTGAAGGTGGCACTTTCTGCATGCAAGGCCTGTGCTCTTCCATGGAGCTCAGGGTTGCTTAAGGGTGTGTAGCCCAAGGAGTTTCCTTCTAGGCATGTTTCTGTAGGCCACATGCCAGTTCTGGGCAGGGCCAGGGGCAAACGCGGGCAGAATGAGCAATGAATGTCAACTTTACTTTTGTCCAGGCAGGCTAGTTTCTACAGACATACACATACCCCTCTCTAATCTCCACCAAAGGAAGCAAGCGGCGTTGTCAGAGTTCAAGGACACAATCCAGCCAGGCACTCAAGATGAGGGTGGAGCAGGTGTGGGCAGAGACATCCAGAGGACCACATTTGATCAGGCAGTTGTA
Organism: Podarcis gaigeae; assembly: GCF_964106915.1. NCBI lineage: Eukaryota > Metazoa > Chordata > Lepidosauria > Squamata > Lacertidae > Podarcis > Podarcis gaigeae. The sequence goes on from NC_139681.1 coordinate 80,136,895, forward strand.
GACCAGAGCACTGCCAGGCACATAACTACATTTGCAGCAATCTATCATTCTATGGCTATTCGGGTTGGAGGAACCCAACTTCTTGCACCAACCTTGATCTCTTCTCCTCCTTGTCTCCTTTTGCTGATTCCTACCTTGCTGGTGCTTCTCTAGACCCAAGAGCTGCCTTGTGGTTGTGTCTATACTCTGCTTAACCTACCCAAAGCCAGCATTTCTTTGCTCTGTGCCTTATCTTAAACCAGAATCCGGCAGGGCTGTTCCTGAGCTCCCATTGCAGCCTCCAGCCCAACACTTTGTTGTTGTTGTTGTTTAGTCGTTTAAATAGTCCCGAGATGGTATGTGTGATGTTGTTGGGGCCAGTAATGGTGTTGTCCGGGTGTATGTGGCAGCAAAGTTGGCATCTGGGTTTATTGCAGGCTCTGGTGCAAGTGTCCGTGTTAAGTCTGGTTGTAGTATTATTGTGGGTTAGGAGTTGTTTAAGATTGGGTGCCTGTCTGTAGGCAATGAAAGGTCTTCCTCCCAGAGCTTGAGAAAAAGAACAACACCATTACTGGCCCCAACAACATCACACATACCATCTCGGGACTATTTAATTGCTCATCGTCTAACATTGTGTATGCCATCAAATGCCAACAGTGTCCTTCAGCTCTCTATATTGGACAAACAGGCCAAACCTTACGCCAAAGAATAAACGGACATAAATCTCACATCAGAAATCACAAGACAGAGAAACCAGTAGGAGAACACTTCAATCTCCCAGGACATTCTATACAAGATCTCAAAGTAGCTGTTTTACTACAAAGGAATTTCAGAAATAGACTGGAAAGAGAAGCTGCTGAATTGCAACTTATCACCAAACTTAAAACCATGGAGAGACCTGGTCTGAACAAAGACATTGGATTCTTATCTCATTATACATGACAAAGCCACTTTTCACCTTCTCACCCCTTGCTTTTTCCTGTAAGACCTATTGCAGTCGTTAAGAGTCGTCAACAGGCTCATCACAGCTATCTGCCAATCACCCATTCCCACCACCCTTCTGAGTAATACCCCTCCCCACCTTCTCACTATATAGAAGGGTCTGGTGACTTCTGTTTCAGTGTATCTGAAGAAGTGTGCATGCACACGAAAGCTCATACCAAGAACTAACTTAGTTGGTCTTTAAGGTGCTACTGGAAGGATTTTCTTTTTCCCTTAAGAATGGAAAGGTTTGATCTTCTTGCAGTCTATGGGACTCTCAAGAGTCTCCTCCAGCACCATAATTCAAAAGCGTCAATTCTTTGGCGATCAGCCTTCTTTATGGTCCAGCCCATCACCTAGTATCCCCAAAGACTGACAACTGGGTCTTGACTTTTTGTATGATGATTGCGCTTCTGGTTTCATCCCTCCATTTTGCTGCTTTCCCTGGCTTGTTTTCCTAACCTGACCATTTGTCTGAACCTTATCAGTATCTAGGAGAATCTCGTTTGGGTTTTTCTTTGTTCGCTGAATAGTACGCCAGCTCTCGTCCTGAGCCAAATCACTCTTAGCCTTAATTTTGCAAGCACACCCCCTGCAACTTGGAAGCTTGAAGCAAGCCCTATTTGCAGCAGCAAGGCAACCTAACAATTCAATTTATCTGGACCCAAATCCTTTCTCATTTGGATCCTGAGCGCAGAATCCTGGGTTTCCGTGGCACAATAGTGGCACAATACATGTCTCCTGTATGCCGTTCCATTTGTGGCCTCCCACTCTTGTACAGTGCAATGGAAAACACAGCCCTTAGGTTTATTTAAAACAGATGCTTAGACATGTGTTTCCAAGTTGGTCACCAATGACATTTTTAATTTATTTAAAAAAACACCCTTTAAAAAATTCCAAATTATGCTGGAAAAGAGGAAATTAATGATGTGTCATCTTCATGTTCTTTTTGGCTTAATAGCATTGCTGCTGTCGGGAGTTAAGGAGAGAAAGAGAGGGGAGGAAGAATCCTGCTTCTTTGGATAATTGTGCAGACTTTTCCTTTTTAATCACCTACTAATAAAGCATAATGAATTCCATCATCTAGTGCAGGCATAGCCATTGTAGTGCCCTCCAGATATTGGAGCCCAGCTCCCCTCAGCTATAGCCAGCATTGGCCCAAGGCGAGGGATGATGGCAATAGTGGCCAACTCTGGAGTGAAGCATGTTGTTTGCTCCAGACCTGGGGAATAGCATTTTAAAGAACCAATGAGGATAAATGAAAAACAGAGCACAAGGAAGATTATGCAAAGAAAAAATACACCAGGAAAGAACATCTTCAATGTTTTGCAGTGATTTTGTGGAGAGTGTGCACAGATGAAATATGCAGCTGAGGCAAGGATAGCATTAAAAGGAATGATGCACATCTTACAATAGATGTGCCTTCAGAGGGTTCTTGCTCATAGGCTTGTAAAAGAACCTACCCATGTAGAAATAGCATGTGTATGCCTAGGCTAATTCAGAAGTAATGCTCAGTGCACATAGGGATTTGGAGAGGTACCAGTAGGTGCATGCAGGTATGATCCTGCTCCCCTCCCTCTATGCACATTGATGCTTCACACATGTACTTGGTGTACTTGGGGGTGTGGGGTGGGCATTTTGTGTGTCTTCCGAGATCTGGGAAGTGATATTACTGCTTTGCTCAGCTCTTGCAAGAAGACCTCTTTTGGAATATTGCATTAAGGTCTGGGACACGGCAGCTGGAGTCAGATGTTGACACCTTGGAAAAGATTCAAAAGAGAGCTAAGAGCATCATGAGATGTGTAGAAGGCAAATCCTGTGAGGAATCGTTGAGGTAACTAAATAGGCTTTGCTGAGTGGGGAGCAGGGGAGGCTGAAGGTCTGTACGTCGACCGTTTCCAAATATTTAAAAAAGATGTCAGAAATAAGAGAGGTTGAACGTTCAGGAGTAGGGATGGGTGAAACTAGCAGTTTCGGCTTTTCCGCTTCTCATTTTCCCAGTCCTAAATTCAGTTCTCCATATTTCCACATTAGTTAGTGATCAATAAAAATCCTAGTGAAAATTCACCAGGAGCTTACCCGGAAGCTGTCTGTGGACAAAGGCCGGCTCCCTCGGCCAGTAAAGCGAGATGAGCGCCACAACTCCAGAGTCATCCACAACTGGACGTAATGGTCAGGGGTCCCTTTATCTTTTAGTGTACGTTTATCCCAATGTACACATTTTTGTATGCGATTTTGCATAGTAAACATAGTTCTGCAAAGCAACTTCCCCCCAACAGAATGCTAATACAGTGGTACCATGGGTTACATACCCTTCAGGTTACATACGCTTCAGGTTACAGACTCCGCTAATCCAGAAATAGTGCTTCAGGTTAAGAACTTTGCTTCAGGATGAGAACAGAAATCATGCTGCGGCGGCACGGCAGCAGCAGGAGGCCCCATTAGCTAAAGTGGTGCTTCAGGTTAAGAACAGTTTCAGGTTAAAAACAGACCTCCGGAATGAATTAAGTACTTAACCCGAGGCACCACTGTAATTGCATTTCTATGTGCACTTTACCCTAGGACAGGGATGGGGAACCTCCTCTTCATGGGCCAAACTGGGCCTGCCAGGGGGTCCAAATTGGCCCTGGAATCTCACATTGCTCACAGATTGGGGTGGTGCACAACAACACTATCTTCAGACATGATTCCATAAGGTGAGAACAAAATCACTGCAATGCAGTTGCCTATGCGTTTGTAGCAGTCCAGAAAGATTTGAGGGTTTATAACAGAAAGTGGGGGGAAGCTCTCCTTACCTTTTTTGGATTGGAATTCCCCCGCTCCAAATCCTGGGAATGTAGGATGGAAGAAAAGAAAATTATCAGCATCCATAAAGGACAATTCTCTGGACTCTTTCAGTGAAGCCTTTCAAAGCCACGACAATTAGAGTCACATATGTGAACCAAGCGCTTTTGTCTTCTGTATGTTTTAAGCAGCACACGTGGGATCAGACTCAATGCCAGAATTTAATTCCGTACATCAAAATAAGTACATCTATTCAGAGTAGAGTGATGAAACAGTCTTCAGAACATCAGACCTTTTTGTTGTGACAGAGCTGACGTTAATATCAGCAAATTCCAAATGTTCCAAATCGTTTCAATGGCCCCGTGGTTTGATCCGAGACTCATTTAGCTTCTTTCTTCAGCTAATTAGGCAACTGGGAGATTTATGATGTAATTCAGTCTATTAAATGTTTTCTTCAATTTGACATCTAATTCATCAATGTCCACTGCCTCTGCAGGTGTAATTTAAATTCTCCCATACTAATGCACAGCACTTTCTTATTATCAGAGAAGCACATTGAATTCTCCAGGACCACCATACATGTTTTGACCATATAATATACTGGAGACAAATTCTAGTAGCTCCCTTTCATATGTTTCTTTTAAAAAAACAAAACACTGGGGTGTACGGAAGGGAAGGAATGAGATTTAGATGTCTGTGTGTTTTCCTAACCCTCCATGTACATGGGGAAATCGCTTCTCGGCCATTTTGCTAAGATCAAGTGTACCATATACATGGGCAACTGCTTCTGAATATTGAGGAACACCTCACCATCGGTGAAACCCACAGGGGAATCACATGACTGAATGCTTTCTCATGTCAGAAATTCCCTCCCAGTGGAAAGATAGCAAGTCTGAGAGAAGGGAGCCTAGCTTAGCTTTTTAACTGATGTGCTAGTTTTCTAACCATAGGGTTTCAGCTCCAGCGGAAAGCCTCAAACATGTATTTGTTGTTGTTGTTGTTGTTGTTTAGTCGTTTAGTCATGTCCGACTCTTCGTGACCCCATGGACCAGAGCACGCCAGGCACTCCTGTCTTCCGCTGCCTCCCGCAGTTTGGTCAAACTCATGCTGGTAGCTTCAAGAACATTGTCCAACCATCTCGTCCTCTGTCGTCCCCTTCTCCTTGTGCCCTCCATCTTTCCCAACATCAGGGTCTTTTCCAGGGAGTCTTCTCTTCTCATGAGGTGGCCAAAGTAGTGGAGCCTCAGCTTCAGGATCTGTCCTTCCAGTGAGCACTCAGGGCTGATTTCCTTCAGAATGGATAGGTTTGATCTTCTTGCAGTCCATGGGACTCTCAAGAATCTCCTCCAGCACCATAATTCAAAAGCGTCAATTCTTCGGCGATCAGCCTTCTTTATGGTCCAGCTCTCACTTCCATACATCACTACTGGGAAAACCATAGCTTTAGCTATACAGACCTTCAAACAGCTTAAATATCCTATATTTGTATGCAATGAATTGCCTTTCGTAAACTGGCTTGGGAGGGTTTTCCCTGACAGGCAGCATCTAAATATTAAGAATGAATGAATGAATGAATGCAGGTCCCTCCAGATTGGTGGGTGGGTTTGTTTTGCAGGTGTATTTTACAACATGTCATAGATGCCATAACATCGCATCCATGCTGGATTTATTCTGAACTGTCCACACATTGTTCTGCTTTATGAGTTGCTCTGTGATGCTGCCCAAACGATACTTGATTTTAATGCAGAGGGGAACTTGTTCTAGCCAGGGTAAAAACATGTATCTTAAGCATATATCAAAAACTGTACAATGAAGGTGCCAAACATATACCTCTGCAGAGAGGGAATTTCACAACTCTTGCAATTTAGATCAACAGAAACAGGACGGCCTCCCCCATCTGGATATTTGTGGTATGAAAAGTTCTAGGATTTCAGCAGGAAGCTACAGGACATGCATGGAGCATGAAACAGTATTGAATGCAGGATTACTACCACGCTCCCATCATGAGTACAAATCATCACAAAATTTGGAGGGCCCTCCAAAATAAAAAGGCAGCGGCTGCCGCAGTGGATTGCTCCCATACTAATATGAGGATCTGTAAGTTTTTTCACCCCACTTTGGTGACTCTGATGCCATGCCGACGTCTCGCCCCTTCTGAGATCCATCACTTTGTGTGGATGAGGTCAGCTATACCCTCCAACATTTCTCTGATGAAAATAGGGACGTCCCATTCCATAATGATAAGTTTACTATTTATACCCTACACATCTTACTGGGTTGCCCCAGCCACTCTGGGCAGCTTCCAACACATATAAAAACATAATTAAACATTAAAAAAACACCCTTCCCTATACAGGATTGTGTTAAGTTGTGGGTGAACCTATCAGGCGACACAGCGATTCTTCAGACAGCTCTTGTTTATTCACAGGCCAGAACAGAACTGGGCTGAAGGGTTCAGCCAACCTGCTTATATAGAGCTCAACTACAAAGCAACAGTAACAACTTTCTGTAACTATCCAATCACTGAACGTCACTTTCAATTCCTTATTTGCATATGCGGACCTGAGTGAAAACCATCTACAGTATCCCCCTGCTGGCCCAGGGTGAGAACTTCAGTACATAACAGATTGCCTTCAGACTGCTCAGGGATTGGATAACTCCATACCCTCCAACATTTCTTGGATGAAAATAGGGACATCCTAAGGAAAAGCGGGATGTCTCAGGATCAAACCAGAAACTGGGACGGCTTCTTTAAATCAGGGATGTCCCTGGAAAATAGGGACACTTGGAGGGTCTGGAGATCAGAAGCACGCAGGTGGAGGCAAAGGAATCAGGCATGGAACCAGCTGCCAGAGGAAGGCATCCAGAGGCCCTCAGAATGCTGAGCTGAAACAGATTCCATTCTCTTTAAAGGAGCTTCCATCAGCAGCTCTGTGCACATTTTGCTTGGATTAGTCAACCTAGTCATGCTATTCCCAGAAGTGGAAATGTGTCTGGAGTCAATGGTTTGGATCATTCCAAACTCATGAGAAGACTGAGTGCAGAGAGGGACAAAGGAGTAGCATTCCCCTGCTTCTTCCATTTGTTCACACATTTCATATGGCTGGAGGACGTCCTCTTTTGCCGTTAAATCTGGCTTGTAAAAATAATCGTATGCACCCGAGAGGCCTCGGTGGACAGAAACACCTTGGCACAACAGTTCTTATCAGCTTTACAATTCCATGTTTACTGAAACGGTACTCCTGGTGGCATGTCCGTTGCAACATTTCCACTTCTGCTGTGCCAGCTTTTCTCCCTTTCCGGCCTCAGCCGGTTCCTCCCACCCACAGCCGTGGGGGACCTGCTGCCTAGTAGCAATCTTGGAGAGATGACATTTGCATCCCCCGCCCCTGCTGCAGCCGATTTGCCAGTTAGCTGGAACTCTGAAGAGGCATGAGCCAAGGCAGTATTTGCCAAGGTCCTCATATGTTTCCATTTTGTTCTCCTTTTTACAGCCAGTGAGGCCAGAAGGGACTGTCACTGCCATTTATCATTGCGGGAGTCAGAAGGGTCAAGGCAAACGTTCTTTGCATAACATGACACAAGGAATAAAAGTGCTGATGGCACCTAGTGGGGAAATTTGCACATGGTCTACAGTCATGGAACTGAGCACCATGACAAGTTTGGATTTGGCTCAAAAGAAAGCTCAGGAATGTCCAGATATCTTCGGTTTTGGAGAGGGGAGAAGGGGCGGAAAAGGGGTGGCTGGCAATGGTTGGATGGGCTTGTTTGTGTCAACCTTCTGTGCAGCTCAGTTTTGAACACAATGTTAAAAAATCATTTCTTCTGGGAATTAATTTCTCTTCCCTTCTCAGTTTTATGCAAGCAGCATTTTGGAAGGCTGGCCATATAGGCAAGAGGATAGAGATGTTGTTGTTGTTTTAAAATTTAATGGGACTTACTGTATAATGTAAAGTGGATTGCCTACTTTTGTGCTAAGTTTTCAGTTTTCGCTTTACACTGATCCGAACATGAGGAATTTTTACCGTATTTTTCGCTCTATAGGACGCACTTTTCCCCCTCCAAAAATGAAGGGGAAATGTGTGTGCGTCCTATGGAGCGAATGCAGGCTTCAGGAAGCTATCCGCAAGCCTTCGGAGCATGGCGACCACCGGTGGAGCACTGCAGCCTGAAGCCCGGGGAGCGCAGCGCTGTGCACCCCGGGCTTCAGGCAGCTATCCGCAAGCCTTGGGAGCCTGGCAGGAGTTCCCGCTGGGCTCCCAAGGCTTGTGGAAAGCAGCAAGCTCCGGGAGGGGGGGCGAGGTTGCGTGCAACCTCGCCCCCCCTCCCAGACCCGTTCTGGGGGCTGGGGTTGAGGGAAGCTCAGGCTTCCCCTACCCCAGCCCCATGGCTAAAAACGAAGCCAAGACAGCGAGCAGGATCCATCCCAAAGCCGCGTGCAGCCTTTCCCGGCTGGAGAGGTTGTGCGTGGCTAAAGAGATGGATCCTGCTCGATCCATTCAATTTTTTTCTTCTTTATTTCCTCCGCTAAAAACTAGGTGCGCCCTATGGCGCGAAAAATACAGTAGTACCCAAACCTCACTTTAAACTCTGCAGATTCAGATATCTGAACAGTGAGCATTTTTTAACTTCCTTGTTTGCCTTTTGCTGGTTGGCTGAGGGAGGGGGAAGGGGCGTGATCGGATAAATCAGAGAGTGTTTGGGAGAGGGTTCCCGGTGGTTTTTTTCCTTTCCTCCTTTTCTTTTGGGGGTCAAAGTTCCATGGTTGGGAAATTTCCCCATAAGAATCAATGGAAATTGTTAACTTGTAATCCGAATGCTTGTGTAATGAACAATTTGCAGGGAATGCATTGTGTTTGGTAAGCAGGGCTTGCATGTATCTGTGGCAAAGCTGGAGTGGCAAAGCCATTTACCTCAGAGCAATAACGCTGTAATAGTTGCTGGGGGATGAACTATGCTAGCAGCCAAGTCCTCCTCAAACATCAGAGCAAGCCAGAGGGCCGCCGACACAGCCTTCCACATGACGGCTTTTCGCTGGCCATTTTGTTAAAACAATTAAGGGCCCATCTCCCTCTAGCAGAAGGAGGTGGAACCTACGGTCCTCCAAATCTTGTTGGACTACAACTCCCATCATCCTTGACCACTGGCCATGCTGGCTGGGGCTGATGGCAGCTGGAGTTTCCCATTCCTGGCACTTGCAGAAGTTTGCAGAGGGGCTTGTAATGGTTCAGTCAACCCTCAGGCCTCTCCATGGAAGGTCCTCATGCCAGCTGGTAGCAAAGGAATGCATAAGCAGAAGAAAGCCTACACAGATAGAAAAGGGTTGATAGATGGGGAAATTTGGGGCTACGCTGGCAGGACCAATCAGAGGAACCTGTCCTGAAATTCATTGCTGGAGATGGAAGGGCCATTTCTTCTCTCATAGGAAATATCGTGAGAAGCAGGTTTCTATTCAGTATGTGGGAACAGAGTGGATTAACTATGTTTACTTTTGTGTATTCATTTAAAGTGAAAATGTACTTTTAAAAAAAAGCCCTGACAGCAAAATGTTTCTTGGCTTTAGAGGGTCTCCGTTCTGGGAAACCTGTTGGCATTTTATTCTCTTGCACATTTGTTTGTGTGTTGTTGTCGTCTTTTGCTCTGAATACCACAAGATGATTGCTATATGTGTGTTTTTTTAAAACAACCCACCTCCCACAGTTTGGTATTTTCAACAAAGGAAAACAAAACCCTCATTCTTTCCCAGTAAAATGATTATATGTTGCTTTGGTGAAAGTTAAATTGCATTATTCCGTTTCAAGGGCAGGTTGTGCAAGCTAGATGAAGAATTGTTTCCTGGGAAAGAAGAATATTGCCCTTCTGTTGCCAACCAAAGGTTGGTTTTAGACCAGAAAACTGGGAGGGCTGGAGGGAGGGGTCCCCATTCCGTTCTCAAGAGTGGCTGCTGACATCTGTGGGGGTAAAGACAGGACCAATAATGGGAAAAAACCAAGTAAAAGTCAACATATAGAGCTGCATAATTCTTCATAAAAGGTGCTCCGGTCCAGTGCGTTTGTGAGTTGTAATTTTGGACGAAGCTTTCTTAAAGCCCATAGCCCATCCTGATGCTCTGCTCAGGAGGTAAATTGAATAACTTTTAAAATGTGGAACACGTAATCCTTATTTCCTGCTTGCGTTTCTTTTCTTTTCTTTAGCCATTTGCCACTGTGGCATTTGTTTTGATGGTTCTGCTTTCCCTGAATAACTAAGAATACAGTGGAACCTTGGTTCTCGACTCCCGAAATGTTCGAAAACCAAGGCTTGGTTTCCGGTTGGCTGCAGGAGCTTCCTGCACTCAAGTGGAAGCCGTATCAGATGTTTGGCTTCCAAAAACATTTGAAATCCGGAACACTTGCTTCCAGGTTTTTAGCGTTAGGGAGCCGATTTGTTCGTCGACTAAGCTGTTTGAGAACCAAGGTTCCACTGTATAGGAAGCTGCTGTGCTGAGTCCATAAAGCTCAGTATTGTCTACACTGACTTGAGCGGCTGCCCAGGAGTCTCTCCCAGACCTGCCTCCCTCTCTCTCAGGGCACTCCCTTCCTTTCCTACTGTCTTGCAGCCTTGGCCTAGACCTCACACCCCACAAGCCCCCACAACGGAATTGGCTGCTGCCACCTGCTAGCATCCTGGCGAGGTGAGGAGGGAGCGGTGTGCAGGCAGGGCCTGCTGTCATCCCCTGGTGAGCACCTAGCTCAGTCTCTCAGGGTCAGCCCCATGCCAGGTAGCACTGCCTCCTGCACCCAGAGCCCGACTGCCCAGGTCTTGGAAGCTGTGCAGCCTCTGTCAGGTGTGTGTGTGTGGGGGGGGCTCAGCGTGGGCTTGGCTCCGGCCTCTCTCCCTTCGTCTATTGGGAGACCTTCTGGCAGGGGGTGGAGCAAGAGGCTGCCCCAATATTTTATTCAAGTTGGTGCCACTCTCCTGGGAAGTGTAGTTTACCTCTTAAAGGTAAAGGGTAAAGGGACCCCTGACCATTAGGTCCAGTCGTGGCCGACTCTGGGGTTGCGGCGCTCATCTCGCTTTATTGGCCGAGCGAGCCAGCGTACAGCTTCCAGGTCATGTGGCCAGCATGACTAAGCCGCTTTTGGTGAACCAGAGCAGCGCACGGAAACACCGTTTACCTTCCCGCCAGAGCGGTACCTATTTATCTACTTGCACTTTGACATGCTTTCGAACTGCTAGGTTGGCAGGAGCAGGGACTGAGCAATGGGAGCTCACCCCGTAGCGGGGATTCGAACTACCAACCTTCTGATCGGCAAGTCCTAGACTCTGTGGTTTAACCCACAGCTCCACCCGTGTCCCTTTTAGTTTACCTCTTAGAGAGCTTCAATTCCCAGCACACTGAGCAAACTCTAGTTCCCCATGTGCTTTAAATTTCTGGTGTGCGTGCATACAAATGAGGATGAATGCTCAATAAAAGGGTTGTTTGGAAGCAAGTGAATGCATACTGGCCTCTTGGGAGGATGAACCGAGTCTGGATTGGGCCTCCGAATATCCCCTCCTTCCCCATCAAGCCACTGAACAGCAGGGTACAAGCTGTTTTTATAGTGCTGCTGTGCGGTGCACATAAAATTGATCACAATTGCGCTCATAAAACTAGAACGCAACGGGTTGGCAACAATAACATCCGGATTGTCTGTTTTAAAAAAACCCCAAGCCAAAACTGAACTGAGGGACGAGTTGTGTTCCAGACCAAATGGCTAGCATGGGTGCACAACCTTGATAATCCAATATGAACTGCGTAACAATGGCATTCTGAGCTCTGCAGCTTTCAGGCTGAGTATGGACATTACTTTGAATGTCACGCTGAAAAAACAAAACCTTATAAAAGTTTATTTGGCAGTTGAAGTATAAAATATGCAGCGGTGGGATATATACACATATACTTTGACAGCTTCCTCTGTATTCTGATTGATGCCTTTTTGCTTATGTCTTTTCAGAAGGGCAACGCGAAAGCGCGGCAGTGATGTTTCCCTTTTATTGTATTCCAAGGTATAATCGACTACAGGGGGACCCAGCTTATGCTTCTTATTTCATGCAATTATGTTTGGCTCTGAAGCAGGGGGTCTCTTCAGTTTCACAGTTTCATGTTCCATATTGTTCCAATAACACTTAGGCTGAAGGGAAGGATTTAAGATGGCTGATGATAGCTTTAGTGAAATAATGGGCTGCAAAATTGGGACAATTTCACACAAAATTCTGCTGGAGTCAGGGAACCATAATTTTGTTCCAAAGGTTTCCGCGTCCACGTGGATTTCAAATTACTCAAAGTACCACTGCTTACGAAATCAATTAAATGCCCCCCCCGCAACACAGGTATTGGCCTGCCCCCTGCCCCGCCACAGTGCTCCAGTTAATACATTACCACATAGTAAGATTGAAAAGCACCTCAGAGATGAAGCTGCCTAACGCCAGGTCCAACCAAGTCAGAGTATATTGGTCCATCAGGGATGTGGGTGGCGCTGTAGGTTAAACCACTGAACCTCTTGGGCTTGCTGACTGGAAGGTTGGCGGTTTGAATCCCCGTGACGGGGTGAGCTCCCATTGCTCAGTCCCAGCTCCTGCCAGCCTAGCAGTTCGAAAGCATGCCAGTGCAAATAGATAAATAGGTACTGCTGTGGTGGGAAGGTAAATGGTGTTTCCGAGTGCTCTGGTTTCCAGAAGCGGTTTAGTTATGCTGGCCACATGACCCAGAAAACTGTGTGGACAAACGCCGGCTCCATCAGCCTGAAAGCGCGATGAGTGCTGCAACCCCATAGTTGCCTTTGGCTGGACTTAACCATCCAGGGGTCCTTTTCCTTTACCTTTTTACCTATATTGGTCCATCTAGCCTAGCACTGTCTACACTCACTGGCGGTAGCCGTCAGGGGTTTCAGACAAGGATTCTCCCTGCCGCACCTGAAAGTGCAGGGAACTGAACCTGAATTGCTCTGTGTTACGCATGAGGCATGTGCTCTCCCAAGGAGCTTCATCCCTTCTGCATGCAGATGCCGCAATTTGGCAGAAGCTGGGGAGTGGGCAGTGCCATTTCATTCATTCATTTATTTCAGCTATTTCATTCATTGCATCTCTAACCCACCCTTTTACTCCAAGGAGCTCATGGTGGTATGCATGGTCCTCCAGCTCCTCCTTTAATCCCTGTAACAACCCTGTGATGTAGGTTACACCGAGGGGCAATGACTAGCCCAAAGTCACCCAGCGAGCTTCATGGCCGAGTGCGGATTTGAACCCTGGTCTCTCCCAGGTCCTAGTCCAATGCTCTAACCACTACACCATCTGGGCTTTCTGCAAAACAGATGCTGTTTACATTGCTTTCCCTGTAGCCCCTAAACTACCCTGCTGTCCTTGGGTGCAGTGGAAGACACTGTCCCATCACAAGATTCATCAACCAGTCCAGCTGGCTTCTTTATATGAACTGGAGGGCATCTTGCTCTTTGCCCAGGGTAGCAAAATGTCTTCAGCTGGCCATGAACCTATATAGAGCCCCCAATTTATGTGCTCTCTTTTTAAGGGACCAGAACTGACTGGATTGGAAATCCACAAAACAAGGTGGATGATTAAAAGGAGGGGTAGCACCTGGTGTATTCAGAGTCTTAGGACACTTAGAAATAAGAATCTGGATACTTATCAAGTGGGTGTAGTTTAGTTTTATGATTCTTTCTTTTTATGACTCTCACTCTCCCTTCCAGAATCCCTTTTGTCCTATTAGGGTACTCATAGAAGGGGAAAAAAGTTTCCAACATAATTAACCCAATGAACTGATGTCCCCAATTTGATGTCCCCAAGTTCTCAAGGACCGCCTCTTCCCATATGAACCAACCAGGACACTGCGATCATCATCTTTGTGAGTCACCTCCACTAGAGGTCTGGAGGGTGGCAACATGAAAATGTGCTCGCTCCCCATTTGTGGAATGTTCTCCCTGGGGAAACTCACCTGGCATCTTCATTGCATATCTTCAGGCACCAGGGAAAAACGTTCCTCTACTCCCAGGCCTTTTGCTAATTAAGCAAACTATGGCCTTTTAAACTATAGGTGTGTCCGTGCATGTGCAGACATGTGTATTGTCTTTGTTACTATGTTACTACAGTATGTTATATATTTTTTGTGTTTTTATATTGTAAACTGCTCAGTGATCCCTGGATGAAAGGCGGTACAGAAATCTTATTAATTTCACCTCCCTCCTTATGTAGGCAGCTGCTGCCGCCTTCGCTGTGTGTCTGTTTTGAGCATCTATCACAGCCTTTCTCAACCTGTGGGTCCCCAGATGTTGTTGAACTACAACTCCCATCATCCCTAGCTAGCAAGGCCAGAGCTCAGGGATGATGGGAGTTGTAGCCCAACAACATCTGGGGACCCACAGGTTGAGAACCGCTGATCAATCACATCAGCTTGCAACACACTCACGTTACTAATGATGTAGGAGCATGACTTAGGAATCTGCCTTAGTCAGACCATTGGACCATTGGTCTGACTAGCTCAAAACTGTCTTCCACACTGTCTGGCAGGGTTTCAGACAAAAGTCCCCTCCCCACACATTGTCCTACCTGGAGATGCTGCAGAATGAACCTGGGACCTTTTGCAAACCATGCACCACTGAAATACCTGCCTTCCACAAAGCGACTTCTACTTCCTCCATTGTGCGACGTGCACTCATTTATCTGTGAGTCACAGAAATCAGAGGACTGCCAGTTTAGAATGCGGCCAGCCCCTACGCAGTCTGGATCTCCTACATGTCCCGAGTTGATTTTGTGTGGGGTGAATTGGCTCTTTGTCTTGGCTGTGCCCACTGTCTTCCCCCATGGCAAGGAATAAGTTCAGTTTTCCAGATTCTTAATGGTGGCCTTTCAGGCAACTGAAGTTAGCTATCATTACAGGAAAGACAACGTAATATATTTTCCTCCCTTGTGCTTCAGAGATGTAAGGTGCCCTACAAAGGGTAGTGTTTCTATTCCCCAAACTGGCAGATAATCTGCTTCCATTATCAGGAATTAACAGTAATTCCTAGGCAAGGATTCTGTTCTTGTAGGATAAGACAAATCTAATGTTGATTTATGCCTTCTGACGTCAACTGCAGCAAAGGAACAGGAGGAGGCTGTGTAGGCATCATCCATTCAAAGCACATTGCTTTCAAGACATTCAGCTAATTTTTACTCAAAGCCAACCTGTGGAAACTAATGAGCATGGCTAAGTTAGGTCTGTTAATTTAAATAGGACTACTCTCAGTAAAGCTTAGTTCAGTGTTGCCCATTGTATGTACGCACATTTCAAAACTTGTGGAGCTAAATGTTCTTTACTCCAGTTATTCCAAGAACCTTAAAATTTCAGAATTGTCTTTAGGCATCCAAAGTAGCTGAGAGGGTCTGGACTTGGTTAAAAAGCTGTAGTGGTTGCTTGTCAGATTTCCTTCTTCCCTAACCCACATCATTAGTGCCATTGTTAACTTTTATCTCTCTTTATCAGTAAATATCCTGTTGGTCTCAAACTTCTCCCAGATCTCACATTCTGGGGGTTTTTGTTCTCAGTCACACACCGTGTGACATGATTTAGCATGACTTCCTGTTCCAATTAGAGGGTGAAGACCGGGAATAAGATATATTGTCTATCTACTGCCAACCTTTTTGAAGGTGCAAGCCAAGTCTATAATTTGAAACGCTTTAAGGCATGTGTTTATGCTCTACGCTTGTGTCGCAGGTCGGGGAAACTTTGCCCAGAGAAATCCAGATAAGTACTGCATTGATAGAGGTTCTGGCCTGCGAAATTCCTAGTGGAACCATGTTAAAACACTAAAAAGTCAGATTCAGCAAAATGAACAACAACACCCAGGCACAGAAGAAATAACCAACACAAAGGAGGAACCACTCATAGATTCACCCTCCTCCCCTGCTTTCTGTTTGAGTTGGACTGGGAGAAGGTTGTTTCCCTACTAAATCAACAATAGAGCAAGTCCAGGGACAACTTGCAGCAGTGACAGAACACACACTTGGCTAATAAAATAGCCATGGCAGAACGTCCTGCATGAATGTGTGCTTTCAAAGCCTATTAAGCTAACAATCACTGTAACTTATTGTGGCAATGGATCTGATTATGTGTTGCGCGCTCTCGCGCGCGCGCACACACGCACAAAATGACATTTGGTTTGTATACCTTGCAAGAACTGGATGTCCTAAAGAGACCGACCTAAACATCTCAATGACGTGTCCTTGGATTGTGAGCGCTCAAGGGGGCACAGCTCGTTTCCTTATGTACAATTACTTTTGACATTTTTCAACTGCGGTGTGACTGAGTTTTCTAATCAGGTTTTGCCAGGACCTGGCCTCCACTGCAAGGACGTACTTCTTTCTCGATGTTCCTTACACAGTAATACAACGGTGGACAAGCACAGTTCTTAACTGGGAAGCAAACATTTCCAAATGGTAAAGAACAGACACTTTTCCACCCAGGGACTGAGTAGAGGGATGCTTGGCAGAAAAAAATATAGCATACATCAAATTTAAAGATAAACTTTGGATAAGAAAGCTTTAAGATAGAGGAAATTCCTAAATTTTAATTTAAATATTATTTTCTGAACGACATCCCCTCAGAAGAACAGTACACTTAAGGATACTGCAGTGTTAGAGATAACAAAATTAGATCAGCAGTGATATCCACATTCTACATTAATATTTTCATTTGCACATCCATGGAAGAGACTTGCATAACCATGGGGATACAAGCCTGTGGCTGGCAGGTATTTGTAAATCACATACGCAAATGAACACTTACTTGATTACTTGAAAAAGGAATATTTTTAAAGTAATGAATTTTCATCTGTTCATTAGAAGTACAATGATTAATCCCAAACTCCAGGCTATCCATAGCTCCTGACTGCTCTCTCATCCTGCTATACATTAATATGGCAGCATGTAAGCTTCTTGCGGGCAGAGAACTTAGTGCTTATGAGATGAAAACTTGAGGGCCTTGTACTGTCCTACAAATGACTACATTGTTATTACTATTGTTATTTCTTCCTTCTATAATACTATCAGTGTATATGGGGCTTTGCAGACTACACAGGCATAAAGATGAATGTGTACAACTGCAGTTAACGTCCCCCGGTCTTGTTTTAGTGGAGGATAAAAACCCAGGAATTAAAAGGTAAATATAGTGGAGCTGAAAACACCAGGAGTTAAAACAATAATAATGAAGTAACTATTAACGTATAGGAAACAGGCACAAAAATGATCTAACGCAAAGCCAACATCATAAAAGTCTTTATGATGCTAAAATTCCAGCCCAATTTTGACATCCTTTGCAGATAAAGAGCCTGCCCCATTAACCCCAAGCCACATTACAGCAATGCCGAAAGGATGAGAGGACTCTCTGGGCTCTGATGAGATCTCTCCAGTGGAAAGATAAACCCATCTGTGTATGGGGCTGGGCTTGTATTTTCACACCCCACCCCACTTACAATGTTATCAATGGCCTTTCCAATCAAAGTGCCAGAGGCATTAAATCCAGGCATAATATTTCAGAGTTCACGCACACTAGCAAAGGCTCGAATTCATGAAGCGGGTGACCACCTGCGATACTAGACACAGCTGATAGGGTTGGGATACGTGTGGGTGTGTTTTGCACATCAGCTTATACGTTCATCACAAGACACCAGAAACATTGTGCTTCAGTGGGAGGTGAAACCAGCAGCGGCGCAACAAGCCAATTGGGCGCCTGGGGCGGCGCCCGTGCCTTGAGCTCAGGGGCGGGGCCAGCCGTCTGCGGGGGCGGGACCAGCTGGGGCAGGATGTTCCACAGGGCCTCCAAGGAGTCTGCCTGCGTCCTCCCACTCAGCCGCCCTACAGCTGGGGGGGGGGGCGCGAGGCAGCGGGCAGACCATTTGGGGCAGTGTGGAGCCTGCGGGTGCCCAAGCCACTGCGTCACTCCCAGGAGAGATTTGTGTCTTGGGCACACTGCAAGCCCCGCAGTGAGTTCCACCCAGCATTTTGTCACCCCCCCCCCCAGTGGTGACAGTCGGCCCGGCCTGCACCCACTGCACCCTCCTTCCCCGGAAACCAGAACAGGTTTGCAGCTGAGGATGCTGCATTGTCTGCAGTGAGTTCAGCAAAGGTTTTAATTCCTGCATTGTACTGGCTTGAAAGAATTTACTCTCCTTTACATACCCCAGTGGGTAAGACAGATGGACAGAAAATCCTGTTGACCTTCAGGGTTTTCATAATCTACAATCTCTGTTGCTCACACGTCTGTGACTATCCTCAAAACGTTCCGTGTCCAATTTCAATCAATGGGTGGAATTCAACAAAGCCCTGATGAGATTGTTCCATTTTCTGCTTGCCTGATGGAATCACTTCCCTTCTGCTCCTTCTACACAGTGTTCTGGGGTTTTCCCCAACCCTCTTGAATAAATTTTGGGGAGGAGAAAGCCCAGTTGCATTACCAGGAGTCCTTGCACTGGCTTTGCTGCTGGAGCGGCTTAGCTGAATCCGGCCCAATGTGTACAGACAGGTGTGGCCTGGGAAGATCTCCCCACCCTGTCGCCATCTTGTTAGTATCAAGTGAGCAGTCCTGAGTTTGTGTTGGGTGCTACGTGGTAGCAGGCTGGAGGCACAGAAGGTGGCAGGCAGGCAGGATACATGCAGTGATGTCAGGGCAAAACATATAGCAGAGTTCATGTATAAAGCCCACCTTGAGTGGGTCCTACATCCACCCAAAGTGCAGTCAAAGTCAGTCGAATAAGGCTGTGTGGATACATAAACAGCTGTTGAGATGGTGGTGATAATAAGAGCCATTAATATCATCACGGCGCACTTCAAGAAAGACATGGTTGGCAGAGCTGGTAAAAAAGTTAAAGGCCTCATACTGCCCCTGGAAAGCAGGGTCCAGGCACTGTGTCCCTCTGCACACATGAACAGATTTCCATTGCATGCTACTTAAACAATACTCAGGACAAAGGCAATCTTATGTACATCTGTAGGTATTATCCAAGGAGCAAGATGTTGCTTCTGTAGTGTTCATGTACGTTCTATGCACAGAAATGCATTGGTCCCCCGAACAAGCACTGGGTGCACTCAGATGTGGGGATTATTGTGATAGTTTTCTGGTTGTAATGCTAGTGCTTCTGTCCCTGTTTCCAACATTCCTTTTATGCTGCATTACCTGCTGCATACAGAACTGTAGCCTTTTGACAGATATATCACCATGCCGTGCTAAATTCCATTCGTATCAATGACTGTGACGTAACACAAAAGCAAACACCACTGTATGCATCACATCCTTTTTGAGCATGCCTGCTTCTGTTCACCCATGAAAATGGTGGGAGACGAAAGTATGCCAGAATAGCACCACCATTTCACGTGAGAGCCAGTGATGGGATCCGTGAAATTACAGCACAAGACTCCCACAGTTTTTCCAAGGGGTTAACGAAGTTGCAAATTTATTTTTATTTTTATTTGCAAATTTTTATTTTTTCTTCCTGGAAGCAATTAACGTGGAAGCGAGTGTTGAACTTCCACTAGATTCTGCTAGATTTCCTGAAGTAGGTGTGAATGATTGCATAAAATACAAAAATGTTCCAGTGTGGAAACGTGGAGAAAATAGAATAAAGTGCTGCCTGAATGCAGCCACTATAGAACAGGAGAGATTGGAAGCACATTTGTCAATCTGAAGCAACTATAATGGACATGGCATTAGTTGCATTACTCCCCGCGCCACTCCTCATAAACAAGGGATGTTGCAACGGCGCCCAGCTTGAGCAACATTATCAATGAGGTCTTATATTGCCTTTTTTTCTCCTTCTGTGACTCAGATGATGAGATATTTTACATATTCGTGTGTGCTAGCCTTGTGAATCATATAAACAGGCCCAGAGTTCTTACAAATATGTGGTTGCTTCCCTGCTCTCCCTTTCTTTCGCTTGGGCCACTGCTACGTTAATGCACTGGAGCCATTCCTCGGCATTCTTCTCATCTTTGGCCTTGAAAACGTAGGTCTTACTGTCCGTGAATATTTCAAAGGCCCGAGGGAGGCTGCGGTCCCTGCGTTTCTTGGCCACCACTTTGACACTCTGGACCTTGCTGAGCTCAATGGGGCAGTCGTCTGGGTCATCTTTCTAAAACAGAGAAGGAAGTGAAGATTGGGGGGGGGGCAGGTGAAACAGAGTTCAAGGTTTGTGCTGACTATACCGTATATACTTGAGTATAAGCTGACCCGAATATAAGCCAAGGCACCTAATTTGGGGGGGGGGACTGGGAAAACATATTGACTTGAATATAAACCAGTTCACCACACCACAAACCTGGTGATGGCGGCAGCGAAGAACAAGCAGCCCAAAAGGGCTGCTTTCAGGCTGCTCATTCCTCCTCTGCCGCTGCTGACGGGGCAAAGGTGGTGGAGCAGGAAGGAGCAGCATGAAAGGGCTCCTTTCGGGCTGCTTGTCCCTCCTCCGCTGCCACCGACAGCGGAAAAGGCAGAGGAGGAGGAAGGAGCAGCCCGAAAGGAGCCCTTTCTGACCTGACTGATAACCCTGGGCTATGAAGGGCTCCTTTCTCGCCGCTCGTCCCTCTGCCGCCATCCGCCTCACTCGAGTATAAGCCAAGGGAGGCTTTTTCAGCATAAAAATATGCTGAAAAAGTCAGGTTATATTCAAGTATATATATTCGAGTATATATGGTACATGGTTGGTTAATCTGCTAAAAGTGGCCTGTTGCTGATGTGGTTCTTACATATTGTTCATCACCATGCTATTCCACAGTATTGAACTAGTTTAACACTATTTCCTTTCTCCAGCGAACCCGGGGAACTATAGCTCTATAAGAAGGGAGAGGAGAAAATTCTCAGCACCCCTACCAAACCACAATTCTCAGGGCCCTTGGAGAGAAGCTGTGGCAGTTTAAATGGCATAACATCGCCAGACGTTTCTAGGGCAGATATACACTCAAAAGTCTCCAGGGAGGAAAAAATAACTCTTAAAGCATAATTTGTTCCACTGGAGTCAATCTTTAGGAGTGCGGCTTAATGAGACATCAATAAATTTTTGCATAGTTTAATGTGCGAGTTTCTCCTCTTTCAACATAAGCACAGTTCTCTAACTGAATCCAGAGATGTAGGATTTGGGCAATTTTCCCACCAGGGTTTTAAGCAGTCTTAATGCATGTGAAAGATGCCCGACTGATAACCCTGGGCTATGAAGTGCTCTGTTTCTTCTCAGAGTCAACCTGGCACATGCAGAGGCGTATCCAGCAGGCTTCCACAGCCATGCCACCTGCAACGGTTCCTCTGGTGCAAAAGTACAAATTGTGACAGGAGGTGGGCCTTTAAGATACAAAGGCTTGAACTGAAGCCCATGGTTCATTTATCTCCATCCCATTATCTGTATGTAAGCCCAGAGAAATTACTAGGGGAGCTAAATGGAGGTACTGTACTTGTGCTCCTCTTCCAAGAATTGGCCTTGGTAGCATCTAGTGATGATCCATTGGAAAGCTTTGTGTGTTGCTGACAACACTTTGGTTACCCACGAGTGATGCTTCCCTCTCCATTTTGCTCCATGGTGCCAACTTTGCACAAGCAAGGCAAGAAGAGCTGGCACGAGGGCACTGACATTCTGGAGTATTGCAGGAGCTGCAATGCTGGCAAATTGGCACTGGGCACAATCTGCCATGGCGACAAGGCTATCATAACTCAGCACGCGAGTTCGCCATGATTATATTTGGTACACTGGTAACCATTTGTTGAGAGTGTAAGGATCCCTTGCCATCTTTACAGTGTATGGAAGGAACTTCAAGGCCCAATTAGGCCGGAGAAATCTTAGTAAAAAGGTAAAGGTAAAGGACCTCAACAGTTAAGTACAGTCGCGAATGACTCTGGGGTTGCGGCACTCATCTCGCTTTACTGGCTGAAGAGTTTGGATTTGATATCCCACTTTATCACTACCCGAAGGAGTCTCAAAGCGGCTAACATTCTCTGAGAGACTTCAGAGAAGTGTGACTGGCCCAAGGTCACCCAACAGCTGCATGTGGAGGTGCAGAGACGCAAACCTGGTTCACCAGATTACGAGTCTACTGCTCTTAACCACTACACCACACTGGCTCTGTGCCGAGGGAACCGGCGTTTGTCCGCAGACAGCTTCCGGGTCATGTGGCCAACATGACTAAGCCACTTCTGGTGAAACCAGAGCAGTGCACAGAAACGCTGTTTACCTTTCGAACTGCTAGGCTGGCAGGAGCTGGGACCGAGCAATGGGAGCTCACCCCGTTGTGGGGATTTGAACCACCGACCTTCCAATCAGCAAGCCCTAGGCTCAGTGGTTTAGACCACAGCGCCACAGAAATCTTAGTAGCTGTTACCTATTATATGCAAAAATTAAAAAGCGGACTGATCCACAGGGGGTGATGCTGTCATTTTATTAGGTGAAATAGCTGGGTAATGGTGTGGGGCATGTAACTAGAGCTTTAATGAGTTTGCACCTGCCTCAATTGCACCTTAACCTAGAAATCCACATTAAAACTGTAATAATTCTGGATGAAATCCTGTTTATTGTTTTAGGCAGAAGAAGAGTGCTTAGAATGCTACTTGGGGGGAAAAACCTGAACAAAAATTAATCTCTCTCTTTTAAAATCCTCGAGCTTGCTAGAAATGGTTGTTCAGCAATTCAAATCTGCCAAATCCATTTGCTTTCCAGAAAGATACCAACTCCTTTGATTTACAAATGAGATCACCCATAAAGAAACTCCTTGCCATTTTTCATGATGTGATATTCTTTTACCATTGAGAATAGAGGTACTTTTATGTGCCTCCTGCTCTGTTATGAAAGCAGGTCTAATTATCTTCCATTACGGCAAAAGTCCTTTTTCTAAGTCAATCAGATATGATACAATTGGTAGCAGAATTCATCCAATTAGCCTGGGAGAAAATCAACCTGAAGTCTGATGTATTCTTAAAACTAACCATCAGCCAATGGGATCAAGATGAGCAGGTGACAGCAAAGGTTGCAAGGTTTTAAGCCGGGGCAATTGGAATAAGATCCACTATTTGACTATTGATTCAAAAACCCCAAATCTATTTTATATAATTGACTTTTTTATTTTTATTCTTTGTATATCGTATTGTCGTTTTATTGCTATGGCCGATGGCTGACGCAAATAAAAATTCATTCAGGGTTAATCTATTTGTTATGGCTTAAGTTGGTTAAGGCTTTACAAGACACACTTTAAGTGTTCCAGAAATATAACTCGGGATAAATCTACCAATTGTCTTATTTCTAGTTCTCTCTCAAGCCCACTCCTCTCTCTTGACATTTCTGTTATATCTGTGACTCACAGAGGCACAACACGATCACAACCGCCTCCTCAAAGCAACCAATTCAGTTTCTGTGTCAAAACAAGGCACAGATTAATTAATTCGTCTCATCCAAGAGTGCCTGGAACAAAGTCAGCACTGGGAAACCACTGAAAATTAGGGCAAAGTCCTTAATCATCAGCTGGTACTGCCCCGATTGAGTGATGAGCATACATGTTAACTCACTTTTGTTATGTTATGTATAATAAGCTTTTTCAGACATGTGAGCGTTTCGTTAAAGTTTGTGGTATATGAGAAATAATCATCAAGACTTTTAAGGCCTGATTATGCAGGGACATTTCTAAATGGTTTCTTTCCCCTCTCTCCCAACTTACAGATTTCCCTTTGCGAAAGAGAAGCTGATTCCCAGCAAGCGTGAAATAGCGGGTTTTCCACCTTTTGATGAATTTCCACCGAACTTGCTTTTCTTTCAGCTTGCCTTCAATTAAGGGTTGGCCATCTTGATTGACAACTGTGGAAATATTAGAGAGAGAGAGAGAGAGAGAGAGAGAGAGAGAGAGAGAGAGAGAGAAAGAATATTGTTATGAATTCTTGTTTCTCCTTTGGTGGCTCAGACTTTATAGAAAATTTAGAATCAGAAGCCCAGGATGTGGCATCTATATAAGCTGTTTTGCTATATCCCCCGCACCCCGCAAAACAAACAGCAACAGCAAAGAAACCATAGTTCAGATGAACCACAGTTTGCCTGGGTTTGGGTGACGTGACAAGCTATGGTTCATCTGAAACAGAAGGGGAACCTTCTAAACTCCTCATTGCGCTTGTGTTGGAAGAGGAGTACATGGGCTCAAAGCTTACTGGGTTTCATTTGTACAATAGGAAACTTTAGCGCTATGGCTGAATCAGCTCATTTTTTTCATACCAAGGAGTTAAACTTATTCCATCCATTTGCAAACTAATTTTCAAAATTTTGATAAACAAGATTTCCCTTCCTTCTGTCCCTATGCAGCTGTTAGCAGCCAATCTCCCAGAGAACAAAGAGGACATTTGGTGGCTGAGGAATACTGTTCTTGTCAGCTCTGAGAAAGAATGATGAAATTTAACAATGTATATGTTTTTAGAATGTTTTTACTATTTTAGAATATTATTGTGTAGGAATTGTAGATGTGTTTGATGCCATGGGCTCCTTTGTGGGGAAGGGCAGGATATAAATTCAATAAATAAAATAAATAATACACCCAGAATTTGTCTGCAAAAGTAAATCAATTTACACAAATATGTCTGCTCTGTTCTAGCTATAGATCTGGTGGTACCTGACTAGTGTTGTTGTTTTTTAAAGGAATAGATTCTAAGTAATGAGTCTTATTTTCTTTACTTTTAGCAAAGCCTCTTTATTTACAAGGGAGCCTGTAGACGCTGCTTTTAGAACTGCAAGAGATTAGATTATTTGCAGCAGGACAAGCTTGCATAAGCTTTGAGAAACACAAGCTTTCATGTGATGTCTGAAAAGCAGTTTCTTGTTATGAAACTTCAGGTCCAAGTGAATTTTCTTGGCCTTCTGATGCCACGTCTCAGCAATGTGGGACGCAAGAAATTCTAGTATGTCACTGAAGAGCTATGGTGGCCATGGACAACTTTTAATTCTAACTCCCACTGTGTATATTTGGATAAATCCATGGCTATGCAGAAATGTCAACTTTAAAGGGCGCCCTAACGGATGAGATGCCAACATGTCTGAGGGAGTAATTAAAACAAAAAAAGTTCAGAGGGTCACAATGAACTAGTATTCCAAATACTTCTTTTTTTATTTTCTTTGCAATTAAGCTGTCTAAACATGTACAGTTTTATACAGCAACCTTCTAACCTCTTTGTGGTAGAATCTTATGACTTTAATGGAAGCAACCTTTTCCATGGTATCTTAGTCACTGGATGAAGTGCTTTGGCCGGCATTGTAACAAAGCTTCTTATCTCAATCTGTCCGATTAAAAGTTAAATGCATTACCTTACTGTAATATTGATAAGAACAAAACTGGATACTAAGTGCCTCTCTGGCTAAAGACTTGTGGGCATGTGCATCAAGCAAAATATTCATTTGGGCTAACTAGGCTGGGATGAAGCCTAAGAATTCAAAGTCATGCACACCAAACAATTCACAAAACAGACGTCACAATCTCATTTGCTGGTGTGGGGAAGGGGGGGGGGAGTTCTGTTGCACAAGTGTAGATTCTTGCGCTGAAGGAACAAGTTACATAATGCTACTCTGGCTACAACTCTAGGTTTTGAGAGTGTTCCCTTAATATTCCATCAGCACCAAAGGAAATTTATCTCCTAACAGGGCTAACAGCAGTTTGGGGGCATTTTAATAAGGGAAATGGCAGGGAAGAAGGGGTAATTTCTCCATGAGCAATGGTCCTGCTCTTGATTTCTCCCTTCCCTGTCACATATCTGTTATTTGAAGAAAAAATTAAGGGACCTGATGTAAAAGTAAGTATGGAATTTGAGGTTCCCAACCATTTGTTTGAAGCATCCTGCATCAATTAACAACGTTTCTCACTGGAACATGCCCAGACCAACCCATTTTTGCGAAATTTGCACATGAAAACACAAATGGCGTGCATAGGCTATGTCCTAGTCAGCATCCCAGTTTGGGATTTTGTTGTATTAAGACTGCACTCCTAAACCTACATACGTGGAATGAATATTCTTGGGGATTTACTTTGGGGTAGATAAGTATAGGATTGTGCTATCAATGCTGCGTTTAGTTTGGCACTAGGTGCTCATTAGAATGGTAGCCTTCTTGCGGTTGCTAAGTCACTGGAAATAAGAAATTACTGTCGATCTGCTGCACACCACCCAGAAACCTACTGTATGATCACCATCCCCCCCCCCACCAGCCTTCACTTCTTCCACAGTGCATGGAAGATGTGTGCTATTTGCATCTACCTGAAATTTCAATACAGATATTCACAAAGCTCGTGTTTATGCAGAGAGGATTCAAGGAAGTAAATGTTTAAATATTTGCCTAACTAGGAAATAAACGCTTCTCGCAACATACGACTTCATTGAGAATCCCTCAACAATGTGAAAAATGTTGGCTGAAAAGGAAAGTTAAACACGATTCTCCTACCCACATACAAATGCTTTAATCATCAAGAGTTAGGTTCATAACTCAACAGTGTGAAGTGAGAACTAACCTTCACCCAAAGATCCCAGGGCAGTTCACATCATAAAAATACAAAGTGGGAATACAAAATAAAACAAATACAAACACAAACTAATAACCCCTCTCCTACAAACACATTTTAAAAACCATAGAGAGGCCTCGATGGCAGCATTCGACCCCCAGGCCCAAGCTCCCCCACCCGGGGGTATAAAATACATGTGTATTTCTGCTAGTAATTTCCACAACATGACTTTTGTTTTTCTCTAAAGGGAATGCTTTATAAGCTAATATGAGGGAAAAATATAGGACTACGTGTGCAAAAACAGTCTAAAGATGCAATTCTATACACACTTAACTGAGAGTCAGTCTGATTGAATCTACTCTCAATCCCCATAAATCTACTTTGCTAAAGAAAAGACAAGAAAATAAATTAAAACAGCACTGAATTTCTAAGAAACACATTTGCACATCATGTGTAGTTATCCCCTCCACAGTATTTCCTAGGTAGTGAAGTGATTTAAGCTGTTAATGGAGAAAGGTTGATGTTGAAATATTGGGCTGTTATAATACCAGCCAACTTTCTGTAACCTTAGGCCAACTGGCTGGGTACAGATGCACAAGCACAGGGGGGAAGAGAATGAAGTAGGCTAGAAAAGGGCCTGATTGGCTAGAAGACTTGAAGACCCAAATCTCAGTTCTTTCACTCAGTCTGGTTCATTTTGCTTCCTTAAATACATCTCTGGGATCCAGGGTCCAGATCATGGGTAGGTAAACTAAGGCCCGGGGGCCGGATCCTGCCCAATTGCCTTCTAAATCCAGCTTGCAGACAGTCCATGAATCAGCGTGTTTTTACATGAGTAGAATGTGTCCTTTTATTTAAAATGCATCTCTGGGTTATTTGTGGGGCATAGGAATTTGTTCATTTTTTTCTTCCAAAATATAGTCCGTCCACCCCCAAGGTCTGAGGGACAGGGGACCAGCCCTCTGCTGAAAAAGTCTGCTGACCCCTGGTCCAGACAATAAAACACTGTCAAGCTAAGGCATTCTATGGAATGGTCTTTGGCGTCTTTAGGAAACTTTAGGATTGCAATTAAAACACGATATATATATAGTGGTACCTTGGGTTACATACGCTTCAGGTTACATATGCTTCAGATTACAGATTCCGCTAACCCAGAAATAGTACCTTGGGTTAAGAACTTTGCTTCAGGATGAGAACAGAAATTGTGCGGTGGTGGGAGGCCCCATTAGCTAAAGTGGTGCTCCAGGTTATGAACAGTTTCAGGTTAAGAACGGACCTCCGGAATGAATTAAGTACGTAACCAGAGGTACCACTGTATATTGCTTCAATCTTTTTAACATCAATGAGGACTACATAACCTTAAAGGGGTGTGTGGACTGTATGGCCCACCAGATGCTATTGGACTTCAGCTCCCATTAGCCCTAGCCAGCATAGTCAATGCTCATGCCATGGGCCAGGAGTCAGCTTCGCCTGTTGAACAGCTGCCTGAAGGTGGACTGACTCCACCTGCAGCTGATCAGCCTTCAAGGACACAGAGGAGAAGGCACTGATGAGAACCAGTTGGCTTTAGCCTTCCTAAGCAGAGCTTCCAGCAGCAGTCAGATGCTGTTAACATTTGTAGTTCCTGGCCCTGCCTTGCTGCTTCCTGCTTGTCTTGACCATTGACTTCATGATTATCAGATTACCTGACCTTGGACCATCTGACCATGCAGCTTGATGTTTGGTGGACCCTAGGACTGGACCTGACTTTGGATGCTGACTCTACCTCCAGGCAAGTATAATTCAGAGACTCTTCTGGTTGGCTGACCTCCCACTCTCCTGAACTCTGCATGTTGCTGCTCAGCAATGAGACTATGGCAGCTTAGCGATGATGGGAGTTGTTGTCCATTAACATCTGGAGAGCCACAGGCTTTCCACTTTAGTCTAAAGTCTCCTTGAGTTATCTCTAGATATCGGCGTATGAAGCAACTGAAGAAAAATGGTGCACAGTATATCCATCACCAATGAGGGCAGTGACTCTCCTTGGAACTACTTAGTCCCTAGTTACAAAACCAACTCAGTTGATCTCTGGCACAAACTGCTAGACCCTGGAAAATTTTCAGGATGTACAGGGATATTCATATATGGTATATTATTCACGTTAAAATAGTTCATGAAGAACGAGATCTTCATTTCCAAGACTGACCCCACCACAACAGCCTTAGAGAATGAGTTAGAAGAAAACTTAATATTTGTAAGGCACAGCAATTCACTAAATACAAGAAGTGTATCCTTCCAAACACAATGGAACAACCTTTCTACCCACTCAAAAATGCAATAAACACTGAGAAAGGAGTCTGGAATTTCCAACTTTGCCAGCTGAAGTTATTGTCAAGGGTACAAAATGTCCTGAAACAAGTCTTGAAATTCCTGACACAGCTACCATAAATCATCAGAGTTTCATTAAAGCAAATTATTCTCTTGTGAGTTTGTGCAAATGAGGATGGCATCGGTGGATTTACTGGAAGGGAAAATTAGCAGTGACGAGAAGAAGTCCTTGGCTGGCTGCGCTTTGATCCCATTGTGAGGTGGATATAACTGGGGGCTGCGTTTGAAAGCAAGAGTGCTGGAGGAAAATGGTCCATGAGTCATTTTCTGTTCTCTACACGTATCAAATGGATGAGATATGGGTCCCTTCCAGATCATCTGCTTACTGAGCATTCACCCTGATTCATATGTACAAAGGTTGTGGAGAGGTTAGATGATGTCAGTGGTTGAGCATTATGGCCAGGTCAAATGAACTTTCCAGCACATTTCCCCATGACTTTACTTACCACAAAAATATGATTGGGGGAGGGGTGTTACTTGTTGTGCAAATGTGCCAAGCCAACTTTAAATGTGTGAATGTACTGGTTATGTGATTGAATTTTGCCTGCAAATAGTGACCAGCTGAAAGTACATATGGAAAAAGAGACCCCAAAATAATATTTTAAGGAGCCATTGTATTGCCTGTTGGCTTTATGGCAGTGGTTCTCAAAGGGTGTGGTGCGCCACACTGGCAGGAAGACTGAAGGACAAAGAAACATTTAAACATTTCAGTATGGTATGGTATCAATTTCTTTATTTACAGAATATGGATAGGTATCTTTTCAAAGTGATACTAAGGACAAGTCTAGTTGCGTTTACCAATGTATTTTTTACCTTATCAGCAACAAAATTGGCTTGAGCAAATTTTTATTTTGAAAGTGTGACCCAGAGAATAAAGTCTGAGAACCACTACTTTATGGTCTTGGACACAACATCCCACCCTTTCTGTGCCTTGTGCTATTTTAGTTCCGAATAATAATTTAAAAAGCCACACAGAGATTTCATGAGTAGGTTTGTTTTTTAAACTCTCTGGTTAAAAATGTGTTGACTTTTAATTGCCTGTAAGAAAAGCTGTTTGGAGCAAAACTACACGTTTACGAAAAACATGGGGTTCCACCCAAAATGGAATCTCCGTGTTACATTTCCCCCCTCCTCCATTGGAGGCAGTGTGCCTCTGAATACTATTTGCTGGGAATCGCAAGCAGGGAGTGTGCCACTGCACTCAGGTCCTGCTTGGGGACTTTGCATAGGCATCTGGTTGGCCACTGTGAGAACAGAGTGCTGGACTAGATGGGCCATTGGCCTGAACAAGCTGAGCTCTTCTTGATGTAAGCCTGTGCTCTGATGTCATGAGGTTGTGGTTTTCCTCATTCCACCATAACGGATGGGCAGTGAAAGGATGATGACAGTGTGAAGACATGTCTCACAATGTGTAATTCTACCCTTATATGAAAGGGACACAGGTGGCGCTGTGGGTTAAACCACAGAGCCTAGGATTTGCCGATCAGAAGGTCAGCGGTTCAAATCCCCGCGACGGGGTGAGCTCCCGTTGCTCGGTCCCAGCTCCTGCCAACCTAGCAGTTTGAAAGCATGTCCAAGTGCAAGTAGATAAACAGGTACCGCTCCAGCGGAAAGGTAAACGGCATTTCCGTGCACTGCTCTAGTTGACCAGAAGTGGCTTAGTCATGCTGGCCACATGACCCAGAGGCTGTACGCTGGCTCCCTCGGCCAATAAAGCGAGATGAGCTCTGCAACCCCAGAGTCGGCGACGACTGGACCTAATGGTCAGGGGTCCCTTTACCTTTACTCTTATATGAATAAGGCCCTGTTTGCACTTTTCCTGGAGCAGCTACTCCAGATAATAGCCATCTGCTGCCCACAGAGACCAGGGCAGATGGCAGAATTATGAACCACACTGACATTGCTCACCCGGACTCTCTTAAGGGTTTCTTTTTCCCAGCTTGGTACATGCATATCTGATCTGTTCTAACTCATGGCTGGCCCGTCCATTAGGAAGAATGAGGAGATGGCCTTGGGGAGCTGATTTGAGGTGTGATGAAAGGTTTGCAAAATTGTTATTCATTTGATGGTTGTCCTTCTACTGACAGGGAGAGAGGTGTTTGTGGGCTTTTCTGCCTCAAGCGCCAAAGTACATTGCATGATGTCTTCAGCTGAATATTCTGGTTCCTTCCATCGGAAAGTATTCAACTTACATGAGCTGATGGGAAAGCTCTACCTCTGGGATTTGAAGATGTGGTCACTGGATGATGAATACATGTGCGAACTCATCATTCAGTCACCCACAGCTGTCTCCTAAACCAAACTTCTCAGGCTGGGCACCCCACTGGCCAGACCATTATCTCCATATACCCCTGCAGGCCAAGTCTGACACGTGGCCAGGGTCAACCACCTTTCAATCATCTGAGATCACAATGACAACACGTGTCCAGCATTTGTTCACATGGTTTGCACTCAAGCAGAATGGGCAGCTTCCCAGTGTGGTGGTCAGCTGATATTCAGCGCAAGATAAGTGCTGAGCATAGGGCTTTCCAGGGGCTGAATATCAGCTGACAGCACTTGGTAAGGGCTGTGCAAGAGGCTTTGAAGGGACCACCAATCAGCTAATCAGCAGGGCCAACAAAGCCCTGTTTTCCAAACTCCATCTTTACCTGGATCCACACTTGACATTTATGAGATTAAGTGTGGGGCAGGAGGGCATGTCTTGGTTGAAACAGCCTGGCCTAGTTATGCCTGCAGATCAGAGGTCCTTCAGCCTTGCAGTACATAAAGCACTGGTTTAAGGTCCTTGCATTAATTTACAAAGTCCTGAGCAACTTAGGCCCAGGGAACCTTAGGGACCACCTGAACCTTTACATCCCACTTGATCACCATGATCACACCTGCAGGAGCAGTGTTCCCTCAGCTGCTGAAGTCCATCTGATGACAACAAGGAACCAAGTCTTTGGTGTCTTCAATCTGCCAATAGAGATTCAGCAGACACCTTCGGTGACAGTTTTTAAATGCCTGCTGAAAGCTCTTCTATTCTGTCAGGCCTACAGAATACATCTTTTCATCAAATCTGATTTCTGGTTTTTATATATATATATATTGTTTTTACTGTATGGTTTTATGCACATCTGTCGTAAACAGGTTTTTTATGAATAGTGGTTCACAAATATTTTTTTATAAATAGTAATTTTTAAAATGTATATTTGGAAAGCTGGAAATCAGGAACACTCAGAGGTGATAGACTTGGCTGGTAGCAACACAGGCACGAAACAAGATGCAGGGATTAAAGGACCAGTGGGTGAACCACATACACCACATTGAGCTCCTTGGAGGAAAACATGGGATAGAAATGCACTAAAATAAAGAAATAAAATAACTACTATGAGGAAGCAAATGCTAAGGGTGAGGTATGGACAGAGCTGCGCCTGGTATGTCTCTGATCGGATTTTAGTGCAGAAATCCCTTTTAAAACCCAGAACTCACATTCAATCCCAGTTCGTAACATAGGACCAAACGTTTAGTTTTGATTATATACATGTCTGACTCCCCACCGTCTGCAGTCTGCATTTCTCCTATCCTCCTCCTTTCTTATTTCCTTTGCTTTTCCCCTTTTCCCTTCTTTTAAGAAAACTTAAACAAACAACACAAATGGCTGCAGTGTCACTGGGTGTGACCCACCTTAGGATGGGTCACGACCCATCAGCTGAAGACAAAGGGTCTAATGGATATCAGTAGTCTCTAACATGTATTTCCAGGGTGAGGAGTCCAGCTGCCTGTAAAATAATATGCTCCCCATCTGGCAGATGACTACTCAAAAAATAAACCCATTTCATTTTTTTGCTATGACAGCAGGAAATGAGCAAAGAAAGCCCCCAATATAGTGAGGTTTCTAATGTCAAACATTTTGATTCAATATGTTCCACACTGGAGTGTTTGGAGATATATATATATAGATATATATATATATATATATATATATATATCATTGAAAGTGGCTACTTTTAAATAATAACTAAGAGAGACAGGAACTGGCAAAACCATACAGTTAAGTCTTTTAAACAGACATTTTATGTCTTTTTAGCTGAACAATTTTCCTTAAGAACTATCAAAAGCAGACATAGCATTCCATTTAGGAAATTCAATATGTTAGGAGTCTACTGAAAAATTATGAATGCAGGCTTTAAACAACCTTTAGATTCCTCATTCATTTAGCTGTAGTTGCACATGCAACCAAATTAATTAATCAAAGTAATTTGTTACTCCCCCAAGAGTTAATATTAGGCCCGCAACAATATTTTCTGATTTCAAAATTTGCATTTGATGCAGCCTGAGAGATTGCTGAAAGAGGATCCACCAAATGGAACATCTGATTTGTTTCGTTGCTGACTAGCACACTTCTGTTTCTGTAGTGACAACTCTTCAATTCCCAATTCCATTCCTCTTTTCCTGCACTTGACTTCATTTGTCCACATGGCTGTTTAATTGATTGATTTTACTTACAACTTTTTTTGTGTGGTGATATATTGGGCATATTTGGCAAAGTGTTGGCACAGCACTCAAAAGTACATCAGCTGGCACAACTGTGAGCAAATTAAGCCATGAACCAGGAATTGGGAATTTGCCACTTTCCAGAACTTGCTGTAATATCATTCTTATCATCCCTGGGCTGCTAGATGGTGGCTGGACCTAATCGAAGTCCAACAACATGTTCCTGCCATAGATAGTGAAGGCTAAGAAGAATGGAAATGGGGCTGAGAAGAACAGCATCAAGATCGAATAAATGTTGGACATATTATCACGAAGGAGCTTTTTGACACTTGCAAAACGAGGGAAGCCATTTTGTCTCAGTCATAGTTTTTACACTCTACAATGGCAGGATTGAAAAGAGATTTGCCTATTGTCCAGTACAATACTCTCCAGTGCATTTTCCCACCACTTCCCTTATTGCCAAAAGGTTCGGGGTTTTTGGGGAGAAGCAGGTTTGTTATGGAAGAGTGGCAAATCAACTTTAATTGCCCAACCTCAATTTGTCACGATGAGATTGAATCCCATATGAAAACAGCAACATTCTGGATTTGCCCTATACTTCACTTGGGTCTGTAAGATCCGCCAGAAAAACAAACTGGGGCCCAAACAGCTACCTAGATCCATGGATGGAGCTTGTGCTGGCTTAGTGGAATTCTTTCCTTTGAACAACTTGCATGGTAGAGTGCCTATTAGTTTGGAAAAAGAAATGGGACTATGCAAGAAAAAGTTATTGGTTTCTATTATCCCCAGGTATATAGAAGTACATAAGTTTACAATTTATATATATTGTACAGAAAAGCTTGAAAACCAAAGAAAGATCAACAAGTACTTGTAAACTTCCAGGACTTATGTAACATTGATGACATAACTGATGAGCCCATGGAAATAATTCACCTCATTGTCCAGAGATGGAACTTCTGGACTTACATTAGACACTAAAAACAGGAACTCTTATTTTTTGTGGCTATGCTTTGTTTAGGAGATGGGGTAAGCATGGCCAAATGGTGCCCCAAATCCTGATCACTGCCCTCCCCCATGACTGCCTACTGCCTGTGTCCAGAAAGTATGATTCTATAATATTCTGTGCACGTCCCCTGTTCTTAAAATGTCCAACAGTTGTAAAAGTAGTCTGCGATGTGGAATTGGGTCCACTCTTTGAGAAGTATAAGTAAAAATGCCCTTCATTTAATTATTTGTTGGATCCTGGCCATTTTCAAGTGTGCAATACACAGGCACCTAAACGGCTGTTCTTCGTGGGTTGTCTTGTATCTCATAACAATTATGTTTCCTTTCCCTGGAATGGGATGAAATTTGGTGACTGAAGGTAAGGTGGGTTTTAGCAGCCCTAGATTGTATTTAGATTTTAACTGGTAATTTAGATGTCCTCCATTTAAATTATTGTAAGTTAAACTCTCAGGATTGGGTAGGAAAACCTTTCAAACCCCTAATTAATTTCTTGGAAGTAAGCAACTTATTATTTACTCAAGTTCTATTAGTTTCACTGGAACATGCTTCCCTGTAGATGTGCTTAGGATTTCGGTCTTAATTTATTTTGTCCAGGGATTGCATAGAAAAACTGCTTAATCGAGCAATGACTCTGTCTAGATCATACCCTTCAGCAGATGTGCTGCTGAATAAAATGAACCCAGTTTTCTTTGAAAAATGCTGGAAAATTAATTATGACTTGTGCTAAACCAAGTTGGGTAAAATACAATGAAAAGCACTTCACACAAATGCAAAACTCTCTGATGATGTTAGTGAAAATTTAGAAAGTCTTCAACTCTGTGTAATAGCCAACAGTCAGCATTAGAAAGTTGTCCAAACTCCCTAATTGCCAGCTGTTTCCACCCTGCTGTAAGATTTCAGCAGTGTCACATCTTCAGATGGCAACTCATTTTAATTGGCATCTGTTTTCCCCCTCATATCTCCATCTGTGCCAAACCATGAAATGTTTTTTTGTGCAAACATGCTGGCCCAAAAGAATAATTGGTGTAAGTCCATTTAACTGAGCCACACCCCAAAGAAGCAGAAATCAGTAATAAAGCAAGCCAAGTCATTATAGGAATTACAGCTCATCATTTAACATTGGGAAGCCAACGAACAGGTTTCAAAAATTATGTATAAAAAATCATTATTATGACTTTGCTGGGCATGGTTTCATTAGCTTAAATATTTTTAAATGGACACATAAAACTTGGATAGGTGCACTTGCATATGCACACTAGTTAAATCCTCCAGTAATTTAGCCCACTACTTCCAGCAATATCTGGAGGGCCAAAGGTTCCCCATCCCTGCTATAGAGAGAGAAAGTATTGCATTATATTTGTGTGTATCAATGCTGGGGTTTTCTTTACCACATTTCTCCCCATGTAAATAAATGCTCCAGCACCTTGATGATGTGGCACACAGATTTGTGGTTTGCCCTTTGAATTAAGAAGTGTACTGGTTTCCTGATCTGATGAATTTCCACCAAAACATTCAGCTGAGATGCAACACACAGTGGAATTTTAAGCAGTTGTCCTTGGGAGAAAGTCCTATCGAATTCAAGGAGATCGCCTCCTTGTAAATGTGTTTTAGGATTGCAGCTGTAAGTGACTCTACATTTGTACATGTTCATTACAGACATGAATGGTTTGGTCGCCTAATTCATATCGTCTGCACAGAGCAGCCCACAGCACTGTCAGATTTTGAACATTATTACTTGTGTATCTCACTACTACAGGAAAAACTCGTTACCTGTTGCTTTTTCGGGGTTATTACACATGAAGCACTGCCAAGCCCCTGCTTCCTCACTGTAACCAAATAAATCAAAGAACCTCACTTCTTCCAGATGTATCCGCACATGGTCCAGATCCTAGGCAAGTTACAAAAAAGAAAATGGGGGGGGGGGAGAGACACCAACCCTTTTAGGAACAGACTTGACTGATGTGCAATTTTGACATAAATCAAAGAACCTCACTTCTTCCAGATTTATTACCTGCAAAATAAAAAGTAATAAGGTTAAGTACTTCTAGCAATGGGAACTGAAAGTAAAAGTTTATAAGCAATGGGAACTGAAAGTAAAAGTTTATAAGCAATGGATTCAAGCCCTCAGTCTCGTATAATATAGCAATTACGCTGTGTGCTGTTATGCAACTACTCCAGTCAACGTTTTGGTGATTGACTAATGTAATTTTAAAAAGCTGTACAGAGTGCAGACCGAGCACTATGTCTGATTCTCCTGTGGCCCTCCAACTGAAAATGGCTTCTCATCCCTGCCCCACAGTGATTATTTTGGAGATCCTCAGTGTTGCAGAATAGTCCAGACTGAATGGTCTTCACTTTTGTACTAATGACAGGCTAAAGTGAAGGTGTCATTGTGGATTGCAGAAGATCCATGCTGTTGTTTGCTGGGCTATCTGGTATCTAGTGAGGAACACGTGTCCTTTGTTATTGTTTAGTCATTTAGTTTGTGACCCCATGGACCAGAGCACGCCAGGCACTCCTGTCTTCCACTGCAGTTTGGTCAAACTCATGCTGGTAGCTTCGAGAACACTGTCCAGCCATCTCGTCCTCTGTCGTCCCCTTCTCCTTGTGCCCTCCATCTTTCCCAACATCAGGGTCTTTTCCAACGAGTCTTCTCTTCTTATGAGGTGGCCAAAGTATTGGAGCCTCAGCTTCAGGATCTGTCCTTCCAGTGAGCACTCAGGGCTGATTTCCTTAAGAATGGATAGGTTTGATCTTCTTGCAGTCCATGGGACTCTCCAGAGTCTCCTCCAGCACCATAATTCAAAAGCATCAATTCTTCGGCGATCAGCCTTCTTTATGGTCCAGCTCTCACTTCCATACATCACTACTGGGAGAACTATAACTTTAACTATACGGACCTTCAAGCCCCTTTGCCATGGCAAAGCAGTGATCCATGAAGGGGAATACATGTCCTTTAGGATGCCCTAAAACTAACCCAGAAAAACTGATTATTTTGAAGCTAAATTCATAGAATCAGTTGGAAGGGACCCAGTGTCATCTAGTCCAACCCCTGCAATGCAGGAATCTTAGCTAAAGCATCCATGACAGATGACCATCCAACCTCTGCTTAGAAACCTCCAAGGAAGCAAAGTCCACAACCCACCAAGGGAGACTGTTCCACTGTCGAACAGCTCTTACTGTCAGAAAATTTTTCCGAATGTTTAGTCGGAAATTCCTTTCTTGTAACAGGCTGAATTTTATTAGAACAAGATCTTTTAGCTTGATGACAAAACAGAAATGCCATTTTATCTCCCACAAGAAACTTGTTCAAAGTTTTCTCTTCTTCCCCCTTTAGAGGAAAAGTTACCTAGATTTTGTTGACGCCTTAAAGGACACAGAGTAAGATTTCCTTCACAAATGACAGCATGAGCTAACACAAATGATTTCTAAACGAATCGCAAGGAGGTTGCCGTGTTTGTTTAAAAAGTAACATAGCCTATGTACTTTCATAAATATCCATGAAGCAATTGACCGGAAATCTGTTAGGAAATAAATACATCTGGAAGCATTTTACTTACCAGAATATTTGAACTACGTTATAAAAATATTTTCTGCGGTATGTGCATACTGAAGAGTACAACACAACATTCTTTGCTAGCTAATTTCTTTTTTTTTTTTTAAGACTCTGTTTAACCCATATGCACTGATTTGGCCATATTCTGCAGTCTGTTACAATTATACAAGTCATAAACCCTTTCACTGAAGTCACTGGGGTATGTTCTTCTGCCAGAGAAATTTGCTGATTGTGTAAACTTCAAATTTACATGAGTGGAAGTAAAGAGAAAGGGGGAAAAAGGGGGGTGGGAGAAGAACCTCTCACCAGAATTTAGCACCAGCAATTTTTAAAAATATATCTAACTTAATACATCACCTGTGCATGTATTTACTCAGAAGTAAATTTCATTGGGTTTTATCGGACTTATTCCCAAGAAAGTGTTGCATAGGATTTCAGTTTAAGAATAACAGGCTATTATTGTCAGGTAGCTGCATAATAAAACACTTGTTGTCTATGATTGACAATATGATAAATTGAATTTCATCCTTGTATTTTATACGAGGGGCTGTGCCTCAGCTCATGTTTCTTGCCAACCTCCCTAGACATCGTTTTTGCTCCTTTTAATTGACAGGTGGGTCATGCTCAGGATAGCATGTATGTTTCTCTGTGTCCATTTAATGCTCACAACAATCCTAGGAGGTAGGTGGTCCTCTCAAACCTTGGCTGAACCTGTCTTTTTCCTTCAGGTTAGGTGAAGCCAAGCAACGGTGACTGGCCAAAGGTCAACCAGAAAGCTTCATGACTGGAAGGCAATCTGAACCCAGTTTCCCCCATGCTGCCTCTTCATCACACCGATACCCGATTCTTCCTCCAGGGAGGAAGCTTACACACGATTTCCCAGCAGTCTCCTAACTGAGCAGCTTACATGACTAGGCCTGCTTAGCCTCAGTAGAACCATGTGCCTTTCGGCCATTCTTGTTTCAACAAATTATTCCAGACCAAGGTAGATGTGCTGTGGGAAATCCATCACTGGCTTTCCAAATATGTTTCTCTTTGGCTGACGAAGCAGTTGCATGAGCCTCCAGTTTGGATTTGGCAGAGGTGCTTAACTCTTTCCTCACAATATCCTAATAACAGAAATGTCCATCTAATGCACTGCTTTTTCTTGCACACATTGGGAAGAGATTTCCATCAGGGAAATGGCACTTCACGTAGGTGGGATAGTAAAAGTCATGGTTTAACAAACCATAGTTTAACAAATCACGGTTTAGCATTATGCAGACTTGGGCATCAAGTGATGGGCAACTCAAAACTGCATCCTCACTAGTCTTTGGTACAAAGCACAATCCATTTTTTAAATCCCTTCAGAGCATCCATGTGCATTTTGAAAACTACAGCAAAAGCTGGCATATGTCCAGGTTGAGGGAACTATGCCAAATAACTGATAGACAGGATGGATAAGGTCTTCCCTACCTCCTGAGTAGTTGTGACAAATGTTTAAAAATGCTATTTCAATTGGCTAGGGTAAAATGAAGCCTTTTTTTAAAAAAAAAAAAAAATAATTCCCCAGCAAAGAGAAGTTTCTTTAACCAGACTGCCCGGCATTCTAAATTTCTCTGACTGATATAAAACATCTGGCTGTCTCTGATGAAATGTAACAGAGTAGTGAAGTTGACATGCTTTATTATGATAGGACGGACTAGTTGTAAATTAAAATAAAAACACAAAAAAACAGATTTAGTAAATCACCATTCACAAGTTTTCCTTGCTGTTTATCAATTGGCCTTTTCATGTTCCATTTTCCATTAAAAGGTCTTTCCCCCCGGAAGACCTTGCTTGAGCTGCAAAATTGACATTCCACAACTGAAGGCAATGGAGTACAAATAATTCATGTCATAAAAACTTGAGAAGAGACCTGGATCAGACTAAAGGCCCATCTAGCCCAGCATCCTATACTTACAGTGGTCAACCAGATGACTCTCAGATGCCCACAAGCAAGACCTGGGCCCCACAACACTCTTCCCACTTGTAATTTGCAACAGCTGGCATTTAGAGGCATACAGTCTCTGACACTGGCAGTGGTACACAGCAATCATAACTAGTAACCATGGATTTGTCTAATCCACTTTTAAAGCCACCTAGGTTAGTGGGTAGGGGCACGGGTGGCACTGTGGGTTAAACCACAGAGCCTAGGACTTGCCAATCAGAAGGTCGGCAGTTCGAATCCCCGCGATGGGGTGAGCTCGCGTTGCTCGGTCCCAGCTCCTGCCAACCTAGCAGTTCAAAAGCACCTCAAAGTGCAAGTAGATAAATAGGTACCGCTCCAGCGGGAAGGTAAACGGCATTTCCGTGCACTGCTCTGGTTCGCCAGAAGTGGGTTAGTCATGCTGGCCACATGACCTGGAAGCTGTACACCAGGTCCTTTGGCCAACAAAGCGAGATGAGCACCACAACCCCAGAGTCAGCCACGACTAGTCAGGGGTCAGGGGTCCCTTTACCTCTACGTTAGTGGGTGTCACTACATTTTGTGGTTGTGCATTTCATACTTCAGCTGTGTGCTGAATAAAGAAGTACAGTCGTACCTTGGAAGTCGAACAGAATCCGTTCCGGAAGTCCATTTGTCTTCCAAACGTTCAAAAACAAAGCTGCTGCAGCCAATCAGTAGCCGCGGAAGGCCCGTCGTGCATTCAGGTTCCAAAAGAACGTTCACAAACGGGAAAAATCACTTCTGGGTTTGCAGCTTCTGGGAACCAAAATGTCTGAGTTCCAGGGAGTTCAGGATCCAAGGTACGACTGTACTTCGTTTTTCCTGTTCTGAATCTTCCAACATTCAGCTTCATTGGATGATCCCACATTCTAGTATTATATGAGAGGAAGAAAAACTTCTCCCCATCCTAGTTTCTCTACACCATGCATAACTTCATATACCCCAACCATGTTTTCGTTCTAAGCTAAAAAGCATAAGATGTTATAATTAAACCTTTTCTATAATATTGTTTTTGAGGTATGGTGACTAGGGTTGTA
Organism: Podarcis gaigeae; assembly: GCF_964106915.1. NCBI lineage: Eukaryota > Metazoa > Chordata > Lepidosauria > Squamata > Lacertidae > Podarcis > Podarcis gaigeae. Next base: position 80,177,552 of record NC_139681.1, read on the forward strand.
CACAGTGTTCCAAGTGCAAAGTATAGATTTGTTTAATGCCCATTAGGATATCGGTAGTTTTATTTTCAACTCCTTCTCCCAGGTGGAAAACGGCCTGCAAGGCAGGGAGCAGGTCTTCCAGGAATCACAGCCAAGATGTTAAAATGAGTTTAAAAGCATCAGTCTCAACTGAAATTCTTGAGTGCACCTACTGGTTCCTCCTCTGTGAAAAATATCAAATGATACCTGCTCTCTGTCTGTCTTGATCTTTAAACAGTTACTGATCTGTAAGAGGACAATGTGTTTTGATCCCATGGCTACTAAGCTTACCGTACTTTTTTCCTTTAAAATCATACTAAAAAGTGGGGGTTGTAACTCTTTGCCATATCCCCCCATTTTCTTAAATTAGTCTGCATAAATAGAGGGCATCTTATACATGGGGGCGTCTTATAGACAGAAAAGTATGGTACTTGGGAGTCTTTGGTGAGGAATTTGTTGAAAGTCCAAGTTCCCAGTCTGGCTACATGGAATGGTAAGATCCATGTGTCTTCTTAATTCCATAGAATCATAGACTTGTAGAATTGGAAGGGGTCCTAAGGGTCATTCTAGTTCAATCCCCTGAAATGCAGGAATCACAGCTAAAGAATCCCTGACATACAGCCATCCAAACTCTGTTTAAAAACCTCCAATGGAGGAGAGCCCATCACCTTCTGAGGTTTCCACTGTCACGGTCCGGTTCACGGGCGATCAAAGTCCCGGCAGGGGACGTCAGGACTGGGGGCAAGATGGCGGGGTGGGAGAAGGAACAGGAGTCCAGAAGCCAGAAGTCAGGAAGCCAAGGGTCCGAGGGTCAAGAAGCAAGGAGTCAAGGGTCCAAGGATCAAGAAGCAGGGAGTCAAGAAGCCGAGGTTCAAGGATCAGGAAGCAAGAAGCCAAACACAGCAAGGCAGGAAGCATGTTGCTGTGGCAAAGAGCCAAAGGGAAATGCTGACCTTATATCCCTTCCCAGCTCTTGCCACCAGGTGCTGTGAGTTACCAGTCGGCCTCATCTATGAGGCCGCGCCTTGCCTCTTCAGAAAAAACTTAGGAAGGCCCCAGTCCTGCAAAGTCCTATTGGCATAGCCATCAACTTTTCCCTTTTCTTGCGAGGAATCCTATTTGGAATAAGGGAATTTCCCTTTAAAAAAGGGAAACGTTGACAGCTATGCCTATTGGTCACAGGGCCTGGCTCCTGCATGCACACCTGACATCCACTGTCAAACAGCTCTTATCACCAGAACATTCTTCCTAATCTATATTCAGAATTTCCCCTCCTGTAATTTGAATCCACTGGTTTAGGTCCTACACTCTGGAGCAACAGGAAGCAAGCTTGCTCCGTCTTCCATGTAACAGCCTTTCCGGTGTCTGAAGATGACTATTATATCACTTCTCAGTCTTCTCTTCCCCAGGCTAAGCATACTCTGCTCTCTCAACCATTCCTGGAAAGGCTTGATTTCCAGACCCTTTGTCACCTCTGTCGTCCTGCTCTGCACAAGTTCTAGCTTGTCAATATCCTTCGTAAACAGCAGTGTGTTTCTACGGCACTATGAGGAGCAGCAGAAATTGGTAACCCTAGAAGCAGGAATGATGTGGGACTGAAGAACTTCATGCTGACGGCATTAACAGTGGCATGCAGACTGCACATGCCTCACTGTCTGCATGATTGTCTCCATACCTGCAGTGCACATATTCATGCATCCCTGCAGACTGACGGCAAACGCTGTACAAACCACAGGGAGTGGGGGAGATCAGATTCATATCAGAAGCACATAGGTACAGATCTAATCTTTGCAAAATCTTTGATGTAGTCCAGATGTTCTCTTGGAGAGCTTACATGAAAATTGCATCTCATCACACCTGAGACTCTCTGGGCCTAGTTATTTACCCTACAAAGCACAAAACATTTAAGTCAATACTCTGGCTCTTAAGCCTGTGCAACATAGCTGTCAACTGTTCCCTTTTTAAAAAGGGAAATTCCCGTATTCCAAATAGGATTCCTTACAAGAAAAGGGAAAAGTTGACAGCTATGCTGTGGAACACTGTAGAAATCAATAGGACTAAGGCTGCAATCCCAGACTTCCTTACTCGGAAGTAAGTCACAGTGAAAGCAATGAACCTGATTAGGATGGAGTATCCTCCTGGTCATTCTGCCCCAAAGTCCTGCCCTGATAGTCTCACTGCTGGGCTCTGACAATTACTGGAAATGACTCCAACTGGAAGGAGGCAAGATGGGAGGTGAGGGTCAGCACTCCCTTCCAGCACTCTGTTTGTTTTCTAAAACATCCTCTGTGTCCCCAGCTTTGTACATAATTGAAGCTGAACTGCATTGAAACCGACAAGTTTTCTGCTTTCAGCTCTACTTTGGCTCTAACTTTTGGCTCTAGTTTTGGCCACTTTCAGCGATAGCCAGCTTGTGATAGGCTTTCCCCTGCTTCCTCAGCATCAGGGAATTCCCAGTAAGAGAAAATAGCCATGAAGGTTGTTTTTTTTTTTAAAAAAAGAAAGACGCAAAGCCCACCCTTCAGAAGCTCAGCTGGCAAACAGAGGAGGTAGAAGGAGCTTCCAAAGTTTTCTACGAGGGATTAGCATACTCCAGTTCTGCAAAAACGAGATGGCTGTAGCGATAAGGAGACTCAGCACATATTTTTACAGAACGTGAGCAACAGGGCAAGCTTGTTCATCTTTCTTATGATCCCTTGTCCTGCTCGTAATATGATTATGCAACTAATACATTTGAGAGCAATAGCACTTGCTGTTGCTGCGTGTTCAATGTCTTTGGGGAATTTTGCATGATGTATTAGAATTCTGGCCAAGAAGGATTTCACTTTCCTAAGCACTTTCCTCTCTCTTGGTGGTTCCCTCAGTCAAGTGCTATGTCTCTAAAGCTCAAACTACACATTACGCAGAGTGCCACCCTCAACTTTCTGCATTGTTTAAAAGCCAAAATGAGCTTGGGTATGCTGTGGATCGGGAAGTAAGGAAGGGAAGCGTGAGACCTTTCCACTCTTGTCGCTTTCCAGCTTCAAATCCCTCTCCCCATCCTGCTTTGCTATCCATACTTTACCCAAAGTTAAAGGTAAGATCTAGCAGATCAAAGCATCACTGGGATGCGTGTGATTTTGAGCTGAAAGCAGCAGGAAATAAGTGAAGAAGCTTCTCTCCCAATGTCCTATGCTCAGATACAACCCCTCACAGGGTTAAGACCCAGGTTGGTGAATGCTGGTCAAGGCTTAGCTTATTAGCATGTTATATTAAACTAGGAGAAGGACAATCCTTGGTCAAATTTTTGCTCAGATATAAAGTTTACTGGGTGACCATGGTCAGCTCATTATCTCTCAGGCTTACCGTACTTTGCAGGATAAAATGAAGGAGTGGAGTAGAAATGGATGCTTTTTGAAGAAAGGGCAGGATAGATTTTAAAATTATGATAAAACTACTATTATTTTATTTATTAGACTTCTGTCCCACCCTTCCCCGGATGGAAAACAACGAAGTAGGAAAATAAAATGAAAACAATAAAGGACATATTTTTTAAAAAATGTAAATGGCAGCAGGTTCACAACTAGTACTTGCAAGGTTGCAGAGAACAGCATCCTTCAGATTCCTAGATTTACTCATTAAATGCATTGGTGAATAGGAAAGTTTTTTAGTTCCTCCTGGATGCTAATAATCAAGAGAGAGGGGAAGACAACTCACCAGGGATGATTTCCACAAACAGGGAAATGCCACTGAGGAAGTTCTGCCATGGGTTAGTGCCAACCAGGTAACACTCACTCCACCAACAGAGCATCCACTGCTGATGGTAGGTCCTGAGATGGCTGATACTGGGGAAGGTAAGCACTTCGAGTCCCAAGCCATTCAAGGCTTTGTATGCTAGTAAAGGTTAAAAAAGGTAAAGGACCCCTGGATGGTTAAGTCCAGCCAAAGGCGACTATGTGGTTGTGGTGCTCATCTTGCTTTCAGGCCAAGGCAGCCGGCATTTGTCCACAGACAGCTTTCCGGATCATGTGGCCAGCATGACTAAACCGCTTCTGGCAAAACAGGACACCGTGATGGAAGCCAGAGCACACGGAAGCGCCATTTACCTTCCTGCCGCAGCAGTACCTATTTATCTACTTGCACTGGTGTGCTTTCGAACGGCTAGGTGGGCAGGAGCTGGGACAGAGCAACAGGAGCTCACTCCGTCATGGGGATTCGAACCACTGACCTTCCGGTCGGCAGGCCCAAGAGGCTCAGTGGTTTAGACCACAGCACCACCCACGTCCTATGACAAATACTACACCCTTGTCTTAGGCCTGGTAGCAGCAGCTACTACTACTACTAACTCATGGAACTCAGTCAAATGTTTAGAAGCAAATATAATAAAATCTCTTTCACTGAGATTTCCAAAGATACTTCAGTCCTCTCAATAAGAATGCAAAGGATTATTTTTTATCCCCCCCCCAAAAAAAACCTCAAAGCCACACATTATTTCCTTGTCCTATTTTATACTTCTCCTCAAAGGAAACCCCACCCAAACTTTTTCTAAGCAGAGAAAACATGTGACTTGATTTGATTGCTTTAAATTCAGTCCCACGTCAAATGCATCTACTCCCATCTCTTGTCATGAGGCCTTGGAAAGTTGGGATTGGAGGAATGAGGATTGCTTCAAAAATGTCCCAACATGGCATTAGGAGTATGCTCGAGCAGTTTTGCTGTTTGCTTTTTATTTCACTGTGTTTTTGTGTAAGTAAGCAGCTCTGGAAACAAAGTGAGTCTCTTATTTGTAAAAAAAACACACAAACAAACACATTGTTTTTACTTTCATCATTTTTGTTCAATTTGTGGGGACATTGGGAGGACTTAAATTATTATTTTTTAATGTGTTGGTCAATCCTATAGCAGTTTAGCCTCATTCAAACAAAAGTTGCTATTTTCTGGTCTTCATGTTTTCTGGATCTTTTCTGTCAGTGAAAGTTTTAGAAAAGCATCTCTCCTTGCTTGACTTCAAATATGCAATTTTAAGTTAGGGTTTGTGCATATGTGTGTGTGTTTGTGTGCAGTTTTTACTATTTTTAAAAGAAAATTGTAGGTAGTTAAGACTTACTTCAAATACATTTTTTTAAAAATCCATGCTGGTCACTTGCGTGAACCCCAATTAAAGGCTAATAGCTATGACCAGAAATCTTTTGCTTTGCTTTGAAACAGAATGCGTTGCCATCTTTGAAATTGCAATTGCTTTGAAGTAGGGATATTTTTAAAGGGCAAAGGCTGACAGGACAGAGCATGCACAAATCATTACCCCTGCAGAGTCGGTGCCATAGCCCACAATTATGTGAATTTGCAAAAGGCAGCTATTCTCTCTTTTTGTAAATAAGAGCAAAAGCCAAGTACCATTTTCATTTTCCATCCAGATATCAATTGCATGTGCAAGGGATTAGGGACAAAACTCAATGACCTTTCAAAAAACAGTACAGAGGACATCAATGCAAGCAGTGACAAGTTCAGAAACTTATTAAACTTAGTTTAAGCAATACGATAGAATTGTATAAAAGTATTCATGGCATGGATAGTGGACAGAGAAAAGTCCCTCCCCACTTTATTATTATTAAATTTGTATACTGCCCATAATCTGAAGATAACAGGGTGGTTCACAACAGATAAATACAAAATGAGAAAACAAAATATATAACAAAATGAACCAAAAAACCCTTCCACATTTAAAAGGTCATAGAAGGTTTAACTAGCTAAAGGCTGGTTATAGAGGAACACTTTGCCTAGCGCCTAAAGATATGTAATGAAGGAGCCAGGCGAGACTCCCTGGGGAGAGCATTCCACAAATGGGGAGCCACAGCATAAAAGGCCTGTTCTTGTGTTGCCACCCGCTGGACCTCGTGTGGAGGGAGCACAGGAAGAAGGGCTTCATATGATGGTCACATGGTTCATATGGGGAGAGGCAGTCCTTGAGAACTTGGAGATATCTAATTAAGCCGAATGCTGGAAGATTCAGAACAGACAAAAGAATGTACTTCTTCAAACAGTAAAACTATGGGATTCACTCCTGCCAAAAATAGTGAGGGCCACCAACCTCGATGAATTCATAGAAGATATGACTATTGTTAAGTTGTGGGTGAACATATCAGACGACACAGCGATTCTTCAAACAGCTCTTGTTTATTCACAGGCCAGAACTGAACTGAACTGAAGGGTTCGGCCAGCCTGCTTATATAGAGCTCCACTAGAACGCAACAGTAACCATTTTCTGTAACTATCCAATCACTGAATGTCACTTTCAATCCCTTATTTGCATATGTGGACCTGAGTGAAAACTATCTATAGTATCCCCCTGCTGGCCCAGGGTGAGAACATCAGTACATAACAACTATGTTTGATCTCCACTGTCAGAGGCAGTATAGTTCTGATGCCTGTTGCTCTTAGCATGCTGCTGAGCTCAGATTCTGTTTGCAGGCTTCCCCTAGGCATCTTGGTGAGAACAGGATGCTGGATCAGATGGGCCACTGGCCTGATCCAGGAGGCTTTTCTTATGTTCTAATGTCCTCTGCCAATATGCCCCAGTCATGGAGGATGGGCCTATGGATTGGTATTAGCCATGATGGCTGAATGATCAAAGGCAAGCTACCTCTGAGCAGCATTTAAAAAACAAGAGACTGTGCAAAAATAAAAAAGGAGACAAGCTCTGCATGCAAGCTCACATATATGTGTCTATATAAAAGTACATACAGTCATACCTCATGTTATGTTTGCTTCAGGTTGCGTCCCGCAGTGACCTGGAAGTACCAGAAAGGGTTGCTTCCGTGTTTTGCCGCTCATGCATGCGCAGACGTGCAAAATGATGTCATGCACATGCACAGAAGCGGCAAATTATGACCTACACACGCGCAGATGCAGGTTGTGTTCTGCTCATGTTGCAAATGGGCCTCCGGAACGGATACTGTTCGCAACCAGAGGTACCACTGTATTTGCAAAAGTTCTTTCTGGTACATTAGATTAGTCAGACAAATGACCAAGACAAGTGCACTTTACAAAAGGATAGCCTTTATCATTCTGGATAAACCCATATGCTTTCCCTCCTTTTCAGTCTCCAAAAGGTGATCAAAATAACAGCGTGTCTAGAAGGTTGAGGGGAATAATACATTTTCACCAAATGACAAAAAAAAAGTCCACATGCAAGATTAGCTACCCATGAAGCAGAGAAAGAAACTGTGCCCTCTCCTATGTGGTGCTGTTAAAAGTAACACCTTTCTGTTCCCAGTTTTATATTTGCAAACATGTGAAACGAAATGTATGCTATGTCCCTTCAAGTTTTCTACTTTATCTGAATTTTATACCCTCTTAACATGCAGAGCTACACCACTACCAGTACTTCTATGTCCTTTCTAGGGAGTTCATATTTAGGGATAACAGCATCCAATTGATTCTCCCCATTTCCTCAGTTTTGATTATATCCACACTCTTATTTACAACCATGAATTTTCAGCTTCGGAGTACTTGAATTCAGTGCTTCAAGAAGCCCATCTTGTCTCAGTTGCTTCTAGCATTCGCACATAAACTCCACAGCCAATGGTCCACTAAAATTTCACTATGATTCTGAGGAGCAGCATTGATTTGATCTCGCTGTCCAGATTTGGTGGCTACTGCACTGATCTATCATATAGTAATGTGCACATCACACCCTCATGACTGCTCACTGGGGGTGGAGAGGAAAGAGGAAATACCTTTTGGTGTGGAAATGTAGACTGAACCATTGCAGTTTCAAAGCTGTGTGTTCCCTTCAGCTGGGTTTTCTCCCACAACGCTTTCAAGGCTTGTACAGAATTATTTTGCATGGACAAAGCTTCTGGGAACAAACTCTGCTGGGCAATATTGAAAGAAGAAAGCGTCATGAACAGTGTTCCCCCCCCACAATCTGACAATTAATACAAAATACAGGTTAGTAAAGTTCTGACATGCAACCCAGTTAATTATTTGGTGACTTCCCAAAACTCTCAGAGTCGATAGCAAAAGAAGCAATCCTAATAATTTCTGTATCAGGGAGAGAGCAGTGGGACAATGGATAATTTAAACTTTCCCCCTTCTCATGTCTTTCTGAGGCTTAGGCTAAGGAAGGTGAGGTACAGGCAGGCATGGCAACCCCGTCCTCAACACATTATAATTGATTCAAGCGACCTACACTATGCAGTACATAAAACCTGAATCTGAAACCAGACTGTAACTGAAAGCAACAGGGTGATACTGTTATGCCCTGTCGTTTTAAAAAAGATAAAAATTATAACTCCCAGGAAGTTACAAAATAAAGGGAAACCCATGTGGCACAGCGACTGCAGTGCAATTATTAACCCTTTTTTTTAAAAAAAAAAAAATTCTTTTCCACTGTGTTTACCTTCAATCTTCTAAATTCAATATTGTTAATACATGGCTTACACCCATCTGTTATCATGTTTTCCTCAGTGCTGATTTTCATCTGTATTTAACTGTTTCACCTTATTATTTTCCCCAAGACCTTATTCTTCAGTGAACTTGCTGGAGTATAGTAGCTTCATTCATCAATGGTGTCTTTGCTCCTTGCATTCCGCCCCCCCCCATTCAACATTCTTTCCCCATTAGCTCCTCCAATATACACTTCCTTTTAATATTCTTTATTTCCTTTATTTGATTCAATTAATTCTCTATTCTGTTCAGATTCACTCAGATGCTTCAGCCCTTACTTCAGTTTCTCTACTGATGTAGTTCCATATCCTTAACACCGATACCACAAGTTTCTCCTACCCTTGGCTTCTAAAATCCGCCTGGGGCAAGAAATATATTTTCTGATGTCTCAGAGACTGCTTCTGTGGGACCTTTGACAGAGTGCACACAATTCTCTAAATAAACATTCAGTTTTTAGCCTCCGGTTAACTGTAAATAGATGAGACACTCAAAGGAAGCGTGCGACTTGAAAGTTTTGCTGAATCATTGCCATAGTACATAAATGCAAATGGAAATGTTCCAATGGGTGTTAAGCTACCTGCCGATTGGTGCTCTTGGGATTCATGCTAGTCCTCTTTCTTCAGCTTTGGCCAAGCATAATAGTCGTGCCACAGCTCAATAGCAGGATTTGTGAATGGTAGGAGTGTCAATTTGTGATTGACAGGAGTGTCAACAGTAGTGACGGGCAGGTGTAATTAAGGAGGAAGGAGAAGGCTGTGAAGAGCTTCCAAGAGGAAAAGAAGCTTTCAGTTTCTGTGCCCCATGCTTTCTAGATTCAGCTACCTGGTGAACAGGTCATGTTATTAAACACTGCACAACGTAAATAAATGCCAGCTATAACTTTGCGTGGCCAGGCAGAGACCCCCCCCCAACCCCAGGCAACCCCCAAGAGGAATAATGACTCATGACAACCTATGGGATTAAAATTGGCCACAACTTTATTAAACTTTCAGATGTAGGGAGACCTTGGCTTTGGCATTGGGCGTTTATCTCTCCCAGCCCCCGTCCGGGGATCTGGGGAACAGCAGGGTTATCTAGACTGTATGGGGATTGGGCTGGCTCTGGAAAACATATGTTTAAGCAGAGAGCCCGCCCCCATTTTGCCGCAATGCAGGGGAGAGCGCTGACAACCTAACGGCGTATGGCCAGTGACTCCCTTCCACACAACCCCTTCCACACAACCCCTTTAACAGTGAACCCTGGGATCGCCGCCGCGGGGGGGGGGGGGCGTGGGTCATCGCTTCACACCCCCCCCATTTAGAAAAGATAGACTAAAGGATTCCACCCAAGGCCTGAAACCGCCTTTGTTGTGATGTTTTGCTATGGGGAAGGCAAAGCCTGCCAATGCAGGGAAATTCCTTCCCAGTCTTCAACAGCAACCATCAATGACTGTAGCAGCGCCCTCATATCTGTAAAGAAGAGGTTAACCTGCAAAAGGAAGGCGTAAACTGAGAGGGGGCAGGGTGGGAGAAGCTCTGCAGCCGACTGAGGACTCCCAGGTAAGTTCCACCCTCTATTGTGAGTGAAGGGCGGTCCTAACCCTACCTGATCAACTCCCCTGGCAACACCCCCAACTGGGATTGTTTAACTGTCTGAGGTTAGTCTCCAGGTATCCAGCTTGGGGAGGCGAAGCCAGGGTGAACTGCCGGGGATCGTGTAGGATTGAGGGGCTGCACGCGACCCCACAAAAAGCAACCCCCCATTTGAGGTGGGGAGTGGTCATTATTGTGTGAGGACAACCCCATGTCAGAGAAGACATCTCTATGGGGTGCAATTTCAGTGGCAGAGAGGCAAACAAATTTGTGCGCATGGGTGAGTGGAAGAGATTCAAAGCAAGATTGAACGGTCTTCTCTTTGCTATATTGAAGATTTACGGCACAATCCTGTACTCAGAAGTAAGTCCCAATGGGTTCAGTGGAGCTTACATATTTCCCTTGCTGGGGATTAAGTACTATTGAACTTAACAGACCTTGCATCAGAGTGGGTATGTATATCACCACATTATAAATTGACGAAATGCAATGTATTTTAAAATCACACACACACACACACACACACACACACACACACATATATATATAATGTGTGTGTGTGTGTGTGTGTGTGCTTTAGAGGAATATTGTGATCTGCAGTGGGGTGTTGTGGGGGGCGGCGGAGGACAACTCCGCCTCCTTCCTCTGGTGCCTTTGTGTCTTGTTTATTTGTCTCTGAATTAGGATATGTAAGAATAAAATGAAATTTGACAGCACTGAAATTGGGTTGGGATTCCTGGACTAATGCGCAGACCGGCTCTCTTCCTGCACACTGCCTTTCCCTTCAGTGGGAATGGAATACTGATACTGAGCTGTGTTTTGCTTTTCATTTGCACTGCCTGTTATTCATACTGTATTTAGACTATTGTGTAGATAGGAGTCAAAATATGAGAGCTGGAATCATCACATGGTAAAAAGAAAACCCGTCAAGAACATTAACATTGTTTGAAATGGGCCACATTTTCCATATTATTACAACTTGCATGCAAAAGCAATTTAGTCGGTCTTTATCCTTTTCCAGCATGATTGCAAAATCGAGTAAAACGTTGCAAAATAATTAAAATAAAATAAAAACCCAAACCACCAGAAGCAGCATATAGTACAGTTAAAGCTAAAGGCATGTTAAACAGCATTATTAGCAGACGAAAAATCACAATAATGACAATCCTAGAAGTCTGAGGTAGACATAACACTGGTTCCCTGAAAAATGTAGATTGCAAATCAATAACCTGCCCCCATTTCTGGTGCAATTCCTCATCCATTGCCCTGTTGGTATTAATGGTTTCATGCTAGACCAATGCCAACAGTGTTTAATACAAGGACCAAAGTTCCTTGTAAAACCTCAATTTACAAGCCCGTTCCAAATTCTGCCCTACAAGGAAAGCATAGTTAGCAATGGCCCTGGTTAGTATCAGGGCCCCAGTAACTGCAAACCCAGAATAATAATACTCACCTCACAACAACAGTGATAAGGTTCAACAGCATCTCCAAAGAGATAACAATTTAGATTTTAATTGGGGGTGGGGTGGGGGGAACCTTTAAATGATAAAAGTGCCACTATGGATACGTACATATTCCACACACCTGCTGAAAGAGAAACATGATGTGGATCCAAAGCTGAGGCTGTTGACTGATGAGAGTAAAACTGGATTTACTGTACAGGCAGTAATGTCCTTTCAGGGGACAACTGAAGAACAACTTTGCTACACAACTTCTGACGGTATCTGGGGGAAAAATACATGTTATTAGCATCAGCTGTTATTATTTAATGGAAACCTAAGCATGATTATTTTACACTTGCACTCTTCATTGAGACCTAGTACAGTGGTGTTATGGCATGTTATAAAATTCATCCCTACGGAGGGGTGTGGTAAGGTAACATCCGCCAAGAAACTTAACAAATCCATAACAAACATTAGGGATGTGATTCTGAGCCCTGCACACACATACTTTTCATTTTTTACTATGAAATTTCATTTGTATGTTAGAAAATGACCATACATGCAAGGATAAGTCCTTCTTATGGATAATAAATAAGAAGGTCATGTTCCTGTCTACACGGAACTCTAGATGCAAACCACTGTTTGGACGTACTACTTCATGGTTGCATACAAACTAAAAAGTCTTCTTTTTACTTCATAATAAACACCAGCAGTTTCTCTCGTGTCTGCATTTTCTTAAGTGCATCTAAATTTCTGAGGTCATGCAGAAATGGATAGATCTCTCAGTGTGCTGTCACTTTGGCCCTAATGGACAAGCCAACGTATGCTCAGCTATCTCCTCTTAATAGTGTTTGCAGAACGTCATAGGTGACAAACCATCACATTGGCAGTACTGAACACCCGAACAATTGCCTGGCAATGATACTACAATAGGAGGAGGAGACTGCCAGATTCTTTTATCTTCTGTTGCTGCAAAAAGTATTAAGTCCGATGGTAGGCATATTTTAAGTATTGTAAATTATATATCTGGTTTTTTGGTTTATCTCATGCCTTATATTTATATGCCTAGTCCACAAGGACTAGCTTTTTATCAGACTCCTTAGCATTCAAATGAGTTGTACACAACACACTCGCTTCTTCAACAAGTGTGAATCTTTTCCACCTGATGCTTTCTTAAATAAATAAATAAATAAATAAATCTGCATTCAGTTTGCATTCACAATCTTGCTTACTAAAGTATACTTGGTTAACCACTGTTCACTGTTGGCTATTGTTTAATCAGTGGGTTCCATGATTAAAAAGCTTCTTAATTTATGTTAACTAATAGGCACTTTGAGGCCTAAAACACATCCTCCAGTTTAAACATAATTTGTAGCTTTACTTTAAAACATGCAGCTGTCATCGTGGTCTTTTTTATTTTTAATAATTGAAGAAGAATCTTCCATTTTGTCATTGAAGCACAGTGAGACACAGAAGAAACGTATTTATGTGGCATCTATTTCGTGGTACTAGCCCAAACAAAACGTTCATTCACATGAAATAAATCAGAAACCACAAGCCAGAATCTGCAAATTTCATTTCATTTAAAACACACACACACACACACACACAAATGAAACATACATTTGGCAGTCTCTTATATCTATCTTTTAACTCATATCTACTATATTCAGAAGTAATTTTCTTCCAAAATAAAAAAAAAATGCAAGGACGAACTCATCCTCATCACAGTATCAAAGGGAGATCCACATGGGTCTGTGTGGCTGTGTTCAGACACCATGATAAATTACAGTAGATTGGGTAGAGCTATCCCTTTGTTCAGTCCTGTCTGTCCGTTCCCCATTCCTGACTCTGGAGCAGACCACCCCATCAATAAATAGTAGAAGATAGTGTGCTAGAAAAACTGAGCCACAATGTGTTTAGCATGAAATCTGTGGAGAAAGACCATCAGTTTGTTGTTTTTTTTAGCATTTTAAATAGTGGGTAGATCACAATGACCTAAGCACACAGGAAGCTGAGGTTTAAAGCTTTTTGCCGCAGCCTTACTACCGCTGAAAACCATCCCTCAAAAATGGCATTAGTCCCAGAGAAAAAGCTCCCACTGGTGCCAATGGGAGCATTCCCCCCCCCCCCGGGTCTATGATAGCAGTGTGGTGACTGGTGAGAGTGATTTTTGTTGGGACCATGGTGGGTTGTGAAAGGGGTAAGTCTCCCCATTCTGAATATTGTGGTCCTGATGAAAATTGCGCCTCACCTGCTGTTATTATCGTTGTTGTTTTTTAAAAAATGATAGCTTCCTAATGAGATGTTTAAAATCACATATAGTTTGACCCCCCAAAACGTATCAAGTCTGAGCAACTTTGGACACTGCTGAATGAGAGAGGAGGGATGAAATTTATCCTTTTCCCTTTTCCCCCTGGAATTCCTGGAATTCTCTATATTGTCTGAAGTAGAACATTTTCTAGACTCTTGGGAAAGTTGTCTTTCCTGTTCCCCTGACATTCCATAAGGTCCAAAGCCGTTCTCGATTATTCTGTAATGCTTTCTCCACTCTGGATTCTATTATTTCTATCAGTGACTTTGAGACTTAAGAAGCTCACATAGGAACAGCTACCCGCAAGATAACCAAATATGTATATGATTAAGGCCCACAAAATGTAATAGTTTTCCAGACTTTCCCCTACCACTTAAAAGTTAGACAGGAGATGCCAACCATAGCTTGTATTAAACTTCATTTGATGCTGTTTTGAAGCAGTAAAGTCAACAATCTATTCAAGATGGAGCTGCATATATGGCTGGAAAAAGTAAGGGAATAAAGTAAAATTAGATAGATAGATGATAGATAGATATAGATAGATAGATAGATGATAGATAGATAGATAGATAGATAGATAGATAGATAGATAGATAGATAGATGATAGATAGATATAGATAGATAGATGATAGATAGATAGATAGATAGATAGATAGACAGATGATAGATAGATAGATGATAGATAGAGATAGATAGATGATAGATAGATAGATAGATAGATAGATAGATGATAGATAGATGATAGATAAATAGATGGATGATGATAGATGATAGATAGATATAGATAGATGATAGATAGATAGATGATAGATAGATAGATAGATAGATAGATAGATAGATAGATGATAGATAGATAGATGATAGATAGATAGATAGATAGATAGATAGATAGATAGATAGATAGAGATAGATAGATAGATAGATAGATGATAGATAGATAGATAGATAGATAGATATAGATAGATGATAGATAGAATCAGTGCAGATTAAATGAGCATTTAATTCTTTACATTCTTGAAAGCTCCAGTGAATCCCAGAATCTTGTCTTCTTTTAACAACAGTCTAATACTGTGGATTAAACCACAGGGCCTAGGATTTGCCGATCAGAAGGTCGGTGGTTCGAATCCCCGCGATGGGTTGAGCTCCTGTTGCTTAGTCCCTGCTCCTGCCAACCTAGCAGTTCGAAAGCGTGACAAAGTGCAAGTAGATAAATAGGTACCGCTCCAGCAGGAAGGTAAACGGTGTTTCCGTATGCTGCTCTGGTTCGCCAGAAGTGGCTGATGCTGGCCACATGACCCGGAAGCTGTACGCTGGCTCCCTCGGCCAATAAAGCGAGATGAGCGCCACAACCCCAGAGTCGGTCACGACTGGACCTAATGGTCAGGGGTCCCTGTACCTAAAACTAGCTTACCTAATTTGTTTTCTAGAATTTTTGCCCCTCATGTGCTAGGCTTTGCATGTTCAGGGATATTCAAGCATGTGATCCCCCAGGTGATGAATGGGGAAAATGAGGTCCTCCAGATGTTGTTGAACAACAGCTTTTTTAAAAAAAATAAATTATTATTTACACCCCGCCCATCTGGCTGGGTTTCCATCAACATGGTCTGCTGACAATGCTGGCTTGGGACTTACTGGTGTTGAAGCTCATAACAATGAGGCAGGATGAGAACTATTTCATCCATTCATATTCATCAGCTTTCACTTTCTTCGAGTAACGTCTCAGCTGACTCGTCTTTATGAATGTCCCAAGCTAAATTAGGCATTGAGGAAGATGGCTGTCATCTGTAAATGCAAGTGATTATACTATGCCTCTTCACCAAAGGCTCTGAATGACCAAAATATGCTTTCTGAAGTGGGCAAGAATTGAAGGCTATAGACATAAGCAGTGGGAACTGTAAGGTGCTGGGAATTATAGCTCTGTCAGGCATAAATAACAGTTCATAGAATTCTTCAGGGGAAGCTGTGTGCTTGAAGAAGAAGAAGAGTTTGGATTTGATATCCTGCCTTTCACTCCCCTTCCGGAGTCTCAAAGCGGCTCACATTCTCCTTTCCCTTCCTCCCCCACAACAAACACTCTGTGAGGTGAGTGGGGCTGAGAGACTTCAAAGAAGTGTGACTGGCCCAAGGTCACCCAGCAGCTGCATGTGGAGGAGCAGAGACGCGAACCCGGTTCCCCAGATTATGAGACTACCGCTCTTAACCACTACACCACACTGGCTCTTGTATGGTATGCATACAGCTTTAATGTCCTTAACTGTTATGTACTTTTTTATTTTATTTGACCAAACTGCGGGAGGCAGTGGAAGACAGGAGTGCCTGGCCTCCTTTTTCCATGGGGTCACGAAAAGTAGGACACAACTAAACGACTAAACAATAACAACCTTTTTATTGGGCTGTATGAATTTAATCTCGTCCCAGCAAAATGATCAACAAACAGTGGAAAGAGAACAGTAGCTGTATGCAAATAGAACTGAGATTAGCGTATTTGGGACCTGTGCTTTTCCACTTGTTTGTTAATGATCCAGAGTTTGGGGTAGGCACTGATCGCCGGCAAGATCGCCGGTGATACCAAATTGCTGAAGAAAAAGGAATTGTGGGGATCTCCAAACTTCCCATGCTGGCAAAACAGTACAAGGGGAGGAGGCAGACACATAGACACTTGTAAACATGATATTGGCTATTATTACAGATTACTGTTATACAGTATGGAAACTACCTTTGGAAATAGGTGGGACGTAATAAATAATAAAAGCTGCAGGCATTGCGATAAGCATTTATCACAAGCCATACCGTAAGCAGTAGGAAATCTCTGCACAATAAAAGAGACCCATCACACTGTGAAATATGGGGAATTTCTTTAAATCAACAACATACGGTGACCTTACATAGTATCCCTTTCTGTGTTTTCCTTGTGGCAGTACGCAAGACGATTATTCGGTTATTGTGAACACATTTGACCTTTGCAGGTTAACAAAGGAAGGTTAGAAAATGCATTCCATGAAAGACAAAAGAGAAAAGGCAGAGCTCTAAAGCTACAGGAAAATGGCTGCATGGATGAATTTAAAGTAACAGCCTGGATGAAGTGTGGATATTTCCCCTTGCTCAGACTGCTGCTTGCTCCTTATGTCATTGCTGGCATTTAGCTATCCACTTCTCTTGCATCAGATCTAAGCCTTGGCCCTTCTATGGGATGGAAGACTCGCAATCAGAGACCGGGGAATGGTCCAACAGTATTAAGTGCCACTACCATTATTAAAGCTTAGATGCGTCCCTGTTAGGATGGGAAGAGGGCCCTCATTTCATCTGCATTCATCTTCTTGGAGAAATAAAGGTGCAATACAGCTACTGCAATCCCTTATTTGACTTTTGCATTTTCAACCATACGCTGGTTGAAATTGTGCAAGCCAAGTCCCAGGCAAGGTGGGCAGCCCTTAAAAGCCCTTTTCACACCGGGTCCACTTGGGGTTTCCTGGCACAAAAAGAGCTTTCAGCTCACTGCCTTGCTTGCTGGTCAAAGCCCACTCACATGTTTGGGCATACGGTGGTACCTTGGTTCTCGAACAGCTTAGTTGTTGAACAAATCGGCACCAGAACACTGCAAACACAGAAGTAAGTGTTCCGGTTTGCGAACGTTTTCCAGAAGCTGAACATCTGACACGGCTTCCAATTGAGTGCAGAAAGCTTCTGCAGCCAATCAGAAGCCATGCCTTGGTTTTCCAACGGTTTCAGGAGTCGAACGGACTCCCAGAATGGATTTAGTTCAAGAACCAAGGTACCACTGTACTTAAGAGTTTCTGTGCACATGGCAAACTGATTCATTCTAAATCCACAATTTTCAGGAGCATAACACCAGTCTTTAGAACAGCTTTAAAACACTGCATAACAACCCAAAATGCACTGGAAAGCAGCAGCAGCAGCAGCAGCAGCAGCAGCAGCAACAGCAACAGCAGAAGAAGAAGAAGAAGAAGAAGAAGAAGAAGAAGAAGAAGAAGAAGAAGAATGCTAATCTAGGTGGTAATCAGTAGTGCAAGAAGCCAATGTCCATCCGAGTGTAACTGCCTGAGAGCCAGTGTGGTGTAGTGGCTAAGAGCGGTAGACTCGTAATCTGGGGAACTGGGTTCACGTCTCCGCTCCTCCACATGCAGCTGCTGGGTGACCTTGGGCTAGTCACACTTCTCTGAAGTCTCTCAGCCTCACTCACCTCAACAGAGTGTTTGTTGTGGGGGAGGAAGGGAAAAGGAGATTTTTAGCCGCTTTGAGACTCCTTAAAGGGAGTGAAAGGCGGGATATCAAATCCAAACTCTTCTTCTTCTTCTTCTTCTTCTTCTTCTTCTTCTTCTTCTTCGGAGAAGGCAAAACTTGCAGAGAAAAATGTCCATAGCTTCTTGAAGGGCAAGACGGAAATTTCCATATAAAGGAATAAATTCATAAAACATGAAAATAATCACCTGGGACATGTATGATCATGAGGATTTATTCTCTCCATATGAACAGTCCAAACAAGGATATGCAGATATACTTCAGGATTCAGAGTATATCACAGGAAAAAGGCAGTAATAGGTGTAAAGTGTAATGCTGAAACCAGCCCTTTAGTTCGTTTCACAGTAGCTTAAAGTTTAATCAAAATGGCCAACAGCAAGCAACTTACGGTGCCTGTTTGGCAGCGGCATAAAGATTCAGCTGATGGGGAAACTGCTTACATCAGTGTTTACTACACACCCACCCACACCCACTCCACTTCTGATCCATTCCAAACCACCTCACAGAAACAGAACCTCTGCTCCCTTCCCAAGGAGTTTCTAGCTCTGAAGTAAGATTTCCCTAGCAATTAAAGCAAACATTTTAGGTGATGTGGGAGTTCCATGATAGGAAATATCAACCTATATTTCTTTTACAGAAAGCAGCTATTGAGAAGAGCCCCGGTCAGGACTGTGGCATCAGGGGAAGATGGTTTAACTCTTCCCCACATTGCACTTCCTCGCCCTCTGAAAATTATCCACTGAAGCTGCTATCCGCACCCACTGGAAAAGGTAAGGCCATGCAGAGCTGTGACATCTGGCTAAATAATGCCCCCCTCCTAGTCATGAAAATGGGAGAAGGTCCTTAATTCTATTTCTGAGCAGCAGATTAGTGCCCCTCTTATAATACAGGCTGTGCTGCATGGGTACTAAAGTGCAATTAGTAAAGGCAGCCTACATAGAAGAACCGGTTTGAGTGTTGGCATGTGAACTTTTCACAGGATGGGAACAGTACTTTTGGGTCTGGAGCTTAACATCAGATTTAAATAATAAGAGGCCAGCTAATTTTTTATTTTTGGCATAGTGAAAACACAACTGATTTTCAGAAATGCTGCTCTGCGTCTCTGCAAGTTTGTGGTTGCATTGAGCTAGCAGAAGCCCATGTGTTCTCAATCATGCTTTGGCTCATGCCATGCTTAAATTTATCAAAAGGTTCCAGAAGCAAGCACTGCAGGGGAGCAGTGATCTTTCCCATCTATCCCATCATATGGTATTAATTATCTCACAGCAAAGCATAAAACATAACACCACCAAATTCAGACCAAGGGCAGTCTTGCCCTAGTTATCAAGGGGAATTCTGTCATACACTCCATCAAATATTTGCTGTTTAAGTTTATATCCTACAGAAAATAATAAAAGCAAGGGGGGAAAGCCAATGCAGAGCTTAAGACAAAACTTTACAACTGTCGTACCAATTTGCTTTCCCCCAATCTAACATAAAATGCACAATAACTCATCAAAACTACTTATGAAAACTATGCAGCACTGAAATATAATATGATGATTTATGCGACGGAATGCAAGCTATCATGGACACTGATGGGAATTTCATTTCAGCTGGTCACTTCAGTTGTAGGGCTTTCTAAAAGTTTTCATTCTTATGTTCAAGTGTCAGCTGGAAGTGGGAACCAGCTCCAAGGAAAATCCCCAAAGCCCTATTCAGGCAATCATTATCTGTTGGTACCAAACAAATGAAACATCTTTTTGGAATGTGTGGGGCTAGCTCTCATGACAATCACAAATATGCCGGCCAATGCAATAATAGTCTTGCATGAGAATAGGGTTTCTGACACAGTCAGGAACCCTGTTTGACTAGGGCTCTTATTTACATGTTTGAAACCCTACATGCACAGAAGCACCCATTCAGGCTAACACAATTCATGTGTCAGCCAGTGGCCTGGCTGGCAGTTGTGTTGTTGTCAAGAGGATGAGGCTAGACCTGTATGTTATCACAGGATCCTTCATGTGGTCAGAACCAAATGTCTGAATGAAGCTATCTTTGCTATCATACTAGCTCAATAGAAGGCTCTTAGGACAGAACCTTTTATATGTAAAGTCCATAAAAACAGGCTAATGTCAATCAGATAATAGGTGGACATCTAAGGCCACTGCTTAAAATTAGCTGTGATTTTAGCAATACATTTCCCACTTGTTTCCTGTCTTACATGCTGTTGATCGTAAGGTCACAATATTGACTGCATTGATCTCATGTGTGCAGGCAACCTGAGAATGATCTCAAAATATGTCAAAGTAATCAATTTCTGTAAGATCAAACAGGAAAAAGAAAAATATCCTGTTCTACTAGATATATACAGAAATAGAACCGGCTGGAAATCCCAGCCAACAAAGTCCAACTAGATTTAATAAACGAACTGGTCCTCCAGGAAATTATAAACCAGTAAGCCTAGCTTTGTAGTAAGCAAAATTCCTGAAACGCAGATAAGAAGGAAGATCGCAAGACATCTGGAGAAATATAAGCTGATGAAAACTACCCCTCCTTGTTTTGTTTTTAAATTAAAAGAGAAACAGGTGGAAAAGATGGTAATTTTTTGAAAGTAAGGAAGAAAGATGAAATACTGTGGTTGTCGGTGCATTGGATCTAGAAGCTATTTCATATATAAATATTAAATAAGTGATCTTGGATGGAATTAAGCAAGATGTAAAGCAGGTTCTTTATTAAATTTAACAGATCAGTTTTTTATGGTTTGGATCTTGTTTCTTCCCCCTCTGAAATACCTAAGCACTAAACTTGAGCTCCAAGTTATGCAGCCCAATTCTAGAACTACTTCTGCTTACTGAGTGCCCTGGGACTTACTCCTAGCTAAGCATGTATAGGATTGCAGCCTCATAGACATAAATATGAACCTGTGCCAGGTTGTCATGGGGTTTGATTTTCACAACAAAATATAACATTTCTAGCCAAGCAAAGGACACTTCTAAACTAACTAAATAGCCATTGCTACCCAACCCAAGCAAAGTCCTTGCTGGGAACAGGAGGCAGGAGAGTTACTCTTAGGGTGGCCGCATAAGGCCTGCTAAGGAAGAAGTGTACCACTGAAAAGAGAGCAAAATAGGGTGCAGGAGTGCATAAAACTTGCACACACTAATTTATATGTGTTGATGCAAATTTGGAATAATTAACTGCTGTATAATTAACTAGAAAGGCTGTGCATCCCTCCACAGTGGGGCTGTGGGGCTTGTGTGCTTGCTGCTCAGGAGGTAACTGCTCAGGGGCACCTTCAAGCCGTCTGCTTCCATCCCTTCTTCTGGGTCTGTACTTTAAGTTAGTTATAAGAACCATAGCAGCTAGGGCTTATCCACCTTTCCGCCACACTTTTCAGGCACAGTCTGCACTTTAAAGCTCTCTGTCTGACGGCCCCACTGTTTTTCTCTGAAGCTTGCCCCACAAAAACCTGCTCTTTAAAGCTGAATCGGAGCAAACAACAATCCAAAAAAACCTGAATAGCTGTTTGCTCCAATTCAGCTTTAAAGAGTGGGTTTTTGAGGGGGAAGCTCTGGAGCAAAAAAGAGGGCACTTGGACATGGACCTGTGCCTGGAAAGAACCATAGAATTTTAGAGTTGTAAGGGACCCTGAGGATCATCTAGTCCAACCCCTGCAATGCAGGAATATGCAGCTGTCCCTTATGGGGATCGAACCTGCAACCTTGGCATTATCAGAACCATGTTCCAACCGAGTTATCCAGGCTGAGTGGGATAACTCAGCCCATCGTTTAACTATGGCAAACTGAAGCTTTATGTGAATCACAATCCTTTTCCTTTCTTGCCAAGAGAGGACTCAATAGCAGGGCCTATATCACACCATTGCTAAATCATTGTATGAGAAAAGCTACCAGTGGAACAAGTTTCCTGCATTCTGGGATCTCCTAGGTCTTTGAAGGGGTCCTTAAACAGATTAAGTGAAGTTTCCCTAAAGAAATATAGAACAAGGAACTAAACTGGTTTCTCAACTGTAGGTTTCATTAAATCTTAAAGGCATTTCTATACAAATTCTCACTGATTTGTTGACTAACTGCTCAAAGCTGCACCAGTAAGCAACACTCACCCGAATCCCAAGTGTGTTTACCCAAAGTATACCCAACCCTCCAAATGCCCTGAAAATACTGGGATTGTCATGAAAATCCTTAAGCCATCATGGCTCTCACTTTCTCACGCACAGCCCCAAATTTCCAAGGGTCTTACTGGAAGTTCAGATATGTGCATCCATTTAACACATTTCTTAGATCTATGCCTCCTGCTCCCTTGCCCCTCCCACTCAACATGTTGTCACTTCCTGTTTTTATGTGCATGTGTGTAAACAAATATACTTGTGCCTACCTAGAGAGCACCCTGAATATGTATTTTTGAGTGGGATTATTTTGCTTTTCAAAATGATAGATGCTTCCTAAGAACACTAATCAAAGAAATAATGTTTCATTTTAAAGGTATATAGAACACAACTGACACAACTGAAGTGGCAGTTCTGAGAACTCTTCGTACGTATACCTTGTATATTACAGTACAGTCATGTTGTAACAAACTGTTAGTCATGTGTGGTTTGACACAGATTGCGTATTCACCATACTCCTTACATTTAATATTAATAAAATTGCAGCAAATTCCAGTTTGGCTAATGCAACACCAAACAGCTGTGTATTATTTGTAGCAGGAACTTGTGAACAGTTTCTTAAGAAATGGGTGGGATGAAGAAGAGCCTAGCTCTTGATGTACCAACTGCAGAAATTAAAGAAGTTCAGATTGCAGCCAAATTTCAGAACAAGTAGTTTATGGAGTTTTGGAAATATTAGTTAAGTGTCCCACGTGCAATGGACATGAAGGTATGGCTGTGCATGTATGGAGTATCAGTCACATCAATCTTACAACGTGTCTTACTCTGGGAATTTTGCCTCAATAATCGTACTTAAGGAATTCTCAGGAAATTACAACAGTAAAAGTGAGTTCTACAATAATGCCATAGTTTAATTACTGGAGTCACCATGCTAAAAGCTTTGGTTCACAATGAAATGAACCCAATAGGATACAACTGTGGGGAAATTAGGAGGGCTTCTCATTCATTCGTTCGTTCGTTCGTTCGTTCGTTCGTTCGTTCGTTCGTTCATTGAATTTATATACTGCCCTATACCCGGAGGTCTCAGGGCAGTTCACACACAAAAAATCACAATATATAAAATCAAAATAAAAGCAATAATCCAATACCCCCCCCCCTGAAAAAAGAGCCACATTTTAAAGGGTATAGGATGTTGATTAGGTCAGCCCAAGGGCTGGTTAAAAAGGAACATTTTTGCCTGGCGCCTAAAGGTGTGTAATGAAGGCGCCAGGCGAACTTCCCTGGGGAGAGCATTCCACAGACGGGGAGCCACTGCAGAGAAGGCACTTTCTTGTGTTGCCACCTTCCTGACCTCTCAGGGAGGAGGCACATGAAGGAGGGCCTCAGAAGATTATCTCTGCAGGTGATCATGGTGATCTAGCCAGTGTAAAAGAGACAAGGCGGTCTTTCAGGTAACCTGGCCCTAAACCTTTTAGGGCTTTATACACTAGCAGTAATACTTGGAACTTAGTGCATTGCATTCATGACCAACTAATTCATTACAGCGGGTCTACTACTCTGAGCATAAGCTAGTTAGATACAACCCATGAAAAAGAGTCCTGGGAACTCTGAGCACATATAGGACTTGTTAGCGGAAGCACACAGCAAGCATGCAAGGGCAGCCTGCTAGCAGGTCCTTTATGAGGTAAAGCACAATGAAGCACAGAAACAACGCAGAGGCAAGAAGGAATCTCAAGACAGTGCCTTTTAAAACAACGCTGTTATGCAGAAACACGTTTCAGCTAGTGAAAAGAACTCATGCTTAGAGAAGGCTGGTTGACAGCTTAAAAGAAGGTCCTAAAGTATTTTCTAAAACGCTCCCATCATTTCAAAGGGTCAGGCCTCTTACCTTCAATAACACACTCATCTGGGAGAGGAATTTTCTTCCCCATCTCCATGACATATGCTTTCACTTTAGAGAGATTTTCCTTTAAGTGAAAGTAAAGCTTATCTTGATATTCGGCAGGATTCTGTATTGTCTTCGGGCTCCCTTCATGGCAGTTTTCTTTAACGGGTTCTGGCAGATTCTCTGGTTCTGTACATTTGATACTTGGGTGCGAAAGTGTAGACTGTTCCAGCTGCGACTCTTCAGTGTCTGCACTGGAAGGCAATTTGTCGGCTTCTTGGCTCAGATAGATATCTGTGAAAGAGATGCCGGCTGTAACATCTCCATTCTCCATCTCTTGTCCATTGTCAGAATGAACACTCCTCAAACGGACAGCATGCAAAGCTAGACTTTTGGACCTGCAGTGTAAACAAAGGCAGGAACAAATGGCTTGGGCAAAAGGCAAAATGGACTGTGGTGCATGGCGGGGGGGGGGGAGAGTAAGAACCTTAATTAGCTCCGAACCATAATTAGCACCAAATGATAGTTGCTTTATAGGGACGCGGGTGGCGCTGTGGGTTAAACCACAGAGCCTAGGACTTGCTGATCAGAAGGTCGGCAGTTCGAATCCCAGCGATAGGTGGGCTCCCGTTGCTCGGTCCCTGCTCCTGCCAACCTAGCAGTTCGAAAGCATGTCAAAGTGCAAGTAGATAAATAGGTACCACTCTGGCGGGAAGGTAAACAGCATTTCCATGCGCTGCTCTGGTTCGCCAGAAGCGGCTTAGTCATGCTGGCCACATGACCCGGAAGCTGTACGCCGGCTCCCTCGGCCAATAAAGTGAGATGAGTGCCGCAACCCCAGAGTCAGCCATGACTGGACCTAATGGTCAGGGGTCCTTTACTATAGTTCTTTTGCATAAACCGAAGCTGATTTCCTCAAACCAGTCTGGGATGATGGTCTGGGATTCTGGTTTGTGCAAACCTATTGTAGTTGTCAGGTTAAATTGCAAGCTATTATTTGCTGCTAACAAAAAAGTTTGATTGTGAAGGAAGGAGAGAGGTAAGGAGGGAACATAAAAGCTCGAGGCTCACTGCTGATATTTGCTGATCATCTCATTGTGGCCAACACCTTATCTAATAATATCCAAATCCAAAATCATTACAGTGACTCAGAGTATATACCACATAAACTACTGAAAAAATTAATCACACTGCACAGGAGAAATAACCATTCAAAATGGCCATATCTACTGCAAGTATTTTTGTTTGTTAGCCTTCTTTCCAATAATTAAGGAAATACACAGTTTTGTCCTTGAGAAATGAGCGAACCTCATAGATGATTCATCTTCTCCCGCTGAAAAAAGATGTGACCTCTATTGAAAACTTAAACTTTTTTAAAAGTTTCAACTGATGTTGTCAGCTGCAACTTGCGTGCCAAGCAAATTCGTAAGAATGGGTCTGGCATGTAAGTGCACTGCTTTAATGGAATTTCAGTGTAAATTTATGCTCTTCTGCCTTTGAGATTAACACAGAAAACTATCCAAGTTTCAACAAAGGCCAAAGCTGCTCCCTCCTTACCACTCGGTGAAGCCTTCTATTATCAAATGAGTGGATGGCTTTTGCCAGTCTTATACAGTATCTGCCAGTTCTGCCCCTGCCCACTTGCAACTTGAGTCCTTTTGGGGTATTCACCCCTATGTTATTGTAATTAGGTGGAGGAGAGAATGGGCCTGTGTCACTAGTTCTGGCCTGGCCGTCATGTGCTATGCTGGCTCTGATTCCCAGGATTTGTGCATCGGGGGGTGGGGGATGGGGAGGGATGTCTTGCTGTACGTTCGCTATGTGATCAGGAGCCTTGATTGTGCAGCGTTCCATCTCACACCGCGAGCTACATACATATACACCAGGCTCACCTTTACCATTGTTTCCCTAATATGTGGATGGTAGGGGATGTGATGGCAGATGTGGAGCCAGAGGGCACAGACCTGCTCCACCCCTCTATATGATTACAATTGCCCTAAAAGGGTTTTGGTTGGTCTGGGACTGTATGGAAAAGGGTGGTAGTGGAAGAAAAGTTAGCAGTAGCAAAGGTTGGCATTGACAGAGATCTGCCACCAAGTTACTGAGCTGAAATTAGAGGGGCACATGGCTCAGATCATAATGGCCTTGGGATTTCAGAACTGGGACAAATGGCATCTCTACTTGAAAATTCTTAACAGGATTATTTATCAGAAATTATTTTAAGAAACCTTGCTACTGGAGGATCACATGGTAGCTTGTTCCAGAGTGGGCACCGGACTTCAGAGGGGCCCCCCAAACACACACACCACCCAACGCAACCGAATCTCTCCCCCACCCTACCCCCCACTGCCACCACTGTAGCAACTGGGCCCCTGGCAGAAGTGCCGCTTCTGAACAGGAGCTAATCTCAGCTCCCACCCTTGGTTGCTGCCTGCCATTTTAATTTACCAGGAAATGCAAAGATCTATGAAGCCCATAGATTTCATAGCTCTGATGGGCTGGGGCATTGCATTTTTGGTCAATGAAAATGGTGGGGAGCCACTGCAGATGTAAGCCAAGCTTGACTCTCGTTCAGAAACAGCTATCCCACCATGAAAATGACCGAGGGGCCCAGCGAGGAGGCGGCAGGGTGGCACAGCTTTGTTTGGCTGGTGAAGGGCCCTTCTGAGCTCCTAGAGCCCTTGATCAGTGCCCAGTCTAACTAACAGTTAGCGCCAGACCTGGCTTGTTCTATTGTTTAATTCATCATCTTAAAAAGCTGAAGATTAACATTATTTACAAAGAAATACTGCCCTAGATAGGACTTTATTGTTTGGGGGTGGGTTTCTTTTGCTGTTGTTATCCCTAATGTTTTACATATGTGATACAATCTCTTTTAATGCTTTGTCTTTATTAATTTTGCATTATGCCAGATTAATTCTAACCCATGGTTTGCTGCATTTGTACCTTTCGTTTTCTCTGGATCTGCTTTGACTATATATTTATGTATGTCTGCATACTTTTCACTCGCTGACAGTGCTTATAAACCTACTTTTAAGGTGTCCAAATTGCCAAAAGAATTTCGCCAGCTATACTTACGGAAAGCAATCTTCATTTTTGCCTGAACTTTTTCAAATCCAGTGTTCCTTTGCACCTCCCCCTGCACTCTGGAGCACAAGGTAGGTTAAACAAATAACTCGGAGATCTTATCCAGCTCTTAGAGTTATTGACAAGATGTCTGGATACAATTAAATGTCTGATGCCCACAGGTACTATGTAACTTGCCTGTTCACTTTAACATTTGGGGTTTTTTTTTCCATGAAAAATTATGTATGGGAAAACCAATCGGCATGCAAAACCGCTGACACACTGCACTGAAGCATACCTGTTAAACCTCATGTCCTTCCTTTCTTCTTTAGAAACCTGGCCAAGACTATACCGTCGTACAGAGCCAGGAGTACTGTTGTCAATGTTTATTTTCTCTTCAAAAGCTTGTTTTTTAACCTGAAGCTTTTCATCGTCTTCATTCCCATTCATAGTGGATTTTAAGTCATCCAGCTGAGAAGGAGATTCTGTTTCAGCAACATCTTCTACCCTAGGAGAAGTGAAAAACTGGAGGGTTAACAGAAACATCGTCCTATTTTGCAGGTGGTAGAAATAAAAAATATATATGTATCTCTAAGGATTCATATATATGCCAGCGTTTATTCCAAGTGCATCTATGGCCAGGTTCTTTTGAGGGATTATCATTCCCATTTAGTCCAGGCCTACACCTTTTTGACTCGTGCTATATAATTCTCTACTGTCGGTCTTACCTCACAGCTCCTTCCCATATGTCATATTTGGCCGAAGAGTGGTGTAAAAAGGTGCCAAAATAAATAAAAGGCTGTATCATATATCTGTCATAAGGAGTTGACTAAATTGACTTTAGAAGCAACTTTTACAAGATAATTTCAAACATTTCGCTCTCTGGAAATATATTACAATCAGTGAGGAGGAGGAGGAGGAGGAGGAGGAGGAGAAGAAGAGTTTGGATTTGATATCCCGCTTTATCACTACCTGAAGGAGTCTCAAAGCGGCTAACATTCTCCTTTCCCTTCCTCCCCCACAACAAACACTCTGTGAGGTGAGTGGGGCTGAGAGACTTCAGAGAAGTGTGACTAGCCCAAGGTCACCCAGCAGCTGCATGTGCAGGAGCGGAGACGCGAATCCGGTTCACCAGATTACGAGTTTACTGCTCTTAACCACTACACCACACTGGCGCTCAAGAACAGGGGACTTTTGACACGACCAGCTATATGCTGTGAGGATGCCTAGACTGGCTTGCCCCCTGCTTGAATCAATGGCATCATCACCTTGTGTAGAGGCCTCTATGTGGGTGCAGTGTGGCTATGTCCGTATTGTGCAAACTGCCTCAAGGGCTACTGCTGAATATATTATTAAGAGAACAATAGATGAGAAATAAATGTGAATGTCTAAGCAAACAGCTAGAGGAAGAATTCCCAGTGATATAATCTTGAATACCAGCTGGACATCTCTAAGGCAAGTATTCTAAAATGCAATTTAGAACAGATTAGTAAAAGTGTTATATATAACGAGCAGCCTTTAGACACCTGCAACTAATTTGCTGTCAATGTATATAAATGTGTGTGTGTGTGTGTGTACACATGGGTGACACATATTCTTATATATACATCAAAATAATCAATCTTTTTAGTGTCCTCCAGACAGGCTGCAGGGCGCACAAAATGTGGAGTGGGGAAGGGGGTTGCAAAGAATAAAGATGGGAGTCTTCCAGTGGTAGCAGAAACAAGAGAGGCGT
The DNA here is from genome assembly GCF_964106915.1 of Podarcis gaigeae. Taxonomy (NCBI): domain Eukaryota; kingdom Metazoa; phylum Chordata; class Lepidosauria; order Squamata; family Lacertidae; genus Podarcis; species Podarcis gaigeae. The sequence continues at coordinate 80,206,376 of NC_139681.1, forward strand.
TTTCTCCCTTCAGTGGTCTGTGTGCTAGCATTTTCTTTCCCCCAGAGTGCCTGGAAGCAATGGTGTCCTGGTGCACTGTGGCAAGAAAACATAGCTGCACACACACACACACGTTGCACCTTGTTCCTTGACAAAACACAATCCATGGAATGGCTTTCAGTAATAAATCATATTCAAAACAAAAACTTGCATTACAATAAAAATCTAATTTACCCCAATAAAATGCAATAAAAGCATCATAGTACACAGATAAAAGACCACACTGTCAGACCATAAATCCCACAGTCAGTTTCAAAACAGCCATCTGCAAACAGTTTGCTAGAGCCTTACCAACATCAATATAAGTCAGGGCTTTTTTCCAGCAGGAACTCAGTTTTGGCACCCCTCAGGTGGGCATCATTGTCATTAAAGAGAACAAAGGAGGCGTTCATAGTGAGTTCCGGCACTTATTTTCCCCAGAAAAATAGCACTGAATATAGTAGCAGCTTGGAACTAGCTGGTGTGTCCCTGTAAGACTCTTTCCCTGAGCTGAAAAAGACTGCTGCATATCTAGCAGTTTTGCATCCCTTGAATCTCCAACGCAGAAAAAGGCATTACATTAAAAAAGAACCAAATTACAGCTGGAAAGGTGTGTTCCTGCATTAAAGCCAGGGCTGCAAAAAAGGAAGGAAGAATTGGGATTGGACCCTGTGTACTCCCAACTCCTTCATTGAAGTGGTATCTCCTGGCATCATTGACAGGTGTCTGCCCTCACCCACCTGTCAAAGTGACCTGCTGAAGTTGGGTAACTCCTGAATCTACCCCCAACTGGATCCAGTTCCCCATACCTGCCTTAAAAGGATAGGAGATACAGCTGTGCTAGCCATATTGTATTCTCTTTGATTCTATATAGGGGTCCAAGATTGGAAAAGGGGGAGCTTATGGATGTTTTGTGTTGGGGTTGACCAATGGCTCAAAGTTAGGGGTAAGTTAGGGCCTCAGAAGGAAGTATAGAGCCTCAGAAGGAACAGGGAGAGATGCCTATGTGCATTTGAGTGTACATGTATAGGCAATTTGAAGATGTGCATTCACATACGCATACTAGGGTAGAGACATGTGGGGGGGGTGTTACTTTCTCCTGTATGCACATCCTCTGAATACTTGCAGTCCCTCTGGAACCACCTGAGGAGGGTTTAAACTCATCACTACATCTTGTGACAATGAATTGCATAAACTTTTCTGAGTTCCTACTATTAGATCCTCATTCTACTCATGAACTGTATGGAGATCTGATTGAAAATTCACTTTTTACTTGGTATTATAGGTCAGGACATTAATAGGCAAGATGTTAAATTGTTTTTATATGCAACAACTGCGGCAAGAGTATTGTTACCCAGAAATGGAAACAAGAAGAAATTCCGACGAAAGAAGAATGGCAGATGAAATTAATGGACTATGCAGAATTGGACAAAATGACAGGAAGGATTCGAAACCTGTGGGACCAGAGATTTACAGAAGATTGGAAGAAGTATATGAATTATTTGAAGAGCAACTGTAATCAACAAATTACACTAGTAGGACTACAAGAGGTTTTGTAACGAGAAATATAATAAGTGTTACAAAGTAGGAAAAGATAGAGATATTGGTTATGAGTTTGAAATGTAATAGGGAAGATAAGAAATGCATACTGAAAGATTAAATTGGACAATTTTCAGACAGGATTGATGGAAGTAAAAAATTTGAATAAGATGTAAAAGTATGTTTAATTATAAATTATAAAGATTATATTTTAAAAAAAGAAAATTCACTAAATGTAATATGTAAAGAATATGTAAAGGGTAAAATGTGGTCAAGGCAGCATAAGAGTCTGCATCAATGTCAGGTCATAGAAAGAAATGTTTGTAACAGTCTTTTGTTTTTAAGGGGACATTTTGTTCTACATTTGCATGTACATTGTTTACTATGGCTTAGCAATCTATAAAGTATCTAACTTGGCTTAAGACTCCTCTAGTTAGCAAATATCACACAAGTGGAATTCTCAGAATAGAGGATTCTGTGCTGCCTCGCCAAAGCCAGTCCCAAAAATCTTGTCCCCGGAGATCCTCTTCAGGGGGTACAACATTGTATTCTGCTTGTTTACGTCCAGGCTGGCCTCCAGAACAATGTGGTTTTCCAGGCAAACTGTTTGCTGGAAAGTAAGACTAATGGAACAAGCATGAAATGCTTCACTTATAGCCTTCAACTGTGAGATATGTCTCCTCCTCTCTTGCCTCTTCTAGGAAAAGAGTCAGCAATAAAACTAATTACTGGTGAAAATTGTGAATAGATTGCACCCCAAGATGTTCTGCCCAAACTCTAGGGTGGTATTCAGCTAACTTTCACTCAGAGTAGACCACTGAAATCAATGGACCTAACTTAGCCAGGCTTATTAACTTCAGCAGGTCTACTCATCATAGCCCTAGAATTTTGACATTTGGAAGATATTTCATAAACTTTCCCACTATGCCCAGAAACTGTTCTAAGTGCCTTTCATACATTATCTCAGCAATATTTACAGCAAGATTGAGAGGTTCGCCAGTATTAAAATCTCCCTGCAGCCAATATAGGAAGAGGTGGGAGCTCAGGGGCAACCTGCATAAAGCTATCTAGCCCAAAGTGATTCTGCTCTACCTAAAGGACTTGCACTAAAATAAATTCTATAGGAGGATCTCTACTTACAGTGATTTTAGTGGTTCTGAAAAAGCTTTGAGCAATGGTGAAAAGTTGCTTGGTGAGCCCTGATATGAACCTTCCTAAGAGCAAATGGTCATAATCAAGATGCATGGCCCTAGGGAAAAAATATCCTACACTGGATCATTTCCAAAGAGCACATCAATATCATCATGCACTTTCAACATTGCTTATCTTGGCAAAGAGCTGTCTTAAAATGGACGAGTGGCAGTGAAAATAAAAGGTGTAAGGGCTGCAAGAGCCAAATCAGATATGGCAGATCAAGCCTCGCTTACAATGAAAAGGAATTCAGTTCATCCGGCTATTAAGAAAAATAAACAAAACAAAAAAAGGATACAATGAAAATTTCATGCCTTGTTATTCTCAAGAATTGTGGTTGGGAGGTTTCGGTAGATCTGCATTTTCTGTTTGTTGTTAAGTTGACCATGGTTGATTTGTAAGATGAAATCACTATGTATTAAAATTCTTCATTCACATTTGAATGACCTGAATCTTTGGGATCAGCAGGGGGCTGGGCATTCTAATACTGCATGGTTTTCATTAACACATGGTTTTAATTACATCAGATATATGCAAAATTCCCCATGTCAAAGGATTCAGGCCAACAAGTACTACATGAAAAGTCACTTCCCTATAAGTACAATAACTGCAGGTTTCCTGAATGAATGAATTATTGTCGACACACAAATTTTCAAATTACATTGTTAATTCAAAATCAGCTTTGATATTTGCATCTGACCTCAGAGTCAGGGCTACTTCAAACACTGAATAATTATGAGGTGGAATGCTTTTCCATGTAAGAAATGGGTTCAGGCTGTACAACCGTTGCGGATCTGTGAGCTTCACTATATAGGTAAAAAGGTAAAGGACTCCAGTCAAAGGGAACTATGGGTTTGTGGCGCTCATCTCACTTTCAGGCCAAGGGAGCCAGTGTTTGTCCACAGACAGCTTTCCGGGTCATGTGGCCAGCATGACTAAACCTCTGGTGCAATGGAACACTGTGACAGAAACCAGAGCTCATGGAAACACCATTTACCGTACCTTCCTGCTGCAGCGGTACCTACTTATCTACTTGAACTGGCGTGCTTTCGAACTGCTAGTTTGGCAGGAGCTGGGACAGAGCAACGGGAGCTCACTCAGCTGCAGGGATTCGAACCATCAACCTTCTGATCGGCAAGCCCAAAAGGCTCAGTGGTTTAGACCACAGCACCATCTGTGTCCCTTTCACTATATGGTGCATACTGAGTAAGCATGACAAGTGTCAACTTTTGAGCATGTAGACAGTCATCTGCAGGGGTCAGCAACCTAATGCCCATGGGCCAGAAGCGGCCCATGGAGGTCATTTGACCGGCCCATGAGCCACCCCAGAACCAAGCTGCCCACTCCCGCGCTGGGCTAAACTGGCACAGCACAGTGCAGGAACTCAATTCCGCGGCGCCCAAAATCACATCTGCACACATGCTGAAAATTGCATCTGTGCATCTTTCGCAGATGGCGAAAATCGCAGGCACGCACACTCATGCGTGCCTGCAATCCAGCCCACAGAGGGATCTCCACGGGACCAATCCAGCTCAGGCAAGATAAACCTTGCTGACTCCTGGTCATTAGGGTTTACACACAGGTTTCTGTATAGAATGGTACAGTGAAAATCTATAAATCTAGAGAAAACTAGAGGTAGAGATGAGCAGCAGATTTCTAAAGAGCCATATCAACTCGAAGGCAGTACTGACCTAAGTGTTGCCATTTTCCTATCACCACCATTTCTTTCAGGAAAGAACAGCAGATAGCTTATGTGTGCACCCAGTCCAATTTCGCAGCACTGAGTTTCTTCATCCCACGTTCTACTTCAAACTACCTTACACCATCTCTAATGGTTTAAAACGACAACCTGGGAGGCAGCCATTATTCCAGTTCACATACCAGTGACTTCAACTGGAGGGACGTATCTGAAGCACAAGCATAAACTACACCTATCAGATGACAGACGACGGATTGAAGCCAAGGAGTGTTAAGCTGAATATTTGTAAAAAGTGAAGTAACAGGCAGGAAATAGTAACAAATGGAATCAACCTTCTTGTTAAAGAGCTGAGACCTATTGGCACTGAACTGGCTTTGTGCATGTTGCAAACACAACTCCAGCAGAAAACACCAACTCATTTTACGTATAACTTTCTGTTGCTTCAGCTTTTGACAGCACACAAGACAGCTGCCTTGAAGTAAAAGGGTTTGTCATGTCCTGTCATCAATCCTGTGAGCAAACCAGTTTCATAAGACGAGAGATTTACCCGACCAAATCCTGTTCTTACCTCTGAAATAATAAATCATAGCTCTGAGAAAAAACAGAACAACGCTGGTGTAAAACAATACTTGTCCCAAACTCCCAAAACCAGGTTCACACTTTTCCCTGAAGATTTGGGGTGGGGTGGGAAGAAGGCCAGGGAGAGAATCTGCAATGTTCAGGTAGAAATGTAAGTTCTTCCTCCAATATAAGCCAACAAGGTGCTCTTTATGTAACAGCTTATACTAACCTGGAGGAAAGCCTAGCAGGCTGTCTGTCTAACTGGCTGGAATCCTAAACAGTGGTGGTCCTGTGAGTTAGTAACAATATAATGCAAAAATAAATAAATATACAAATACCACTTGTCCTATTGCAGTTCTTCAGGGCAGATTAATAAAGTCCTGGCATGTTTTAATGAAGATGATTGGCACACATTCTTATTGAATATAGTGAGACCTGTAAGTTATCTTCCATGGGAAGCTGAGGGAGACTGGGAAATTCATGGATTGCATTGCCTTGCAACTCTGGTCATTACATACACACACACACACACACACACACACACACACACACACACGGCTTGCCTGTTAACAGTCTGGTATGAGGAGTTTGGCTGTTTGGCACTGTGGTGGTGCCTCTGCAGGTCACCTATAGGCAGTGCTTTCCCTCCCTAAAAATGTTTAGGGATGCTCTCATTTTGACTCAAGAAAACCACCATTTTATAGTTCAAATCTTGTTGGCTTATATTGGAGGAAGAATTTACATTTCTACCAGAACAATCTCCAGGGAAAAGTGTGAACCCGGTTTTGGGAGTTTGGGACAAGTATTGTTTTACACCAGTGTCGTCCTGTTTTTTCCTCAGATTTATGATTTATTATTTCTCAGATTCATGATTTATTATTTCAGATTTAACAGGTACATCCTGGAATTACAGAAGCCATCCTGGCTTCTCTTTGGATCCTGGAATGTCCTGGTTTTTCGGTCCAGCATTCTAGTGCAAAGTCACTTGGCTTGTGCCAGAGCGCCAGATCAAAAGATGCTCATTTTCTGGTCTTGTGTGAGAACCAGCTGGCTCCCATGAGAGCTTGAGATGAAAAAACGAGTGTCCCAGTTTGGATCAGAGGGATGCTGAGGGGTATGCATTTTGAGAACATTTTATTTCTCAGCCAGCTTCCCTCTATAATCTTATCATAGGCTTTGTCTGCAGAAGGACTCCTCCCAACCTCCTTTGGGCTTCCAGAACACTTCTTTGAGTTCAGAGATAGGTTTTTCCCTCTATGAGTTGCCTTTAGAGATACATATGGCATACACTTCAATTTTCTGATACAATGCTATTAGTAATTAATATTTTTATCACGTTTGCCAGGTTAGTTTGTCTGACATTTGCAGAATTTCAAGTCCACTAAGTTTTCATTACATCTATTTTTAATTCTATCCAGTATTTTGGCTCCCACTGCAAGCGTAAGGCTGCTTATCATATTTGCATTGTCAGTGACATCTGTGTTGCATCTTATCATATGTGTGATTTCCCATCTCCTCTTGGCCTTTTATAATCTGCTTAATACCAGTGATGAGGATCTCATGCAATTTAAAAGGGATTACTGCACATTAGTAGCATATAACAACAAAAACGACTTGTCCTCATTGGACATATATTATCACACCAGGTTTGGGGCGAACTGTGTTTGCACAGAGGAGTTGGTCTTGCTTTACTTAATACGACACTCACTCATTGATGAGCACACTAGGGATAGATGAAATAAAATAATTGCATATCTCTATCCTTACAGGTTTTGTGCTATTTTATTGTAAGAGTGAATGCTTTTAAAATACTAGGCACATGCCAGTCAAAGTTGAGCACACTTGAAATCCAATGATTTTGCTGAAGTTAAGGGCACTCCCGTTGGAATCAATAGAGTTTAATTCTCACAGGTTTGTGTCCATAGTTTGTGCTGTTTTCTTTTTCATTTGGACACATTAACATTTTTAAGGAAGGCTTTGAAAATTGTATTTAACGTGGGTTGTGTGTTTTTTGTATGCTTGCACTTAAAATGGCTATTTGCATCGAGTGCAAGGAACAGGACTTATTAGAAGTTCAATAAAATGTAACCATTTAAAGAGCTGAGCATATGAAAACATTTAAAACTTGCTTTGGGAAGCAAGTACAGCAAAGTGTTTATGAAGCTGAGTGGCGTACAGCTAATAGACAGCTATTTGAAAAACAGCTGGGTATATCACATTAATGAAAATATACCCCAGTGGAAAGTGAAATGAGATGTTTGCTGGGATTTTAAGGTATTAGATGTGAGACAGGAAGACTGGTGCTCATTGTTATGCTTGTAGCAGTTACAATAGGCTTTTCTAAAACTTTTATAATCCAATATTCAGCCTTAGCTAATGTTTATTGGGTTTATTAAGAAAGGAGACTTGAAAAACATCTGCTATTTTTAAAAGTGTAGCGTGTAGCTATATCAATACAGTTATAGGGTTGTGTCCAACACATCAGATTTTCACTCGCACTTCCTCATTTTATCCTCTCCCCTGCAGCCCCCTTATAATCTGCTCCAGAGGGGTGGGGGCCCCTCCTCAAGCAGTGTTTAGGGGTACATGGGAAGGGAAAGTCCCATTGTGCTAGGCTACTCCATTCATGAAGAACTGGATGCAACCCATAGACAAATACTATTTTATCTGTTTCCTTAAACATCTCAAACTATGAATTTATAGTTGCCAGTTATTTATTTATTTATCTTATTTCATAAAATGTACACATCACTTGACTGTAAAAAACCAAAACAAACCCAAAAACCAAAACCCTCAAAGCGGTTGACAATGAACGAAGCAAGAAAGAGAATCTGACTATTTGGGTACTAGCTGTATTCCCTTCAAAGCATGAAATGTCTGAGCAAATGGGCAAATTTCTTACATGTAGCACCCAAAAGCTGGTATAGCATAGTGGCTAAGAGAATGGCTCTGCCATAAATTTGCTAGGTGGCATTATTCAAGTTTCCGTTTTCTCATCCTTTGGTTACTGATATGGCAATAATTTAAAGAGGGCTACTCTAAGGATTAAAGAGATACGTTAGATGAAATACTTGGAACACTATATAGGTATATTACTATTAACTTTGGGTACAATCTAAAGGTGTATGAGGTAAACATTTCAGTGCACGCCAGAGTTGTTCTGTAGTTTTCCGTAGCTTCCTCTGCTAAGCACCCAAATTGCTTTGTCAACTCTATAGTTGACAAAGAAGTTTGGGGTATTTGTGTGAGAGCGGCTGAATGGGAAAATGCCTGTGGTATATCCTTGCTATTTTTAAAATTTATCCGTTCTTTCTGTAGTATGTGAGCCAAAGCCCCTCAAAGTAATTGAACCATACTGCTAAATAATGGAGTCACACTTTCAAATACTTCCCAGAAAACAGACTTTTTCCCCCTTTCCCTTCTCAGGTACCTTAATAAGCTGGCTGATATGAGATTTATTCGCATCTCTTCTACCACTTGCAAGATAAGCTCTTCGTTGGCCATTGGAATCTCTTTCATGTATTCAATGCTCAATAGAAATGTATACAGTGAGGGACAGTGTGGTTTCAGGAACCACACTGTGGCATAAGAAGCTGTTTTCAAATATTTATGCTGTCCTGCAGAACTCACATATGAGCTGGCAGCACATATTTAGGGTCTCCAGGATTTAAAGAGCCTCCTCCTGAAACTTCAACAATTATAAAATCCTCCAATAACTGATCTACATGATCAGTCATCAGACCATAGCTGATAAGAAAATACCATCCTTTAAGAAATGTGTCTTAGGTACATTTTATCATATGTAGTGGACTTGTAGAGTAGCTAAGGGATATTAGGAGATGATACATAATGAGATAAAAAAAATATTTAAGAGGTCTCTCCCCAAAATACCAGAATCTTTTCTTCTAGGGATAATTGGACCAGATGCACCAAAGAGTCAAAAGAATTTGTTTGTGTATGTGACTGCAGCAGCGAGAATATTATATGCCCCAAAACCACGGGAGGAGGCAGTACCCACGAAAGGGGAGTGGCAGTTGAAATTGATGGAATATGTAGAATCAGCAAGTTTGACTAGTAAATTAGAGAACAAAATGAGACAGCCTTCAAGGAGGATTGGAAAATGTCTGTAGATTATTTAAAAAATATATACTGTAAACATGTTAGTAGGTTAGCAGGTGTGGCGTAAGTTCAACAGTAAAAGTTAACTTGAGAATAAAGTTGAGAAAAGAAGGTGTTGATTAACTATAATACGCAGCAGTAAAAGATAACCATGACAAAACCATGGAAGGGTAGAAAGGAAGTCATTTTTTTAATTGAACGTTTATTGGAGAATGTTTGATTAATTGTATTTTCCCCCTGAAAAATTATAATTTTTTTTTTAATAGAAAGGCATCTGATGGTTAAATATTTTTCACCTGATACACTAAATGTGACCATAGCACATCTAAGATGCCACATATATTCATTAATGTGCTATATCACCTATATAAAGGAACAAAAGAACTGGGCTTACCTGCTCTCAGCGGTGGCGTCGTTTTCCAGCTGTTGGATGAGAAGTTTTGCTATGGCTGTGAAACTGTTGCTCATACGATAAATGTCTCTGCTCTGGATGCCCAGGATATTGGAGAAGGTGTCTGTGATGTGTTTGATCTCCAGCAGAAGAATATGGTGAAATGAATGCTCCATGTTGGCCAGCTGATTAACCAAGTAGATCAGGCAGACCCTGGCTCTTTCCTATTCAATTGAGAAAAAGATGGTTTTATAAAGTGAACGCTGCTAGTTTCAAATCTTGGGACTACTTTACCAGAAAAATAAAATCCACAGAACACTTGTGGGGGAGGAATCCGAACCACTTGAGCATTTGCGTGAAAAATAAAAATCTCAAGTACAGCTGGGATAAACATGTTACACAGACTTAATGAAAGTCTTTGTTTAAATAACTCAAGCAAAATGTGTATAAAGATAGAAGGGGGAGCACTGACCCCTTTCAAATTCTCTAGTGTCTTGTATATTGTACACTGGCTAAATAAATGAGAAACGTGATTGGCAACTATAAATACTAACTACGGAATGAGGTTGTAGTGCTCTTCTAGCTTAGTAAAATTGGAAGAAGAGGCCAGGAAGAAAGGAATACGATTCCAATGGGCGAACAGGCCGATCTAGATCAGTAGGAACTGCCACAAGTACAACATCTGTAAAAGAAAAGATGGGCAGTCTATGCCATACCCTTGAACATTTCTCCAATGAAAATGGGGACGTCCCATTTCATAATGATAATTTTACTATTTATACTCCACAAATCCTACTGGGTTGCCCCAGCCACTCTGGGTAACTTCCAACATATATAAAAACAATAAAACTTTAAACAATTAAAAAACCCTTCCCTATACAGGATTGCCTTGGAGATTGGATAACGCCATACCCTCCAACATTTCTCCAATGAAAATACAGTGGTACCTCAGGTTACATACGCTTCAGGTTACAGACTCCGCTAACCCAGAAATAGTGCTTCAGGTTAAGAACTTTGCTTTAGGATGAGAACAGAAATCGTGCTCCAAGAGCACGTGCAACAAGAGCCCCCATTAGCTAAAGTGGTGCTTCAGGTTAAGAACAGTTTCAGGTTAAGTACGGACCTCTGGAAGGAATTAAGTACTTAACCCGAGGTACCACTGTAGATACATCCTAAGGAAAAGAGGGACATTCCAGGGTCAAATCAGAAACCGGGATGGCTTCTCTAAATCAGGGACGTCCCTGGAAAATAGGGACACTTGGCGGGTCTGCTATGCTTGTTTAAAGGTAAAGGGTATTGGCCGAGGGAGCCGGCATACAGCTTCCGGGTCATGTGGCCAGCATGACTAAGCTGCTTCTGGCGAACCAGAGCAGCGCACGGAAACGCCGTTTACTCAGATGTCATTCCCAGAATGGGCCTTACTCCCAAACAGTATACATAGGATTGTGGCTTAGATTTCCTCTCCAGTATCAGCCATGAAAACCTAACAAGAAGCAGACACAGGGCCAAGCTACATGTTACACAGGAGATCTGTAGGTGGATCTCCTAGCATATTTTCTTTTACTCAATTGGAAACATGGGGAATTATCAATTTTGTCATGTAGCGGCTGTTCTCTGGAAATACAGGAACAGCTGCTGATATATAGATAGTGATTTGTTCCAGGGGGTTTCATGAAGGTGTGAAAAACGGCCCACCTGCTTCCTAATGGGCATCAACTCCAGTGTTTTGAACTGAAAGACAGTTGAGGCAGCCAGCTTTTTGATAAAAACAACAACACATTTGGAGAAAAATGACCTATGGCCAGAAGAAGCTACTGTAAAAAGTTTGACAACCCCAACAGTCTTTCAGCTCAAAACCCTGAAAATGAATCTCATTAGGAAGTAGGCAATATTGAAGTATGAGTACAATGAAGGTGTAAGAAAGACCTTGCCAATTCATTCTTCAGAAACAGCAGAGAGGACATAGAGTATAGATCTCATGAAGTGAGATAGAAAGTTTGCATTTAAAAGGTAGCTAATATATTTGGAAAGTCATGATTTTATACTACAGTGGTACCTCAGGTTACATACACTTCAGGTTACATACGCTTCAGGTTACAGACTCCGCTAACCCAGAAATAGTGCTTCAGGTTAAGAACAGAAATTGTGCTCCAGCAGTGCGGTGGCAGCAGGAGGCCCCATTAGCTAAAGTGGTGCTTCAGGTTAAGAACAGTTTCAGGTTAAGTACGGATCTCCAGAACGAATTAAGTACTTAACCTGAGGTACCACTGTACCCATCTCTTCACTTTTTCTTTAGGGTCAGAGAAATCAAGACATAAACAAGACCTTAAGTAATATTTAAAGAACAGTTCTGTTTCCCAGATAATATCTGCAGTAGACTCAAGAGGGCCAGGAAGCATCATCCAGCCGTTTCCTACTTTGATCTAGCTGGCAGAAATCCAGAAGTGCTGAAATTCTGCTATGCATCTAGAGGGAATTGTCAAGGAATAATGAACTGTACGATTATAGGATATGGAATTAATGTGCACACACGTGCACACAAAAAGTCTATATAAAAATTCTCATCGACTTAAAAGCAATAATCTTTAGCAAGACCAAGATCAGAAGTCTCTTGTAAAAATAATGCTTGCATTTTAGTTACCATTGTTATTGTAGGTTTGGTTTTTGAATGGGTAGGCTTATGTTCCTTATGGGAAGCAGATTTTCTATTTTTATGGTATACAATTACATTTGTTGACAGGGGAATGATGTTCATATAAAGTGTTGCAACCGCTTAAGCTATTTTATTTTGCTGCATGAAAAAATATAAGGAAACAGCAGAAGACAAATGTGGAGTGACTCTAGATTTATCTTGGTAAAGCTATCGCCGCTATTGGGCATGATAAAGGGTTGAATTCAACTTTGGAGAATTTATTCAACAGACATTGCATTGTAAGATTTGCTAGAGGCAGTGGCGGAGCTTCATGTAGGTGGGGGTGTGGCGCGCACCCGCAGGGGCGTGCTGCCCAGCACGGGGGGGGGGCAGACATGATAGAACCCCCACCGGGATCGTGGTGCCGGGGTCACTTCGCTCCCCCTGCCCCCATCTTTCTCCGACAGTGGCTAGAGGTTCCTACAAGATCAACTAAATTCAACAGCAAGTCATGACTAACTTGGAAGAACACACCACATATACTCAAGTATAAGCTGACCCGAATATAAGCAGAGGCACCTAATTTTAGCACAAAAAAACTGGGAAAACTTATTGACTCGAGTATAAGCCGGTTCGGGTCCCTTTACCTTTACCTTTTTTAATAAGCCGGTTCACCACACCACAAACCTAGTGGTGGTGGCAGCGGCGACGGGACCAGCAGCAAGAAAGAGCTCCTTTTGGGCCACTCAACCCTCCTCCGCCGCCACCCGTCTCACTTGAGTATAAGCCGAGGGGGGCCTTTTCAGCATAAAACATGTGCTGAAAAAGTCGGCTTATACTCAAGTATATACGGTAGGAAGATCCCTGCTGGGTCAGGCCAATGGTCCATATAGTCCAGATACCTGTGGGAAACCCTCTAGTAGGAGCCGAGCACAAGAACACTCTCTCCTGATGGTGCAGGGCTCCAAATGGAGGGGTCCATGTGTTTAGCGGAAACTTCATGCTTCAGACCTTCCAACCCAATGCATAGACAATGGGAGCTAGGGCCAGCAGGGGTTGTGACAGCAAAATGGGGCAGTGAATTTGTGAAGGGGGAGGGGGCATCTTATTGCATAATGCACATCATAGCTACAGGTAAAGGGGTGGGTGGGAGACAGCCAAGTATGTTTTAAATGACTTATTTTAACCCACTGTTCACCAGACTGTTGCTTTGGTCCGAAGGGACGTGGGTGGCACTGTACTTTAAACCACAGAGGCTAGGACTTGCCGATCAGAAGGTCGGTGGTTCAAATCCCCGCGACGGGGTGAGCTCCCGTTGCTCGGTCCCTGATTCTGCCAACCTAGCAGTTCGAAAGTACGTCAGAGTGCAAGTAGATAAATGGCGGGAAGGTAAACTGCGTTTCTGTGTGCTGCTCTGGTTCGCCAGAAGCGGCTTGGTCATGCTGGCCACATGACCCGGAAGTTGTACACCGGCTCCCTCAGCAATAAAGCGAGATGAGCACTGCAACCCCAGAGTTGGCCACGACTGGACCTAAGGGTCAGGGGTCCCTTTAATTTTACTTTAACAGACAGGCAAAGAGGCCTTACCTCAAGGCTGTACTCTTCTGCAAGAAGAAATCAGAAGAAATCCAGCAGCAAGGAGCCAAGAGGGCAGCTTGCACCTGGCCACGCCCTTAAATAGGCCAGGAGCAGGTTGAGTGCACCCCCCTGATTGGCCTTGTGGGCACTGTCCGTCCATACCTGAAAGGCCATTTGTGGCCAGAGGTAGGTGGTGCCAGGTGTCCATTCCCTCCTCTGGCCATGCCGGAAGATGGTGGCCTCCATGGACCCAGTGCAGCCACGCCATGCAGCAAATGCCACCCACCCAGAGCCCCAAGTGAGCACTTATTTGGGGAGAGGTTCTCAGTGACGTCCCAGGGACTAGCCAATCAGTACTGTGCACAGTCATCTTCTGCGCAGAATTGGGTGTGTGTGTGTGTGCTTTTTTCAGCAGAGCTCAACCATGGGGAAGAATCAATATTTTTGGTCTGAATGCAGTGGGGACACTTTGAAATCACCATCATTATCATGTTACACTTATCTTCTTCCTATAAACAAGGAAGCAGCAGCAAACTACTGCTACTGGCCTTAAACCTGCCTTAAATCATTACTTGTAACAGGCAGGGTGATGTATGAACAAAATCATAGTAATTTTAAGAAAAAACGCAGACAATTTGGGGGAAGGATTTCAGACACAGACTCTCTAAGCAAGATGAATCACTGGACTGAATGCAAAGATAAGGAAAAGGTCAGTGGGGTGTCTATGTGGGTAGAAACTATTTTATTGCTTGTATTTCTCAACTGGATACTGCAATAAAAAAGTGACGTCTTTTGCCCTTTTGTTCTCATGCAAGGCTTATAACTAAATAATCATGCTTATTATTTTTAATGGGTATTCTAATTATTTGTTTTGCAGAACAACGTCAGCTTTTATAGTGCCAGCTGTGTTTCTGTTTAATTCATCTCCAGTCCATTTTCAAATGAATAATAAACAACAACAAAAGACCACAAATTTAGTGGATTTTTGAAACGATAAAAAGTGGTTTGGATTTATTTCATTTAAAAATATCTCTATCTAATCTTAAGTCATTAAAAACTATATAAAAATTTAAAGGGTAGGGAAAAAAGAAATACCAGCACCATCTTTTTTTAAATCTGGGAGGAACAATTGCCTATGAAATCCAAGATTTGAAACGGCAGAGGATAAAGAGAGGAACAAATTGTATATCATTTTTAAGATCAATACATTTCCCTGAGCCATGTGTGAAAACTGGTAGAAGAATTTCATTCTGCAGTTGTTTCCTAATCCTGAGCAGTGGATTTATCGCTTAAAGCATATGTTCCCATTCCGGTTTTGTCCAATGTAAATTATTTGCTTTAAGTAAAGGGGCCAGATGCACTTACATGTGCCACTTGCAGTCACACTGCAGTATGCATTATATCATTTTGCAATTGTAAACAAGAAACAACCAATTGTGCTTTAGCATCCTCCCCCTGCTGTGCCTCGGTCAGCCACTACATCAGAGTTGTTTGGAGGTTGCAAAAACTGATATATGACCAGCCTCTTCCCCTTGAGCTTACCATTTCCCAGGTAAGGCTTCTTGCAGTAGAGCCCAACTCATTTGTCTTGTATCTTTGGGAGATGTGCTAAGAATGAGGGCCACCCCCTTTCCCATATTACCTCCCCCAAACCAGAGTAGGATTCACTTTGAAAGTCCTTTGCAGAGATGGGTCATAAGTTGTGGCTCCAGTCTCTGTCAACTGAATGAGGGAACCTCTTAAGAACAAACCAAATGTGACATTAATTCTGAGAATGCAATTTATGTAGATGGTGAGGCACGAAAGAGTTAAAGTATTGCGAGAGTAGACATGATTTGTTTCTGATGAATCCAATTTTTGCTTTCAAGAATGAAGGTGGTTTTTCCTAAAACAGTTATGATTTAAAAGGAATGCAGACCTCACTAATTCATGTAAGCAATGAGTCAAAGCTGAAAGAAGCACCCTCCTTATAGTTTAAAAGCAGCCCAATCAGAATAGTTAACTACTGGCCCAGACAATCCAAAACTTCAAAATCAGCAAATTTCAACAAATAAAGGTGCAAGACCAAGGCAAGGATCAACTATCTTTGACACAGTTAAGCATTCATAACTCAAATATTAACCAGTTAGTCATTAGGATCCAGTTATAAAGTGATTACACCTTTTTTATTTTTCAAAGTGTGAGGATGATAGATACTGAACTTGTGCTGGCAAGCTCCCCATTGCTGTTTTTTCCCTTGTCAGTTCCATAAATATTTTTAAATATCTAGTGAAAGGTCTTCCGGATGTCGCTGAAACTGGACCTAGTGATGAAAATGCCCCATCTGTGCCATCCCTTCAAGTAAGCGTTACTCCTAATGCCACAGCCAGCCTGTAACTAAACACCTTACTAAGTCTGCATGTCAAAACTACTTAAGAGAATTCAGCATGGTAACAGAATATAATGTCAGCGACTAAACATTTAAGCAGATACATTAGGAGGAAATATCATTTTGCCCACCGCAGGTATAAGGTCTAGGCACAGGCAACGTAGAGCTCAGCAACTCCGAAGGGATAAAATGGGAGTCTTTCCACTGAATGACATCTGCAGCTTACATTTCAGATCGCCTTATAGGACGCACGAGTCTTTTCCAGCCATTCAAATTGCACGCAGCATCAACTCAAGGAGATTGGAATGCACTCACTGTTCCTGCCCACAACTTCTCCATGTCAACCAGCTTTGTGGATATAATGACTGTGCATGTACGCTGTTGGAAGTAGAGTGGGACTGAACCACATGGTGTGTTTTCCTCCTCCCAGGTACATCTTTCAGTTTGGTATTCCAGTGTCCTGTCCTCCTACCTTATCTCCCAAGGGAGGATGCAGGTTCTCTGCCCTCCACTTATGAGCACTTTCCTACAATCAGAAGAGGCTGCAGCACCAGAGAAAACAACAAACAACCTATTAAGGTGTTGAAGATTTTGTTCCAAACTCTCCCAACTCTCTCTCCTTACTCAGGAGGGAAGCAAACAGAGGGGAATGGCCCAGGGATGCTGACAATCAGCCCATTGACTGTCAGACGTACCCAATTAAAGGGCCTGCCTAAGATCTAGAGGGAGCCAGACTCAGTCCTTGGCTACGACTCAAGACTGGGAAATAATCATGATGGGACAGTAACCAAACAAAGTACTGTATTTACTGGATTAGAAATAGTATCCTGCATGACGTAAGCAGCTCAATGTCTTGGGACATAGATTATGTACTCTGTACACAGAACTTACTATGAGCAATGAGACAAAATCGCTAACTATTCATCAGAGGTGGGAACAAATGCATTAAAAAAAAAATTACCCTACGTCTTACTGCATCTACTTCCTGCAACGAACAGAAGCCACTGCGGAATAAAGAAGAGTGTAGTGTATATTGTTAGCCAAGGAATAATTTTATTAGATGGCTCATAAATATTGTTTTGATTTTCAAGGGCAGCATATTAAAACTGTCTTATGAAGAGCTGCTCTCTCAATATATTGGTTTCAATCCAGAGTGTCCTTGGCATGAATTAAGAGAATTATTAACCAAGGTGGTTCCAATTTTCTGCTTTTTGGTATTGGCGGTTAGGCATTGGAATATGTTGTTGGTGTATGAAGGGCAGGGTGTGGCCATCGCCTACCCCTTCACTTTATGGGTATTCTGTTAAAGGAATCCGGTGGTCGTGGATCCTGTCCAATGCCCTGCCGGTGGCTGGGGGCCATGGCACCACCCCCGGTGACATCAGGGGAGAGCTTACAGTTGTATTTGCATCAACAGGCTTCCCCTACTGGCGGTTAACCCTTGTTAGACTCACCCCGCCCTGAGGGGGTGGAGTCAAGCTCTGCTATTTATCCAATGCCTAAGCCAATACCTCTCACATGCTGTAATCAATAAAGTTGTGGCCTTTTCTAGCCCATTAACCTTATATACTGTGTCCTTGTGTCTTTCTTATCCCCAAGCCGGGGGGGGGGGCGGTCCTTGAATCACAAAGTTGTATAAAAAATGATAAAGCTGAACATGGAGATAACACTCCAAGGCTTATTAGCGTATATGGGGGCCTGCTGGTGCTAATGTCACATAGTCACTTAATCACTGTTGCAAAGCAATCAGAAGGAAGGAATGTGAGGCATTTCCTGTATCTTCCCTGCTAAAGAAATCCACTCTCTTCTGACTGGAGCAGCTTGCAGTGGAAAGTATTGGTACAGGAACAAGTAAAAGATGCCTTGTGTCTTAACAGCTCTGTGGCTGACGACACAAATTAAACAGGGTAAGTCTTTTCAGTTGTAGAAATACAATTATGGGTGTGGCCTCTGATTTCATTTAGGACCCTAGACTTCAGCATAGCAGCTTTCAACTTTCTGAATGCTGAAGGTCCTCCCCCCCCCCCCCCCGATGATGAGCTTGAACTGAAAACCAGAATTGTCATTAGTTTCAACTCAGAATAAAAGAGCAGGTTTTCCTAGGGAAACAACAGGGGCAGAGGGAAGCATGCTTGGGCATGGACCGGGAAAGTACAGACCTGTGCCTAAAAAGCATGGGGCAAAATGCACTTGTGGATGAATCCTTTAACTAGTTCTTTTTAAGAATTTTTTTCTAAGCAGTGGCTCAAACCCATGCAGACTTTCAATTCGTTAGTGAAGTAAGCATTACAATGGCACCACCAAACCTTCATTCTACAAAAAGTTGCCTTTGGAAATCTGGAAGATATTAAATGTTAGTGCCAACCCATATCTATCAATAACTCGATTTCCAGGGAAGATACAAGTTGTAGTCCAACAACATATGGAGAGCCAAAGATTCTCTATTCTGGCTCTAGAGGGTAGATATATAGCTTGGTTCTCAAATGTCTTGGTTCTCAAATGCTTTGGTTCTCAAACTCCAAAAACCTGGAAGTAAGAGTTCTGGTTTTCAAACAATATTTGGAAGCCAAATGTCCAATGCAGCTGTCGGCTATTGTTTCTGGGGTGTCTGCACCAATCAGAAGCTGTGCCTTGGTTTTTGAACATTTTGGAAGTCAAACAGACTTCTGGAACGGATTAAGTTTGGTGCTTTTATTTTTGCTATTTATTTTGCGTTTTTCAGGCTTTTTTGATTAATTTGTTTTTGTGAGTGTGTTAAACCCAGTTCAGCTACTCATTGATTGATTGATTGATTGATTGTGTGACTGCGGAAATGGATAAAAGCCTCCCGTCCAAACAATGACTATCATCAGTGCAGGGAAGAGAAAAAATTAATTTTCATTTTTATCATCTACAATACTGTCTTATTTATTTTATAGTACAGTACATTGATTATTGCTTTCATTTTATGGATCAGTGTTCTCGTTAGATAGTAAAATCCATGTTAAATTGCTGTTTTAGGGGTTGTTTTTAAAAATCTGGAACAGATTAATCCATTTTGCATTACTTTCTGTGGGAAAGCGTGCCTTGGTTTTGGAACGTTTTGGCTTTGGAACGGACTTCCAGAACAGATTAAGTTTGAGAACCAAGGTACCACTGTACAGTCTTTGTAGAACAAGAAAAAGGCAACTAATGTCATAACATAGAAAAAAACATGTAAACATATATTGATAGCTATCACATTTCCAGTTTTTTAGGAGCTTAAGGTATGCAGGCAACATCAACTTCTGTTAAGTAGTTCAAAAAAACTGAAGATGAATTTGGGAAGCAATGTGCTGCAGACAAAGCAAGCACAGTCACCAGAGCAAATACTTAAAGTTGTGAGGCTGTGTATGCCTAGTGCCCAGGTCATCCAAGCTGTTTCTGACTACATTCCACACAGCCTTTGAAGTGTACAAAAAGAGAGAGAGAGAGTCACTTAGCCCTATATATCCTCCCAATATGTCTGAGACAAAGTGTAATAGACTTCCAAACTCACCCTTTTTGTCTCATATCATGCCAGGGGAATCTATATCCTCTTTACTGAGAAAACTGCGATGGGCTGTACTGATACCCTCTCCTTAAGAATACTAATTAGAATATTAATTAGCCAGGGCAAAAGTTAAAAACAAATGATAAATTACAGTAGTTTATAAAGGAAATTTAAATGGGATATGTAAACAGGATACATAGCTATCTCAAGTAAATGCTTTAAGAGAAGACCACACAGGATATTCAAGGAAACAGGAAAGGAGATATAAAGTTAACATTCAATTGGCACACTAAAACAGGACTACGGTTTCACTTGGAAATCTGCAATTGGTTCCAAGCAACGTTTTTAGAAATACTGAAGACATGGAATTGTTGGAGCTTCTAAAACAGTTCACGTGCTGGGGGAGGGAAGCGAAGGAAATCGGCCACACACACACACACCCCAACACATTATAGGATAAATTTTCTTTTTCTTTAAACAAGATTAGATGAGAAATGGCCATTGTTATAATACCAGGGGCCCTGTAGGTTTTCAGCGATACAGAAAAAACCACATTCCTAGCATTCCCCCAATTAAACTGGAGTAGAGACAAAACTAGGAAAATGGAATCACATTCCAGCCCTTGCAGGAAAGTGAATTGTGAAAGTCTCCAGGCACAATCAAACATGGAGCTAAGGACGCTTAAGCCCATTGATTTCTGTGTCCCTAGGCACAGTTAACTCCGTGTTGGATCGTGGCCTCACAGTTTAAATGGCAAACTCATAGAAAGACGCCTCCATCAAAAGCTGTGTCACAAGGACACATTTTCTTCATTAAGTTTCTTATTTTTTATGTGCTCCTATTACACTGGTTATCTCTTGCCGTACCAGAGACAATGCTTAATACAACGTGCAATAACTTGATAAAGTGACACTGAATTACCCGAGGGTCTCCCTTGGTTCAGCCATCAGAAGTGGGCCTTCAAGTCCGAAGGCAAGTCATTTATCAGGGAGCTTACAATCTGTCTTCTAGTCTTGCCAATGGCTACATTCTCATAAAGTAAGATTTATTACTTGAAGGTGCTGTCAGCAAGCCACCCCATGACAATCTGCAGAACAAAGTATCACAGTCCATTCTACAGGATACGCTGGAAATATTATGGGGTGAAGCAAGATAGGTAAAAAGAGAAACAATATTGTCCCACAATACTTCTAGGTCAAAATCGCAATAATAATAATAATAATAAAAGGTCATGTTTCAAAGGTATCAGATCATAAAATAAGAAGAGAAGAGTCAGTAGAGAAAGAAGTAGAGAATTCTAGTCACAATCTTTTGGCAGTTAATTTCATAGGAAATATTTTAAAAATAAATTATGGGCTCTCCACTACCATTCTTAAAAGCAGTGCCTCTTGAAGTTTGAGGTGCTTCATAAAAAACAAAAAACCTTGCAAATTTTTCATGAAGCTGCACATTTGTTTCATGCTATATTATTATTATTATTATTATTATTATTATTATTATTATTATTACCAGGGCTTTTTTTTTACCCAGAACTCAGTTCCAGCACCTCTCAGCCATTGCCATTGTAAGAGAACAAGACAGGCATTCATGGTGAGTTCCGGCACCTCTTTTTCTGGAAAACTGCACACATCATGGCTTGTAGCTGTTGATAGCCTTCTCCTCCAGGAATTTGTCTAATCCTCTTTTAAAGCCATCAAAGTTGGCAGCCATCTCTGCCTCCTGTGGGAAGCGAGTTCCATAGCTATGTGCTGCACAAAGATTTTTCTTAAAAAATCTGTCCTGAACCTTGCAACATGCAGTCTTCCGTAGACTGTGGTTTGCCTTACCAATGTATAAGTTATGGGCCCAGGTAATCATCATGGGAGGTAGCGGGTAACCAACTGGGAAATCTGTAGTCTCACTGTTGAGGTTCAGGGAAAGCTGGTATTCAACAGCCTAGCACAATAGATTGCTATACCTGATGTTGGACATCTCCCAGGCCCATTTCATTCCCTCCGTGGCAGCTGTTAGGGGCTCTGCTCATACAGTCATACCTCGTGTTGCATCCACTTCATGTTGTGTCTTTTCGTGTTACGTCCCATGACAACCTGGAAGTACTGGAATGGGTTACTTCTGGGTTTTGCCGCTCACGCATGCGCAGAAGTGCTAAATCACGTTGTGCGCCTGCACAGATGCAGCGCTTCGAGTTGTGGGCAGTTCACATTATGGATGGGCCTCCAGAACGGATCCTGTCCATAACACGAGGTACCACTGTATTAGAATTTAAGCAGTCTTTTAGAACTATTATGGTAATTAGGATGGGAAGACATTCTTTCCCTCTACAACTAATTAATCTCCCCTCCAATGACTTTTTGAGCATCAAAGGGGCCAGAGCACTTAAATGCTTATAGCACCCTGAAGTGTGTGTGTTGAAAGATATTCATCACTATTAGGGGCTCAAGCAAGTTAGTTTCCACCCCTCAATTTTCCTTCCTTCCCTCCCTCATACGATGTGCAACTTCTTTCTACATTTTGTGCAACTTAAAGGGCAGTAGACGTGCACAGGCCTATTGTTTAATTTACAACCCTTTTTCCTGCCTGGAACAGGGCCACACCCGCTTTACTACTAGAGGAAATGATTGGATTTTCATATATTTCTAGAAATTTGAGTGTACTGTATAGCTTCCTACCAAAATACTTAATATGTCCTGTGGTTCTCAAAACTCACTCATTGGGTTCTGGTACACACAGATGTACACACCAGGCATACAGATCTCATGAGAAGATTGTTTATTCCAGTGGTTTCGGGTGTAAGTACAATCTCAGAGCTAAAAGAAAACACTGCCTTTAGTTTCATCCATAAAACAAGAAAAACTGTTGTGTTGCGGGGGTGGGGGGAGAGCTCAAACCTATTAATTTATGGTAGTTGGCAAGGGACATCAGCAAAAATTGGGGAAAGGTTTGTTTCATCATGTTACAGACAAAGCCAGTTTCTTGTGTGAGTTGCCATCATTTCTAGTGATTTGGGGCCGGGTGGATAGGTAAGAAATCAGTGAAACTAATGCTAAGAAGATCTGGAAAGTTCAGAACACAGAATAAACTATTCTGGTTGCTGTACCGTAGGCACTGTTTTTATGTTTCTTAAAATGTTTATCTTTACTACATTCCAGTCATTTTCTGGCTATAATCAAGCATAGTCACAGAGCAACAAATCAGTCGTTTATCCAAGGCTATTGTAATGCCACAGTATGAAGCATTCAGCTCAATGGACTCTTTAACTGCTGTGAGAGGCACACTGCGCGCTAAGGCTGCAATTGGAGCCACACTTACCTGGGAGTACGTCCCACTGAATTCGGCTGGACTTACTCCTGAGTAGACATTGTTAGGACTGCACTGTAATATATCTAGCCACAGGAATCATTCAAAAAAAAATCTCTTTAAAAGCATGGTGTATCATAACGTCTATGCGATAGGTGTAACATCTTCAGAGCAAATAAGACCACATGTCATGAGAAAGCCTTCGTAATTTCAGAAAGTTAATACCAGAATGTTATTTGTTTAAAACTTCCAGTTACCCACAAGACCCTGCACAACTCACCAAAGGACAGTTCTTCCTTCTTAAGTACAATGAAGGTTTGTGGTATAAATACTAAAGGTAAAGGTAAAGGTACCCCTGCCCGTACGGGCCAGTCTTGACAGACTCTGGGGTTGTGCGCCCATCTCACTTAAGAGGCCGGGGGCCAGCGCTGTCCGGAGACACTTCCGGGTCACGTGGCCAGCGTGACATCGCTGCTCTGGCGAGCCAGAGCCGCACACGGAAACGCCGTTTACCTTCCCGCTGGTAAGCGGTCCCTATTTATCTACTTGCACCCGGAGGTGCTTTCGAACTGCTAGGTTGGCAGGCGCTGGGACCGAGCAGCGGGAGCGCACCCCGCCGCAGGGATTCGAACCGCCGACCTTTCGATCGGCAAGTCCTAGGCGCTGAGGCTTTAACCCAGAGCTATACCACATTTGTACTTTTCCTGGCTAGACTACCCACATGTCTTATTTTGCTGTATGTGAATAGTACTAGTTCCTTAAGCATTTAAACAGCAGTTACTTGTACTGGAAGTATTCCCCCCCACCAAGCCCAATAATATTGATATTCAGCAGCCTTTTATATTAATTGATATACCAGAAATACACCTTTGTGGATTCTTCTGAGTCTGGGGCTGAACTAGCACTGCATGAGAGGTTGGGCTGTGTTTCTGGCTGATGCTAAGCCTGCTCAGAAGCCTGCAGAACCTGAGCCAAGACCCTTGTACAGTGGTACCTCGGGTTACATACGCTTCAGGTTACATACGCTGCAGGTTACAGACTCTTCAGGTTACAGACTCTAGAAATAGTACCTCGGGTTAAGAACTTTGCTTCAGGATGAGAACAGAAATTGTGCTCCGGCAGTGAGGCGGCAGCAGGAGGCCCCATTAGCTAAAGTGGTGCTTCAGGTTAAGAACAGTTTCAGGTTAAGAATGGACCTCCGGAACGAATTCAGTACTTAACCCAAGGTACCACTGTAGATGTCTTTTGCGAGACCCAACTTGCGCTTGCACCTGCACAATTGTTTCCTATAGTCCCTACACAGATAGGCAGGATATAACCCAAAAATACAAGTGGGCCTAGAGTTGTTATCTGTCACACAAGTCCACTGGAAAAGTGCCATCAGCTATCAAACACTATACAGTATCAACAGAGGGATTTTATTTTGAATATCCAGAGAGGGATGCTTGCAACAGTCAGCTGTCTTAAGCGGAAGACAGAGTAGTGCTGGAGCAGATTAAATGGTCTAACAGCTAAATTGTAGGAACGGAAGGTATTTTTATACAGTCAGATGCGACTTGTGGTTAGAGGATAGATGCACACATTCACCATATAGATCCCCTGAGTGTGTTACATAAAACATTGTTTGTGGCTCAGACATGACCCGTGCAAGGAAAAGCATGGTATGGCAATAAGTATTCTACACTTCCCTTGGTGCAGGTCAGCCCTGGGTCAGAACTGCTTCCTGAAGTGCCTTGATTAGAATGCTGGAGAGAACAACACATGAATGTGCAACACAGCATTTTGAAGGTAAACTAATGTAATCTGCTCTGATACAGACTGTAGGGGGGGACACCTTCATAATATGATTTCTTATCCACAACAACAGTGTACTTCTCATATACTGATGTGGAATGGAAACACACTGTCAGGGGACTGCCATCGAAAGGAGGGAGGGGGGCAGAAGACTACAGGGAGCCTCCGACGTTTCTGAGAAGTAGCTCTTCGTCAGGCAGTGGAGAGAGCCACGCCTCCAGCATAGTTGTCAACCTTCCCTCTTTTTTTGCGGGAAATGCCCTTATTCTAGCGCCGTTTCCTGCTGCTTCCCGCTGCTTTCCTGGATTGTTAGATATCCCGTAGACTGTCCCCGGGACATGTGAGGCTGCTGATCCCTTATTTTCGAGGCTGCTGATCCCTTATTTTCAAATCTGAAAGTTGACAGCTATGGCTTCCAATCAACTTTCACTGTGCAACCTGAATTTGATGGTATGTGACTGAATTCCACTCCAAACTAGTTACTGAACAGAAACAGCCCATGACCCCAGAATTCTGTCTCAGGAGAAACTCGTGAAAATGTATCCCACTGGGGTTTCTGGTCCACTGTGTTCCTCCAGAGAGGCTTTATTAAGTAGATCCCATCAAACTATCCCCCAGCCCATCATTATGAAGACCAGAGGACTATTCCTTAAAATATGTTCAAAGTAGACACCACTCAGTTTGCCTTTGCTCTCAGTTCCCATATTCTCCTGGTAGCTGGCCAGTAACACTATAGGTAATAAGCTTATGAAAATTTATTCCTGGCACATAACGGTTTCCATACCTCATCAACATGTCCAACCGCTCCATAGATCTTTGCAGTTTGTCCAATCAGACTTGGGAAACTCTCCCCAATCTCCTTCAGTATTGGAAGCAAATTGGTCAATACTTCTGGTTCATAGTCCGATATTTCTATCAGTATATTTAGGATGAGGTCATTATGGTGGGGATCTCTTAGGTGACCAGTGAGAGTAGGGATACATTCTTTGAGCACCTAAAAAGAAAGAGGCAGAAGGAAATAGAAATGTTAATTTTGCAAAAACGTTCTGCGTATTATTCTCTTTATAATTATCCAAGAAGTCATTGCAAGTTCAGCTCAGCACAAGGCATATGGCGTAGGCTGCTGCCTGAGGTTATACATTCATAGATGTAGCATTTCATAATTAAGGAAATCCTTTGGTGTGTTTAAAAGAAGAAGAAGAAAAACATAGAAAATTCTCAAGTTTCTCCCCTTAGACTAGTATGAAGTTTTATTGATTTAAAAGAAGTTGGAATTATCCGATGACACAGTAAATGAAGGAATAACAGAAAATCCCATGGTCCCCAAGGAATCCTTAAAAACCTAGGTCTGATGCCTAGAGCAAAGAATGAAATTAAGGAGCCAGACTCTGTGCTGGCTTAAATCAGTGTCAGTCCATATGCCGCAATGAAAGGACACAGATTCACAACGGCAAGGACTAAGAACCTTGGCAATATGAGAAATAAGCATCATACCACTGTAACAACTATCATAACAGGACACAATTGCCTGGCTTGGACAATCATTTGAGGCTCCATAAATCATGGCATATGAATTTGGGAAAAGCATCAGCACCAGTCAAGCTTCCCTGCCTTCTCCCTTCCTCCTGTTGCACTCTGGGATCAACACAAAGAACCTGGCTTGGAATAAGATAGAGGTCTCTGTTATGTATTGCTCTGGACTGCTCATTAACCAATCAGGAAAAGACGTATGATGGAGGGAGGAGAAGAGTGGCCAGTCCGGATACTTGCTCCTGTCTTAATAAACCGTATTATTTGAAGCCAAGAACGATAGTGCAAACCAGGCTATACTTGCAATAAAAGGGCAGCACTGTTCATCTGATGGCCCAAGAAATGTAATCAAAGTATGGAAAATTGGAATGCCTTGATGGAACTATTCTTGTGGGAATGTTCAGGGATGCAGGAGAGGATATATTGTTTGATTATAGCCTTTCCAACTTGTGTTAACAAGTTCACAATTTAGCAGAGTAATATCCCCCTTTTTAAATTCACAGCGGATGCGTTTGCTCAGGCTCGCTAAAGCCTCTATAATAACTGTTCTGTTATTTTCCCCTTATTCCCTCATAAAAGATAAGACATGACACAGTCTTCTATAAAAGTATAAAAAGAGTTTACTCAGATTCTGTTCACAATCAGATGCCAGAAGGCAGACTTAGCTTAGAAAGGTAACATATACCTGGAAACTATCTCATAAGAAGACAGTCCCTCTGTCGTGTCTTGGGAAGCCAAGAGAGCATCTTTGGCTAAGCAGATGTTGCTTCTTCGATGCATGTAGTCAAAGAGAGAGAGATGGCTGCCCTGCCCTGTGCTTTTGTCGTTACCTGCACAGGTGAGGCCACGCCCACCTCTAGTCTCATGCAGAGGAAGTCTGCCCCAGCCCAGAAGGAAACAGGAAGTTTACCTGCTGGCTGGACAAACATTCCTCCCCATGTATAAACATGTTTAGGAATGTTGTACTTGACTGCTCTTGTGTTTCACATCCCACAATTCTTGCAATGTATTAACATGGTTTTTTATGTAAGAGTTCTGCAAAATCAAAGGTCCGAACATCTTCCTTTTTTCTTAAAAGACCTTTGCTGCTAGATCCTGAAAGATAGTGGTATCTGTTTGATTCCATCCTCACAACAGCCCTGAGAAGTAGGCTAGGCTAAAATATGGTAAGGTGCCTAAAGATCCAATTAGCTTCTGAATGAATCTAGACCTCCCTTGTCCAAGTCCAGCTCCTTATATGCTATACCATACAGCTGCTTCAAATTTTAAATTGCTTGATGTGGATTTTTGTTTTGTTTTTTTGAAATGTCAGATGACATTTTTACAGAGCAGATCCCAAAGAATCCCCGTAGTGTCGCAAAGAGACATTAACAAGAGAATGGAGATTATGTTGAAAAGGTGTCACATGACCTAGGCTCCAAACAAAGGCTAAAATGGGCCTCATCAGGCTGGAAAGTCTCTTTTATAGGAGGAGTTATATTTCCTCTGCAACTATATATTTTGAGAAGGTCTGCTTGTACATACTGAAAGGTGGATATTAAATTCCTGGCTGTTGCAAGTTTTTTTTTTTTTTTTTTTACAAAGACTGCTGAAATTTATACTCTGCAAACTAGGTATCCTTGAAGCTTGTTATAATGCCTATATCTCATAAACATCCTTGTGAACCATATCTGAAACAAAACAAAAAAATTCCTTCCAGTAGCACCTTAAAGACCAACTAAGTCAGTTCTTGGTATGAGCTTTCGTGTGCATGCACACTTCTTCAGATACATATCTGAAACATTCAATGTTTCTGTTGTGTGTGCTTTTTGCTTCTTCAAATTCAGGCAAATTTTCACTGTAATCTGGTTCTAAAAACTACTGAAGCCTTTTAAAAACACCTTTATCTTTGCAGATTGAACTACTGTACAATAAATGAGTAAGGAATTCTTAAAATATTAAGAAGCTTTAATCAGAAGATGGTTTGATTATGACAGGCATGCTTACTCCCTTATGCCCCTTTTCTCCTCAAATTGGAAGGCAACAAAGTCAATCTTGATCATTCTGATACTTTTACGCACATCCCATTAAATCTCTTCTGATCCACTGAAGGACCTAATTGGCTCAATTCTCCATTAACACTGATTGCGACAATATCACTCATCAGGCCAATAACATTCTGGAAACCTGTGACAGTTTATTTGGTAGAATTCATTGAACTTTTACCCAACTCTCTTCTGCAAATTCATACTTGCTGCAATTCGTCGACTTGCAAGACCTAAATGAATGGAAAGCCTTTATTTTTGTAGAATTATACAGTCTACCTCCGACTCAGTGCAGGATGCTGCAGATGGTCATTGTCGTAAACATATGTAAATATATGTGGTTGTTTGAGGTTATGCAAATGCATCTAAATTTAGTTAAACTTCTGCATAAATAAATATGTTATATATATATACACACACACACCTTCCTCAGATTAATAAAGCAAAAAAGAGCTTTTACTGCTTCAATTTTTCAAGGGTTTCAAAGCAAGAAACGGTTTTATGGCCAACTCTGCCACCAGGGCAAGGATCCATTTATACCAGGGGTTAGCAGACTTTTTCAGCAGGGGGCCGGTCAACTGTCCCTCAGACCTTGTGGGGGACTGGATTATATTTTTTTTTGGGGGGGGGAAATATGAATTTTAAATAAAAGCACACATTCTACTCATGTAAAAACATGCTGATTCCCAGACTGTCTGCGGGCCAAATTTAGAAGGCGATTGAGCCAGATCCGACCCCCGGGCCTTAGTTTGCCTACCCATGATTTATACCCTTCTAAGTCAGGGCTGGGAAACCTGTGGTGCTCCAGATGTTGTGGGACCCCGACTCCCCAGCCAGCATGCTCAATGGTCAGGGATGGCTGGAACGGTAGTCCAGCAACATCTGCAGTGCTGTAAGCTCATGAACTCTTTTCTAAGGCCATCTGTTTACATTTGTGTGCATAGTCTCAGGTGCGCAAAATAAGTGTTACAGCTGGACAGTTAATTACAAGCAGCGAACAGGCTGAGTAAACGCAGCATCACCTAATATTTACCACACCAGAGTGAAGTCCTGGAGAGAGGGAGGGTTCACGTCAGTGTGCAAATTCCAGCACTCGCAGTGTGAGGGCATAGTCACACGGTGTGTGCAGCGAGCTGCAATTCTGCCAGAGAGAGTGCATTTTCCTGCTTCCCCCTCTTTGTGCCTAATCTCTAAACTGTTTGTGAACTCAGCAAGGTCTAAATGAAAGTTTAGGGTTCAAGGGGCACTACTTGCAAGGAAATACATTGGACGGGCAAACA
The DNA here is from genome assembly GCF_964106915.1 of Podarcis gaigeae. Classification (NCBI taxonomy): domain Eukaryota; kingdom Metazoa; phylum Chordata; class Lepidosauria; order Squamata; family Lacertidae; genus Podarcis; species Podarcis gaigeae. The sequence continues at coordinate 80,235,908 of NC_139681.1, forward strand.
CAATATTTGTGCCTGCTTCTCTGGAGGAGGTCCTAATAACATGGGAAACTTGATTGTGCTGAAAAGGTATTTAAATTACAGACTCCCTTGAATGAACAGCCACCTACACTAAGGTGGAAAAATATGAATTAATAAGTGTTACCTCTGGTTGTTTTTTCTTTGCAACTATAAGCAAAAGCCGTAAAAGGTGCTGCTGTTCAGGCTGCTCCAGATGAGACATCAGCGATACCAGATCCTTCAGGTGGCTGTTAATTGGCTGCGATTGCTTTTCATACAAGCAGGGTAATACGCGTAGCAACATTGCGTTCCCTGTCGAGAAAACAAGAATGGGAGAATAAGAGAGAGCCAGCATGGTCTATCTTGCCAGCAAGTCTCTCCCTTCACAACATCTCTCAAAGCGAAGAGATAAAGTAATAATGGAATTGGCATTTTATCACCCATGATTTCTGGGGAGGAGATTTGTGAAAACTGGTGCTTGTGTCGAAACATATGGCACAGGAAAAGGAAAATACATATTGCATCAAGAAATCAAAACATTATCTAATGTGGAATGCGGCTAAGTGAGGCAACATGGCCTTGTGCATAAAGCAAGCTGCTTAGATTTTCAAAAAAATGTATCGATATTTAATTGAGCACTAAACCACTGCAAAGGTTACTGCTAAACAAGCATGAAAAGTAAGGCAAGCCAATGTGTTTTAGCTACCCCCTCCCCATTTGTTGGATTCTTTTTTTTTTTTTTTAGAAAACAAAATTAAAAGGAGGTCTGGAAACAATATTTGGTTTTTAAAAGTATAAAATTAGCAAAAAGGTAAACTGAAATACAACCAGTTAGGATGCAATTTCTGGGGACTAGGGAGTTGCTCAAGCATGGAAAATGAAAGAGAACAACCAAGACAAAAATATATATATATATTCTCACACACAGTTTTGAAGAGTGTGTTTGAAGATGTGCGTGCACAATTTAATTTGAAGCCAGGCTTCACAGAGAAATCTATAACATGAAACATTGTACAAGCTGGGCCTGGAGTGATTGAAGTTCCATGCTGACAGCATATGGGAAACATCTGCCTATCACTATATTACATGGTTTCACTCTCTAAATCTTCTAAACATACTGAAAGCCCCTATGGATTCACTTTCCAGCAAAAAAAAATGGGTATGCCGATCTCCTATGCTTTCTTTCATTTAAATTTGCTCACTCTCTTAATGTGGAAGACAACCAGGTCACTCATCAGTTGCATGATAGCAGAGTTTCAGACTGTTTAGTAGAAACATCAGCTGTTAGGACATTCCTTCACCCTGTAATTACCAACATCTGGAATGCCATATGTATAGTTCGACATCTCCAACAATTAAATCACAACTGTCCTCAAAGTCTATACTGTAAGGCAGGACCAAATCAGAGTTAGCTTTATGGATGAAGGAGAAATTTATTTGGTTTGCATTTTAAAACAAACTGACCTAATTCACTGCTCCCAAACTTACATGTGTATTGAAGCTATCGGTTGGACTGAACACTTTTCCAAAGTTTGTAAAGCAGTTTTGGTTCAAAAAAACAACACACCCAAATGTGTGTTTTAAGGGAGAAATGTGCATTTGAGGGGGAAATGCAGTGAGAAGAATACATAACTTTCTATTTCAGGGAAAGAACACATGTAAAATGTACATAATTTAAATGGGAAATCTTCAAATGTTTTTTTGGAAACATCTAAAGAACTGACATGGAATCAGATCCTGACTATCCCTCCTTCAATGAAATGTTTGTGCCTGCCTCAGTCCTAATGCTATTAGTTGAAAACCTTTTCAACTAAGGTGCTATTGCAAGAGATGCCTAAAGTGCCTTTTCAATGTTTTGCATTGCTTAGATGTTAATGTCAAATGCTGATAGCATGTCTTCTCCATCAGCTGTTTCTTCTGGAATATGGCCTGGGACACACGGGGAACAGTTCAAGTAGCCTGCTTTGGGTTTTGAATGACACCCCTGCTCCACTGAGGCTGCAATCCTATACCCACTTATTTGGGTGTAAGCCTCACCAAACTCAACGGGACTTCTGAGTAAGCATGCAAAGAATTGCACCATGAGGCTCTGTGCCTGGGACCCGTGGCAGACACTTCAATTTCTCATTAAACAGATACTAAACCACAATATCTCAATGGGGAATGATGTGTTCTTCAAGCCTGCCACTGGTAATGGCAAGCCGTAGCGCCTTCCTAAAAATAAGTTTAAATAACAGCAGCACCCCAGCAGGCTGTTACAAGGGGCAGATTTGTCCCTCATCATGTGTCTTCTTCTTATGTTAAGCAGCTTTTTGTGCATGAAACACAGCAACATACGTTGCTGGCATAAGTTTAGAATTATAGGGTAGAATTCAATGTAGTGCTAAGGCAACCAATGTGGTGCTAATGCAAGGATTTCTGCTTGCATAACAAAATATTTCCCCTCTCTTCTCCCTCCCTTAAATCTATTCTAGGGGCTCCCTCAACCCTCTGGAGCAGATTTTGGGAGGGCAAGGAGATGTGCAGGGGGAAGCGAAGGGAAAAAGTCTATTTGCACAAGCAGAAATCCTGCACTGATGGGATGCATTAGCAGAGTACCGCCCCCCTCCCCACTTTTTCTAGCCCTATTAGCAAAGGGACATGGATTCCACGGGACAGATTCAACTAAACCAGGCATGTCCAAAGTCTGTTTCGGGGTGAAAAATCAAAAAAAAAAAAAAAAGCTGAACAACTTCAATCCTAAAAGAAGCTCAACAACTCACGCATGTTCACTTCATCAAATCTGGTTCTCTTTGAAAAATGTTTGGGCATCCCTGAAACAGTTGCACCAGCAGGAGCCAGCATATCAAGTCCCACTAGCACAATGCCCCCCCCCCCCCGCTTCTCTCCCATATTAGCTCTTGGGGGTCATGAAGCTCTTGGAGGAGGCAGAAGATCATTTCATCTGACAACCAGAAATGCTTGCACTGACAGACCAATCATAATAGCATAATGGTGAATTACACCCTATGTTCACCTTTAAAGCCCTAAACGGCCTCGTTTAGATGGGCGGGGTATAAATAATAAATTATTATTATTATTATTATTATTATTATTATTATTATTATTATGGGGGTGGCTGAGGAAGCTCAGGCTCGATGACCTGGGTCTCCACCAAGAGACAACAAAGATGGTCTCTGGCCTCTTCAACAGCCTTGACTTGTGTAGTTGGAGTCAATCAGGGCCACACCCTCCATGACCATGAAGGAAAAGGCCAGAAAAGCAGGTAGCAGGTCTCCCAGAACTCACAGCCAAGATAGCCAGATGAATGCCAGTTGTCAGGTGCCAAATAGTGGAGGAAGGAGATTGCCTTCATGCTTTGCTTGCTAGATTCCTGGAAAACTCTAGCTGGTGGCCACCATTAGAAACAGGATGCTGGATCATGTTCCTAACTATGATTCAAATGCCTGCTTTAGCTATTTCGTGTACACCCTACATCAATCATCTGTTACAAACAAAATTGTGCACACTGCATCATTCTGAAGAAACTTGCACTGCATGACGAGTAACTTCTCACCCTTGTCCTCTTCCACTTTGGATCCATGCCCCCATGGGAAAACGAACAGCATCATCAGTCTTTTAAGTCTAGGAATGTCTGAGTCAGCAGCAGATCAGGAAGGATTTCCTCATAGGCCTGATGGCTATCGCACAACTTTTTCCCGCTTCACAGCAAGTCAGTCACTGTTGCCAATGCAGTGACTGGACCAGATGAAGGATGCCTCCGATTAAGTAAGCTCCCAGTGAGACAGCAGAACCAACACTCCTACTGGGTTTTGTGTTTTAATGAAAGAGCTCCATGCCTTAACTTATCAGGCCTCCATGAACCAGTCCACTCCTGTTTTAACTATCCAAATTAGGTATCCAATTTTTCTTCACAATACCAGAATAATTCCAGAGGGGCTCTCTGGGATAAGAAGCCTGACATCATCATTACTCACCCATGTTTGTTAAGCCTCCGTAGTGATTTGGAGCTAATGATATATTTCATACTTACTACTAATAGAAAAGAAGTGAGCATGAACCTGGGATTTCCAAATTGACTTCTTCTTTTTTTAAAAAGGATGTGAGCAGATGTTCATTCTTAAATCCAGAGGTGCCTTCAGATATAAACCTTGGAATGCAGTTGAGTCCTTGTGAATTAAAAGGTGTGAGGGAAAAGTTGGCCAATGGATTCTTCCGGGGGGGGGGGGAATTGTTTGGCATGAATTATGAACATAAAAAGGAAGCATCTCTTGCTCCCCTAGCCCATCTTTTGGAAGCTTTCTCTTGATGCTGCTATGTACAAAGTACTTTCAGATGACCAAATCTTGCCCTGTTGTTGACCCGACATACAACCACTACTGTGGTTCTGGCAAGATGTTTATCAGTCACAGCATAGATGATCGACATTGATAAAGGTTCTGGCAAAGCAGTCACCCATATCATGTTCGTGAATTATGAAAACATGAGGCCACAGTTGGAAAGAACTGAGTTTTGTAACAGAAATGGCTAGATACCTACAGGGAACTGCTAGGTCTTTTGGAGCCTGTTTCATATGTTATCCATGTGAAGGGACGCCAGATAATTAAAGAGTTGCGCTGATGGCTCCACGCCCAACACTGCACACGACTGCCCAGTTCTGCATCCAGCTCTCCGATCTCCATGTGTTGAGCGAAGGTCTGAAGGGAGACCGTGCTGTAAACGTGGAGGCTCATTCCTGCGACTGAGAGCCCCTAGCTACCCTTTAATCCTATGGCTCTTCTAACAGGTGAACAAGAGTACTTTGAGGCAGCTTCTCACTTTAGATTTCTATCTCTCTCAGAACTATGCATTATGTTCCTCGTCTCTTTGCACAATTCAAAAGTGACACAAGGAGCATATATATTGCACTCATGGGTTCATTTTTTTTTAAAAAAAAGATATTTATTGAAGTTTCAAAAATTATATAAAAACAAAACAATAATACAAACAAAACACAATCAAAAACAGGTATAATTTCAATCCCTTATTTTCTTATAACTTACTTTCCCGACCTCCTCATACCTCCCCTTTCTGTATTCCAATTTCTAATTATTAATTCAGCAAATCCTCTCCCTTAATTTTCATTTAATTTTTAACCTTTCTTTTCTTTTTACTTAATCATTACAGCTGAAAACCACTTAATTTCTAAACCAACGTCATTCTAACATTCATTAATTTTGCAATGTTTCCTAAGATAATCCTTAAATTTCTTCCAATCTTCTTCCGCCGTCTCTCTTCCCTGGTCTCGGATTCTGCCAGTCATTTCTGCCAGTCCCATATAGTCTATCACCTTCATCTGCCATTCTTCCAAGGTGGGTAGATCTTGTGTCTTCCAATACTTTGCGATGAGTATTCTTGCTGCTGTTGTAGCATACATAAATAATGTTCTATCCTTCTTTGGCACCAATTGGCCGACCATACCCAGGAGAAAGGCCTCTGGTTTCTTCAGGAAGGTATATTTAAATACCTTTTTCATTTCATTATATATCATTTCCCAGAAAGCCTTAATCTTTGGGCATGTCCACCAGAGGTGAAAGAATGTACCTTCAGTCTCTTTACATTTCCAACATTTATTATCAGGCAAGTGGTAAATTTTTGCAAGCTTGACTGGGGTCATGTACCACCTATAAATCATTTTCATAATATTTTCTTTTAAGGCATTACATGCCGTAAAATTCATACCGGTGGTCCACAACTGTTCCCAGTCAGCAAACATAATGTTATGACCAGTATCTTGTGCCCACTTGATCATAGCTGATTTAACCGTTTCATGCTGCGTATTCCATTTCAACAGCAAGTTATACATTCTTGACAAATTCTTAGTTTTGGGTTCTAACAATTCTGTTTCCAATTTTGATTTTTCCACCTGGAAGCCAATCTTCCAGTCCAACTTATAAGCCTCCATTATTTGATAATAATGAAGCCAGTCTCGCACTTTATCTTTTAATTTCTCAAAACTCTGCAATTTCAATTTATCCTTTTCTTGTTCCAGAATTTCCCAATATTTCGGCCATTTGGACTCCATATTGAGTCTTTTCACAGCCTTTGCCTCCATTGGCGACAACCACTTTGGGGTTTTCCCCCCCCCAGCAAATCTTTGTATTTAATCCAAACATTATACAATGCTTTCCTGACAATATGATTTTTAAAAGCTTTATGAGCTTTAACCTTGTCATACCACAAATATGCATGCCACCCAAAAATATTGTTAAAATCTTCTAAATCCAAAATGTCTGTGTTCTCAAGAAGCAGCCAGTCTTTCAACCAGCAGAAGGCTGCTGATTCATAGTAAAGTTTAAAGTCTAGCAGGGCAAATTCCCCCCCCCCCTTTCCTTTGCATCAGTTAAAATCTTGAATTTTATTCTGGGTTTCTTGCCCTGCCAGACAAATTTAGAAATATCTTTCTGCCACTTCTTGAAACAGTCCATCTTGTCCACAATTTGCAATGTTTGAAACAAAAACAACATTCTAGGCAATACATTCATCTTTATAGCTGTAATTCGACCAGACAAGGAAAGCTTCAAATTTGACCAGATTTCTAAGTCTTTTTTCCACTTCTGTCCAACATTTCTCATAATTATCTTTAAATAAATTCACATTTTTAGCTGTCATGTTAATCCCCAAATATTTCACTTTCTTAACCACAGTTAGACCTGTCTCTGCACTCATGGGTTCATATCCAGTGTTATTTTTAATTGCCACAGCCCCACTGAAAATACTGGGCATCACTAACTTAAGTCCATTCATTTCAATGGGTCTGTTCCGAGTAGAGCTAATGGTTATAACCCGTGTATTTTTACTAAAGAACAAAACATTCCCACACAGTAGGAAGCATCTATCCTCTGATGATGATTATAGAATTGTAGAGTGGGAAGGGAAACTGAGGGTCATTTAGTCCAACCCCCTGCAATGCAGGAATCTCAACTAGATCATCCATGACTGACGGCCATCCAACCTCTGCTTAAAAACCTCCAAGGAAGGAAAGTCCACCACCTCTCGTGGGAGTCTGTTCCACTGCCGAACAGCTCTTGCTGTCAGGAAGTTCTTCCTGATGTTTAGTCAGAATCTCATTTATTGTAACTTGAAGACATTGGTTCAGGTACTAGCCTCTGGAGTAGGAGAAAACCAGCTTGCTCCATCTTCCATGTGACAGCCCTTCAGACACTTGGAGATAGCTATTATATCTGCTCTCAGTCTCCTCTCCTCCAAGCTAAACATACCCAACTCCCTCAACCGTTCTTCATAAGGCTCGGTTTCCAGACCCTTGATCATCTGGGTTTCCCTCCTCTGCACATGATCCAGCTGATCAATATCCTTCTTAAATTATACTCCCTATTCCACAAAAGACAGTGCACAACACAGCTAACAGAAACACCGAAACCACAGCCAATTCATAATGAACAAAGTAGGAGGAAATCAATGAACATTTCCACATTTGAAAACCCTGACTGGCAGATCTGGAGGCCAGTTCATATGTTAGCTAAATGGCACAGTTCTAAATAGTTGGAGAAAGGCTGTATTTGCATGGGCCTGTAATAATGTATTATTACATAGCTGAGCCAAAGCTATGCAGGCTAGAAGTCATGCAATGGCTCAAAAACAGCAGCCTCATATCTTCTGATCCTCTCTCTGCCTTCCAGTAATGTCTACTGAACACGTAACTTGTCATCACTATACTGCAAGCTCCCCCCCCCCCCCGTCTCTTCTTCATTGGTGGTTGCGCCTGCAGGGGCAGGAAAATCTTCAGCACAGTAGTATCGTTTTGCATATTTTATTTTATTGAACATTACTGAGAGAGTGCGGGTGGCAGCTTGGGTCTGTATTTTGCATGTGTGTAAACCACACAACTCCTCTCAGATCTAGTTCTCCATCATCAGTGGTATGAGTCATTAAGGACAATGGGTCATTAATTCCCACTTAAGTCTTTCCATTAGTGCCCCCACATCTGAGACTGTGCACCTTTCTGCAGAAGTGACTTTAGGGTAGTGCAACCGGTCACACTGGGTGTTACACTGCAGGGGCAGCTAAAGCAATGCTGTAGAATGGAGTTCAAGAGGTTGGGGGGTGCCAAATTCTAGTGCCGCGCAGGGTGCTTCTGAAATTTGAGAGCCCAAAAGTCTGCCACTGCTTTCTAGCAGGGGTATCCTGATTCTCATAGAATAGACATGGGTTCTTTTAAAGTTCAGTAGACTAATATATCATACAGGTGACTAAGTATAAATTGGAAGCTGTCACAGACAGTTTCAGTTTCTAGAGAAGGCTCCCCTCCTTGAATAGTTCTAGTATAGTGGATCAAATGTTCACTTTGATCATACATTTTGAATTTCTGCTCCCCAAATTCCAGCTTAACCAGGTACATAGATTGAGGGTGCCCTTGAACAAGGGACATCTTAGAGCCTAAGCATTCCATCTGCAAACTAGGAAGCCCTGTGATCCATCTTGCAGGGCTGTTGTGAGTGTTAGCAAAATCAGGGTTATAATCTAAAGCCACCTGCAGACTACTGTCTAGGTCCAGCAATGCATCTCTGTGGGTAGATGTCAAGGCTTCCTTGAGCAAGTCTTCTCAAGGAAGATCAGCATGCAGAAAAGAATGCTGCTGGCAAGGCTGGTGAGGAGAGGGACACATCCAGCGCCTGGCACTTTGTTAGCAGCAGCCCATCCTAGTTCCCAATTTATCCATGATTTGGGAGCCTGGTTAACTCAGTTGGTTAGAACGTGGTGCTGATAACACCAAGGTTGAAGATTTGATCCCTGGGATAGCAGCATATTCTTGCATTGCAGGGGGTTGGACGAGATGGTCCTCAGGATCCTTTCCAAGAACTCTAGAATTCTATGATTTCATGATCCTATGATGGACAGCTGATTGCCAGTCTTAGGGGGGATGTAGAATATGTTCAACTGGTGATCATTGCTGGGAAAACCCAGTCAGATAGGTGGGGTGTAAGTATTATTATTATTATTATTATTATTATTATTATTACACTGAGCAGCTGCAATTTCATATAGAAAAAGGGGTCTTAGTCCAACCCAATGCATCACTGATTATTATTATTATTAAGACATATTTAAATTACTGCATTAAAAAAGCCAACCCAGTACACTTCAATTTGGGAAACTTCTAAGTTATGCAAAATCTTTTTTCTTTTTTTTTTTAAAAAGAGGATTGTAACTTGGAATGTACTCTAAAATGTTTTCAAATCATAGCTTGACATTCCAGTCTCTCTTCATTTCAGCAAATTCACAATTTATTTGTTTTCTTGGCTTTTCATCCTTCAGAATATTTTTCAAGAAAAACTAGTCTCCAAGGAGCTTTGCAATTCGTAATAGGAGTTTTCCCCATGATTTCTCCCTTTACACTGCTAGGTAATCCAGCCACATTTCAAACTTTTAAGGTTCAGGATTGTGCAACCTCCCAACCCCCCTTCTCTTCCCCACAACTCCCATCCAAAAAAAAAAAAATTAATAATAACCAGAAGCACTCCGATTACAGCACTAGCACTAGCATTACTCATTCATTCAGGTTCAGGCACTCTCAGAGTATTATTTAAGGGCTTTCTGCAACTCCCTCTCTTAGAATCATCTCTGCTCGGTTTCTTATTAGAGACCTTTTCATTCAGGAGCACGCTGAGACTTTCAAGGAAACAGCTGGGGAATCCTAATTGAAAGAAATGCTTTCCTTTGTGATCCTGTTTTTTGCTCTCTGGTCTCCCTCATCTAGTCAGAACCAGGATGAGTACGATGACCTCTTTTTCTTCAATTTTGACAATGAAGTTGAAAGTGTAATTCCTGCAACGGAAGAAAGTAAGTAGTTCTTTTGCCTATTTCGTCTAAGTCTTGCAAGCTAGCTGTTTCTGTAGCCATCGAAGGAAAGGACATTCAGAGTTCATGTTTCTTATGCTTGCACTGTTGTAAAAGCTGAAGCCAGCTAACCAAAAGCATGGTGATTACAAGATCTTTGTAAGTATAAGAAGGCAGACGCCTGTGTTCTTTTCTCTAGTTCCCTTTTACAATGCTAAGGTCGGCCACATAACACCACCAGTACTATTTGAACAAGTCATACCCTTGTCTTCTGGGGAAAGAAAGCAGTGGGAAGTTTTGAAGCACACCGAAAACAGTGTGCTCCAAAAGACTTATTTAAAAGACAACTTTGCTTAAGGAAAAAAATAACCCACAGCACAGAAACATAGATTTAACAGCCGCTGTGTTTATTCTGCTCTAGGTATTTCGTGCGACTGCCAGCGAGAACACACAGAATGGGATAAACTCTTCATCATGCTTGAGAACTCCCAGATGAAAGAGAATATGCTGCTCCACTCCCTCGATGAAATCCTTAAGGTGGAGCTGCAAGCGGTGAGAGGGGAGATGCTCCAGTTAGTGCAGACCTTGGCTGGCACATGCACCACTTCCACAGAGAAAGCTGCCTCCCAAATCGTGAGCCAAATGGGCCAGATGCTGGCAAAAAGCAGCAGGCAAACTGAGGACTTTCCCGGGGTGCCTCCTGTATCTGTGGAAGGGAAGATCCTCAAAGAAATTCTGCAGCTGAGCCAAAACATGTCCAGCAGGCTGGGTCACATTGAGCACACTTGGCAGAGGGGAGCTGAGGTGGATGCGCAGCAGAGGGGCTTTCTGCAGAGAGACCGATCCAGAGACATGGCAAGTGGGGGCGGTTCCATCCTGAATTCGCTATGGCAAGAACTGCAGGAAACCAAAGCTGAACTGAAAGAAGCCCAGAAAAGGACCACACAGCTCTTGTTGCCATTTGGTAAGTTAAACTCTATTGGCGATGTTAGTTAATAAGTTTCACATCCGTTCCCAAACAACTGTGTTTAAGCAACTCTTGTTAAATAGCAGCAATCCATGCTTTGATTATACAAGGGGAAGCATTGTTGTGAAGCCTGAGATGAAGGCATATTGTGTGGGAGCAGTCTGTGTTTAGCAGACCCCCAGATTGTGCAATATGGCAACCAAAGAACACAAACACACAGCATAAAACCCATTTACAGGATGCCTAACAAGGAGACTATAGCGAGCATAATACTGGATGGTGCCAAAGGCAACATCGTTTCCTGTATTTGACCAACAGAAAGACTCCTGTACAGTGGTACCTCGGGTTACATACGCTTCAGGTTACATACGCTTCAAGTTACACACTCCGCTAACCCAGAAATAGTGCTTCAGGTTAAGAACTTTGCTTCAGGATAAGAACAGAAATCCGTCTCCGTTGGCATGGCAGCAGCAGGAGGCCCCATTAACTAAAGTGGTGCTTCAGGTTAAGAACAGTTTCAGGTTAAGAACGGACCTCCAGAACGAATTAAGTACTTAACCCGAGGTACCACTGTACTGGTCTACAGTTTTCACATTTCTTGACTCCTGGCTTCCAGCTACAGACTTCCCCTCGTGTTTGCAGGAATAAGAACAATAATCCACAAAAAAACCCTCTTACTCCATTCCATTTTGGTCCCTTCTTTTCCTTCCTCTTCTCAGCAACCTACCTGCTGCCTCCTTCGCAGCATTCCTCAGAGGCTATTTATGAACAAAACTTGACCCCGTGAGCTCACTGATTATGTCAACACGCTATTCATCAATTCTCATGCTTCAGGGCATAAACAGATTCTCCACAGGGGTTCGGGAAGGCAGAATAGCTTTCACCCTGTGCAGCCCAACTGCATAGCAATCCATCACAAAAAATCCCCTGCAACTTTTCTTTGAAATACCAGCACCATTCAAGTGCTTGGGCAGAAGTCACCATTATGCATGTCATGACTCATGTTATGATGAATAGAATAACCATTTACATAAAATAGTTTTCAAACTTATCCTTCTCTGCTCCAATTTACAACCCAACAAAGATTTTTAAGGCAATACCTAGATGAATATCAATTCCTGAAGTAATCAAGGAAATATTCCACTAAAGGAAAAATCAAGATATTTATAATATTAAGTTAATATAGAGAGGATGGCTCCTGCGTTTAGAACTAGCCACCCAGAACCAGCATTTACCACAGTTCAAGGTTGCCTGCAGCTCTGTGGGGTAAATGATGCCAACTGCAGATTTTGGTTGGCAGTGCCAATCACTGGCCTCCAAAGCATCAGTTGCCTGTGAAACTGAAACATAAAGGTTTCTTTTGTTTTATTTGACTACAGTGGGACCGAAAAGCAAACAGATGGCTGAATAAACCCATACCATGTGTTGTGCATTCATTAGTCGAAATAGGTAAAATCTCACTGCACAGATATTCCTTTTATACTCATTGATAGAAAGCAGCAGTATGAGAATGGACTCCTGCACATTCAAGAGAAAGTTTGCAAGAACTACAGTCAACTTCTAAAACAAAAAACTATAAGGAAAAAGTGTTTGTTTGTTTTTTTAATTTGAGAGAGAGAGAGAGAGAGAGAGAGAGAGAGAGAGAGAGAGAGCACATTTTGGTGGAGGGGTGGGGTGCAGGGAAAGTACCCTGTAGCACAGACTGGTGCACACTGACTTTCAAAATATAAGGCCAAATTAAAATATAGTGGTTAAAATGCATTTTTGCATGCACCAGTTTCTGCTTTGAACAGAGCAATTCCCAAGGACCTCTAAGAAATTCTTATTGGCCCTTTGATTATTTTAACAGGTGAGCTAAAAAATGGATATTAACAGCTCACTTTTCCCTGGATCAACATACTGAGTTGCTTAAAGATGGAGGCATCAGACTAACATTTCTTTTGCAAACCTTTGCAGCTGTGAAATAAAGGTGAAACCACTCATTGTTACTTAAGAGTAACAATCATACAGGTATGATCCAGCCAAAGGTAAGCACATTTAACGCTTGTGGAATTCAATGGGAAAATTACGCCGGAACTAAATGGCGTGGCTGATGTGTGCCTGCTTTTTTAAGAGTGATCCTGAAACTCCCCCTTTCCTTCTCCTTTGTAACATTTGGTAACGCAAAATATATGACGCAACATCACCTTGAAGGTTCCTCCCACTCCACTTCATTGGCTGCTGCTTGAGAGGTGGGGGAACTCACAATGCAATGATGTCACACATGTTTCACATTATTAGACATTATAGAGGAGAAAGGAGGAGGAGGGGGAGATTCAGGATTTCTGTTTTCTACGGCAGCCGCATGTCAGCTGCAATGTGCAGTCCTGGCTTCAAGCCCATAGAAATTAACGGGACATAAAAACTCTTAACTTTGGCTGGATTCCTTTCTGCATTTTTGCCCAACTGATGAAGTCAGTGTGAAGTCCAGAATAACTCAGCCGAATTCACAGGACCTGCTCTTAATTCACAACAGACTGACTACAGACAGAATTTCGTTCCATATGTTTTGATAGGAGGAGGAAGGAAAGTCATAATATGATTAAGAACAAGAAGAGTGTATTTTTGAAATACCCCACAGATCCCTCTGGAAATCTTTTCTAAAAGAGTTTTCAACAACTGGTTTTGATTTCTTGTGTATCGTGGATTCCTGCCAGATTGACTCTTAAGGGGTTTTTCTGATCACACTGTTGCTGGTGTCTTATGAAGCTGGTTTTAATTTTGGCTACCCCTTGATAATAAAGCCAGAAATCCTGCTAATTAAAAAGCCATGTCTCTGCACACAGCTCTGCTCTCTTTAAAGAAGAGTCCCCACAGAATCATGTCCTAATGCCCCACTTCTCAGTGGTCAAAAGGTTGTTAACACACTCAAAGCCAAAAGCACGTGACTGGCCCAGTTATTACAGCTGTGATTTCAAGATGCATTTTAGCTCTAGGAACTTGGCATACAAATGTTCATTGCTCATACATAGCTCATTGCTCATACATAGTTCATTGCTTATACAATAATATGTCCCCTCCAAAAACTCCTGTGATCTCTTTACTTCTGTATTTATTAGAGCACTTCTATGATTGACCACCACCAGTCCCATAATACACTGATGGCCAAACTTGGCCCTCCAGTTGTTTTTGGACTACAGTCCCCATCATTCCTGGCCTGTTAGCTAGGGATGATGAGAGTTGTAGTCCAAAAACAGCTGGAGGGCCAAGTTTGGCCATCAGTGCTTGAAGAGTTGGGGCCAGAATAGCCCTCATTTTGTTCTGAATTTATTCTTTGGTCACTTCTATCCCATCAAATAACATGCAGTTCTTGAGGACTACTTTCAACATTGCAAGGTGATGTTTGCAAGGTGCCATTTCTATGTGGTTTTTGAGGTATCACACTCTTTCTGTGTAATACTACTGTTTATTTGGTGTAATACAAGTAATCCCAAACAGGAAATAACATACAATAAAAGTGCCCTAAACAAAGCATCTAATGATGTGCTGATCCTATAAAGGTTTTATGGACACTCGTTTAAAAAAAGATGCACTGATCAAAATGTCAAGAACACAATCCACAACTGCAATAAATCTTTTCCATCTTCCACTGTCTGTCCTAAAATCTTGCTTCCTTCTATTGTGGGCTTTCAGAAGAACCTTAGTTTTGGAAAACTAAAACTTTCAAACTGGAATTTTGGTGAAAATCCATTTTTAAAATCCCCCAAATTCAGTGGTGGAATATATGTCCTTTTTAAAAAAAAAAACAAAAAACCATAAACAGAACTTCATACAAGCAACTCCCAGTTTGCATTGGGGTTGCATTCCAGGTCATTCAAGGTCGTAGATACGGAGATGTATGGATGGTGCCATTTTGGTTCCCTAAGGAATGGCACTCTTATAATTACTTTGGTTGTAAATTAACTGGTTGATGATAACATCATTCCGTTATTTTTGCAGGTTGTGAGATGGCCCTTTTATTCCCAATGCGCTCCAAAAAGATATATGTGAGTGTTCACCCAACTTCCACAATGGTGCTCTACTCCTTCACTGTCTGCACATGGGTTAAAGTGACAGAAATTCTAGACAAAACTATTGTATTCTCCTATGGAACAAAGATAAATCCCCATGAAATTCAGTTGTATCTGAGCAATGATTCAGCTGTTCTTGCTGTAAGCAATGACAACAACAAGGTCATCGCCCAACATGTCCTCTCTTCTGGACGGTGGATTCACCTTTGTGGCATTTGGAGCACAGTTAATGGAAGTATTTCACTGTGGGTAAACGGGAAGGTGGTGGCTGCCTCCACAGAAATTGCTGAGGACCACATCGTTCCAGATGGTGGGATTTTGAAGATTGGCCAAGAAAAGAATCGCTGCTGTGATGGAGGCAGTCTCGATGAATCTTTAGCTTTCTCTGGGAAAATAACTGGCTTTAATATTTGGAACAGAGTCCTCAGCGGCAAAGAGATAACAAGACAAGCTGGAGAAGAGGCTTGTAACATTCGTGGCAACTTAGTTGGGTGGGGGGTTACAGAGCTTCTGCCTCATGGAGGGGCTCAGTATGTTTTGGGGCCCTGAACAGATGCCCTTCAAAAGTCCATGTAAAGACATCAAATGCAGAAAATCTAGGAAGCCTGAATGTTTAAGGAACTGGTCATATAAAAGAGCTTCCACAGGGAAGTTGCTTTATAACTCAATAGACAAGCAGTGATATGGGGGTGGGGGTGGGAATGCTTAATTCATGAGGTGCCACTTCAGCCTAGTCCACACAGGAACCCTTGGATAAGGCTCAGCATGGCAAAAACCCTCCAAGTGACTGTAGCAGCTACAACTACATCACTCTAATATTTTCCCACTCTCCTCTGTTGTTCTGAGTCCAAGAAGGAAAAAAGTTGAGCCAGAGGGAGGGTAAGTGGATGAGTAGCACTGAGAGATGGTTAGAAGATAGCAGACATTATCTGCTGCTAGAACAAGTAGTTACTAAGTCAGTGGGAGGCCTTCTCACCACAAGGAACCTCATTCTCCGGGGCACAGAAACAGCTGCCACAAGGAACAATTTAAAATGGCTTCCATATGGCAGCCATACTATGTGCTTTTAAATATATCTCATGACGAGTTAGTACTGTAAGCATGCAGCAATAAAGTGAGGTGTGGATGAAATGTTGTTTCAGCAAGCAAAAGTTAAAACATAATCAAAAGTAGTTTGCAAACCTATTCAATAATTATATTGGAATAACAGAAGCTGTTCTCACTCATAGCAAATAGGTGTCATTCATGATAATCCGAGGACAGATTTTGGCTCAATAACTTTCCTTAAGTAAATATATGCAAACAAATGGCTGGAGCTCTTTTTCTGCAGAGCTTCTGTCTTCTGGATATCCCCCATTTGTAGATTTTATATTAGCAATGTGAATTTTACAGGTGTACCATATAAGAGTATTGAAGTAACGTTTGTTGTTTTGTTTTGTTTTTTGTTGCAACTGATATGTACACCTTAATAAAGCTAGTGCCGTGTCCAAGATATTATTTATACTGGAAACCAACCTAGCATTCAGATAATTGTAATTTTCTTGTTTGGAATGGATACAGCTGTACTATATTGTAAATTGATTTTGTACTAACATTATTGAAATTATTTTTTATAAAATTGTACTGTAAATAAAAATGCTTTATCAGACTGGTATTTCTTATAGTTTTATTCAAGAGGTCTGAATTGCCAAAGCAAGCACAGCTTTGGAATGGCATGTCTCTTTCCTCTTGTCTTTCTTGTCTACACAACCTATGTACAGTGGTGCCTTGGTTCTCAAACGCCTTGGTTCCCAAACGCTGAAAACTTGGAAGTAAGAGTTCTGGTTTTCGAACGTTTTTCAGAAGCTGAATGTCCAATGCAGCTGTCGGCTATTGTTTCCGGGGCGCCTGCACCAACCAGAAGCTGTGCCTCAGTTTTCAAACATTTCAGAAGTCAAATGGACTTCCAGAATGGATTAAGTTTGGCACTTTTGTTTTTGCTCTTTATTTTGCTATTTTGTTTTTGAGGCTTTTTCGGTTAATTTGTTTTTGTGACTGTGTGGAACCCAGTTCAGCTACTGATTGATTGATTGATTGTGTGACTGTGGAAATGGATAAAAGCCCCCCATCCAAACATTGACTATCATCAGTGCAGGTAAGAATTTTTTTAAAAAATAATCTACAATACTGTCTTATTTATTTTATAGTATAGTGCATTGATTATTGCTTTCATTTTATGGATCAATGGTCTCTTAGATAGTAAAATTCATGTTAAATTGCTGTTTTAGGGGTTGTTTTTAAAAGTGTAGAATGGATTAATCAATTTTTCATTACTTTGTATGGGAAAGCGTGCCTTGGTTTTGGATCACTTTGGTTTTGGAACGGACTTCCGGAACTGATTAAGTTTGAGAACCAAGGTACCACTGTATACTTCTCTGCAAACAGAATAATCTCACATAAGAGTTCATATTCAGGGGCCTAAGAAGTGAGTAATACTCAATGGCCGCTGCCCAAATAAAACTGAGCTAAACTAAGCCAGATGAAATCAAGGCCTGTACTAGATCTTTGGTCATTCCAGCAAAACCTGCTCTATGAGTACTGCAAAAGCTACTGTATGGGAACTAGAACAGCCTTCTCCAACCTCATGCTCTCCAGAAGTATTGGACTACTGATCCCATTATCCCTGGCCATGCTGGCTGGGGCTGATAGGAGATGTTGTACAAAACATCCAGAGGGCACCAAGGTGGGGAAGGCAGGAACAGAAGACAGCAGGGATGAGGTCTCTGATTGTCCCATGATAGGGAATTATCCTAAAAGGAGCAAGTTAATGGACTCCAGTGAGCTAGCTGGCCAGAAATAGAATCACTTTAAACTTCTGCGCCATCAGAAGGAGAAACTGTGGTGGTATAGCAGATTATAGATAGCTTAATACCACCTTTGTGTCAACAGCTGCCAGTGCAAGGGGGAAGCCTTGCCACAGTAGTTAACACGTTGGTTACTTCATGACTGGATCACTGCAATGCGCTCTATCTGGGGCTTCCCTTGTGCTTGATCCAGAAGCTGCAGTTAGTGCAGAATGCTGCAATTGCTGATTACATCAGCTCAAGGGCAACAAGGGAACCACAGATGTACTTATACCAAGCCCCTTAAAACCCAGTCCTTTAAACAGCTGTGCTAGCAAAGCATGAAGTTTTAATCCCAGTTAATTGCACTAAAGAAACTGAAAAGCTCTTGGGTACTTTTAAAGGAAAGATTTTAGCTCAGTGGTAGAGCATCTGCTTTGCATATAGAAGGTCCTAAATTCAATCCTGGGATAGATCAGTCAGTAGAGCATTAGACTCTTCATCCCAGGGTTGTGGGTTCAAATGCCACGCCGGGCAAAAGAATTCCTGCATTGCAGGGGCTTCAACTAGATGACCCTCATGGTCCCTTCCAACTCTACAATTCTGTGATTCTGTGATTTCAAGGTACAGCCGGGAGAGATAACCCATTAGCCAAAGTAGGGGAATCTGAACCCAGTCTCAACTGTCCGGGTCCCAAACAGCTGGCCAACACTATCATAGATATAACAGCTCTATGCACACACACCCCACAGCTGGAATCTTGCACCTAGCATCCATTTGCATACACAAAAATGCAGACAAGTTAGGAACATGTGCACTGAAGCACATTTTTGCATGCACATAGGCCGTCTATGGATTAGGGTGTCTGCTCATTCATGCATATATATTTTTCAAATTCTCCCGCTTTCTTACAAATAATATTAACAACAGAAGGCAGCCTGCTTGTTTCTTAGTTCCTACAGCATCTCTACAAAACTAAACATTCCTTGCAATTTCATCTTAGATATCCAGAGCAACACCTACTGGTCGAATGATGGAAATGAAAAGAAGAAAGAAAATAAATGGGATATAAGTTAAATAATACGGAGAACTCATGTATATTTAAGTTAATGATAGAGTCATTGTTGCACGTAATTTATAAAAATTGACCCATAGCAAGCAAGGAATGGCATGAAAGTGGCAGACACAGGAGTAAACAGCAGCCTAGTTTTTTACACACAAACTCACAGTATGTACACAATACCCTTTATTATTATTATTAATTTATATTAATTTATATACCGCCCCATACCTGGAGGTCTCAGGGCGGTTTACTCTGGCTTCAGTGCATTGCCACCTCTGTTCTTTGAACTCATGTACACTCGACGTTGTGACCCGGATAGTGCTGTGGTTTAAACCACAGAGCCTAGGACTTGCTGATCAGAAGGTTGGCGGTTCGAATCCCCGTGATGGGGTGAGCTCCCATTTCCGGTCCCTGCTCCTGCCAACCTAGCAGTTCGAAAGCATGTCAAAGTACACGTAGATAAATAGGTACCGCTCTGGCGGGAAGGTAAATGGTATTTCCGTGCACTGCTTTGGTTTGCCAGAAGCGGCTTATAATAATAATAATAATAATTTATTATTTGTACCCCGCCCATCTGGCTGGGTTTCCCCAGCCACTCTGGGCGGCTTCCAACAGAGATGAAAAATACACTAAAATGTCACATATTAAAAACTTCCCTGAACAGGGCTGCCTTCAGATGTCTTCTGAATGTCAGGTAGTTGTTTATCGCTTTGACATCTGATGGGAGGGCATTCCACAGGGCGGGCGCCACTACCGAGAAGGCCCTCTGCCTGGTTCCCTGTAACTTGGCCTCTCGCAGTGAGGGAACCGCCAGAAGGCCCTCGGAACTGGACCTCAGTGTCCAGGCAGAACGATGGGGGAGGAGACGCTCCTTCAGATATACTGGACCGAGGCCATGCTGGCCACATGACCTAGAAGCTGTATGCCGGCTCCCTTGGCCAGTAAAGCGAGATGAGCGCCACAACCCCAGAGTCGGTCACGACTGGACCTAATGGACAGGGGTCCCTTTACCTTTACCTTTACACTCGACGTTATCCACAATTACGCACAATCCACTGGTTTCTTCTGAAAATGCTGCATTTTGATGTGTCTTCCCTAAGACTAGTTTCACTCTGACTACTCCAAATTGTTTGAGTGGTGAATTCCAGCTGTATACAGGGGAACGATTTCCTGGGGCTGACCCAACATGTCTGGTGTGGTGGGGTGCAGTGCTTTTTTTTTTATAGAAAGGAAGGTGCCAGGACTCACCATGAAGTTGTCACAGAAAGTGCCAACCTTTAAACATTGGAGGTGAGGGGGGTGTAAGGTGCTGGTACTACATACCCTTAAGTGCCCCCAGAAAAAAAGCACTGGTGGGATATGTGTGTGCATATCATGGAGGAGTATCCCACTTCCCACCCACTGCAGTCTTACCCGTGTCTACTCAAAAGGACGTATTCAATGGGACTTACTCCCTGGTAAGGGGGTTAGGATTGTGTTCATTTTTTTAAAAAGAGGTGGTAATTCTACTCAGCAGAATTATGCCCAAATAAAATAAAATAAAATGTTTGCTATTGTTGTCAGGTTTCACCAATTCTGTCAGTGCATTTATGGGTGCTTTGCAGCTATAGAAACCAGTCAGGAACTGCTGGAATGCCTGCTTGAATTCTCTTGCAGACACTTCCTGGTGTGAGATTCTGAGCTATGTAGAAAGTCACTATCTGTTTCGAGTGGAAGGGATGATTTGCAGGCATGGAGGGGGCCAGACAAGATAACATCTGGAGTTCCTTCCAACTCTTTAATTCTCTGATTCCATAACGCAGCCTTCCCTGACCGTTGTCCATTATGCCCAGGGATTTAGAAGTTGTAGTCCAACACTTCTGGAAGACACTATGTAGTGGAAGGCTGCACACACACACACACACACACACACAGGCATAGCCGGGGGGGGGGGCAGGAGGGCAGCTGCCCCCCAAAATAAATAAAAATACAAAGCAAACTGAGCTTCTCCCCCCCCCCATGAAAGGCCTGCCCCCCCTTACAAAGATCCTGGCTATGCCCATGCACACACACACACACACAACATTACCCATTATGTTACATTACATTACTCACCCTGAAGGGGCCCACACATTGACAGGGAAGTGAGTTTGTTTTTGCTCCAATCTCACATACACTGTCTAACCCACTCCTGAAGTCCAAACTCAATCTGCATCAAGGACTGAGCCAGGAATCTGCACATTTTTGGGGCAGTAGGGCCAAGAACATGGCCCCATAATCACATAGAGTCCCCTGAACATGAGCACATGAACATGAAATCTAAGGCACGCATTCAGATTGCTGTGTCTGAAACTATCCTGACTGTAAAACTTTAGATTTTATTTATCTATTTAAAAAACAATACACCACATGTATAGAAAACCTTACAGGACCAAATAGGCAAATCAGAATAGAGCAATTCTGATATTTCTTACCTTGCAGGACACTGTTTACAATGGTTTCTGTGTGCTCGGCCAGTAGGTCTGCTTTGCTAATTGCAGCAAGGGAGAGATAACTCGACATGTTCCTGCACAGTTCTTTGTTGCCCCTCTGCAGAAACTTGACTGCGACAGGGACAGCCAATGCCATGATCGGAGGACGGTTATAATTCTGTTGAGGAAAACAGAAGCACCAAAAAAAAAAGCAACATTCATTACAAGTCATCTGCTTGGGTCCATCAGCTAAGACCATGGAACTTCTCTAGACATGTTCCTTTTAGCACCATCTTGGGCTTCTCTTGGACTCTCCTTTTAATATTAGCTCTGAAAATTATCACGAGTTTTTACACGCTATTGTAGAAAAGCAACAATGGTCCATCTATGTAAAAACTGAAGGAATGGTTTTTCAAGACAAAGCTGCAATGTTTTGACCTGAGAGCAGCAGCAGGTGGAGCGGGGGGGGGGGGGGATGATGGCACTCATCCAACCTCCGCTTGCAAGTGTCACTGCTGCATAGCAGAACAGAGAGGGTCAAGGTGGCAGTGAGGCTGGTGCAGTGCAAACAGACCAGCAGGAGTGCTGGACTGGCTCCGTTGGTTTGCACTGAGCCAACCTCACTGCTGACTTTTTTCTACTCGCATCAGTATGCAGCAGTAAGGGGAGCAACTGGGGGCCAGGTGAGCACTACCACCCACCCCACTGTCCACTATGGCCTAAAAGATGTGCCCTGAGATCCCTTACAATGTTTCAGACGATGTGGGACCATCAATCCGGACCATGCACAGATGCACATAACTTGAGAGCTGGATCCTAGCAGTGTGGAAAGCTGCATTATACCAGGCCATACTATTTGCCCATCTAGACTAGTATTGTCCACTGACTGACAGTGGCTCTCCAAGATCTCAGGTGGATTCCCCCCCCCCCCAATCACTGGCCACTTGATCCTTCTAACTTGAGATGCTAGGGGTGGCGAGCCAATGTTCCATGGGCCACATGTCAGTGGTGCAAGGGGCCAGTTGCAAAAGTGGGTGAAGCCACAAAAGTGAATGTTACCTTTGTGCTGAAGCCTAGTTCCTGCACACACTCACTCACCCCTCTCTGCCCTCCATCCAGGCAAAGGAGTGGCATTATTGAGCATGTTGCAGCCAGGCAAAAGCACTCAAGGGTGATGGGAAGAAGTGAGGAATGTGGCCTGGGAAGAATCCTGAGGGCCAGACAGCGAGGACTGATGGGCTGCATTTGGTCTATAGGCCCAAGGTGCTACGATTACACCTTGTGTAATCACTGTGCTATGATTACACCTGGGAACTTCTGCAGGCCACGTATGTGCTCTACAATGAGCTATGGTTTGTTTTGTTTTTGCACCAACACAAAGAGGCAATTGCACTTTGCAATGCCTTTCCCAATAGCTTGGATTTCTCAGGCAACTTGTACCATCTCTGGACTTTCTGGTCTAAACGGCAACTGATAGCATTTCTCTCTTTGTCTCTCTCAGGTGTACTTCTTTGTATAAAAATACTGTAATGGGAATAACTTACTTAGGAGATTGCAGCCTAAGGAGCATCAAATTCAGTGGGAGGCTTTTGATCACATGCCCCTTGTTTGCGTCTTGATTACAAGTACAACTGATTTTAAGGCAATTAATATATTCCAGGCAACAAGGCCCTTTGTTCTGACAGTGTTACAATAACAAGCGAAGTGGAGACAATGGGGGCTTGTTCTGTTTATTAAAGAGTTATATTTCTGGAAATCAACACCTGTCTTGGATCCAGGATAATTTTTTTCAAAACTTCCATTGCATAAAATGTTTATTTGGACCTGGTCCTAGAATTCTGAAGCTGAAACAGACAGAACTGGGCATACAAAGAGTTTTAATTTGCCACCGCACTGATGGGAAACCAGGTCTAGGAGCCCTTTCTCTCCCTCTCCAATATCATGTTCTCGACCTTTTGGATGAAAACAACCAAGAGTCAAAACAGATTAATATGATTTTTAAAGCAAGACAAATCTTTGAGGTTAGTCCTGAATGGGAGCCAAGGTTAGATAGCAAGAAACATTTTAGTGCTGTTGAAAGTTTGCAGTCAGTAATGGCAGGATTAAGAATTAAGACTGAAAACAAGGGTGTATTCACATGACCAAGTTAGAGCACAGCAAACTTGTTGGTTTTTCAGGTGTGTTTCACAGAGCTCCCCCCGCCCAGCTGCTCACATCAACATAGTAATTAGTGTCTGATAAACTTCAATTTGGGTACACACAGGGAGGCATTGAAACACAGGGATGTCTTTACCCTTTGTGAAGCTGTACGCATTTTGGCTGGAGATGACTTAGGAATGGCTTAAGGACTTCAACTGGTGTGAAGCTGGTTTTAAAAACAATGCACGAAACATTTCACAGCAAAATACAGGATATATATGCACTGATAAGGCAATGTGATGAGACACATTCACCACTGAATGCCTGGTAAAAGGTAAAGGTAAAGGTACCCCTGACCGTTAGGTCCAGTCGTGGAGGACTATGGGGTTGCGCGCTCGTCTTGCTCTATAGGCCGAGGGAGTCGGCATTTGTCCACAGATAGCTTCTGGGTCATGTGGCCAGCATGACTAAGCCGCTTCTGGTGAACCGGAGCAGCGCACGGAAACGCCGTTTACCTTCCCGGCAGAGCGGTACCTATTTATCTACTTGCACTTTGACATGCTTTTGAACTGCTAGGTGGGCAGGAGCTGGGACTAACAACAGGAGCTCACCCTGTCGCGGGGATTCGAACCACCAACCTTCCAATTGGCAAGTCCTAGGCTCTGTGGTTTAAACCACAGCACCACCCTCGTCCCTGAATGCCTGGAGATAACCCAAAAGGTGAGCTGGGCTGTGTAAGAGAGGAAGAGTTGCCATATTGGCCCGAATATAAGCCACACTTTCCCCCCAAATTCCAATCCGGAAAAGTTAAAGTGTAGCTTATATTCGCAATCGCAACCTTATGATATTGCTTCTGAAACAGCTGCCCAGAAGGGCGGGGGGGGGAGCAGGACAACAGCGCAGCACCAACCCACAACTCCCAAGCCTCCCCCAGATGTCAAAATGAACAGGGAAGACTGCCAGCAAAGCAGCACATCTCCGTCCCCCAGGAAGCAGCCTGGAAGCATGGGACAATGGCGTGCAGTGTGCCCGTTGCTCCCAAGCCTCACCAAAGCCGCCATAAAGAAAGGGGAAGGGGGGTATTGTCTTTTTTTCCTTTTCCTCCCTCCAATTTTAAAGGTACGGCTTATATTTGTGTGCAGCTTATTTTCAGACCAATACGGTACCTGAGAAAGCCTGTGGCTATGGGGAGGTTCCAAATCAAGTCTAGGGCAGTTCTCCAGTCAACCAAAAAAGCTGGTTGTTTGTGAAAAAAAGCATTGCTCATTGCCAAGGACAATGTGCTTTGGTATAACACTCTCACCTGCAAAATGCAGCTCATAATATCAGAAGCGATCTTTGCATGTGGTGTATCTTCATCTTTCCCTGAAGGTTTCAGATTGTGCTCTAAGCAAGATTCCCAGAGCGCAACAAGGGCTTTCCCATGTTTCTCTATGGATTTTGTTTCCCTGATGGCCGTTGTGATTCGTGTGATACAGATCTCCACAACTGCCTGGTCGTTGTCATTCGTTTGGTAGTCCTGATTGAGGCAAAACAGTTTGTGAGGCTTAGGTACGGTACTCAAGTGTCATCAGAATGAACCAAGGAGGTTAAATCTATCCCATACACCATACCAATCTATAGCTTTAGACAGAACTTTCAATTTTATTTATGTCACTGCTCTACAAGCAAGTTTTCTCCTGATTGACACTTGCTCCAATCTAGCTCTAAAGAGCATGTTTTCTGAGGAAAAGCAGTGTGGCAAAAGCAAAACCACACCAACCCAAACCTAGAAAGCATGGGACAAATGGGAAACTGCTTGAACCCTTGTTTTCTCAGCAGTGTATGCAGAAGTGTAGACAAGCCCTATAAGTTGGTGACACACTGTGGATAGTACTACTTTCCTCCAATTCTACTGCCAATCAATTTGAAGGGATGACCCCATGTGCTGGTGTTGATGTGCACTTATTATCAGCCCCTCTCAGGTTCCTTCCCAATCTTTCTTTCTTCCCACCCCCACCCCCAGCGGAAAAGGCTCAAATTCTTATTCCATCCTTTGAAAGGAAAAGGTTCTCTATCCTACTCCTTTCTGTCCATCTCCATGATTTTTCTTTGGGGGAATGTTGGAGAATAATGATATCTGTAATTTTCTAAGGCTTCATTCATGTGACATCTTAACTGAATTATCTGAATTTGGAAATCATATGAAAGCGTGTGTGCAACGAAAAATATGTATCACTGATGCCCTCTAGTGGAAATTAACTTTTAGACTTGGTTTTTTAAGGAAAATCTTTTTATGAAATGTTTTTCAAATGTTAAGAACTAAGAGCTGGTGCAATATAAAGGAGCATGTGCAAAATGGGGGGGGGGGATACCCATTTGACCCTTCCCCACCTTGCTAAAAATGGACTTCTTTTCAGGTGTACATAATTGAGGCTGGCCCATTTTGAAACCCTCACAATACTATAAAAACTATCTTGCTCTCCCCCCCCCCCCTTCTCCCATTTCAGGCAGTGGATGACTGGAAATTTATTCTCACAATAATTGTGTAAAGCTCTCTCCCATTTTACCTATGGTAAACTGAAGGAGAAATTCTGCATTCACTGTGTGTGTGTGTGATTGTACCCTCACATTCTTCAAATGTGAGCTCTTTTGAGATGCTCATGTTTTCTGATCCATTATTATACATTCCATCTCACACTCAAAGAAAGGGCAATAAATGCATTACTTACTGGAGATGAACTAATAGTTTGTATTTGCTCGAGAGCTTCTGACAGACATCCTTCTATTTCAGAATCGTCTAAGGAGAAGAGGTCCCCTGCACGTGAAAGATCCTTTTGTCCCAAAACGAGTCCAAAGAGATGGTGCATAGTTGATTGTTCGGCCAGAACGTGCTTCAGTCAATAATCCATCATCAAGAAGGTGTCCCTCTCCCACACATAGGATTATTTTTCACATATTTTTGGACCTCGTCTGCCATAATCTGAGAAGAAGAAATAGATTAACAAGAATGCTTGGCTCTCTAAAAAAAATTTTTTTAAAGAAATAATCATGGGCATAACCACAAAGACACCAGTACTATATTAATTTTTTATACAGTTATACAGTACTTAATAGGGATGCGGGTGACACTGTGGGTTAAACCACAGAACCTAGGGCTTGCCAATCAGAAGGTCGGCAGTTAGAATTCCAGGGTGAGCTCCCATTGCTCAGTCCCAGCTCCTGCCCACCTAGCAGTTCGAAACACATCAAAGTGCAAGTAGATAAAAAGGTACCGCTCCAGCAGGAAGGTAAACGGTGTTTCCATGGGCTGCTCTGGTTCGCCATAAGCAGCTTAGTCATGCTGGCCACATGACCCGGAAGCTGTACGCCGGCTCCCTCAGCCACTAAAGCGAGATGAGCACTGCAACCCCAGAGTCGTCTGCGACAGGACCTAATGGTCAGGGGTCCCTTTACCTTTTTACAGTATTTAATATTTAACACAGTACTATATTAAATTTCAATGCAGAAGTGAAATGCACTCAACTATATATGGTAACTTATTAAAAAGAATTAAATACATTTAAATAAATAAAAACAATTTATTGGTCTTTTTTTTCTTTCTGAAAGCAGAATCTGTTTTTTATTCATGTGATGAGCTGCCTTGGGTCCTGCACTGGGAGAAAAGCAGGATATAAAATAAATAAATATTCCCCACCCATCCAACCAGGTTATGAAATTAGATGTTTTTTGGCGAAGATAAATAACGGAATAGCAAGATCTGCCCCAAACTTTATTGCTTTCAACAGGAATTATATGCTGGTGATGGAGGCATCAGAGAAAATATATAGAGCATTAAAGAACAAAGAAGATGCCAATGGTGAGGAAATATACTAGTGAATGGTAAGACAACAGGAATATTCCTTTGACCCTAAAAGGCAAAACCACATGTGCTTCTCAGAAACATTTGCATCAATTTTTTTCCTGTGCATTATTAAGCTCCCTCCCACCCTTCCTCCAGTAAGAAGGGCTGGAAACGTACTTAAAATGAAAAGTTATACTTGGGGCAGCAGAGGGGGGAACCATATTCTATGCTATGCAAGGTGATCACAAGTAGATCTTTAGTTCGTCAGGCTGAGTTGGTTTTCGTGAGAAAGTGCATTTCATCTGCTGTCCCTGCCCTTGTCAAATTCGCTGCTATCCACATATTCTTAATTTGTGACTGTAATGTTGTGATTTTTGCATTGTTGTAATATTTTTATTTTGCGGTTTTAACTGATGGGAGCCACTTTGTGCAACGCATATCTGTTAGAAAGGTGGCGGGCAAATCAACTATATAGACACCTTAAGCTTTAAATTGATACCCCCCTATTCAATGGGTTCATGCATGAGTTCTGTTGTACAATGGAACCCCCATGCACAAGCACCAGAGGAAGGGGCGACTGCTCAATCGCCCAGCAGATGTTTTGCACTGAGGTTGCAGGTTCACTATCCAGCACCTCAAGTTAAATGGAACCCTGGCAGAAGGTCTGCGAAAGACTACGGAAGGCCAATACAAGTCAGAAAGGCCAGGCTTTTGATTCCTTATGAGGTCGTATTATCTCTTCATACATTTCAATGGAAAATAAAATTTGGAAATCCCATTATTTTGGGATGCAACCATGTGTTAGCATCTCACTGCAAGGCTTTTGAGCTAACGTCCCCATGTATTTTGATAGAACAGAGCAGAATAGAGCACTTTCCTTTCAATGGTGAATGCACTCTCCTCCCTTGGCATTTATTTGTCCTCCCTCTGGTTTGTTCCATAGTACAGTGGTGGAGCATTCCCCGCTGGCACAAGAGGCATGCATGCGCCTGCAGGAACTAAGCAGGGCCAAGCTGCATCCGGCCCCACAGTGGGGAGCACGGCCGGCCGACTCAGACGTTGCTGCCCTGCACTCACGGCACCCTGCAAGCCCAGCATCGCTTTGCGAGACTCACAAAAACGGAGCAGGGCTGGCAGGGGACATTCCTGTTGCGTCCTCCTTAAGCCACCAGCTCAAGCCTGTTGCGTCCTCCTCCACCTGCTGGGGGGCAGGTGAGAAGGACGCAACAGCTCATGGCACGCTGCGAGCGCAGCACTGCTTTGTGACCTGCAGCATCCTTCTCACCTGCCCCTCAGGCTGCAGGGCGCCATGAGAAGCGCAACAGCTCACGACATGGCAGGGCGTCAGGAGGAATGTGCCCCCACCAGCACCCCCATGTTACTCCTCTGCCATGATAGAATATGTTGTTGGACCTATGTATCCAGACTTTCTCTGCAGATGCACACAGTAGGAGCCCACAATGGACCCTCCTAGCTACTCTTTGCATGCAGAGTCTGTATCTTGCATCCCCAATCTAACCCTTGTCTTTTGCAGCTAAGTCGTGCCATTTCATTGGGGCAGGGGCACCTTACTTGCCAAGGATGCGGGTGGCGCTATGGGTTAAATCACAGAGCCTAGGACTTGCCGATCAGAAGGTCGGCGGTTCAAATCCCCTGTTGCTCCTGTTGCTCGGTCCTTGCTCCTGCCAACCTAGCAGTTCAAAAGCACCTCAAAGTACATGTAGATAAATAAATAGGCTCCAGCGGGAAGGTAAAAGGCATTTCCATGCGCTGCTCTGGTTCGCCAGAAGCAGTTTAGTCATGCTGGCCACATGACCCGGAAGCTGTACGCCGGCTCCCTCCGCCAATAAAGCGAGATGAGTGACGCAACCCCAGAGTTGGTCATGACTGGACCTAATGTTCAGGGGTCCCTTTACCTTTTACCTTACTTGCCAGCAACAGCCAAATAGTAGGGTCACACACACACACACACACACACACACATACGTACGTCACTGATGGCTGTGCAATTATAGCAACTGTACAGGCCATGGTGCAAACAACAACCTCCTGTAAAAACTCACTTAGCCAGGTCTGTGCAATATGTATAGCACATTTTTAAAGAAAACAAATGTCAAGGGTAGCCACATAAACCTGCAGGATCTGGGTTCAGTCAACTTGTCAACTGCTAGCAATCTGTCAGCATGAGGATATTTTTAAAAAATACAACAGGACTTAGAAAAGAAGAAGCCTCAATATCTTGCATTCAGCAAAAAAACCCACCTATATAATATATATAAAAGAACCTATTGGTTTTTGCTTTTCCTGGCTTCATACCTGAAATAATAACAGATGGTGTGCCATCAGGCTTCCTGCAACTGGATCTCTTCAGTGTATAATTAGAATTAAGAGGCAAATGTAACTCTTTTCAACAGAGTTTTGCTCTAAACAAATAGCTGGTTTATACATCATGGCAAGGTTTGCACACGACTGCCATGGGAGTTACAGTAGCCTAAAGTACAGTAGCCTGATGGGAGCATCGGTTCACATAAACACCTTTACCATATGAGCACAGCATGAAAGCGATCTGACAGCCACCCCACAAACTTCCAGATTGAGTTCAGGGCCGCTCCTGAGCTCTCAGCTGTGATTACTGAAGAAGAGCCAGTGTAGCGTAGTGGTTAGATTGTTGGATTAGGATGTGGGAGAGCAGGGTTCAAATCCCCACAGAGCCATGAAACTCACTGGATGCCCTTGGGCCACTCACAGTATCTCAGACCAATTTACCTCCCAGGGTTGTTGTGAAGATAATAAACAAGGAGAGAACCACAGGTGCCACCTTGACCTCCTTGGAGGATAGGTGCAATATATTGTAATGACAAATATAAACATGAATTCAGCACATCTCAGAACACATGTTGTCAATGTTAGCACATTGTACACTGGACACCCACCCAACAGTGCCTGTGGTATAAAGTCAGGCTTACAATCTCGCTTACAATTTGCAAAAGTCTGCGGCTGTCTGCCTTAATAGAGCAGAGAGATAACCACTCCAAGGCACAAGTGATAGCACTCTCTAATTTTTGAATTTGGCATGTGCCCACTAATGAACTGATGGACCTAATATTTTTTTAAAAAAATCTCATGTCACTAATCTCATGGGCTAATTGACACCCAAAGCAAAAAAGCAAGTTTGCCTGTTCACCCTTGTGATTGTTATTCTCTCTGAGTGATACTCTTACTACAGGGCTATGTGAATATCCTAAATGCAATCCAACTTCTTACTTCACTATGACACTTCTCTTTACCCTGCTAAAGAAAAGCAGCCCCTTTTCAGTTCTTGGAAGAGGTCACCTCCAGCACACATTTCACTGTCAGTACCTTTCAGTCCTGGTACAAAATGTAGTCACAGCGACTCTAAGCTCAAAAAGCTCACAGTGTCTTTTCCTGACTCTTCCTGCAAAAAACATTCACATTGCATCTCACCTAAAATGTCAGTCTGACCTTTAACTGCAAAGCTGGAAGAGTAAAACAGTTTGTACTGAACCACCTCCTTCCATTAGGCCCAATGACACTGATTTAATACCATTCATGTCAATACAATTTTTTAAAAAATTGTGTAGAACACAATACAGTATAGTGGCAGGAAATCCCTCTATAAAAACATCCAGTTTGTGTATTATTTTTCCTGCCATAAAATGGACACCTGTCATCTTTTCCTCTTGCCCTTTTAAAAACAAATATTACAGAGTTATCCATAAATGAATATACATCTTGGTAGTTAGCAAACACAGCCTAGCAATAAAACATGAAGCAGGGGGTAAATCAAAACCGCACTGACAAGTCAGGTTCTCTGTCTGATTCAGTAGCGTAAATAACAGAACACTTGAAATCAACAAAAGTACTGTGGTATGAGAAAACAGGTTCAAAATAGAGGGGCTTTTTCAGCATTTCTGATTTTACTTTAGAAAGGAACCCTTTTAGAAAGGAAGCATATACAATGCTTTACCTGAACATGACTTCAGAACAGCATCCACAGGTAGGGCTTTTTGGTTTCTCTCTCTCTCTTTTTTTTTCAGCGGCAAAGTTGCATATTTTGAGAATCAGAGTTGATGTGCAGCTTTGCCTGTTTGTTGCAACAGTCCAGCATCCAAGGGCACAACAAGTGGAAAGTTATGGAATCTACTGTTAACGCAGTGAACCTGAAGCTGTTAATTACAGGGCCACGAATAAAGAATTTGAGGAATGCAGCCTAAAGCAGCCTTAAAATGTTACCAAGGGCTTCATCAGGTGACCAGAAAGGACCTAAAAGCAGAGCAGCCTTAACTGTGAATGAAAGCCTCTATTATTGGGACAAAAGCTGAAAAAGCCTGTTCGACTTGAGTGCCCGTTGTTTCCAGTGGATAAAAGAGAGCTCTCTGTTGGTGGAAAACTATCCTCTCCTGGGAAGACACCCCAGTGGGCTTGCAATATTTTTTGTTCTTTGAAAGAGAGCAAATGAATGAAACTTCTGTGGAGACGCCATTATTTCTCCAAAGAATAAAACAGCTCATGAATACAAAAAAGGCCTGAAGGAGCTGCCTGCAGCCCTCTTGGGTCAGTTTATGATATGTAATACCCACAACCCCAACATATTTGTGCACTTCAACATGAACATGTCATAGCAATGCAACTCAGGAAGCCTCTACACACAGAGAGAGTTCAATTGGTTTGTCATTTCCTCGAAACCAGGGAATCTTGGGAACTGTAGTTCTGTGCAGATTTTAACAAGAGAATTATCAGTGCCCTCAGTTCTCAGGACTGGAGTAGCCATAGCAAGAGAGCTCTTCTGAAGCCAATATAACAAGGCTGGCCTACCCATGACTCAAGGTGCGGCAACCACCTCAGGCGGCAGTATCAACGGCGGGGGGCACACTTTTTTGAAAAAATCCTAATGTGTAATACGGCTCCAGTATTACAATTCCTGAATTCATTTCAGCCTCTCGTTTCTTTATACATTCCAGGAATAAACACAAGATGGAAGTGAAATGAAGTGTCAGCAACCGCTGTCAAAGTCAGTGTTTCTCAACTTGACCCACTGTCATTTTGTCGGAGGATAGGGAACCAGCGGCTCTCCAGATGTTGCTCCACTCCCACCAACCCCAACCAGCATGGTCAATGTTCAGGGATGATGGGGATTATAATCCAACAATATCTGGAGGATCACAGATTTCCCAGCCCAATAGGAGGCTGGTGAGTGGAATCCACAGCTTTTGATTATTATATACAGTGAGGCGCAGCCCTTACCACAAGATAGTGTTTCTTTAAAAACATGGAAAGCTGTCTTAGTTGACCATTGATCCATCCAGCCTGGTACTGTCTGCTCTGACTGACAATGGTTTTCTTAGGTCTTGGGCAGTGGCCTTTCTTCATCTTTTCAACTAGAGATGCCCAGGAATGAATCTGGGACCTTTGCATGTGCTCTACTGCTAAACTCTAGTTCTTCCCTGAAGGAGTTTTTTTGGGGGGGGGGATTCATCCCAGATGTACAGTATTTTGCAATGTGTTTATTAGGTATATATGACACAATATAAGGTATGGTGCCTGCCTCTGGGGCCTATATAAGCCTTGTATCATTTACCTCTTATCACTAGAGCCTGAATAGAACTAGATTAAGTGATTTATAGCACAAAGCAAACTTGCCGGCTTACATTTTTTGCCCCTTCGCTTTAAGGAAATAGGAACAATTCTAAGAAAAATGCATTTGGCTCAAGCAGTCATTTAAGGAAGTTATAAATGAGACTTGCCCTTTTAGGTGAAACATGTTTCAATCAAAGGTTTTTTCCTCAAGCTTTGTTTTTTCCTCCTAATATTTTCTTCCAGAAAAATAAAACCTTCTTCCTCATGCTAACTGAACAAGAGAATAATTGTTGCATGTTTTGAAGGCAACTTCTACATATTTGAAATTTATCACTTGCCCTCTCTGCTCTCCTTAATTTTCTTCATGTTAAGCAGCAAACATTCACTTCCTTGAACCTTTCATTTGATGTCTTGCTTCTCAACCTTCTCCAAAAAAGACCTTACTGTTCAGGTACTTACATATGGGAGAAGAGAGTATTCTTGATAAACTGACCCCAAGTTCTTTAGGGCTTTAAAGATTAAAACCAGTACTTTAAATTGGGCCCACAAATGGATGGGGAGCAAGGGCAGCTGACAAGGACAGACATAAATGGTCAAAGGGACCAGTCCCACTTAATAACCTTGCAGTATTAGTCTGAGCTAACTGTTCCAGACCATCTTTAAAGGCAGCCCCATCCACATTAGTCTAAACAGGAGGTTACCAGAGCATGGGCTAATTTTGGTCCAGGCTCTCTCCTTCCAGCTTAGATCACAGCTGGTATATGAGCTGAGGCAAACTGTGCGGAGATTGCAACAACACACATTTAAAACTAGCTTTTACATTCTGATAGTTTATGTCCATGCCTTTAAAAGTAACATAGCAGCAATATGTTTGTAGGGAATGTTTCGGCCAGGGATGGCGGGGCTACCTAAATTGACTTTGGGGAAAGTAGCTTGGGATGAAACCCAACACAATAATGTCTCACCTGATGGCCTGTTTGCTCTGATGCTGAAAACAGATGTGTGAATCTACATTCTACACAATTTATTAATCACAAATTCTCTAACCCAACCTTAAATATGAAACGCAACCCAGACCTGACTTGGTTCAACTTAAACGCCATGTTTGCATTGATTTTAATGAAATGATGCAGGCATTCTGGCTAGCATGGTTTATGCTTAAAGCCAGTTTAAAATCAATAAAACTAGACTGGTTTCAATCCAAAACCTTCATCAGACATGTGGCAAATTGTAACTTTTGAGTACCAAGTGTTCATTTTCTCATTCTGGATAATATTAAAGTCCTGTCAGGGAAAATGACAGGGTATAAATAAATAACTATATAATAATAAATTTTCCTCTTTGGCCATAACATGTTTGCCATCCTTTGCATCCTTCCAGAGCAACATAAGTTGTTTTATTTTTATTGTTGTAGAATTCATAGAATCTCCCAGGCAACTTTTCAACAACATTCACAAATATATTTCCAGTGAAAGGAAAGGATTAACAATATCTTGAAAGAGAGCATCTTACTTCCACAAAGCATGTATGGTCTACTGCAGTTCCCATGGGATCAGACACATACATTGAGATACTTCCTACAAAACAGCCATTGTTTCTTACATGTCTCTCAGTTTCCTTCTGTCACGACAGGCTCCTGCCCTTCATTTTGACTAACCAGGCCATAAACAGCATGTAAACTCACATAAGCAAATAAAGATGCCAGCTGCAACCGAAGTATTCAGGGAAGTGATTCAGTCCAAGTTGTTCTGCATATGTTTTATACTTTGCACTTGTAAATTTAGCTCTTTATACTGCTTATTGTTAATGAAGCTGTCCCAAGTATTAGTGTTCATCTATATGGTTCTCTATACAGTGGTACCTCAGGCTACATACGCTTCAGGTTACATACGCTTCAGGTTACACACTCCGCTAACCCTGAAATGGTGCTTCAGGTTAAGAACTTTGCTTCAGGATAAGAACAGAAATCGGGCTCCGGCAGCACGGCAGCAGCAGGAGGCTCCATTAGCTAAAGTGGTACCTCAGGTTAAGAACAGTTTCAGGTTAAGAACAGACCACCGGAATGAATTAAGTACTTAACCCGAGGTACCACTGTACACACTCTGTCATTTTCAGCTACAAATTTCACGTTACTAACTTAAAAGATTCCTTACCATATTGAAGGGGTGAGATTTATTACAGAGGGAAAGTTATTATAAAGATGGTTTTCTTATAGTAGAGTCTAATTTGGGGGTATATACATGTCTTTCATCGTCGTTAGAGCTTATGCTCCTGTAGATGGGCAAAACCCAAATATCCACAGTGGTAGAGTATGTGTTTTGCAAGCCTCAGGTTCCAGGTTCAGTCCCTGGCATCTCCAGGTAGAGCAACCAGGAATGTCCCATCTGAACAGCTGCCAGTCATTGCAGACAAGCTGAGCTAGATCAGGCTTTCTCAACCTTGGGTACCCAGAAGTTGTTGGACTACAAATCCCATCATCCGCAACCACTGCTCCTGCTAGCTAGGGATGGTGGGAGTTGTATTCCAACAAATCTGGGGACCCAAGGTTAAGAAAGGCTGGGCTAGATGGACCAGAAGTCTGACTTATTATATTACATTCTAGACCCATTTAGATCTAGGCCTCTGCTGCAGTGCTGGTAGGAAAAGAAAAGTTGGAAATCTACAATATGCAAGAGTTTCTTTAAATCTCAGCGTACATTTTAGCATACTTCTGGTGTGGCCAACTTGAAAGGCTGCCTTCTCTCATATGAACCTGTCCAAACATTGCAGTCATTCAGAATGCCTTGCTTTGCATCCTGTTATGGTCAGAGACTCATCTGTGCAAGACAGGATCTTGCCGTTTGTCGTGCCCACAACTCCCAGGCAGCCAGATGGACCCCTTTCTTCATGGTTTTTTAAAAATGAATTTAAAAAAACAAAAACAAAACCACACACACACCTTTGCTTCACCAGATCTCTGCTAGTTTGGGGTTTTATTCCTCTC
Organism: Podarcis gaigeae; assembly: GCF_964106915.1. Lineage (NCBI taxonomy): Eukaryota > Metazoa > Chordata > Lepidosauria > Squamata > Lacertidae > Podarcis > Podarcis gaigeae. The sequence continues at coordinate 80,271,636 of NC_139681.1, forward strand.
CTGTGAAATCTTTTGATAGATTTAATTTTAGGGGATTTAAAAAATTGGTGACTGTATTTCTAAATCTTATTTTTGTTTTTAATGATGTTTTAAACTTTTTGATGATTAAAAGATGCCCTGAAGATCAATCTGGGCAGAAAACTGATGTAAAAATATTTAAATACAATAAGATTTTTTTAAAAAAAAGGTTTTCCAAAATACTGCTGTCCAGCATCAGGGATGGGCAGAACAAGTGGAACCCAACAGGTCTGAGGCACAGCATAGAAAAATATATTTACCTCCTCTCCAGACACCAGTATGGGTGACATGATAAAATACAGTTTTACTGGTTGGGCCACTAACATATTTCCTACTTGGTAGGCCTACCTGTATCCAAATTACCCAGCGTCAGTTTCTGGTGATGCCTCATAGGTAGATAGTTTGACTTCAGAGGAATAGAAGGACTGACCTAGTCCAGCAAAAGCCTCCAGTTCTACATTCCAGTTTTTGAACCCTAATCAATTATAGAAAGAAAAAACAAATCAATCAGATGTAGATGCTTAAGGAGCAATCCTAAATATGGAAGCCAGTATAAATTATGAGGCTTTAAATTAAGATGGCATAAAGTATGCTAGATCCACTCTGTTCAGGGGCAGGGCTACTACTGGCTGAGCTGGCCAAAATCTCAGCAGAGACTGTAAAATAGTTTGTTACAGCTCCCTGTTTAATGGATTAATTTATGCCACATCATGTGACAATTCTGGAGAAACTTAGGATCCAGCCTAAAACTTCCTCTTGTCCCACTCCACAACATAATAATAATAATAATAATAATAAATTTTATTTATATCCCGCACTCCCCAGCCGAAGCTGGGCTCAAGGCGGCTAACAACAATCAAAATAGTCCAACATTCTAAAAACATTCATTATAAAATTAATTAAAATCAAATTAAGGGCAAGGCCTGACCCCCTCCTCTGGCAATCTGCACAGAATTTTGCTTGATGGTTATCAAGCAAAATTCTGTGCAGATTGCCAGAGGAGGGGGTCAGGCCTTGCCCTGACCAAAGGCCTGGTGGAACAGGTCTGTCTTGCAGGCCCTGCGGAAAGATGTCAGGTCCCGCAGGGCCCTAGTCTCTTGTGACAGAGCGTTACACCAGTTTGGAGCCGCGGCCAAGAAAGCCCTGGCTCTAGTTGAGGCTAGCCTAACCTCTCTGTGGCCTGGGATCTTTAGGATGTTTTTATTTGCAGACCGTAAATTTCTCTGTGGGACATACCAGGAGAGGCGGTCCCGTAGGTACGAGGGTCCTAGGCCGTATAGGGCTTTAAAGGTTAAAACCAGCACCTTAAACCTTAAACATCCCCAGAATGCCCGCTTTTCAGCACTTATATCAGCTTAAGAACCACCAGGCTATGTTCAGCCAGCTGTGTCCCAGCTGAGCAAGGCTAAGAAGTAGGTATGCTCAGCTGGAGACCTGCTAGACCCTAACCTGGGGGATATAGCTTTAGGATTGACTTTAGTCTGTATAATACTTAGCATGAGGATGTAGTCTTCCTTCCTTGATAAAAGGAGGTCATAAAATCCACTCCACTTTGTTAAATTAAAATACAGTGGTACCTCAGGTTAAGTACTTAATTCGTTCCAGAGGTCCGTTCTTAACCTGAAACTGTTCTTAACCTGAAGCACCACTTTAACTAATGGGTTCTTATCCTGAAGCAAAGTTCTTAACCTGAAGCACTATTTCTGGCTTAGTGGAGTGTGTAACCTCAAGCGTATGTAACCCGAGGTACCACTGTAAACCTACATTTTAAAGGCCATGAATATATTATATATTTTTATTTGTGAGGTGATTCTCCAGCCAGAATCAGAAGCAAACCCTGCACCATTTTAACCATTAGATTAGAAACATGACCTACACCTGGGATCAGGTATAGGCAATATGTCCTTCCGAATTTAGTAGACCAACATAAATGCCCATAATCAGGTTATTACAGGACAACAGTTCTTTGAAGACTATTGCCTGAAATGCTGAAACAAATGTAGCTAACATTTTGAGCCGTTCATGTATCCTTCTGAGCTGTTTAGTGACAACTGAGCAGCAATAATACATTTGCAGAAGATGAAGGAATAGCACAATGTTATTTTATAATCTTCTACTTTGCAATACTTCTGCATTGAATATTCAATCACAAATTAATGTTTCTATCAAGAGTTGAAGGTTAAGAGGTGCAGGGTTGACAAAACGTAAGTAAATAAGGATATAACCTTAGAAACACTTACCTGGGAGTAAGCCCCAATGGATTTAAGGGGCTTAATTCATGCTGGATTGCGCTGTTAGTATGCAGTCTTGTATTCACTGACCTGGAAGTGTGGATGGGGAGAAATTCAATTCAGTTCACATTTAAAGGTGAACCAACCTAATTCATACATTGCTAAACAAATTTGTAAACCGAAATACAGCTATCCTTTGAAATTCACACTTCTCCAAATTTTGCAGTGTAGTTCTCCAGGCAAGTAATATGTACCAAGATACATATACTAGGTTAAAGTGTGCATAAAAATAATATATTCGTGAAAAAGAATATACAAAAATGCATTATGTTGGGGGGAAATCCATATGCAAAAAACATTATATTGGGCAAAAATGCATACAAAAATGCGTATCTTGGGGAAAATTTGCACTATAATTCTGCTTACTTTTCATAAGAACTTTTTAAAAATTTCAAACTGATATCAAAATATGGAGAAATGAACTTAAAATTGGAAAAATGAGAAACCAAAATACAATTCCACATACAATCTGGGAGTAAGCCCCTTTGAACACAGTGAAACTTACCTCTGAGTAAGCAAGCATAACATGTTGCTGTTAGTTATTATTTATTTTCATAATATTTAGTGTATTAGTACTTAGGTGAGCCAAAACAGTTCGAGACACATTACAAACTTTTAGCAAAACTTGATTTTGGTTTAAACTGGAGACAGACAGAATGAAGCATCTCAGAGAAGCCTAAACTCAGAAAAAGCTCGATTCAAAATATCACAGTCAGAATCCATTGTGAGTGCAACTACATAGCGTTTCTTCAATGCTCTTGGGGTCTGCCTCAGTGACCGGCAACTAGACATCTATTAAAGAAACTCTGCAATGAAACAATGATATTTTTGTTCTCTTAAACTGAACTTGCCCCCAAATTAAGGCTGCCACAATACAGCATTTTGTAAATGAAGGCGGCAAGAGAGAAAATGCATTGTCCCAGAGAACTGAAGTGAAATTAAGAAAGGTGAAAAGAATCAATCTATATGTACACAGTGAAACATCACGATCTAACAGAGCCTGCTTCCTCTTCCAGTAGCATCTGAACCCAATTCACACCAGATCCAGCCCACATATTAAAGAGCAACATCAATGCCAGTTCACACACAAACATCTGTAGCAATAGCCATGTCATTTCCCAATCCGCCACAACTTCTAAGGTTGCGTTTTATGCTCCCTCAGAAATCAACTTTGGTGTTTTGACATGCAGAAATCTGAGGCTCTGCCCCCCCCAACCCCACACACAATTCATTATTCATCAGTGAAAAAACTAATAGGAATGCATATTGGTTTAAGTTAATAGTTATTCATTACCTCGCAGAAAGAGGGGCAAACAACCCCTCTGCAAAGCATTAATATTTGAAGAGAAAACAGTCAAGCCTTTGGAGAAATTCTGATAAAATCCATTACAACTGTCAGAGTCCCCCTGCCAACCCCCTGCCTCTGGTATGTGAAGCTGCTGGCTGAATGTTCTGCCTTGTCAAACCAACCGTACAGTCTATTCAGTTACCCTGGAGTTGTCATGTGGAATCAAGCAAACAAATGTCTTCCCTCTGTTTTTCTCCCCAAACTCTGCCACTCCAAAACCAGATTAATTGCTTACAAAACTTAAGTGGCCGGAGTGAAAAAGGCAGCAGGAGTAGATTTGCGCCTTTGAATCATTACGGCTGTAATAGTACAGGGTTGGGGTTCTTTGTTTTGTTTTTCTTCCTGAAAGAGGAGATGAGTGCTTCTCTATTCAGTTAATGAATAAACTGCTCAACGTAGCAAAGAGCATTTTTTAGAAGTTAATATAAGTCGTAGGGCCTCTTATCAGGGAAAGAAAAGTTAGGAGACTGAACTTTCTCTCTCTCTTTTTTTTTTTAGGAATACAAGAGGCTAAAGAAGGATTGTGGAGAGCCTTTCAAAAACAGTACCTGGCATTGCACCAAACCCCCAATTTAAAACTTAAAGTGTTATATGGATTTATGCAAACGCTGGATCCCTGGATATGACAGACTGTGTTGGCATGACCTATATAGCCCTGATGGGACTGGCTTCTCAGGGCAGCCAGCTTGAGCAACTGTCAGATGCATTTATGGGAAGGGCAATAGCTTAAGCAGTACAGCATTTGTCTTGCAAGCAGGTCCCAGGTTCAGTCACTGGCATCTCCAAGTGCGGACAATGGCCGACGTATTATAAGGCAGCATCATTTTTTTTTTCATTTGGCAAAAGATCCAGTGGCCATGAAATTAAAAGACGCCTGCTTCTTGGGAGAAAAGCAATGACAAACCTAGACAGCATCTTAAAAAGCAGAGACATCACCTTGCCAACAAAGGTCCGTATAGTTAAAGCTATGGTTTTCCCAGTAGTGATGTATGGAAGTGAAAGCTGGACCATAAAGAAGGCGGATCGCCAAAGAATTGATGCTTTTGAATTATGGTGCTGGAGGAGACTCTTGAGAGCCTCATGGACTGCAGGAAGATCAAACCTCTCCATTCTGAAGGAAATCAGCCCTGAGTGCTCACTAGAAGGACAGATCCTGAAGCTGAGGCTCCAATACTTTGGCCACCTCATCAGAAGAGAAGACTCCCTGGAAAAGACCCTGATGTTGGGAAAGATGGAGGGCACATGGAGAAGGGACAACAGAGGACAAGATGGTTGGACAGTGTTCTCGAAGCTACCATCATGAGTTTGACCAAACTGCGGGAGGCAGTGGAAGACAGGAGCACCTGGAGTGCTCTGGCCCATGGGGTCACGAAGAGTTGGACACGACTAAATGACTAAACAACAACAACAACAGCCAGTGGCCCTGTTCTCATTTTGCCCAAGACACCCAAGAAACTCAAAGGCACTATGTGAAAATTCTCACATGAGATCAGAAGGGGTTCCTTGGGTGTGCCTTCTCCAAAGTTCCCCCTGGCACACAAATCCTGGAGCTGAGCCCTCATTTGAGTCTCCTGATTTCCCCTGCCATGTCTGCTCATTAGCGTTGGTCCTGTCCGTTTCACTTTCTGATTCCTACCAGGTGGTTTCCTACTAGGTGATTCCTAGCCAGTGTGGTTACTGTGTCAGAATAGGACCTGGGAAATCAGGGTTCAGGTCCCTGCTTGTCCATGATGCTTGGGCCAGTCATTGTCCCTCAGCCTAGTCCATCTCACAGGGTTGGTGTGGAGATTAAGGGAAGAGGGCAGGGGGAAAGCATGTGTGCCACCTTGAGCTCCTTGGAGGAAAAGGTGGGGTAGAAATGCAATATGATAATAATCAATGTCGTAAGCAGCCTGTAGCCATCAAACACAATACCAACAGCAGGTGGATACAATCAAGGTGGGCAGGTATGAGAGATTTCCTTTGTTTCAAGGATGTTTTTGTTTTGGATATGAAAGAAGGGCCAGCGGGAAGAACTTTCCCTCTGAATTCAAATAGCATTGTTGGTAAAGGGAGCCATTTTCATTCTCTGCAAGGTGAAGTGGGAGGGATTATAAACCTTTTTCTCCTCACCCCTTGCAGTCCCAAGGGTGCTTCCCCTTCCCATGAAAGAGTGAAGCAATGATTCTTCAACACCAGCTTCGCTGAACTGGTCATGTTGTGCGGGTGCCTGATTATCGTCTTCCAAAGCAACTGCTCTATTCCAAACTTAATAATGGAAAGTATAATGCTGGTAGTCAACAAAGAGGTTCAAAGACTCTCTCAAGGCAAATCTTTAAAAATGTAGTATAAACACTGACAACTGGTAGGATTCAGTGGGAAAAACAATACACCTGGAGGGGGAAGAGTAAATCTGTGAAGGGATTACCTAGCCCGGTGGTGTAGTTGTGAGGTACCCAAGATAAGCTGCAAAGCCAAGATAACAAAGAGAAAGAGAGCTCAAAGTCTGTTCTGGTAGAGGGTTTAGGCTCGTGGTCAGAGGAAGTAGAGCTTGAAGGGTTAGAGAGAAAACCCATAGCAGAACTTTGGGACCAGAATCTTGAAAGAAGCCTAGCCAGAAAGAACAGTACTGAGAGGCCTGCGAGGACTCCAATTGGAGAACAAAGGTGTCATGGGCTTTGAAGACTCTTGAATTCAGGACAAAAGGCCCACTTGGCAAACCCTCACCGTGATCAACTCCAGCCCGGAAACCTGTGTCCCCACTGTGGAAGGACATGTGGATCCAGAATTGGTCTCTATAGTCACTTACAGACTCACTGTTAAGACATGTTCATGGAAGAAAATCTTACTTGGTTACAAGTGATCACCAAAGAAGAAGCAAGTGTGTGTTTGTGTGTTAGCTGCATTCACACAATTTTGTTGTGTCGTGTTGAGTTTGGCCCTTAGACTGAAGTTTACAGCATGAGTCAGTCAGATATATAAGCATATGCTCAACAATCCACTTGACATCAACAGGACTTAAAAATGCTTAACTTGGCTGGACATTTCCCATTTATGCTAAATATAGAAACAGCCTCTTGGCCCCATTTTTGCACAGTGTCTCTTTTGTTCCCCTGTTCAGGAATGAGAATGCTTGCTAGCAAGCAAATTATGATAATTACTTGGTCTGCTGCATCCTTTGCCTGACTAGCTAGCAAGAAAAGGGGAACAATCTGTGTACATGAATGCAATTTTAAATTCACTCCAAATGCTGCTGAGATAGTGAAATTGAGAAAGTTTTTCTTTATAACCTGGTTGGATAGGACTCATAAATTAGTTATGCTAGGAGTATTAGCTAATGTGGTTTTGGGATATTAGAAATAAAACACCCGCATATTTGTTTTAAGGTGGATTTGCAGTTGCTTATGGCTAAGGCAAATAATTAAAATAATTGATAATCTCAGAAAGGATACCACAAAATTGGAAAAGGTGCAGAAAAGAGCAAGGGAAATTATCAAACGCTTGCAACTCTATTTGTTCTTCTATAGAGAGTTGCAGTGTTGAATTTACTGTCCTAGGGCTTAAATAAAGAAACTATTTTACCTAGATGTAATTATGTACTTATAGGGAGAAAAACGTTTTGGTATTCATGACACTTAATCTAAATGAGGTATGTTAACTACTTCTCAAAGAATGCATTTTAATTTTAATAATGATAATGCTGACAGTTACAATATCATTTTAAACTGAAACTTGCTTGTAAATAATTAACCATTATGGTCTATCAATTGAATATTTTAATTTTAAAAATCAGCTCTGTTGATTTCATATAAGTAGGAAATCATACTGGAAACATATAATCTTGAAAGAAAGAAAAAACACCATACATGGATGCACGCCTTCAGATATAAGATTATAAGATAACACACAACAAGACCACGACTGGGTCTCTTTGCATTAGGGCCAAACCAAACAAATAAATGAAATCACATTACAAGCGAAAATGTATAAACCAGACTATAGCCAGTGCTCCCCCCCTAAAATATGTTTAGGGGTACTCTCATTTTTCTACTCATATTGAAATATTGCCCCTCAATGAGGCCAAACTTAAGTCCACAAAATGTTTAGGGGTATGCATACCCCTGTGTCCTCCCAGAAAAAAGGACTGATTATAGCCTAGCCAAATCTTAAAAGGGTTACCTCAAGTTGATTTTTAGTTGAGATGTAGCCCATTAACAAAGTAGAAATTTAGCAAAAACACCAAAACATATAGTTTTTGAGCTATTTTTATGGGGAAATGGCAAAAACAGCACTGCTGACATGCGCTTCCATACGTCAAGATATTCCTGGATCCTGAATTCTTATACGTACTCCACTACTGGAGTACCTGACCAGTTCAGCTGGCAAAATGTTGCATACTTTCTTAATATATTTTAAAAGCTTCAGGAGTTGCACTGAAGACCACCTGCCTTGAACAAATACATTCCAAGTATGACTAAGGTAAGCAGTACAGTTTAATTCAACTTATAATGTGATAAAACTATATTGTGTCTCATATACATGTTGTTGTTGTTTAGTCGTTTAGTTGTGTCCGACTCTTCGTGACCCCATGGACCAGAGCACGCCAGGCACTCCTGTCTTCCACTGCCTCCCGCAGTTTGGTCAGACTCATGTTTGTAGCTTCGAAAACACTGTCCAACCATCTTGTCCTCTGTCGTCCCCTTCTCCTTGTGCCCTCCATCTTTCCCAACATCAGGGTCTTTTCCAGGGAGTCTTCTCTTCTGATGAGGTGGCCAAAGTATTAGAGCCTCAGCTTCAGGATCTGTCCTTCCAGGGCTAATTTCCTTAAGAATGGATAGGTTTGATCTTCTTGCAGTCCATGGGACTCTCAAGAGTCTCCTCCAACACCATAATTCAAAAGCATCAATTCTTCGGCGATCAGCCTTCTTTATGGTCCAGCTCTCACTTCCATACATCACTACTGGGAAAACCATGGCTTTAACTATATGGACCTTTGTCTAAATCATACAGAATGTCAATTCAGCAAGATACAGGGGACTAAACAATGTTCTGAAATTGTGGGAGTCAGAGGGATGATTTCTGAGGGTGACTTTTGAAGTTCCAAGATGAGGTTACAAGCCACCTTCTTGTACAACCACATTCCTCCATTCCTCAACTGAGTCATTTTTCTTAATTCAAAATTTACTGTTGTCCACATTATGTATAGTTGTGTGGTGGGAATCCATACTGCACCATTTCAGACTGCAGATGATGTGGTGGAGCATACAGGTATGTGCACCAGATGTGCCAGGTCTGCTCTCTGAACAGGTCTGTTCGGGGATCGTGGAAAGGGGTGAGCATGCATTAGACACCTGGCTCGCTCAGCTGCCGTGACCTCTGGAGAAGTGGCAGTAGGGAAGAAAGCAAGCAGACAGAGATACTGGCAGAAGAAAAACACTGAATGGATCTGCAGTGTCTGCCTGTTTCTGTATCTGGAAGTGGTGGAAGCCATGGGTCCAATGGCAGCAGCAATGGAGGAGGAGGGACTCCTCCAGTGCCAATCACCCCACCACTGCTTCTAAAGACAGACACAGACAGACACTGCAGATCCATTCCAGCCTCTTCCTTCTGCCTACATCTGTCTCTGTCTCATGACTCTGTCTCTCCCTTCTTCCACCACCCACCAAGCTCACCACCTTTTGTGGAGACTCTCTGGGAAAGGAAGATGAAGAAACCTTCATCTGCTTTGGTCAATCTCGGTTAGCTCATTATCTGGTTAAAGATAAAGATCATGAAAATTGACTATCTCTTTGCATATGCCTGATTATCACTGCAGCAACAAATGGTATTTTGTATCTCGTTTTTTTAAGTTTCTTAGTTTAGTTGTTAGTTTAAAAAGTTTTAATTTATTTAGTTTGTTTGATGAATTAAATATAGTGTCATTTAGTATTGAGCATGAACATTCAATAAATGTTTGCAAAATAAAAAATAAAAATCTCCTGGATGCACACCCTAATGAAATGTGCTGTGCATGCCTATGGTGGAACATCTCTTTTCCATGCAGAAGGTCCCAGGTTCAAACCCTGACATTTGCAAGTAGGACTGAGAAAGGCTTCTGTCTGAAACTCTGGAGAGCTACTGCCAATCAACAGAGAGCTAAATAGACCAATGGTCTGACTCCATATAAGGCAGCTTCCTATGCTCCCTGCTCATAATAAATTAACACGAATAATCTCTGACATGTTAACAATTTTTTCCATGGGAATTTTTTTTTAAAGGTATACATTGGTTGATTATATTAGCCGCTGCCTTTGCACAAAGACGGTCAAAATGGACTGTAACACACCTATGTACAATAACCATAAGTAAAACAGAAAAGCACAATTCAAAACTATAATTTTAAAATATAATTCCCCACCTGCAATTTGAAGTGGTACTATCCAGAATTCTACCACCTGATTCCATGCAAAGTGTAGATCAATTCTCAGTAAGCCAGGGGTGCACAGATCAGCAAAGGAATGGTAAAACTGAGCAAGTATCATGGTTGGTATTTCTCATTCCCATCATACAAACACGGCAACTGTTGTTAATGGATAGGCTGAAAATTTAACTAGTCATCCATCTTCTAGTTGGAAGATCAAGTTACATATTTTAATTTTCAACCTGCATGGATTGCTAATTGAGCTGCATATTTTATTGGCCTGGAGAACTGCATTTCATGTCACTATTGTTACCAATCCAGGGAGCTTTGTTAATTGAGTTGCATACTTGATGAACTCTAGAGCACTCTGTGCTAATTGAAGAGCATTACTGAGCTGCTGAGCTCCTAGGTGATGCTTTGAACTCACCGAAGTATGAGGCATGGTTGGACGTGCCATTTGAGATACGTACTCCACTACTGGAGTACCTGACCAGTTCAGCTGGCAAAATGTTGCATACTTTTCTTAATATATTTTAAAAGCTTCAGGAGTTGCACTGAAGACCACCTGCCTTGAACAAATACGTCCCACGTATGACTAAGGTAAGCAGTACAGTTTAATTCAACTTTAAGAGGAAGGTACTTCTGCTGTATGCCTGATTATTTCTTATTCAGATACTGCACTTTGAATGCCAAAAAAAGGTCTCCAAACTATTTGGGAAAGAGGCTCAGCATAGAACACCGATTCTGCATGCAAGAGGTCCCAGGAATTAAAAGTTATGGGAAAGATTCTAGAAAACATTTGCCTGTTAGACAACACTGGGCTAGATGAGCAAATAGACTGAGACATAGATCTGATATGTGGCAGCTTCTTACATATTATTACGAAAAAGGGGATATGAGATTGGAACATGGGCAGACAATACTTTTCTTCATCTGTCTGTAGTTTTGTATATAAAGATCTTGGCCCACCACGTGGGACTCAGAAGTCAGAGGAATTGTCCTGATCCACTTGTAATAACAGAGCTGATTTATAAAATTAAGGATGTGATACTATTTCAGAATTTAATTTTGATTTATTTTTTCAGTGCTGGACCTTTTCAGATTGACTGTTGAAATTTGCCTATGTAACAATGTAGACCTTGAGGACCAACAACTAAAATAATAGTGTTAAGGATGCAATGATTTTTGCAAGCCTCCTAAATTCAAGAATATCTGTAATTTCTAATAATGAAATAGTTCAAATATGGAGAACATGTGCATTAAATATGACGGGAGGATTAAAAGTCCACAAAAACACATCTTAGTTGTAATCATTGTTTTAGGCAGTAGGAATCTCAAGAAGGTTTCTTTATGTTGCTGCCACAGCAAAAATCAGAGTCAGATCACAAGGCTATGAACTATGATACCTATGATTTATGATTCACCAAACGTTTAGCTAACGCATTGTGACTTCACTGAGTGGCCTTTATGGAGTTTTTACATCTTTCCTCACTCCAGTTCTCCCTGCACCCCGACCACTGGAAAACCAGATTAGCATGAGAATACCTTACTCCAGGCTTACTGTTTTAGTACACTGAATCACACCATAGATCATGAATTGCCACCACTTGCTGATTTTTGATGTTGTTAACTGAGACATTTTAGATATGCTAGATCAGAAATCTAGGTTGCATTCACAAAGTTCCAGCTCTCCAGTCTCTATCAAAATTAATCAAATATGATAATATTTTACAAGTATCTTAATCACATGATCAGGTAGTAAGGTGGGGAAACCCTGAACTTTTACTTAAAATTACAGTGAGGCAGTGGAACAAGCAGCAAATGACTGGCTACTGGAAATGGCAGAAGATCTCTGGATCCTGGCCATACTGGTTATTACAGTCCTCCCATGCTATCTTTATCCTGTGTCTCATTACTCTGCTATTCAATAAAAAAACCCAAGTTAGTTCAATATTATCTCCCAAGAAAGAGACCATTATTTTAAAATGATACACAACTTCTAGTAAGCACCTGAACAGAAAAAAGACTCACTAAACTTCTACAATATATTGTAGAGGATCAATTTTTTTCTCATAAGGTTAAAAAATTTAAACCAATAATCTCTATTATATAAGTCAACAGATAGTCCTTTGCGTTCACAATATAACTTGGTAGCGCTGTCCCCAAGGTTTGAATTTATCAAGTGCCCAAGCATACACATTGCATAAAAATTGAGAAGCAGAAAATTGAGCACTGGCCTTTCAGCCCAGCTCAGTAGTAAAAACGATTGAATTTTGCTGTCAAGTACATTAGGGAGAGAGATCGCAAAATGGAGATAAATCAGATTAACACTTTAAAAGATAAATGGTACTCTAGCCAAGTTTAATCTTACTTTTGAAATGTGCAAACTCATCACAAACCTTTATTGTAGATCAAAAACATGGTGCAGTGCCCTGGAAGTCACTATAGGACACGTAATCACCTTCTCATGGTGTTCAGGGCTTCCCCTGGCAAATATCATGGATACAATTAGTTCGCTACATCACAGGAATGATGCACTGGTGGAGGAAGAGGAGTGCGGGGGGAACGCACCACCCCCGGCAGCGCATTCCTGGTGGGGTGCCATCGTGGCTGACCCCCAACCCGCCACGGCCCCAGGACGTGCGCCCGCCCCCGCCTGCTCTCCCCCCCCCCCCAGTGCGGAGCATGAAGCTCCACCACTGGAACGATGCTCCAAAATCCAGGTCAACCAGTAGCCACAAATACCTTTTCTTCCCCCCGGTCCTTATATTGTTGCCTTCCAAGCTCTGCTTGTGGGCTTCTTGGTGACATCTGGTTAGCATCTGTAGGAAAGGGTATTGGATGAAATGGACTGTTGGTTTGATTTGGCAGTGCTCTTTTTAGAGTCACTTGATAAGAAAAGAATTACGGTGCATTAAAAAATAGCCTCAATTAAAAATAGAATGATTTTGAGAATATATTTTTTAAAAAATACAAGAGAAAGCTGGGCCCTAATGTTAAGAAGAAGAAAACTTTATTGGTTGAATATGTTGGTTCAAGACCTAGACCTTCCATTGTCTACCCTGGTGTCTTGCATAAAGTGCTCAGCTTGGGTGGAAGCAGACTGAATTGGGAGCTTCATGGTCTGAAGTTAGACTTGTCTTGGTGGGCTACCTGGGACAGTACATGCACAGGTCTTGAAACCAGCTTCAGGCACAGAGGGGTTTAGTAATATGGAATACCACCACCCCACAGTTGGCAGCAAGGATTGACCAAGTTTGCTGTAGATGCTGGGAGTTTGGCCCTTAGCCTTGCTTACCTAATAGACCAGCACAGTAACTTCTGCCTGCTGTATTACAACAGTTGACCACTGATACCCTGAAGAGGTTTAGATTTTGACACAACTACTTAGGGCCCACAATAATAAAGAAAACTTAGAACTACAAAATAGCTGAGATGATGGTAACTATAATATGTTATGTGTCCCTTTTCCAATCATGTCAGCAGACAACATTTTAGCTGTTAAGTATTCATTAAAACGCGTTTGTGTCACTACATTTTTTTATATATGACACAAAATATTATTGCCCTTTATAGGTAAGTATATACCATTCAGCTTCCTTTGCCAACTCGATTGGTTGGATCTTTTACCCTTTTTTCTGAATCTTATTTTCGTATGAATATGTGTAGCAAAATGTGTTGGAAATCCTTGGAAGCCAAGACCCAAGTTTTGGGCAAGTACTCTTTCGTGAAGGACCCCCCAGTATAAAGACTTAACATAGCAAAACATGCAGCATAGAAAAATATAGACATATAGGCTGTAAAACCTGACAGTGTGCCCTTTCCAATGAACTCCTAAATATCTCACTTCCCTAGCACACAGTTAGACCACATGCTTGCTAAGTTATAAAATGGTTTACTTTCAAAATTCTTCAAAGGTCCGATTCATGAGCTCTTTCATACAGCAGCCAAAAAAAGTTGCACAGGCATTAAAACATTGCCACTTGGTTTCAAAGTGGGAAGAGTTCCTAAACTATTGGTATACAAAAATGTAAGTTCCATATGCCATTATTTTCTGAAACAAAAGAGACTTGTTAAAGACCTCCTCAAGCACTGAATTCACATGTAGACCGAATACAACAAAAGGCTTGGCAGACTATTTTCTCCCAATGCAAGGGGAAATGACATGGGCTAAACCTGACAAGACAGCTTACTCTATGGCATTGACCCCTTCATTCATTAATCACTCTCAAGCATGCTGGTTATATGTGACTGGTTACGTCCATGCCATACATTTAATGCACATGGCTTCCACTCAAACATCCAGGGAACTGTAGTTTGAAGAACCCTCAGCAAACTACAATTGACAGTTTGAAGAACCCTCAGCAAACTACAATTCCCAGGATTCATGGCGGCAGGGGGAGGCATGTGCTTTAAATGCATGATATGGGTGTACCCACAATTATTTATTGCATTACTTCTGGTGTCAATTTGTAACAGCATCGTTCACCCTTCTCTCCATATCTCTGTATGCGCACACCATGCCCTTTGTTTCTGATGTTCAGGCTGTGAGCAGTCTTGCTCATGTGGCCCAAATGACACCACCCATATACAAGGGGCTTGAACAACTGGCTTGGGGGAACTATCAGTTTAGCTATCAGCATACACAGAATTGCAACAGTATTCACATTTTGTCTGTTTAAAAAATACATCAAAGTTGCAAGAAGCTCATAATTTCAGAATTATGTATTATTCATTTTGCTATTGCATGGCAGGTGAACCAAATCATCTCCATAAATACGTAATGTTGTATCCCACTTTTCATATTTATTAAACGTAACTCACATTACAAAAAATAACATGACTTCATTCAAATAGAATGAATGAAAATAGCTGCCATGTAGAACACTGGTTTAGATGGAGCTCAGGATGAACCTTGACCAGTTTCTGAATATGCTGAATTTGGAGTTGTCGTTCCACATTACTCTGCACCCATTCCATGGAAGCTTCTATGCAGTTTCCCTAAAAATCTCATTATAATTAAAGGCAGTCTGGGTCTAACAGGCCTGGTAAAAACCTAGATTGGTCTCTGTTTTTGAATAACTTTGTTGAGCTCACTTCCGGACCTGGGTCAGCTCCTTAAGGATGGCTTTCGGTCCATCGTGCAGATGTTGTTTAGAGGACTGCTCATGTTTTCCATCTGCCTCGTGACGCCATTGACTGTGCCTCCTCTCCACGGCCACTAGCAATTAAGGGCCTTTTCTGATTCCCTTTCCTTTCCCCATCCTTCCCTGCAGTTTAAAATCCATTTACTCTATAGATTTGCCAACTGCAGATGCACAAGAAAACTGGAAGCCACTTCCAGTAGCGGCACTGACTCACTGCTCATGTACTTTAAAAAATGTGTTAGTATCCAGATTTCCAGTGAATGAATGAAGAAAAAAAAAATCCAACGATTTTCAGTTATGAAAAAACCTATTTCATTCACAACTCTAGCTCCTTGAGTAATTGTGCGAGTAGCAAGTAGTAGGGCATGTGCTTTCCAGGCAACACAGATGAGGTTTGAACAAGTAATCAGGAAATTTAACAGTGCCAAGCAAATCTGCTTCACTGCCAAAGACAACAGTAAGCAATTGACTGGGCAGTAATTAAACCAGAACAAAACACGTCCCCCAAGCTTTTGATAATTCATTTCAAAAATGCCATGCTAATCTTTCAGACCATAAGCTTACAGAATTCCTAAGTATCATGGACACTATGTGAAGTGCCTCGGTTAGCTTTACTGAAAACTATCTGCTACCATATTTGAATTTGATCAACTGTGTCTTCCTGGTAGTCAGCTTCTGTTCTGATTCATCATAGATTCATGGGAACTGTAGTTTACTCCCACCAGTGCTACAATTCCCAGCACCCTTAACAAAGTACTGTACAGTTCCCAATATTCTTTGGTGTGTGTGCTTTAAATGTATGGTGTAAACGCAGGCTTGCTCAGTCTGTCCAGGTGATCATTATTGATGGGCAATGCTAGGGCACCTGCTCTCTCCTCTTATACTTTCTTATCTTTAGATCAGACAGCCCTTCTATTATTAAACATGGGGGGGTGAAAGAGAGAAGAGAAGCAAAATCATATGGGCGGATCTCCTAAACAAACTGTGGGAACTATTGAAGTAAAGAAGATAATTTAAGTAACTTTTTACTTTGGGTTTGCCGGGAGCAATAGCAACTCCTGATTCCAAATGTGTTCAAAGATGTCACAAAAGGATTCTCAATTCGTAGCATTCTAATAAAATCTCAATAAATGCTAATTTATTTTTATTTATAAGGGGACTTAGCATTAGTAAAAGAGTTTGGCTGGATACATAGGTAAAAGCCATCTGTTTGTTCATAGGACAGAAGCACCCCAACAATTGGAGAGAGATGAATAAATTATTCCAGTAGACACTTTGCATTTTCCTTTATACTTTGGATCTCAAATGTTTGACTGCTTCTTTTAGAGACAGAGGTGGTTCAGTATTTAACCACTGCTAGAGCTCCATAGTAGGTAGGAAGGCAAAGTTGAGGATTATATTGATGTAGTAAGTAGAAATAATGTTATTGGGTTTGATAGAATGTCCTTCCACACAATGGATTTCAAGCTGGAGTGTTAAATTGCCAAGCAGTTTTCAGAGGTGAGCTTAGTACCCATTGCCTTACAGTGGTTGCTAGTGAGCTATTCCAATTTCAGTTGTGTTTTGCATTCTAATAGAATAGGACAGACAACAGAGTTCTTGTAATTCTTCTCTCTCTATAAAACAGGGTTGTTGTTTTTTTCGCAGTTTTCATACAGCACATTCATGATTTCTGGACTTGCTGTGACATAATGTGGAAGTAACCAATGGTATAAAGGGATTCAGAGAATGCCGCTTTAAGCTAACAACAACAACAACAACAGGCAGTGTGGGGTAACTACCTCACCACCTCAGTTACCCCTGAGGAAGGTGTTACCCATTCCTGATCCCCTCTCTCCCCTTCATACCTCTTGCCCAGGGGAACTGCCTCCTCATATCCAGACTAACTTGTTGTTGTTGTTTAGTCGTTTAGTCATGTCCGACTCTTCGTGACCCCATGGACCAGAGCACGCCAGGCACTCCTGTCTTCTACTGCCTCCCACAGTTTGGTCAGGCTCATGCCTCTCGCAGCCTGGTGAAATTATGTTTGTAGCTTCAAGAACACTGTCCAACCATCTCATCCTCTGTCATGCCCTTCTCCTTGTACCCTCCATCTTTCCCAACATCAGGGTCTTTTCCAGGCAGTCTTCTCTTTTCATGAGGTGGCCGAAGTATTGGAGCCTCAGCTTCAGGATCTGTCCTTCCAGTGAGCACACAGGGCTGATTTTCTTAAGAATGGAGAGGTTTGATCTTCTTGCAGTCCATGGGACTCTCAAGAGTCTCCTCCAGCACCATAATTCAAAAGCATCAATTCTTCTGTGATCAGCCTTCTTTATGGTCCAGCTCTCACTTCCATACATCACTACTGGGAAAACCATAGATTTAACTATATGGACCTTTGTTGGCAAGGTGATGTCCCCCCTAAAGCTGTAATCCTCCACCCACTTACCTAAGGGTAAGTGCCACCAAATTCAATGTAACTTACTTCTCAGTAGGCATACATACACTTGCGCTGCAAGATACCATTTAGGGGCAGTCACCACCTTCCCCCAATCCATGTGATATAGTCCACATGTGATTCTTACTCGTAATACAACTGTGGCCAGCTCACTGGTTTTAGAAACTGAAAATTAAGTGGCCCACAAAGTAAGTTTCTGTTCATGAAGCTTCTTCTCAGTAATGTCTTCTGAAACTTTGCAGGTGGTTAAGGACCTGATTCAGAAACATACTCTTCAGAAAATCCACCCACCTAGCAAACCATTTAATTAATACATTATTTCAGTATATTTACCATTCCCAAACAGGCATGCCCCCTACCCCCCAATCACCGCTCCGTTCAGCCATGAATTCTATAGTACTTGTAGGGTGACTCACATCAGATCATATACTATGATACGTGGTTTCAGAAACCAGGCTTTGGGGAAACAGACATTGAGCATTCTGAACGAACTAAGGAGACAGTGTCATCTTGCTCAGCTAGTTAAGACTACACACTTACCTGGGGATTAGTATAATTGAACTCAGTGGGATTTATTTCTGACTGTGCTGTATAAAAGCTTTAGCAAACCAGGTATATCTGAACCAGCAACCTATTACAGAGTACAATTCCACATGCTTCAATGAAACAATTGGCAACACTAGATCAAAATGACAAAATTCTCTATCTGCTGTCAGTCATTCACAACTTTCAACATTCTAAAGTTTAAAATTGGGCATCATTTCAGATTTGGGATAGTGGTAGAGATTTTCAGTAAGAGGTGCAAGATTAAGCAAGGTCCATATTGTGACTCTTGGAACTGCAGGATATGGGTATGTACTTATTGCATGCATCCCCTTCTTCATGAGGGTCTTTTAGTTTTGACAAGGCTATTCTGGAGCCATTACATCTTAAACTTGTCACTGTTATGGCACAGCAGCTTTTTAAAAATAAAAATTTGGAGCTACTCCAACATTGCTCTGGCTTTTATAATAACTCATAGTGAAGACAGATTAGTGAGAAAACTGCAGGTGAGGCAATTAATGGTGTATGGTAAATGTAATTTATCACATGATGTTATTCATCACACTGATGGCATCAAGGTTACTATGTACAGTGTACAGTACTGTATTGACAAAGCAGATGCCCAGCAGAGGGCAGTAGTATGTACGGTAAGTGCAAAGCTACTGTA
The DNA here is from genome assembly GCF_964106915.1 of Podarcis gaigeae. NCBI lineage: Eukaryota > Metazoa > Chordata > Lepidosauria > Squamata > Lacertidae > Podarcis > Podarcis gaigeae. Next base: position 80,290,466 of record NC_139681.1, read on the forward strand.
TTTATTAGATGGTGCCTTGCTTCATTCATAATAAGTAATATATAGTACTACTGTTGCACTGAATTTCTTTAATAAGAACTGAAGGCAGCTTTGCACATGCATTCAACATGTTGATGTTAATTTTAAAAGATGTGCAATGCTTGCAGATGTATAGACAACTGAATGTTCAATCCAAGCCATTCTTAAAAGAAGATGCTAATGAATATTTTGGATTGTGATACAGACTGTTATATGTTTGAGGAACTATAAAACTCAGTGCATGAAGATAGTGCGGCATTAGTGACATAGTTGAAAGGAATATGTAAATATGTTTTATGAGCAATAAGTAAAGAAATATAGCAAAATTAATCAATGTTAAAATGATGGGGGATTAGAAGATAAGTGGTCTGTAGCGGAATGGCTAATTTAAAAGAAAATAAGCAATATTAAAATTAATCAAAATAGTGGAAGGATTTGCTGAAAATAAATTAGAAACTGGAATACGGAAAGGGAAGGTGTGAGGAAGTCGGGAAAGTAAGCTACAAGAAATTAAGATTTAAACTTATATACTTTTCTTTGTTTTTGTATGTTTTATATTGTGTTTTGTCTGTTATTGTGTTGTTTTGTGTTGTTATGATAAAAATTTGTTGAAACTTTAAAAAAAATATTTTTAAAAAAATATAAAACTCAGTGCATGGTGAAACAGAAAAGCCTGTGCTAACCTCAGAGAACATTGGTTTCCTCTCTCACTGAGGTTACTACTAGAACTAGTGCCATCAAAAATAGTTAGGAGAACTCCTCTGAGGCCAATCCACAGAAAGTATCTTTTTCTCAAGCTAGCCGGTAAGTGATATGTGGCTTTATGGCTAAACCTGCCAAGTGGCTTTTTCAGATCAACTTTTCAGATATAAGTTTGCAGGGCTACAAGGCAATCTTCTTTTCAGTGCAGCTATATAGCTGGTGAAATAAGCAGCGGGAAAGTAAGCAACAACTCAGGATCTATAAGATTTCAGTCCTAAACACATGGTAAGTCCGAGTAAAGTAAGTCCGACTGAATTTGCAGACATGCAGTTCTAAATAAACAGGAATGAAATCAGGATACCTGCAATGAATGTGGATGGAAAGTTTTTGTAGATTTCCCCACCTAATCCTACTTACATTTACTATTGAAAACACGGGACTCCTGTATCATGTTCTGCAGTAAGAGTAATCTGGCATCCAAATTAGCTACAAGGAACACAAATCTAATTGTAATTGAAAGAAAAGACAAATTTTGGATAAATTGTTATAACTAAGTTTTCAAAAGAGTGATTTAAATTCTAAAATCTGAGATTTAATATTGGAAAAATATATTATATGAATTGAAACAAGTTAATAATTTGCTAGTAAAATTTATGAGTTTAGGATGCAGGAACAAGAGATGTGAGGAAGTCCAAAGATGAGAATGAAATGTGGATATTGGAAAATACTATGTTATTATGTATGTTTTTTATTGTGTAAACAAAAACTTAATAAATATTATTATTAAAAAAAAAGAGTAATCTGGCATCCAGTGCCAATTTTGTGCTGGCAGATGCTTGTTTGATTTCTTTTCTATGAGTGCCTAGTGGGAAACATGGATCACAAATACAACTGCGTGTGTTGAAACATTGCATTCGAAATATATTAGGATCAACGTAGAAGAGATACAAAACAGCTACGGTAAATATGTAAAATATGGGGGGGGGGGTCCCTTAAAGATGATTTAGGTGGTAACGGGAGAACCACTAGCCTTACTTCATTTCCTAGCCTTGTGTAACTTCCCTCCACCCAGGGGAGATGACTTTGTGGAGGCGATCCCTGCTTGTAGGCTAGCACGTTCAGGCCGGTATTATAGTGTAACCCACGTTCAAAACAACTGCGCCCTCCAAGTGCAAAATTAGATGAACTCTTTCCATTGTTTGTGATTGCACAGGGGAGGGAAATTTTGGCAGGCGTGGAGGAGGTGGGTGAAAAGAAAGCATGCTCAATTAATAATAATAATAAATTGTATTTATACCCCGCCCTCTCCGGCCAGAGCCGGGCTCAGGGCGGCTAACACCAGTTGTGGAACCAGAAAGCATTTTCCATTGTGGAACCATAATAGAAATCCTAATGGGTCCAGATGCGAATTGAAGCAACTGGACAAGGTTGCTGGAGGCATCCAGATTTCCACACCTCAGATTTTTCCTGAGAAATAATAATGACAATAATAATAATAATAATAATAATAATAATAATAATAATAAAAACATAATATAATAATAATTCATAATAATAATTTAGAATAATAATAAACTTATTATTATTATCATCATCATCAACAACAACAACAACAGCCGTTCTTTGCAATCCTGTGGACTCCAAAGGAAGCCCCTCACGACGACCGACCCGAGCTGGGCCCTAGGCCGCCTCCTCCCTCGGAGCCCCGCGGCCTTTCCTTTCCTCCTCCTCCTGCTCGGAGGTTTCCCTCAGGGAAGGCAGCCAACTGTCAGCAGAGGGAGCTGCAGGCCAGCCGGCGCCATCTCCGGCTTCTCTCCCGCAGCTCCGGGCTTGGACAGCAGGGAGAGGAAGGAAGAGGCCTGCCTGGGCTGCCGGCCCTCCTCGCCGCGCTCGGTCTCAGCCCGGCTCAACGGCAACGGATTCGGCCGCTGCGACGAAGCCTTTCCCGGGACCGGCGCTCTCTCTCTCTCTCTCTCGGCTCGCGGGGTGGGTGCCTCTCCTATACTGGGGTAGCGGCTTAATGGAGTTTTAAAAATATTTTTTTCTCCACAAAAGCTGGAGCCCGGTTCTCTTCCTGGGTGTAAAATAAACGGCATTGTGGTGAAATCTCCGTTGCGTCTAGGACCAACTGTCAGAAACTTCCATCGGCTTGGATTGATTGATTGATTGACTGACTGACTTACAAATGTTTTGTTTCTGACATCTTTTCTCCGCACAGGCTCCGCCCTCGTGGAATGTAACGTGTGAACGCCCGCAAATCAGCTGGGGTTGAGGGTTTAGCATCTTCCCGGGACCAGATCGAAAGGTAAAGAGCCACCCCTCTTCCTGTTCACACGCAGCCCTACCGGGGTGTGCGTGTGGGATATTTGGAGAAGGGAGGGTTGGCTTTACACCTGCTGCCCCATTTTCTGACCTCCTGGGTGCTCCTTCAGAAGATCAAATGAATGCGTGGAGCTTTGGAGAAGGGAAAGCAGGCGCATCCCCCCCCAAAAAATAATAATTCACTGTTCATCCAAAAAGGTTGACGTTAACTTTTTTCTGGTAGGCCAGTGAATAGGTGAAAAATGTAAACCCAGCAAGAATTTCTTAATCCCAGCACCTCTGGGTGCCTTTGTTTATTGTGGGATAGGTACACTCATGCATTCTTATTTATTTATTGCACCATCCGCACAACACTATTGACATCTAAATGACACTCTGTGCACTCATCCCTCCCTTAAACTGGATGTACCCTTTCCAGCATCTTTTGATAAGTAAATACGGGTAGTAATAATAATAATAATAATAGCAACAATCCTGTTGCCAATGTTCTATTTCAGGTGCGGGGTGGGGACTATATTCACAGTAAAAAAATAATAATACAGTAGTTTAAAAGTGGTGGGATGATCCTGATCACACAGTGTCACCAAAGTTTTAAGAGCTATCTATGTCTTTACTTACCACCCATGTCACTGCAGGAATGCTCCCTTTACCAGAAGTGATCCTCTCTATGTTTATCTCCCCTTGCATTTTGGTAGTTCTGGCCTGTTTTTGGTGTAGCTGCATATTGTTCTTAACAGCACAATCCTAAGCTTGTTCAGAAGCACCTTTCTGTTAAATGTGGTTTCCTGCCAGGTAAAGTGATACAGCATTGAAGCGAAAGCAAGAAGTCTTGAATTTCCAGACTGCTTGATAAGCCCTTGAAGCTGACCCTGTGTAGGTGAAGTGTAGCATTTGGCAAAAAGTGTCTTGACCAGCTGACAGGTTTTCTATGAAAGCTTTTAGTTGATACTAAGCATACTCCTTGACAATGGCTGGTGTTGCATAAATGTTAACTAGCAAAAGACAACAGAATAACATGCACCAGAGGAGATGTTGTGCAGCAAGGGGCCAAAGGCCAGACCTTCAGCCTCCTGAGGATTGTCAGCTTACCTGTATAATTCCTTTTGAACTGCTTGCTTCCTATAATAACTGGTGCTGGTTAACGTCCTGATGCGTTAGGTTAAACATGAAAAGCAAGTTACCCAAGATGACTGTAGATATTTAGCTATACTTTCAGTAAGTACTGAGTACTGACTAAACCAGAATGTGCTCTCCCCCCCACACTTCCAGGTCACATGATGCTAATTCCCAACAATATTAACTGCTAGTTTGATACTCCAACATGTACCACGTTGTGTTGTTAGAGCTACCACAGAGGCCTCCCAGGGACATGCAAGCCCCGAGGTAATGAAGTGAGTTCTACTTTAATAATGCATTGCATTGATTTTTTTCCAGTGTATTAGTCTTTTAGTTTTATGGTTGTTATCTTGGATTTTGTTTACAGTTTGATTTTTCTTTGTCTCCATTTCAAATTTGAAAAGAGCCAGGGAAATAATACAGTCTGGTGGCGCTTTTTTTTCCTTAATAGGTTGTTGCCAATGCCTTTAATGCGTGGCAGAGGGGAAACTTTCAAAGGAACAAAGGTAATAAAGTCAAGTAGAAAGGAAATATGTAGCTATCTTTGTTTACATAAAATGGGATGATACTTTATGTACCTTTAGATTAAAAAGTGGGGTTGCGGCACCTTGGGTAGATCAGGGTAGATCAAATGGTTAATTTGTAGCAGCTCGGTAACGAGTTCTAAGTTCCAGTTTTTCCATAAGCCCTGTTTATTAAGCATTCATTCTGATTTGTTTGCCGATGACTTTGTGTTTGCCGATGACTTTGTCCCACAATTTCCAGTACATTCCTTCTCCCCCCCATCACTTTCCATATTGCAAAAAGTCTGGTTTATGGGGAAAGGGGGTTTGTTGCACAAGACTTCGCAATCAACTCATGGAGGGCATAGAATGGAGATTAGCCTATTGGTGTGTGTAATTCTCAGCTAACGCTGTAAAATCTCAAGAGAATGATACAGTCCCATGCTATATCTTTCTTTTCTGCTAAACACACTCTGCTGCCAATCAACCTTGTACCAGCAACCCTCCTTTGCTTTCCCACCCCTTCATATGGTTCTATATGTGCTAATTATTACACTTAAGAGACAGGACTCAAATGTATCCAATGTTTTGTAATAATATTTTTCCTCCATAATATTTTGTGAATTTTAGTGAGTACCAGCAACATGACATACTGCTGTTACCTTCCAAAGCACCTTCATATTTTATTAAATAAATTCTTGAACTCTGGAGATTTAGATGAAAATCCTAGCTTTAATTTGCAGTACAAATTAGTCACATAGGATGCAGATAACTGTATAAATTTTACTCGTTAAAGCCCTTGAACCACTCTATACAGTACTTAACAGTTAGTCTGGCAAAAGATTGCGTCACAGATGAGGAATTTGTATCCATATCTGTGCTTGCAAGCATGGGATCAGTGACTGCCAGTTATTCCGTATTACTTAACAAACAATATAAGAATATGGTGCTTAGTTTTAATTTCTTTAGTTCTGTAGTACATATTCACATCACAAATGTTCTACCATTTTTCTTCTCTTTTTCTTTTTTTCTTTGCTTTAGGATTAATTGTTTTAATAATAAAAACAATTAATCGAAGCGTTATTTAGACAGCATGAAGACATATACAAGAAGTCTGTAAGTGAGAAGAAACTGAAACATTCCAAAACAAGTTTACAAACCTCATCCAAGTCATATTGACTGCATCAAATATTGCCTCCCAATTTAACGTTTAAAACTAGGGTAACAGTAGCAAGTCAACTGGACTATGAGCCATGCAAGAGTATTGTAGCTGCTGTTTACTTCAACAGGGCTTGTACTGGAGAATTTCCAGATGGATTGATCCCTCTGTTATTAGCTTATGAAAAGTCTTGGGGGCAAGGAAGGAAATGAAAAATACAATCAGTAAACTGCTGCACCCAGGCAAATATGAAGCCTCTCCCACTGCACCCCCATGTCATTAGTGTTAAGTAATGACATAAAATGGAATTTGCGCAATATGCAATGTAGCAAATTATATTAAAGAAAACCATTATAAACAGTTCAACACTTGTTTTTCCTTCTGTTACTCTAATGCAGTTGTTTGTTTATTTATAGTAATACATCCCATATATGAATGTATCATTCTTTCAAAGGTGGAGAAATGTTAAATTACAATTTTGCTGTAGTGGACACTTTAGCAGTACAACTATATTACTGTCTTTACAGTTCTCCGACTGTCTTATGATAGAAATGTAATGGCACTTAAGAAACTGCACCCTGAGATCCAGTATAGAAAAGTGGCCCATTTCAACTGGCATAAAAATACTCAAATGTTGAGTGGGTTAACATCTATATTTTAAATTTTCTTTCTTGCTTTGGAGTTTGCCTTTCATATGTGTCCAAATAGAATAATTAGCTGGATTTGTCTTTTAAATTGATGTATGAATGCTGGATGTATTCTATTTTCTTTGAATTTGGCAGGCCCTCCTGTGAGGTTGGAAACAAATTGTTGTACCCAATCATCCATCTGGATGTGGGAGCTTTGAAGGGGAAGAGAGAATATTCAGAACTGGTAAATGGATTTGCATGGGGTTCAGAACTGAGCCAACTTCTGAAATAATATCCCTCAACTTGAATAGATGGCTCTTCAGCAGCCTCCACATGCTTTTAATATCTCCCCAGTCGCGGATAGGAGATTGTGTCTAAATGGAACACCCTGGATTTGGCATCTCCTGGAAGAGTGTGTCGGGAATGCGTGGGAGTATTGGAGTGTTGTCATAGGCCTGATCTCCATTGTCTGCTTTCTGTTTGCTGCACTACCGTGAGTTTAAAATCTTTAAGTACTTCTCAGATTCATACATGAGTAATCTTGCCTGAAGCTCTTCTCAGAAGCTGCCTCTCTCTCTTTTTTTTAGGTTCATTCTTTGATGCATTTCTGTCCCTATCTGCATCGAATAAATAGGATATGCCAGAGCAGCATGTTTCTCCTGTTTAAAGCAATATTTGATGGTTGACAAATTAGCTTGCTACACTCTACTGTTGTGGTGACTTACGCTAATCTTTGCTATTTGGAGCAAATAAAAACACATCACCCCCTTCTCCTTTGATCTCTGCATCATTGAAACATGTGCATTTCACACACTTAAATGGAGAGGGCAGAGTACATTAAATAATAATAGTAATAATAATTTGTTATTTATACCCCGCCCATCTGGCTGGGTTTCCCCAGCCACTCTGGGTGGACCCCAACAGAATAATAATAATAATAATAATAATAATAATAATAATAATAATGGTTCCAAACTACAAGAAAAAAGATTCCACCTAAACATTAGGAAGAACTTCCTGACAGTAAGAGCTGTTTGACAGTGGAATTTGCTGCCAAGGAGTGTGGTGGAGTCTCCTTCTTTGGAGGTCTTTAAGCAGAGGCTTGACAACCATATGTCAGGAGTGCTCTGATGGTGTTTCCTGCTTGGCAGGGGGTTGGACTCGATGGCCCTTGTGGTCTCTTCCAACTCTATGATTCTATGTTTCTATAATAATAATAATAAAGCGATAAAATATAAAACATTAAAAACTTCCTTAAACAGGGCTGCCTTCAGATGTCTTCTAAAAGTTAGATAGTTGTTTATTTCCTTGGCATCTGGTGGGAGGGTGTTCCACAGGGTGGGCACCACTAGTGAGAAGGCCCTCTGCCTAGTTCCCTCTAACCTCATATCTCGCAGTGAGGGAACCGCTAGAAGGCCCTCGGAGCTAGACCTCAGTATCCGGGCTGAACGATGGGGGGTGAAGACGCTCCTTCAGGTATACTGGGCTGAGGCAGTATTCCGTCCATTCCGTTGTTTGGTTCAAATGACAAGCTGCCACACCTGTGTTGCTTCCCCCACCCCGACTGCAAGGAGACTGACCCACATGTGGTGGGGCTAAAGAGTAGAGCTAGGAGTGTGTAACATAGTATTCTGGAACCAGGTGCCCTCAAGATGCTGTTGGAGTATAACTTTCATCCTGTCTGGCAACCATTGAGTGCAGAGGAAGAAGTGCTGCTTCCCCCTTTCCACCAGCCTGCACCTGTATGCAATTCCGCATCACCTGTGGTTCCAGGCAGGAACTTAAATACAATGTTGTGCTGCAGTTTGTTTCCCCAGTACATACATCACTTGCAGTAACAAAGTATAACAATCTAGCTAGTTGAACCTGAAGAGGTCACAAAAGAGCTTTAAGTCACCTACTCTGATAGTCTTCTCTTGGGAAAGAGCAACCAACTTTCCCCCCTGGTATCATGATGTAACCCAGGGGTAAGAAATGCCCACCAGGTGTTTTGGACTGCAACTCCTGTCCTCCCTGAACAGTCGCCATGCTGGCCAGGACTGATGGGAGTTTGGGCATAGAGCAGAGAGTCTTGGGTTTGGAAGGCTAGGTTCAAAAAAGATTTCATTCAGTGATGAATTCACTCTCTCAATTCCTCACTTGTACAACAGGAATACCAGAGACCATCACCACAGGTTTATTGGGAGGGAAAATGGGAGGTTTGTAAAACACTTCGCTCAGCAAATGAAAATGGATACAGCTATTATCACATACCAAGAAAGAGAGGGGAAGAAGAATGTGTTTTGCCCATTGATATCACTGGAGCTTACTTCTGAGTAGATATTTAGCACCGCAGCTCCCCTATTCTTCCTTCTGCTTTCTGCCAATGTTCTCTCTAACCTACAGAGCGTTGAAATTGTTCAAAGCAATCCATATCCCATTTGAGATCAATGGCAAAATTCCCATTGATTCTTTTCCTGGATTGCCCCCATTGTACCACTTATTGCTTCTCTTTCAATTGCTGGTTAGTCTCTGTGCATTCATTTCAAGTATGTAGGTTGGCAATAGCAGGAACAGAGCAAGGAATTCTCCCAGCAGGGAGGAAATGGCTGAAGTTAAGTGGGATTCATTTTGAAGTCTGTTATCTTGGGGAAGCCTGTAACTTATTGAACCAACTGTCTGGAAATTTGTGCCGAATAAAACCTGTGTTGCAAAGCCTTTGAGCCCCTTGGGTTTTGCTCAAAAGGGGCGTCGTCATTAAAAATGTCACTTTTTGTAGAGTGGGATTTTTTTTTAAGGGTCACTTTTGGTAATGAGCTCCATGAACAGTTTAACAATTCAAAGGCTTGAATAAAGCTCTCAAGTTTGTTATGAAAGCTTTGTGTGACCCTAGCCATTTTTAAGTGTGAATGTGCACTTTTTCAGGATTACTGAGCATGACAACTGAAGCATTATAAAAGCTGTTGCTCATAGCTCCTTCTTGTCTTTATTTCTGTGCTGTTAGTATGTATGCTACGTTTGTGTATTTTTCATTAGGGCTGATTAGCAAAGTGTAAGAACTATTACTGTGCTATTCATTTTATGTATTATTTATTAATTAAAATTCCCAACCCCACACTTCTTGAGCTAGTGAACTCGTAATGATTAGCAGCACAGAAATAAACAGAGCAGTATTAGAACATAATATGATCAACACTTATAACTGTTTTGAACATGTTTGGTGTGAGCTTCCTTGGGGGCTGCCCACTTCACATCTTCTGCAGTTTGCACTTATTTTTAGATTTTATTTGTGTAAAATGCAGCGCATCCTTTGGATTATTTTTTTTCTCCCCCAGTCAACTGTATGTTGCCTATCGGAATGGAAAAGTGGATCAAGCACTTTCATTGGGCTTTCTGCTATGCTGGATTGCTGGAGACCTCACCAGTTTTATTGGGTGCTACTTGACAAATCAACTTCCAATACAGGTAAGTAGTCCAAGTTTTAAATACAGTGGTACCACGGGATGCAAACGGGATCCATTCCGGAGCCCTGTTCACATCCTGAATGGAACGTAAGACGCAACAGCGCATCTGCGCGTGCGCGGGTCATGTTTTGCTGCTTCCCCGCATGTGTGTGACGTCATTTTGAGCGTCTGCGCATGCGTGAGCGGCGAAACCTAAAAGTAACACGCTCCATTACTTCCGGGTTGCCACAGAGTGCAACCCGAAAGCACTCAAACTGAACCACATTCAACCTGAGGTATGACTGTATCTGACTTAGTAGAGACCTGAGGCCAATTTTGCCTGTGTTTTTTTTAATTTTACCAACTCAACAGGAGTCATTAACCATGAAAAAGACCCCCCCAATTTTTTTTTCACTCAGTGTTTCTTTTAAGCCAGTGCTCTATTAATGCTCCCTCTATTAATGCTCCATAGCACGCGCTCTCTTCCCTCTCTCCCTGCACCACCACAGATATATCTGAACCCCTTTGTTAACCTTTCCTTCCTCTTCTTTTTACGCTTCATTGTGTACCCTCTTCTATTTCTCTCTTCACTCCCATCCGGTTGCCAATGAGAGAACAAAATGCTGGGTTTGCTGGGCCTTTGGCCTGGTTCAGCATGCCTCCTCTTATATTCTTATCTCTGTCTTTGTCTCACTTCTCACACACAGATCTCTTTGAAGTTCATCTCTGTAGCAACCCTCCCTTTCTCTCTACAACCCACAGAGTACTCTCCAACCTCCTGGCCTCCTATCCTTGTTCCTCGCTTCCTGCCACTTTTCTCACCTCCGCTCTTCTTCAGCATAAGAGGTTTTTGCTCTCCCTTCACCTCACACTCTCTCCCTTAAGAGATTGGGCCACATGGTGTAGTGGGGCTGGTTGGCTGCAACAGGCTGGGAAGTTGGCACCCAGTCTGCCATAGATTTCTGAATACGCAGAAGGAAAGGAGCAATGTGGACATAGTCAATCCTTGCCCCACATTTCATAGCCTTCATTTGACAAATTTTCCCCCCAAAGAGGTGGAAAGGGACCACAAACAACAGAAGTTTGGAATTCTTTTTTATTGCCTGTTACCTTGATTTGCATAAAAGATAAAAATGGGATATAAGTAAAGTTGCTATTTTGCCTACTTTGGATGTTTTGCACTAAAGTATGCACCGTTCTTTTCATCTTTTTCAGATAATCACTGCCATCTTTTACGTTAACATGGACATTATTATGATATCCCAGTTTGCCTATTATAAGCTAAAAAATCAGAAGGCGACAAAATGTGAGTGTTGATTGGAGACTGCAGCTGGATGTAATTTGCTGCTGCTTTTAAAAACAAATTCTTAACACTTAGAAACTGCTTTAACCCTGGGTGTGTTTTTAGATAGCATGCTTGCACTAGATGGCTTAGACTCTAGATGCCTTAAACACTAAATGTTCTTGCAATTAGGATGCACCTACTTCTAGAAAAAGTTGCATTACTGAATTATGATAGTCGCACACATTCTCCTCCTGGCACTAAACAAGGGAAGAAGAACTTGGGACCATCGTTTGAAACTCCCATTGTTCTAGGTGCATTTTGTGACAGGGAATTTCATTAGCGTGAGCAGTTTCTGAGCTCTGGGTGCAGTCCTGCACCTAAGATTTCAGATTAAAACTGCACAGTGGAAGGAAAGGGGGACGTTTTTCTGCCTCCCCACTTCCAGCCACTCTGTGGAGAAGACTGGAGAAGAGATCTTCTTAAGAATATTAGAGGGGCAGGCAGGGGAAGTATGGCTTTACTTTTTTGCAGTCTTCAGATGAGGACTAAATCATGTGAAAAATGAACATAATATTTTAGCTGCAGTTCATTCATTTTCAGCTTTGTAGTCTTGTTATAAAAAAGTCTGTCTGGACATTCTGTTGTCACTCCCATAACCTACGTTTAAGGTGCCATTTAGCTTTCATATGTCAGTTTCTAACACTGCTTGGGACTCATTTATTTTAAATAGATATCCTGGATAACGACTGGATAGTAAACAGGTTGCTAAATCAATCCAGAAAATATGCCCAGGTTTAGGCTACAATCCTAAACCCCCCTACTGAGTAAAATACCATTGAACTCAGTAAGGCTTACTTCAGAGCAGACTGACATAGGATTGCACTGTCCTGCATTCATCTGTGTTCCATGGTTTACTACTTTTAGCATGATAGAGTTACCCTTAGACATTCCTGTGCAGCAGAACAAGTTACTTGTATAATTTGCTAATAATGCTTAGCTGTTTTTCATAGACAAGCTTTTGTACTTTAAGGGATCCACTCCAGAGGGCCCCAAGCTTGGGAGGAAGTTTTGAGGGAGGGGCTGGCATTTGAAAGGAAGAGGGGGGGGGTTGTTTGGCTTTTTTAAAAAAACATGCTATTGCCACCAGTTCAGATGCTGGCCTGAAACTATTGGTATCACATATTATGTCTCTGTATATCACAAACAAATGTTAGATTTCTTTAACAGCAAGAATGAAGTACTTAGTTGGCCCTGATTTTCATTTGCTTTTCAAGGTGGCATAAACTTGAAAAACTGTTGTGTCATCTGGGTCTTGATGTGCATCATACTCTGTTTGATTTTACCTGGTCCGTTACTGCTGCGGAACCAAGTCCAGAATACTTTTTCAGGAACAAGTGAGGTACAACTTCTTAATGTTTCTATTTTATTACTATGCTTGTGCTGTTCTTGATACAGATGGTAAGGTAAAGGTAAAGGGACCCCTGACCATTAGGTCCAGTTGTGACCGACTCTAGGGTTGTGGCGCTCATCTCGCTTTATTGGCCAAGGGAGCTGGCGTACAGCTTCAGGGTCATGTGGTCAGCATGACTAAGCCGCTTCTGACAAACCAGAGCAGCGCACAGAAACGCCGTTTACCTTCCCGCCAGAGCAGTACCTATTTATCTACTTGCACTTTGAAGTGCTTTCGAACTGCTAGGTTGGCAGGAGCTGGGACCGAGCAATGGGAGCTCACCCTGTTGCAGGGATTCGAACCGCTGATCTTCTGATTGGCAAGTCCTAGGCTCTGTGGCTTAACCCACAGCGCCGCCCTCGTCCCTGCACTGATGGTAGTGTGGTATAAAATTTCCAAGTAGTTACAACCCCAATGCTAACTAGCAGACTCAGTCTAATACTACTTTTCCCCATTTATTTAAATTATTTTTTAATTAATTGCATTGACTGCTGTGCATAGGTTAGGAGGCAATGCTGCCTTTTGTGTTTAAACTTCTGTCAATCTTGAAATTATTATTTTTCTCTGTGTGTGTGTTTTGTTATCTTCAGAAGTCTCATGGCATGATTGAGATGTCAGGATTTGTGTGTGGCTACATATCGTGCCTCTTTTATTTGGGATCTAGAATTCCCCAGCTGTATAAAAATGTAAGTATTTTATTACTTATTTCTAAAGACAGTGCACTCCACATGCAACATTTATTGATCAAGTTGGGGGGTCGGCTGCAGAGATTGGGAGCACTGGATCATTCGGCATTTGAGGCTAATTTGAATAAATTCCTATAATTCCACTAAAGGTGACAAAGATTTAATAGGTTGCCTATTAGGTTTACGATGCTGTATCTATAAAGGTAAAGGGACCCCTGACCATTAGGTTCAGTCGTGGCCGACTCTGGGGTTGCGGCGCTCATCTCGCTTTATTGGCCGAGGGAGCCGGCAAACAGCTTCCGGGACATGTGGCCAGCATGACTAAGCTGCTTCTGGCGAACCAGAGCAGCACACAGAAACGCCGTTTACCTTCCCGCTGGAGTGGTACCTCTTTATCTACTTGCACTTTGACATGCTTTCGAACTGCTAGGTGGGCAGGAGCAGGGACCGAGCAACGGGAGCTCACCCCATCGCGGGGATTCGAACCGCTGACCTTCTGATTGGCAAGTCCTAGGCTCTGTGGTTTAACCCATAGTGGTCTGTAAATTTAGGAAAGTATTTAGTAGTAGAAAGCCTGCTTTGCATGCCAAGGTCCTAGATTCAATTCTTGACATCTCCTGGTAGGGCTGGGGGGAATCCCTTTGTGGAATCCCGGAGAGCTGATCCCAGTCACTGTAGACAGTATGGAGCTAGATGAACCAATAGTAGAAAGTTGTTCCTGTGTTCCTTTCTTTCTTTCTCTTAAAAGGTTGCCAATGAGAAAGACATGTAGAGGCCAAGATGGTTATCAGAGGATTCCTAATTTATTTCTGGTCATGCATGTAAAGAAAAAGAAAAAAGTATGTGTGCTTTTGCTATAACACTGCTTTTACATTTATTTTTTAGTTCCAAAGAAGATCCACAGAAGGCACCTCTTACCTGCTTTTTGCTTTAGCCATGATGGGAAACTGTACCTATGGTCTAAGCATTGTCTTAAAGATGCCTACAACACAGCATCTCATAAATCTTTATTTCTGGCATCATCTCCCCTGGCTTATTGGGAGCTTTGGTGTTTTGTTTTTAGATATTTTTGTATCCTTTTCAGATGAAAATGACTAGTATCGCTGCAGCCTCCTGGTAAATAGCATTTTGCAGGCATATGATGAAGTAATAGCTTTTAGGTGAAAAGGCCTTTGGGGCTGTAGTAAGGAAACAGTATTCAGTAGGGTACCCTGTCACCAAGTTTAGCTTCAGGTAGGTAGCTGCGTTGGTCTGACGCAGTTGAAATAAATTAATAAAATTAAAAAATTGTCCAGTCCAGTAACACCTTAGAGACCAACTAAGTTTGTTCTGGGTATAAGCTTTCATGTATCTGAAGAAGTGTGCATGCACATGAAAGCTTATACCCAGAACAAACTTAGATGGTCTCTAAGGTGCTACTGGATATTTTTAAAATATTTTTATTTATTCAGCTGTTATATCATAGCACACACATTTGTTCAGTTTGCTCAGTTGAGAACACATCTTTGAATGCGTTCAGCCTATATTTGTTGTTATATGGGATTCAAAAAGGTATATCACATCCATCTGTCCAAATACTGTATGATTATACTTGAAAGTGTGGCTTTGAAAAACTGTCAGAAGGAAGAAGAATGTTTAAGTCTGCAATCTTATGTACACACTTCCCTGGGAGATAAGTTCTACTGAACACAGTTGAAATTTAGTTCTGAGTAAACATGCATACGATTGAGCCCTGCGTCTGCTACCCTGTATACACACAAAGTCCCATTCCATAGGATTGGGCTGTAAAATACATACAATTTTATATAGCATGTAGCACACTTACCATAAGGTTTTGTGGTTACAAGTTGATTAATAAGTAATTGATGACAACCTTAAATCACGGGTCTCTAGCATAATTTGCATCAGGAAGCTTTCATTAAATAAATGCTGCACCTTATTGGCTTTGCCTGTGCTGTTTGTTTCTCGTTTTGGTTTGGCAAATTGCACTCTGTCCCAGATAAAAGTTTATGGTTAGTCTGTAAAGCCATCTGCTAAATGACACAAAATGCTCCAGAATGAGAGGAGGGGGGAGGAATCTTTTCACCAAATTGTAGAAATGTGGTTGGCTTCACATTTCATATATGTGCTTCATGCCCACTCTAATATAGAAAGGAATTGTTTCAGATAAGCCTTAATGTTGTTAAAGAAGCACATTTTTTAAACAGCTGGCATTATCTATCAGAATACTTGTTCAGATTAAAGCGCAGGACTGGACTGTCAAGTCTTTAAACCCAGAAAAAGAACATTTTATTCCACCCCACTTTATTCGTTTGCTAGGGTAATAATACGTATGTCTAACAATCCACTCCATAACACAGTTCAGTGACATTACTCGACTTCAGTGGGTTATATTGACTTTAATCCAACGGGTTTCACTTAACCTGAGTGAGCTGCACCTTGAGCTTTAAATGTTGCATTACAGCCATCTCCTATCCACTAAAGGTAAAAGGTAAAGGACCCCTGACAGTTAAGTCCAGTCATGAACGACTCTGGGGTTGCGGCGCTCATCTTGCTTTACTGGCCGAGGGAGCCGACGTTTGTCTGCAGACAGTTTTTCCGGGTCATGTGGCCATCATGACTAAGCCGCTTCTGGCGAAACTAGAGCAGCGCATGGAAATGCCGTTTACCTTTCCGCTGGAGCAGTACCTATTTATCTACTTGCACTTTGATGTGCTTTCGAACTGCTAGGTTGGCAGGAGCAGGGACCGAGCAATGGGAGCTCAGCCTGTCGCGGGGATTCGAACCTCCAACCCTCCGATCAGCAAGCCCTAGGCTCTGTGGTTTAGACCTATCCACTAGATAACAATAAACTGCTAGCATAATTACCAAAAGGTTAATTAACCAAAGGTGGTTGGGAGGCTAGGTTTTCATTTTTGATAAGTTAAAGCAGACTTGATAACATGGCTGTGGCAGATCAGCCAATATTGTGTTTAAGTGTGCCCTGTCAGGAGAATAATAGAAGTGCCAAAAGGGGTGGAACCCACTCAGTATTGGTGTAGAAGAAGCTGCATGTGCCCTGTGATACATTTAGTGCATCATTCTGTGAATATGTACAGCACCGGGAGAACCAAGGCAAATCGTGACAATGCGCAAGAACTGAGGTCACATAGGCCCCTCTCTTTTAATTCTTACTTTAATTGAAACGAATCCTAGTTAACAGGCTTGAAGTAGTCCATAATTCCCACTGTAGTACAAAAACGGTGTTGCCTGCTGCTGTGGTGTTTTTGCCTATTGGCAGCCTTCTGGAATGTATGGCTTCTAGCCACAGTTTGAACAAAAAAAATTTTATTCACCCAGCAGTGAAAACCATGTCCAGGTCTATTTGGCTTTAGCTAGAAACATAACACTGGGAGGATTTCTCTCTCAAAAATCTGCCTCTGACTTCCGTGACCATGGCGGTGTGTTTCTTGCCCATTTTCTAACGTTGTTTTACGGCACTGAACTTAAAAGGACTTGAAAATCACTAGCCACAAAGTTCTCCATGAGCAAAATGGCACACAATTCCCTGGCCACAAATATCTGTGCAGATTATTCTGTTGTGTGTCCTGTGTGAAGTCTGAATTGAATCTTAACGATGGATGATATCCAATTGTGGTCATCTGTTATTGGGATGACTTTAAAGGGGGGTTAGTCAAATTCATGGAAATTAAGGATATTGGTGGCTACAATTCTCATGGCCATATTTTGTCCAGTAAAGGGGGCAGTTCGCCTCCGAATACCAGTTGATTGCTGGGGTTTATGAGCAGGAGAGTTCTTCTGGGCTCAGGTCTTGCTTGTGGGTTTCCACTCTGCATCTGATTGTCTACTGTGGGAGCGGTAGACTTGATGGGATGCTTCTAATGTCCTTCTGGCTGCTTAATTTAAACATTCACTTTTGTTGCTCATAACTCGAAAGCGATCGCTGTATAAATTGTCTTTCTGTCTCAAGTGACTAATAATTTCCCTGACTTTAACACCCAGATAACTGCACAGTTTATTTTGTATCGCAAGCGGAAGGAGAGAAGACCCAGCTTGGTGGCCTTGGAAGTTGAACCTCTGCTCATAAATGAAGATTCCTAACCTCCATATTTTTGCAGCGTTTCATTCTGAAGTCTGGAAGGCTTTTCTTAAGTGAGGGGTGATGCTCATGAAAGACTCAACACACCATCAGGTGCTTACGCTTGGGCAGATACGATATCACAAAGGAGGGGGAAAGCCAAAGTTAAAGTTCCAGGATATTGTTTGCGCTTCGGTTACTGGACTTCAAGAAGAGCTAACTCTTAAGGGGATTGTCCATCCCAGGAATAAAGTTATTTTTTCCCCAATATTAAATCCATAGTTGCAAATATTTCATTTACTTTTTAACTACTTGGTTCATTCCTGCAATCTAGAGCTGCATTTCTTTTCTATGTGACAGTGTGATTCTAGTGATATCCTGGCTTTAGTCATTGTGGTTGTCCATTGTGCTGTCGAGGCCGTCAGTTCTTGTTTAGGGAACTAGAAACAGTGAGTGTGTTAAAAGCAACAGAGATGCTTGAGTTGTTCCTTGGAAAAGCAAGTACAAAGCCTGTATTATTTAAGATGCTTACGACTCTTGAGAATTTTGGGAGAAGTGGTAGTTCAAGAGTTATCAGTGTGGCATCCACAAGTGCACATGCAAATGTGCCTTGGAGACCGCAGGTTCCCCAAAGCTCCTTGTTGAAATTTGACCTGAAAGAAGCATTTAGTTGCAGCAAATAGAATAGTTTGTGGTGTGTGCCCATGACAATTTCTCTGGTTTGCTCTTGGTCCCATGTTTGTGTAGCACAGTATAGAACTCGATGGAGTACCAGTCATTCTCAGTCTAAAACATATTACAGTGGTACCTCTGGTTACGTACTTAATTCGTTCCGGAGGTCCATTCTTAACCTGAAACTGTTCTTAACCTGAAGCACCACTTTAGCTAATGGGGCCTCCCGCTAATGGGGCCTCTTCCTGAAGCAAAGTTCTTAACCCAAGGTACTATTTCTGGGTTAGTGGAGTCTGTAACCTGAAGCGTATGTAACCCGAGGTACCACTGTACTACTACTACTTCTTCTTCTTCTTCTTCTTCTTCTTCTTCTTCTTCTTCTTCTTCTCCTTCTCCTTCTCCTTCTCCTTCTCCTTCTCCTTCTTCGGCAATCACTCCATGAATGTGTTCTTAACAGTGTGTCCATAACCTCTTTTGTTGTCCACCAGCATTACCATTTGGAATACTAAGGTTCTCAAAGTGTGAGATGGGCCACCTTAAGGACACAGTACAGTAGAACAGGCACAATCTGATGCCTAGCCTTGATTAAAAATATGAACATGAAGAAACAGACAAACAAAAGTTCATAAAATTAAAAAAATTGTGATGTTCAGATCCCCCTCTCCACATATGCAAAATAACTACAGCCCGACCCCCCAAAAAAACAGGCCAAAAGAGGAAACAACTCTTCCTGCAGCCAACCAAAAAAGTTATTGCCTGTGAATCACATGATTCCCATGTAGCAACCAAGTGAGTTTAAGACATCAGAGCACATCTTTTCATCTCACATGGTTCGTGGGATTTTAAAACTTGGAATATTCCTTTCCCTGTCCAGTTTTTAAGTCAAAAGAGAGTATTTATTGTATATATCCCTCTCCACTTGGGTGCTGCATCTGCGGATCAGGTCCATGTGTTTACTGTATACATATTTTACCATGTGCAATGTTTGTTAATTGTTCCACTGTATGGGGGGTGGGGACACCAAAGTTTATATGGATTTTCTAGCTAGAATCTGATTTTCTGGGGTGGGGGAGTACAGTACAGTCTAACTTGGAGACAGATGTTGTTTCGGTCATTGCTATTTTTCTAGAAAAAGAGGTGCCAGAACTCACCATGAAAACCTCCCTTAATCTCTTACAATGCCAGTGGTGCCCAAATGAGAGGAGCTAGTACTGAGTTTCCGCAAGTTCCGGCTGGGGAAAAAAAGCCCTGGCTTTTTGATCTGGCCTACCCAATTAAGTCAGTGGGTTAACTTTTTGAACCAGATCTACTAGGGCATTTATTCACAGAACCACATGGATTGTGATCTGACCATTTGCCTCAGGCAATTCAACTAAGAACCATGCTCAGTGTATTGTAGAAATCCTTTCAGACTTAGGGTATATTGAATGATGGTACCTTCATATTGTCTCAGTTCCATAATTCTGTTGTGTGAAGGGTTTAGGATACAGGCATACCTTAGACCCCGAATGCCTTGGTACTCAGAACGCCACAAACTCGGAAGTGAGTGTTCTAGTTTGCGAATGTTCTTTGGAACCCGAACATCCAGCGGGGCTTCTGCGGCTTCTGATTGGCTGCAGGAAGCTCCTGCAGCCAATCAGAAGCCACACTTTGGTTTCCGAACATTTTGGAAGTTGAACGAACTTTCGGAACGGATTCTGTTTGACTTCCAAAATACGACTGTACTTTCCTTATAAAGAAAAGCTAAAGAAATTGTGGAGGCTCACTTTTGAGTGAGTGTGTGTGTGTGTAAATATATATATATGAGACACAATATAGTTTTATCACATTATGAGCAACATGGTGAGAGTGGAAAGAAGGAATCTTAGAAAAACTATTGGTATCGGGTTTTTGGTGTGATCCCATGCTGCAGATATCCCTCCCTTCATTCCTCACCATTGGCCATGCCGCCTGGGACTGATGGTAACTGGAGTCCCAACAACATCGTGGGAGATCCCTGAACTAGAGCATGACAAAGACAAGCCCTAATAATAGGCTTTCATTACTATGCTTATCTGGAAATGAGCCTACGAGGTGCGGGAGCGGAACAATGTAGTCAGATAACGAGGGCTTGGGGTGACATCTTTTAATTTAGCTTTTAATTTCCTTATAATGCAGGATTTATACTGCAGCCCGTGGCAGCTCCTTGCAGTATCACGGTGAACCTGGGATGCTATGATAATTGGTAACTATTACATCTGATGTACCATAATGACTTGGCATATCACATTGCTAGGTCTTGTGTTAATTTTCCTGGTCCACCAAATGTTGACAAATGTCAAAGTAAACTTGTGTTCCCTGTGGATTTCATTTTTCTTTTGTAGATTTCTAAAAGCATAATAACTGTCATGAAATCTGGCAGCCGGGCACTGGGATATTTTTAAGTCTCTGGTTTCAGGCAAAATTCCTAGAACGGATCAGATTCCATTATCTGAAACTGACTCTAAAGCAAGAGACCTCATTACTAGGAAAGAAAGAAAAAAAAGACTGTTGTGCGATGCCTATGAATTCTGGTTTATGAGTATTTCCAACCAATTCTTTTGACATTTAGTGTAACACTGAGTTTCTGTAGAACAAGAAAAGGTAACTCTAGCTCAGTGTTTCCCAACCTTGTGCCTCCAGATGTTTTTGGCCTACAACTCCCATCATCCCTAGCTAGCAAGACCAGTGGTCAGGGATGATGGGAGTTGTAGGCCAAAAACATCTGGAGGCACAAGGTTGGGAAACACTGCTCTAGCTATCTGTGTGGAGCGTTCACGGTGATGCAGATTGTTCATGAATAATAATTTTGAGCACAAATTCTTGCTCCAGAGATGCTATCTTCATGCATGGTCCCAGCAAATTAAGAACCCCACATATTATGATCCAAGAATGCATAGGGATCTTATGTTTCAGATCCATGATCTTGGCATACTTGGGTCCACGTGAATCAGCTGTGTTGATATTGCTGAGGCTGTTGGGCCTCTGCTCCTAAAACTAACACAGGTGAGCTGTATGACTTGCCTATCAAACCTTAAAGGATGCTAACCTGCAAACAGGTCGTGGGCCATCAACCACCCTGACTTGGACAGGTTTTTTACTGTTTACTGCTAAAGATAGCTGCTGCTGTTTTTATCTATTATTAATTTTTTGTACCCCACTGTTCAGGTACCTAACAGCAATAAAATATTGACACAATTGTTATTTGTTTGTTTGTTGCAGTTTTTTTATTTTTTACCCTGCTCTTTTGGTTGGGGGGGGGGACATCCTGAGTGCCTTACATAGATCAGTGGTATGACGATCCTTGCCTCCAAGCTTACAATCTAAGAGTGCAGTAGGAGAGCAGCCGGGGGCAGGGAATCGCATCTGGCAACCCATGAGCCCCTTTGGTTTCAAGGGACGCGGGTGGTGCTGTGATGTAAACCACTGCGCTTCTGGGCTTGCCGATCAGAAGGTTGGCGGTTCAAATCCCCGCAATGGAGTGAGCCTCCGTTGCTCTGTCCCAGCTCGTGCCAACCTAGCAGTTTGAAAGCATGCCAGTTCAAGTAGATAAATAGGTACTGCTGTGGCGGGAAGGTAAACAGTGTTTCTGTGCACTCTGGCTTCCGTCACAGTGTTCCGTTGCGCCAGAAGCGATTTAGTCATGCTGGCCACATGACCCGGAAAGCTGTCTGTGGACAAACACCGGCTCCCTCGGCCTGAAAGTGAGATGAACACCGCAACCCCATAGTTACCTTTGACTGGACTTAACCGCCCAGGGGTCCTTTACCTTTCACCTTTTATCTTTACCTTACCCTTTGGTTTCAGATAGTACATGGGTAGACGAGTCTAAAAAGCCTGGGACACAAATTTTCATGGCCCTCTAGCGGCTATGGTGGCTCATTTACCAGAAGTAATGTATTTTGTGTTAACTGTGGAAGTGTAAACTCAATTCTGCAGCCGCCTAGAGCAAAATATACCATATTTCCCCGTGTATAAGACTAGGGTTTTTTCCTAAAAAAAATGTGTAAAATTTGGGGGCATCTCCCCCCATTTTCTTAAATCGGCATCCCCAAAAATAGGGGGCGTGTTATACATGGGGGCATCTTATAGACGGAAAAATACGGTACAGTGGTACCTCGGGTTACAGACGCTTCAGGTTACATACACTTCAGGTTACAGACTCCGCTAACCCAGAAATAATACCTCAGGATAAGAACTTTACTTCAGGGTGACAACAGAAATCGTGCGGCGGTGGCGCGGCTGCAGCAGGAGGTCCCATTATCTAAAGTGGTACCTCAGGTTAAGAACAGTTTCAGGTTAAGAACAGACCTCCAGAATGAATTAAGTTCTTAACCCGAGGTACCACTGTACATACATTTGTGTCCCGGGCTTTTTAGACTCGTCTACCCATGTACTATCTGAAACCAAAGGGGCACATGGGTTGCCAGGTATGAAGTATATTGACATTATTTTCAGCTCTCCTACCCCACTATAAAAGACTTGACACAAGGGGGGAGGAGGCTGGGGAGGGAGGAGGAAGAAAGCAAGCTCATGCATCAGTTCTTATAGTGACCTGCTTGGATGGGAAACAGTTGAGGCAGCCAGATGGAAAAGCTAATTTCAATAGGCACCTGGGCTGTTCCATCGCAGGTAGCAAAATGTGTTTGACTGACCTTGGGAGGAGTGCCTATTAACTCTTTGCCAATGCCTCCAGCTAGAAACATGAGGAAACAACATATGGTTTGGCCCTCTCTGGTGTTATATCAAAAGGAAAAGACACATACAATCAGATGTTTTAAGATTCTCCTTTCATTTTCTGCCCCCACTTTCATAATTTCTGAAATAACATTAAAAAAAAATGCAACCAGTAGTGGAAATAAACAACAGATTTTCATCTCTTGCTTGCTCTTTTCAACAACTGTCAGTAAATCAATATTTTAAGGTCCTCCACATTCCATTAGATTTACAAAAGGCAAGATCTCCATTTAAAGTAGCGGGGAAATGTAGGTTTTCTGGGTTATCGGCAAATCTCGCCTCTGACATATTGAAAAGACCTCGGTACGCTACTGAGGCAGGCTTGTTGAAGTTTTGGCAGATGAACTTTTCAGGGATGCTTTCAAAATTGCTGTGTCTAACCTGAACCTTTCAAGTTGGTTCAGTAAAGATGTGCACCCCCAGGGATATTCCCAAACACCTTGCACTGGTGTAATCCTGCTGAACCTAATTGAACTAAATCAGTGTAAGCAGCCTGTTCGGTGAGAATTTTTGCTGCTTATTCACTTAGCAGGCTTACCAATGTAACAGGCCATGTGTTTTTTTCTTTTCTTTTGTACTCCCGGGACTTTGTTAATAAGGAGCTTATGATAACTGCAAGATCATTTATTTTCACAGGAACTCGTCAGACAGTCTCTCTGGTCCCTACTTAGACGTTTTCTAACGTTGCTTACCAATTTCTTAGTGTCTACTAAATTTGTAAGCAGTCTTGCAGCAGTCCACAGGCAAGGCATCAAACAAATTTCCTTCTGTTTAGCCCATATTCTGACATGATCCTAGTTCTAGCGCCCAGGGAATGGAAAGAGACGCTGCAAATCTCAGCAACAGTGAGTGCTGTTTGATGGCGCTCTAATCTGAATCCAGCTAGATGCTATGATGAGACATCTGGGGCACCATCAGTGGGAAAGCTAAATAGGGACAGCGCAAGAAGGATTCACTTTTCATAAATGTTCTCAGCAGCATGAAACAGCACCCCACTTTTAAAGTAATATTTTAAGGGCTGCATTAAAAGATGAAAACGTGCAGTTGTACAGAATGACGGCAACAAGTCATCTAAGTGTCTGGATCCTCCATATAGACAATCTGCTTTTTTTCTCAATCAACTCAATCAACCTCACTTGTCGTTAGTGACATCACATGGCCAAATCTGAATGGCTACATAGCACCGTGGTGTCATCATATATATACAGTGGTACCTCGTTCTGGAGGTCTGTTCTTAACCTGAAACTGTTCTTAACCTGAAGCATCACTTTAGCTAATGGGGCCTCCTGCTGCCGCTGCGCCGCCACTGCACAATTTCTGTTCTCATCCTGAAGCAAAGTTCTTAACCCGAGGTACTATTTCTGGGTTAGCGGAGTCTGTAACCTGAAGCGTATGTAACCTGACGCGTATGTAACCCGAGGTACCACTGTATATATACTGCTGATTGGCTGGGATAACTCTATGAAGGAGAAAGAAACCCCAAGCTAAGTAATAATGACACCAAAACTAAGAAAATAAAGTTGAACAGTAATCAATAGGCTTGAAGCAAAGTGGTGAAATATATTTTCTGACACTACTTCAGGAATCAGGTGGTGTAACAGATAATACGTATTTAATGCAACATAGCTTAGTCAGTAAATTTATTACACTTCTGTTTTTCTTCTGGGGGTGCCGGAGCCATTTAAGTACAAGACAGTAGCCAAACAGTAGAAGAAACTTCTTAACAAGAAGTTTAATTTGACAAATGCTTTGGGGGGCTGGTGTCCTGTCCTTCATTGAGGGTCTTCAGACAGAGGCTAGACCACAATCTGCTCTAGCTCTGTCATCAAGCTCAGAGCTAGACTAGATGGCTCTACCTCCCATCTCTATGATTCTAGATGCATCCTCCTATCAAAGCCAAACCCAGTGATAACCAGCAGTTGAAAATGAGTCCCTTATAGCCCCCAACATTTTCTGCAACATATAACTGGCTAAACTATCACTGTTCCATCCACCAATTCCATCCATAATTTGCTAATAACAGCTAGATTGTGCCTATGATGTTGGGAATCTGTGTACATGCAGCTACTCACACAGAGTCAATTAAGGTTTGGCACTTATTGACAGCCCTTACCCTATCACTGTGGACAGTCAAACTATGCCTAAGCTTCCTTGAACTACACCAAGCATAGGCAAACTCCTGGCCTCCAGATGTTTGAGACTACAATTCCCATCATCCCTAGCTAACAGGACCAGTGATCAGGGATGATGGGAATTGTAGTCCCAAACATCTGGAGGGCCAGAGTTTGCCTATGCCTGAACTACACTGATAAAGGGCCAGATATGCAGATTTTCCCAGGCAACTAATACCAGTGGAGAAATTACTTCGGTTCCATCCCAGAGCTACTCCAAGCACCATTAGGACACTTGCAGCGGGCAGATTGCTGGTTTTGTGCACGACACATTGATTTCTCATATGTAGTTGAGAAAGCTCCTCTTTCCACCAGATGTCATTTCGAATATGCTTGCAGAAAAGTTCTTGCATCCAACTTTGAATTGCCTTTTCAAACAGGTTGCCCATTCTGCGGAAAGTTTACCTCTCTTCCTGCAGTTGATCTTCTCGAATGGCAGTGTTTGCATATGTTCTGTTTGTGTGTTCCCTTCCCCACCTAGAAAGCAAATAAAGTTCTGAAAACGCCTCTCGTAGTTTCGCTATCTTTGTCCATATGTTTGACTGCTTCTGCAGAAATCATCTGATGTGTTGTTTGAGCATCAGCACAGAATCTGACTTCCAAGCTTGCAATACATAGAGTTTTCAGCTCTCTACTTTGTGGTTAGACTGTCTCTGGCTTCTCACCATTTCCCTGGGTAGTTATTTCTTAGATGCCTGTCATCATTTTGAGTCTGCTGGGGTTAGAGTTACTGACATTGAGGCTATGCAGTCCTAGGCTTGTAAATTCTTCTTTACATGCCTCTGGACAAGAGGACTAGGGATCGAATACTCTTTATTATTCCTTTGCAACCTATAAACCAGGACTATTCCAAACCCTTGTTAGTGCAGATCCCGCAAATTATCCCGTCTGTCCACAGAACTGTCTACAGAGAACTGATAATGACAGTATGTGTGATTCTGATTTACAAATTTGATTGGCTAGGATGCTGACAGAGGGTGGTATCATAGAGGCATCAGATGATCAGAGAGTAATTTCCAGGTCAGGGTTTGTCCCCTGCTGGGGAATCACTGTCAGCAAGAGATCATTTGGAACAAGATGGGGAAGGGCAAAGGGAGAGGCAAGCTTGAAGCCAGAATCTATTAATATTATTGTTTATTAAATTTATATACCGCCCTTCCCCCAAACATCACCGTGTGGTTCACAATATAAAAATATATACAAAACAATAACAAACCAATAAACCTCCCTTCCACAAAAACATTTAAAAATACCTAAAATGTTCAATCAGCCAAAGGCCTGGTTACAGAAAACCATTTTTGTCTGGTGCCTGAAGATATGTAATGAAGGAGGCAGCCAAACCTCTCTTGAGAGAGCATTTCACCAACAGGGGCTACCACAGAGAAGGCCCCTTCTTGTGTTGCTAATGCTCTGGACCTCTTGTGGAGGAGGCACATGAAGAAGGGCCTCAGATTGCGATCTCAGGGCCCAGGTCACTTCTTATGGGGAGAGGCGGTCCTTGAGGTACTGTGGTCCTGAGCCATATGTTTTAGGGGAGGAATAGATGGACAAACTAGCTATGAATCTGCACACAGACCAACAAGCAACTGTGCAAGCAGAAGTGTTTTTCCTGCACGCTTGGGATCCAGCTCCTAGTTTCCAGAAGTGTCTCACTGACACACACACAAACACTCCAAGCTGACTTCTCAGATTACCACCAGTTGTGCATCATCTTACTTGTTTGGATTGATGGTGCTTCATTAAAACCTGCTAGACAATACTTGGGATAAAACACAACTGCTGTTGGCCAAATGAAACAAGTGTGATAGGAAGCTCGGTGTCTTAATTTTGGTGGCAGCACCAACATGGAACTGCTAAACTGCATTCCTCCTCCTCAGTGCACATACACACACACACACACACACACACACAAATTGAGACTGACTCTTTTTTAAAAACGACAACAACCCACAAACCTGCAATTTCAATAATTATAATTGCAGAAAGTTCATAAGCTGTAACATTTTATTAAGATACAAAGACCGACTGATGTTTGCAAAAAGAAAACCATTAACCACTAGATGGAGCACTTGTGATTCTGAAATGAAATATCAGGCCATAAAGAGCTTAAAGCTGTTTAGAAGGGGGGGGGGAGCTATTCTGCCTATCAATCTCCAGCTGCATTAACAAGAGGGACCCCATATGCCTTGAAGACTATTTTTTCTGTTCCCCGCCTTGGTACATTTTTCTACCTCCCCTTGGGCCAGGTCAGCTGTGCCGTGCCACACACATTGGGAAGTTGCTGCCTACCTATGGTATTTTTTTTCCAGCTGGCCACATCTTAATGTTAAACGACTGACTGATATTATTCACTCCTTGATGATTCGCTACTAGCTGTGTGCACAGCTGATCACATAATCATAACAAGTCCCACCACCACCACCACCCAGGATGCAATAAAGAAGCCAGGGTGGAAATAGACATTACCCTTGACATGACCTACACCAAGAGGCCTCTCTCCATCCCTGCCCATGCCTGCATCTGGCTGCAATGCTTCTGATGGAGAGGAGCAGCATTCCAGAGTCTGCCTGTGAAGATCCCTCTACCTTCTGGGCAGAGCTCCAGAGAAACCATCACCCAGTCCACTCCACTCTGCAGCACCTCTTTAAAAACGGGCATTGAGGAGGTGATGACCTGTAAAGCGCTCCATTCTTTGGATGCCTTTTTGGACCACTTCCTTATTTGTGGTACGGTTATGGGGTGTTTCATTTTTGCTGTTGTTTTGGTTTTTTTAAATAGACTTGATGTTTAAAATGTCGTTTTCACTTTGTTTAGCCTGGCCTTGTCCCTTAAGCCATTCGGTCAACGCTGGTGGGGAGGGACTGCTAACTGTTTCCATTTAGAAAAGCACACAAATGAATGAATCTTCAGAATAATGAATGGGATTAGACAGATTCACAGAAGACAGGCAGCCAATTGCTACTAGCCACTGTCAGAGACAGTATGCCTCTGAATACTAGTTGCTGAGAATCACAGATGGGCAGACTCGCGTTGTGCTTATGTTCATCTTACAGGCTTCCAATGGGCATCTGGTCAGCCACTGTGGGACCAGGATGGTAGACCTGATCCAATAAACTCATTTTACATTCTTCTGTGGCATCATTAAACTGTACATTTCCTTGCCCGTGCTCCACATCTTTGATTGGTTGTGGAGGTGAGATGCACAATGTGACAACAGTGGTAAGAAGGCCAATCTTCTGGAGATTCTCAACACAAGGTTGCCATTTTCCTGTTAGCAACTGATTTGAATAAGGCTCACTGTTTCTTCATTATCTGCATCCTTTTAAATAATGATAAGATACCCAACAAAACAAAAAACCGGGGGCCTGAATTAACCGTTTCTTCATTTCTTACTTGAGGTGTGTGGGGTAGAAACTCTCAGTTCACATTTAACAGACTACCTGATTGGCCACAGTCAACCGATACAGACCGAAAGTTTAAAATCTGTGGAAAAAGTCAACAAAATCAAAATTGATCATACCAAATAGTTCAGGCACTCCCTGTACAGTGTTCCTCAGAAAGACACACATCGTTTAATTTACAATAGAAGTAATTAACCCTTGTCAATTACAGTGTAATTACTCAGTGACTTGAGTGTCTAATTGACACTGATAATTAACTTTTCACACCATTAGGTGAAATGTGATTTAGTTTTTCCTGCGCGGCGTTGAATAAGTCATTTGAACCAAAGTGGACACACAGATCAGCCCATAACATGTGATCACCTTATGTGTTTAATTACTAGAGTGCAGTAACTGAAGGAGTATAAATATTATGACACATGATTCATCTTTTTTAATTTTAATTTGTGTGGTGTGTATTGAGTCAGCAATGGTCACTGACTGCAGGATCAGAGCCCCACAACCATATCTATTTTGGTTTCCCTCACACAAGCATTATTTCATTTAAAGCTTAGATTATTCTTCAGGATGAGATCTTTGAAGTATTGCTTCATTTAGGAAATTCCAGACTTCTCTCTCTCAGCTGATTTTGCTTCATTGTGAAAGAAGGCACCTTCTGTTTCAGCCTTTAAATGCCTGCAGAATGCTTTTCTATTCTGCCATGCTTAGACTGCATTCAAACAGCAGTTTATTTCACATTCTCGATGTTTCCCTAACTGTTAATTTCCACATGATGTCTATTAGAGCATTCACACGATGTAAAAACCATTTCTGGAAATATAATGGAATATACTGCGAATTCAGTGCTCCTTTCCATGTTATTTGCTTCTGGGAAAGAATCTGCTTGCAAATAACACAAAAATAAGCACTAAAATTGCTCAAATATAACGTGCAAGTTAACAGTAAGGAAAATGGAAATAGCTTCTGTGTGACTACAGCCTTATGCAGGCAATTAAGAATACATATTTCCATTATAGTTATTTGATAGTCCCTGATTTTGGTTTTTATGTGTTTTTATTCTGTATGGATATTATTCTAAATTGCTTTGATTTTTAAAAATGATATAGCATTGTATAAACAGTTATATAAAATAAAGGAAAGGAAAAAGCACAAGGACTCTTGAATACTTAGCTCTTCACTGCATGAATCTGTCGGTTTGGGTTCTCTCAGTTTCTCATTTTTTTCAATCTTAAATTCAGTTTTCCACATTACTGCAGCAATCTGCGGTATTTTTAAAAATCCTTATTAAAATTCATCAGCATTTTAAGTGCAAATTTCTCCTAAGAAACCCATTTTTTAAATTCAGTTTTGCCTAACGTGTATATTTTTGCAACCAGTCTCCCTGAATATAATGTTGGAAGCCTCCCAGAGTGGCTGGGGCAACCCAGTCAGAGGGGTGGGGTATAAATAGTAACATTATTATTATGGAATGGGATGTCCCTATTTTCATCAGAGAAATGTTGGAGGGTATAGGTGACGGGACCAAGAGAAGGGCCTGCCCCAAAGATCTTAATACCTGGACAGATTTGTATGAGGGAATAAGGTCTTTCAGATAGCTTGGACCTAAGCCATGTGGGACTTTATAGGTCATAACCAGTACTTCAAATTGTGCCCGGAAACAGATTGGCCTGGTTATGACCTATAGAGTCCTACACGTCCGAAGCTATTCTGAACACACAGAGCTCGTCCCATAGGTTTCCAGATTGCTACCTTTCCTGTCATTACTTAGTTAGAAAGGTAGGCATTGCTAAATACAGGAACATGTTTACTATTCTATAGTGATGTGTCAAACTGTTCAAGCCCAACTAATACTACACTGTTACACAAAGGAGATTGAGGAGTATCATAGTTTCAATCAGCATTAGGGTTACATTAGGGTTGTGCACCCAATTTGTCCAAGGTACATTATTTAATATAAACGCTTGGTCGTGTAAATGATCACGTCAGTAATCTACTGGAAATTACCAGTTTTCACATAGTACGTTATAAGCAGCTATCTATGGAATGTAACCAGTAACAAGATGATTGATCTCAGCTAGAAGTATTTCTGCAACAAGGGAAATAACACGGGATCAGTAACTCAAAATAATAAGGGAAGTTCCTATTATCAGTATTAGTACATAGGTTGGAGTAATCAAATATACTTCATTATCTTTCTACGTTCTTTCAATGCACGGATACACTAAGTCACTGCTGATAAAATCCAGAATGAGATATAATATCACATCATGAAACTATAGTTTGTTTATTAAATCTATTGCTAAGCCACATTTTACAGTAGGTATCTATGAGTCCAAATTTACAGATACTCATAACGTTAGGGTGGTTTCTCAGTAGAAAGCTTTTTGGGGCAATCTGAGGTTGAGTGGTTCCTGCTTACTCTCTTGAAATATTCTGCTAAGTTGCCCTTTTTGTTGTTGCTTCGTTTTTCTTTTGGTCTAGTTTATTGTGTATTTTTAACTAGGCATCTCACTGATTCTAACATCATTTTAACTGATTTTAATATTGCATTTTTCTTTTGCTGATTTATTTATTTCTAAAAAGTATTTCTGTATCACCAGCTCATACAATACAACATGCTAGATAAAGTACAAAACACCATAAAAACCAGTACAAAATGATCATTAACTTGACTGGCTGGTGGGGGCAGGGAAACTAAACAGTTGCATGCATGGACTTAGAAAGGATTTATGCTGGTGGGTGGGCAGGACAACCACCCGTCATCAACATCTGACTCTAGCAGATTTGGAATGAAATGTTTTAAATTACTTTCTTTTGAACCTAAGTGCTCAGAAAAATCTGTCAAAATCTTTCTACAGTTTCTACGCTTAGTCAAGTATTTTTATTTATTTACCTGATGTGGGGGGCAGCTGCCCCCCTATCCCCTGGCTATGTCCATGGTTGCATAGGACTAACTACATAAAAAGGTCTTTGAGAGGCATCTGACAATCAAAAGTGACAGTGCCTGCCAAATCACTGCTGGAACAGTATTTCACAGTGTGGGATGTTAAATGTTTTAACCCAATTAGTAATAACAGTATATTATTACTATTACTATTAGTTTACTCAAGTACAGGAAAAACCTGCTCCTGGCACTGAGCAACAGGACTTCTTCTTTAATTTAAATAACTGATATCTAAGCAGCTCAGAAAGATGCAATACAAAAAATAAAAATCAGTTCAGACTATAAAACCAAACCACAGTATTTAGTAGGTGCTGGAACTTCAACAGGGAGGGAGCCTGCCTGACCTCAACTGGAGTCCCATAAAATGGGGACTACATTACTAAACACTTAGCCCTAATGATTGCACTCAAAGGCTTCATATAGATGTTAAATATCTGACAGGGACATCGCAGCCAGAGGATGGAGCAATGTGCACCGCAGTATTTTTCTTTTACTTCTTCCCACTTGCCATAATTAGAGGTCTTTTGATCTTTAAAAGTCATCTGTAAAAGAAACAATATAGTTGAATGCTATACTCCCCCCCCCCCCTTGTGCAGGTCTTAGATTGTTGGGTTCTCTCCCCCACCCACATCCCTGAAAAGGATATCCTTAAGATATAGAAATAATATCTGAGATGACCTGCCAGTTTTCTGAACTGCTGTAATGGTTATACTGTAAAGAAACTCTTGACAATGATGAATAACCGCTGAAACTTCAGAATAGCAGGCTTTGTTTATTTTGCCATCTTGTTGCATTTATGTCAGGTTTTTCACTTGGGGCTACACTTATTCTTTGAAAGCTGAACTGGTTCTCTGTCATTTAACATTCTCTTCCCCCTTCCCTCCTCTTCCCTCCCTCCTACCCTACCTTACTTTTCTGAGGCATTACATGGGAAAATGATGGCTTAAGATGTTGCAATTTGGACTTTCACATTGATTATCTGCTGCTTCAAACCTTTGAAAAAGCTGGGGCTAGGCCCCACGGCAGGGCTTCTCTCCTCAAGAAGAGGGCTCAGTACGTGCACATTTCTGGACTGGAAATTTCAAGCACTCCTGTTCTGCGCTGCTAGGCTGAATATGTTTCTGCTTGATGGCTGCTACCCTCCAACCACTGAGAACATTTTGGTTCTTTTGGCCGCGTGTACACAGTTGTCAAATGTGTCCTTAACCTGCTACCTGCTCCATGGGGTGAGCCCCAAAACAAAAGCAGAAAACTAACCACAGAACCGCCCCTTATTTTGAGGAGAATAGGAAAGTCTCATTCATAAAGGAAATGTCAGTGGTTCAAGACAACTGTACATACGACCATACAATTAATAACGTATTAAAAATTTAAAACAAGAAATCAGAAAACCAAAATCAGATATGAAACAAATAAATATGCACAGAACCACCACCATTCAGTGAACGTGTGAGGGATTAGTGGGATTGTGTCTAATTGTCATGCCCTTGATAATAAACTACCGGTATCTGACTTTTAGAAGACATCTGAAGGCAACCTTGTTCAGGGAAGTTTTTAATGTTTGATGTTTTATCGTATTTTTAATATTCTGTTGGGAGCCGCCCAGAGTGGCTGGGAAAACCCGGCCAGATGGGCAGGGTATAAATTATTATTATTATTATTATTATTATTATTATTATTATTGCTGGTTGGCCATGCCCCTTTAGCCACGCATTCAACATTCATGTGAAATCCTCCTCCCATCTCTTCAGCTTCGCTATCCAATCCGGAACATTGCTTAGCTGAGATTCCCAATGGCATGGGGGAGCTCTACTCACATACATCTCAGCAATTTGAGCCTGAGCATAGAAGGCCCCTTTCACACTAATGCTGTACATAGGGCATTCAGCCAATCTGTGCTGTTAGAGCCAGGATTTCTACCTGCTCAATGGGACTTTTCTGCCTCTCCTTCCTCCACGTTCTCCCCAGACGGTTGGCGGAACCCTTGCAACAGATTTAGGGGTCTGTGGGGGGGGGATGTATTGTGCAACTGGAAATCCTTGTGCTGATGAGACCAGACTCAGTGCTCCTTTGGAAAGTGTGTTAGCATGGAGGTGTGGCCAGTGAGCAAGACTTGCTCCTTCCCTGACGTGTCCCCTGAATACCTGCTTGATGTAGTTTCTCAGTCTACCAAGGCTCAGAAAAAGGGTATCCACTGGAAATCAAATTAGTAAAGGTAAAGGGACCCCTGACCATTAGGTCCAGTCATGACCAACTCTGAGGTTGCGGCGCTCATCTCGCTTTATTGGCCGAGGGAGCCGGCGTACAGCTTCCGGGTCATGTGGCCAGCATGACTAAGCCGCTTCTGGCAAACCAGAGCAGTACATGGAAATGCCGTTTACTTTCCCGCTGGAGCCATACCTATTTATCTACTTGCACTTCATGCTTTCGAACTGCTAGGTTGGCAGGAGCAGGGACCGAGCAACAGGAGCTCACCCCGTCGCAGGGATTCGAACCGCTGACCTTCTGATTGGCAAGTCCTAGGCTCTGTGGTTTAACCCACAGTGCCACTTGTGTCCCTTAATCAAATTAACCTTACTTTAAAAAAAACGAATGAATGATAAGCCTGCCTGCCTTTCTCAGGAAGTTCTTTTTTAATGTCCCCTCCCTCCCTTTTTCAAAAGGAAGACAATTTCACCTCATTTAATTTGGCCAAAGAAAAGGAAAACGAGTACAATGAAATGGTCTGAAGATGCAGATTGGAGGGTTGAAGCGTGCTGAGATGCAAGGAGGTCAGTTTTTGAATTGCAATTGGCTCTGAGGCAACAACTTTCCCTAACCCGCATTGAGCAAACAAAACAGCATTGTGTGTGGAGATGAGGAGCCAAATGGCCTGGCCATGGGAATAAACCCAGAGGGCGAATGGCATGGCAACTTAAAATAACACAACACTGTATTTGAGTTCCAGACCAAAGGACTAATAGCTCCTTCTGATAAAGCTGTGGTAATTAATACCTCTGTGGTTTATTACAGGACCTCTATTCTTGCTCTGCGCTATTGAAGGGTGTAAGACGTGACCCTGGGTGGTTTGTGGAACAGTTTGATTTCTGGTGTCTGAGGAAGAGAAGATCCAGTAAGCCTGGAAAAAAAGAGAGTTTCCAAGAAAAAGCATGATTTGGCCTGTCACCTTCAAACCCAAAGGTAAAAATCCCCTGGCAGGAGGAATATCATATGGAATTTATATTTGGGCTGCTGCATTCTTACAGAGCTCAAACACAGGTACTGCTACACAATCAATACAGCACATGGCAATTGGCAAGTGTGGCGGTGTTGTGTAAATGCTACAAAGAGATAATCTAGTGCTGTGGGCAAGTGGCTGTAGCCAAGCTACCTCTTCATTGCATTTAATCATTTTAACTGCAGAAGGACAACAGCATCTTTCTAGGTTTTTTATGACCCTGGATTAAGTGGCACTATTATTTTCAATATGGCCTTTTCATTTTGCTGCAGCGTCTTCCCCCTTCTCTTCCACACTATCCTCAGTCCTCAGGACTGCAGATTTTATAAATCTGGAATGTGCAACAAAGGAACTTTGTTGGGTCTGGTAAATTTAGAAACTCCCCTTCACTAAGCGTTATTGAAGGCACAATTTCCTATCTAAAACAGCTCACAAAGAATGATGCGCAGCTTCAGAGCAGCGGCCATATTGCCAGTAAAATCATTGAAATCTAGCATAACCCATCCAAACGCAACTCAGATCAGGTATAAAACATGCTGGAACAGTTGTGCAACTTTTAAAAAGTCATTTTCTGGTAATGAAAAGTTGTAAGCGTTGGCAGCAGGTGAGCTACTCTGGGGAAGACAGTGATTGTGTTAGGCACCCATGACTGAGAAGGCCACCCTCCTAGGTATGTCTCTGCACATAACAGGTGATATCTGATGATCCATGCGACGGTCATCTCCAGGCTTGACTACTGTAATTCGCTCTACGCGGGGCTTCCCTTGAAGCTGACCCAGAAACTCCAGCGGGTGCAGAATGCTGCAGCGAGGCTCCTCACGGGGTCTCTGCCATGGGAGCATATTCACCCAGTGCTTTTCAAACTGCACTGGCTCCCGGTGGAGTACAGGGTCAGATTTAAGGTGCTGCTTTTGACCTTTAAAGCCCTTCACGGCCTAGGACCCTTGTACCTACGGGACCGCCTCTCCCGGTATGCCCCACGGAGAGCCTCAAGGTCCATAAATAGCAACACCCTAGTGGTCCCGGGCGCTAAAGAAGTTAGATTGGCTTCAACCAGAGCCAGGGCCTTTTCAACTCTGGCTCCAGCCTGGTGGAACGCTCTGCCTCATGAGACCAGGGCCCTGCAGGATCTGATTTCTTTCCGCAGGGCCTGTAAGACAGAGTTGTTCCTCCTGGCCTTTGGCTTGGAGCCAATTTGATTCCCTCCCTCTCTTTCTTTTTTCCTTTCCTTCTCCTCCTGCGATGAGGCTACATTTTAATATTTTAATGTTGTATTTTAATTTTGTTTTTAAGTTGTAATCATTCAACTTGTTTTTATTATTGCTTGTAAGCTGCTCTGAGCTGGCCTTGGCTGGGGAGGGCGGGGTATAAATAAAATTATTATTATTATTATTATTATTATTATTATTAATCCTACTCAGAGTAAACCCTTTGAAACCAATGACTTACTGGGATATTACCCAATAAGTTTAATTACTTGACCCACATCTCATGCCACAACAGGCATTTAGTGGCCAAAGTCCTATTGGAACAAGGAAGTATTTGCCTGCTGGCGAAAGAAAAGCAGAGAGGAAGCCAGTCTACCCCAGATGGAAGGGAGTGCCACAAGTGGGAGCAGCCACCAAGAAGGCCCTCTGTCATGTCCTCATCACATGTGTCTGTCAAGGTGGTGGGACTGAGAGAAAAGCCTCCCCAGAAGAGCTCAAAACATGGGCAGGCTCATGTAGAGGAGATACAGTCCTTCAAATAGCCTGGATCCAAGCTACATAGGGCTGTGTTGGTCATAACTGTGCCTGGAAACAGTTAATCTGCCAGCTCATCCCACACCTGATACCAACTCTGCCCACCCAACTCTGTCCTCCTGGCGTTAATTATTTGCCTAAATTTGTAGCTCTAAGCTCTGAGAGGGCATGCCATAATTTGGTCTGGTGCTCATAAAAACCAAGTTGCAAAACTTTCAAAATGACAATAATAATAATAATAATAATAATAAACACAAGTGTCTAAATCTGAGACCTCCTGTTGAACTTGAGGTCCAACCCTCCTGCCCTCACCCTGGGCACTGGCACCCTCCACTCAGAGGGCTAATGATGGCTTCTCTTACCAATGAACCCTTTAAGCTTCACTACAACTTCAAAAGAAACCTTGAGAGGATCACAATTGAAAATTGAAAATATTCCGCTATATCCTGGGCAAAGTACAATTCTCCTTTTGTATTGTTTATCACTCTTCTTTTTCTTGTTTTTCCTTACCTTATTCTTAAAAGTTTTCATTTACTGCTAATTCTAGAAGCTAATGTACTGCTAATTTATTTAGTAAAGGTCAACCCTATTTTCCTATTATATCCCATTTTTGTTGTTTTGCTATTTCTGTTTTGTTTTCTAATAGTACATCAGAATAACTGATAAGGTCAGGTAAGTTGCCCAAGTCCATGTCTAATTAATAGTAATATTTATATTTTAAAGGATCAATACCAGCGCTTGACCTCAATGTACAATTTAAGCTATTACTACATCACTAAATATGAAATGAACTATAATACATTTGAGAGGCAAACCACTTATATCGAACCCAGTTAATACTGATGACGATCTTTTATTATACCAAATGAAAGTGGTGTGGTTCAATTTAAATACAACAAATAAATGAAAGGGTGCATTGAAAGATTTTTCCATAGTTAATTTACTGAGGAGGAGGCTAACCGGGGCCTTCAATATGCATTATCCTTCCCAAGGAAGAAAAACAAACGTTTCCATGTGATAGACCATACAACCTGGACTGACGAAAATAGCTCACTAATGTATTCCAAATATAGCGCTTACAGTATAGAGAAGAAACTATAAATTTTGGTGGGAGAATAAAACCAGACTACAAAGCACAATGAAGGAATTTAATTTCAGTTATAAGATGCCAGCCAGTATGTTTATCACAAACACTGTTAGCTGACTGAATGCAGTACTCAAAAGCTATTTACTCAAGGGTGTGAGGGTAACTTTTTGACTCATGGATTTCCCCTTCCTCCAACACACACTAACGTAAAAAGAAAATATGTGGCTGGACTATGTTTAAAGGTAAAGGTAATGGGACCCCTGACCATTAGGTCCAGTTGTGGCCGACTCTGGGGTTGCGGTGCTCATCTCGCTTTATTGGCCGAGGGAGCCGGTGTACAACTTCCGGGTCATGTGGCCAGCATGACTAAGCCGCTTCTGGCGAACCAGAGCAGTGCATGGAAACGCCGTTTACCTTCCCGCCAGAGCAGTACCTATTTATCTACTTGCACTTTGACGTGCTTTCAAACGGCTAGGTGGGCAGGAGCAGGGACCAAACAACGGGAGCTCATCCTGTCGCGGGGATTCGAACCGCCAACCTTCTGATCGGCAAGTCCTAGGCTCAGTGGTTTAACCCACGGCGCCACCCATGTACCTGGACTATGTTTACTCAAGAGTATATTTTCATCAACAGGAAATAAGAGAGCTAGACCCACTGAATCTAATGGACCCAAGTTATTCATGTCCACTAATTTCATAGGGTCTATTTTGCGTATGAAGAATATTGGATACAGCCCTTACAATGAACTGGTAAAAATCAGAATGACTTCACTATCGACTTCATAAAATCATAGAACTGTAGATTTGGAAGGGACCATGAGGGTCATTTAGTCCAACCCCCTGCAATGCAGGAATCTTACACCCAACATGCTCTACTAACTGAGCTATCTGGCACACTTTGATTGGTTAATTCATTGCCTGTTGGGCTAACAATTCTCATTCTGTCGATTCCTACACTACTGCGATTGTATTCAGAGTCATTACAAGGAAAAGCCACTCCATCTAGCAACTCTGGTTCCAATGGAAGGTCTCCAAGGAAAGAGAGAGAACGTCCTAGAAACTGGGTCCAAGTTCTTAAGAAATATCATTGTATTGTTCATTTTGGCAGCTGTTTAGGACATTCCTGAATAGCTGGGAACTGACTTGAGGCTCATTCGCAACACACTGCCACAGCTTATGACATTTGATTCCTGATGGCAGTGTGCCAGAGTTGGACGCACTGGTTGGTCACCTCTGTTCCTTTCATTTCACAGCACTCATAAACACTGTTTTTTTCCTGCCCATGGTGCAACGACTTCTTCAATATTTATATGAAAGGGTCTCCAATGAA
This sequence comes from Podarcis gaigeae, assembly GCF_964106915.1. Taxonomy (NCBI): domain Eukaryota; kingdom Metazoa; phylum Chordata; class Lepidosauria; order Squamata; family Lacertidae; genus Podarcis; species Podarcis gaigeae. The sequence goes on from NC_139681.1 coordinate 80,329,154, forward strand.
AAGAGTTCATATGCTCCTTACATGGAGGACAAAATTAAGTACTTTGAGGGACTGTAGCCAGTGTGTGCTGGTCCTAGAGCGGGATGACTATTGTTGAACAAGATCTTCTGAGATTCCCACTTCTTTTAGGAACCCACAATTACCTTGTCAGGCTCCACTTCCATAGAATGAATGCAATGGCAATGTATTGTACCATTAATCATTTATCGGAATCATTTCAGACAATCCTTCGCTATGGGGATCCCACAGCATGGTTGCTTCAAAAATAGCTGCTGTGGGGTGGAGGGAATGTTAGTCACCGCTAATGTGATAGATCTGATATAATGAAGAGTAGTGAGCAAAAGCTACCATCCTTGCAGACCTGGGTTTCAATCTGCATGAAATGAATGAGTGAGTGAAGGAGCTCAGAATTATTGCATATCATTCTCAGGAGAAATACTGCACTAAGTCAATAGACCCACTGTAATCAACAGACTTAAGCCATGGCCAACTTAAGTGCAATGGGCTGGATTCAGCTAAGTTGTGCTAGCAGAAGCCAGTGTAATGAATCCTAAGTAACCCAACAAGACTTTCTCCCTTCTGCTCCTCCACATGATCCGCGTGTCCTCCCCAGATCTCCTTGAGAGGGTTGGAAGAAGTCCTAGACCATGGTGAGGTTGGGAGGAGAGGGAATATATGCAAGAAAAGCTTGCCCTGACAGAACAACCATCTTAGCGTGACGTCAGATTCTACCCATTGGTTGCAATGGGTTTACTCTATGACTCGATCAGAGATGTCCCATCTTTTATCATGTAAGATTGCCTTTAGAAATAATTGGCCTGACTATAACAATAACATTTGTGGTGAGCATAAACATTGTAATGAAACCTTGGTACAAATAAGAAACCAAAGAACCGATTGTTGAGAAATGATCTAAATAACAATTGACAAAGAAAGTAATTTAATCTCTCCCTTTCTCTCTGCCGTCCTCTCTCTAATGCGCTAAAGGTTTGTCATCAATAACATACTCCTAATTAACTGTAAGTTTAAAAGTTTTTTCCCCTACCACATGGGTAAGCAATCTCTCAGAGTAATATCAAGGTTGTCAATTATTCTTTTATGTTCAAAACCCCCTATATTGTACTGTAGGTCAATGAGAAGCCACAAAAGGTGAAAATTGTTCAATACTCATGGCCTAAGGTCTGCAGAAATTTCCATAATATAAAAATGGAATCTGCTGGGACAAGAATGCTAAAATACAACCCTACTCCAGGCGATTGGTGTTATGTTGCTTAGTGTGCCATAAACATTTCTAATGAACCTTTTTTTCAGAGGTGGATTTTAAAAAAACAAACACACACAGTGTTTGTAATTAAAGCATTATCTCTGCAATAGTACTTCAGCCATAAATTAGGCAGATTTATCAGAGAATGCAGTTTCATGGGGAAAGCATATGACCTTTGGGGGGGAAATATTGGGCATTTACATAGAATGTATTCCTTCCATTAAATGAACAAAGGGCACCATTTTAAGTTTCAGACTGGAAAGTGTGGGAGGTACTTTCACAACATGGTTCAAAGGCCTAATCTTCAAGAGAAACTCCCTCCCTTAACCCCCATGTATTTAATGGAATTAGTCATGGTTGCATTTTATGTTGGCTGGTTTGTTTGTTTACAAATCTGTGTCCTGCTCTTCAGCCCTGAAGGGTTCTCAGAGTGGCCAACACAGCAATCAATTTTAAACAGCCCATCATTGATATTAAAGCAGCAGACCATTAACAAACAAGCTAGGAAGATATTTTTTTAAAGCACATTATCAACAGCAGCTAAAAGACCTTGACAAAAAAAAAAAAGGTATTCACATGGTGCTTAAAGGATAGCATAATCAGAGCTAGGTGAGCATCCTTTGGTAGGGCATTACAATAATGTAAAAATACATTATTATGGATTGTGAACAGCCTCACTACAGATGGTGGGGTAACCTGTGAAATACTGATGAGTCCTTCGCCTCCTTCAGGAATGCTGATATGTCTGAAACACAGGGGCAAGAGAAGTGTTGCCCTAGCCTCCCTAAATTCCCTCCTTATGCTATTTATTATTTAATCTATGAAGACTGTATTTGAATGCATTGGCCACTCTTGTTTTCTTACATTTCTACCCTGCCTTCCTTTCATCATGGAACCCAAGGCAGCATACATGTGGTTTAAGGTGGTCATCCATCCAAATACTGACCACAACCAAACCTTGGTCATGCGCCTTGACACCATAACCAGGGACTATCCAATATTCTTTATTAGGTAGGGTAACCTAGTTTGTTTTCATCATTCATTCAGCCACTCATTCATCAGAGATAGTATGCTATTCAGTTGAAGATGATGAGCAATTGGAGGAATATTTGTATATTAGTTATATTTGTAACGTATAGTTAAAACTATGATTTTCCTAGTAGTGATGTATGGAAGTGAGAGCTGGACCATAAAGAAGGCTGATCGCCGAAGAATTGATGTTTTTGAATTATGGTGCTGGAGGAGACTCTTGAGAGTCCCATGGACTGCAAGAAGATCAAACCTCTCCATTCTGAAGGAAATCAGCCCTGAGTGCTCACTGGAAGGACAGATCCTGAAGCTGAGACTCCAATACTTTGGCCACCTCATGAGAAGAGAAGACTTCCTGGAAAAGACCCTGATGTTGGGAAAGATGGAGGGCACAAGGAGAAGGGGATGACAGAGATGGTTGGACAGTGTCCTCGAAGCTACTAGTATGAGTTTGACCAAATAGCGGGAGATAGTGGAAGACAGGAGTGCGTGGCGTGCTCTGGTCCATGGGGTCACGAAGAGTCGGACACGACTAAACAACTAAATAAACAAGTCTTTGAGAGCCACTGGATGGCAGAACAATGAGAAGGACCATTTCCGCTGATCTTAATGTGTGATAGAGATGGGTGAATCCATCCATTTTGGTTTCTCTTGGTTTCTCATTTTTCCACACATAAGTGCAATTCTCCACATTGCTGCAATGTTAAAAAAAAGTCCTCATGAAAATTTGCCAGTTAATTTAGCCTAAAATTGCATGCAATTTTGCCTAATGTACATGTTTTTGCAAAGCAATTTCTTCTAACATAACTCAATTTTAATATTTTCACTAATATATACATTTTATCTTAGAAAATGCATTTTTGTACACGTTAGCTGGTTGAAGAACTGCAAAATTCAGAGAACTTCGAATTTCAAAGGCTGGCTGTGCTTCAGTTCATGGATAGTTCAGGAAAGTAAGAATTAAGTAGGTTCGCCTTTAAATGCAAACTTAAATGAATTTCTTTCCCCATCCCCAATAAAGAGGCAGGCATTCCTTCAGATATCTGGGCCCCAACTCATTTAGAGTTCTGCATGTCCGTGTAAATATCTTAAATGGGCTCATCAGTGTACCAGCAACAAAGGAAGGCTCCACAGGACCAGTCTTATATTGTCTCATCTGGCTTTGCCACTCAATGTCATGTTGAAGCAGGAAGAGCAAAATAAGGGAGGCTATTCTCAGTATAAAAATATTGAGGACTCCTCCCTCAAATCAGTAAGCACAGCGCCATACTAACAACTTAGACTTAGACGGTGGCAGTCTCTGTTCTTCCCAGGCAGAAGAAGAAGAAGAAGAAGAAGAAGAAGAAGAAGAAGAAGAAGAGTTTGGATTTGATATCCCTACCCTAAGGAGTCTCAAAGCGGCTAACATTCTCCTTTCCCTTCCTCCCCCACAACAAACACTCTGTGAGGTGAGTGAGGCTGAGAGACTTCGAAGTGTGACTGGCCCAAAGTCACCCAGTAGCTGCATGTGGAGGAGCGGAGATGCGAACCCAGTTCCCCAGATTACGAGTCTATCGCTCTTAACCACTACACCACACTGGCAAATATTATCTTCCTAAGCCTTGCTTTTCTCTGCCTGCAGTATAAAATGAGGGGTTTCCCCCCGCATGTACCATCCCAAAGGAAAGGTTTGTGAGTGAATGCTGATCATTCCTCTTTAGTTTAAATTAATTAAATGACACTGCTATCTATTGTATGATATAAATGGGAATCATTTTACATCGTATATTGTATAGCGTGATTAGGAAGTATTGGAAAACAATGTAGTTGAGCTTGCATGAACATGGTCTATAGAGTGCAGGGGAATGTCTTGCAACGGCTTGTTAGAAGCAAGGCACCGTAATCCATCTTGGCTTAATAACTAACATGACAAATATATAATCTGGAGTAATGTACAGCACTGAAAGTACAACTTGCATGTGACTTCGACTTCATGCAAACCATGTGTTAGTGGCCAACTTCCGTGCGCAGCGTTATCAAAAAAGAAATACTGAACCGGTGCCAAGGGTAACATTTATCAATTGTCATGTGAGCTGTGTAACTTTGTTAATGTGTTCGGTCTGTGCTAAATTAATTACACAATGTGATTTTTACATTATTATTATCCAGGCTGAGCCAAAACTACTAACTCATTTCAGTGACTGTTTTTGGCAGCACCAATGAACGCCTCAGTTTTTTTGTCAAGATTTCTCAGCACAATTGTTCACTTATTTATTGATTTTATTTAGTAGACTTGCATGCTTATTTTCAGGATAGTATCCTCACAAAACAGCCAGAAAAGTACACAAACTGATGAAACCATAAATGATAGGATTATCCAAAAGGCGAATATTCATAAATATTGTTTCAGGAGCTCCTGTCATTAAAGTAAATAAAGCAGCTTGCGCAAGCCGTGAAGCTCCTGTTGTGCATGAATATTTGTTTTTGGTGAATGCGAGAAGGAAGCATCCTCATCATCGACTGATGCAAAAACTTGGACAACTCAAATTTGCCCAGCCTGAGCATCACCCTCAGGGATTCAGGGTGAATTCAGATGCAATAGCCAATACATATGGAGACAGCCGCGTTGTATACAGTTGGTAGATGATACAGTGATGAGGATCCAGTCCAGTATTCTTGGGGTGATGTTCTTTAAGCTTCAAGCTCTCCTGAGAATGATCCACAAGTCACAGAGACAACAGGCTTAGTTATTGTGGCTTGTATCCACCATGCCTTCAGGCTCCTATTTGGATAATTCATGAAGCAATTCACAGCATTCTCATTTTTCATTATCTAACTGCAAAAGTGTGTTAACATTCTACACTTTTTATTTAATATGTTATTATATCCCCCCCCCCCCCAATTTAACTGTGTGACTTCTATTGCACAGTAAATTTATTTATCTGAAAGCTTTGTTTTCTTTTAAAAAATGATATGGTAAGATTGCAATGGAAGCTACCTGGAAGTAAGTCCCACTCAGTGGGACTTGTGGTTTTTTCCTGAGGAGACACGTATAGGACACTTTTGCCTTTGCAAATCTCCACAAACTTGGTCATTGGAAACTTGGCCCTGGCTTGGCCTGGCCTCGTTCTTTCTATTTATTCTGAGGGCAGAAGGATGGGGACAATCTCAGTATGCCACTGTGAATGAGTCAAGTTTGGTTAAACTGTTTTTGCATGAAACATTCCAAGAGCCACCAAGAGCTCTGTGTTTACACATATATATCCTCTGGTTTTTGACTCTGTGGACATTTTGGATCCACTAAAATCATTTGGATGGATACTGTTATAAGACAGAAGAATCGATACAATCATTCAGCCAACACAGAAACATTTCTGGCGAAACAATGTTGGGATCTAGAAGCATTCCAAAAGCTTTCTTGGCTATAAATAGTAGACTAGGCTTTGTGAAAAACTGATGTACCAGATTAGCAAATAAGAGTTTTACTATATACTTCATAATGTCAAAGCCCAGTGTTGAGGTTCTTTCAGAAGCAATGTAAGACTGTTTTTGGTATTGATTTCCTGGCTAGTGATAAGATGATATGGTATGGAATTTTAACATCTGTAAACTTTTATCTTGTAATTGGTGCATAATATATACAACCTTTTCACATGTGGTCAGCCACATGATGTTTGAATGAGGCTTTGTGGGATATCTTTGGGAGAAGAAAAGTCTAAAGATTAAACCATACACAAATCCAGAGTGGAGTCCCTAAGACGGTTGGATGGTGTCTTGGACGCCTTCCTTTGGCAGCTCCTGCAGCCCTGCCTGCTTCTTGGGAGAAAAGCAATGACAAACCTAGACAGCATCTTAAAAAGTAGAGACATCACCTTGCCAACAAAGGTCCGTATAGTAAAAGCTATGGTTTTCCCAGCAGTGATGTATGGAAGTGAGAGCTAGACCATAAAGAAGGTTGATCGCCAAAGAATTGATGCTTTTGAATTATGGTGCTGGAGGAGACTCTTGAGAGTCCCATGGACTGCAAGAAGATCAAACCGATCCATTCTGAAGGAAATCAGCCCTGAGTGCTCACTGGAAGGACAGATCCTGAAGCTGAGGCTCCAATACTTTGGCCACCTCATGAGAAGAGAAGACTCCCTGGAAAAGATCCTGATGTTGGGAAAGATGGAGGGCAGAAGGAGAAGGGGACGACAGAGAACGCGATGGTTGAACAGTGTTCTTGAAGCTACCAGCATGAGTTTGACCAAACTGCGGGAGGCAGTGGAAGACAGGAGTGCCTGGCGTGCTCTGGTCCATGGGGTCACGAAGAGTCGGACACGACTAAACGACTAAACAACAACAACATCAGCAAGGCTGAGAGGCGGGACTTGTCATTTGGGCAGCCCAGGAGCTCCATACACACTGCCCAGGTTTGCATCTTGAGGAGGTCACATTGGCACTGCTAGCACAGCGGTTTGACTTCACCCCCGGAGGCGCACTCCATTGTTGCTCTCATCACACCACGTTCAATGACAGAAAGGTGTTGAGGTATCGAAAGATACATTTAGAATGTCTATGCTGCTTAAAACATTCCCTGGCAGCTCATAGAACAGCAGCTTCTGAATGCACAGTTGGAGTTTACACAGCCTTGCCCCAATCCAACTCAGAAGATCTGCATATGGAGTCAAGCTTCCTCATGGACAACTGCTGCACATGTTTCCTGTTAGGTGTGCTGCAGCAGAGAGGGAAACTGTCCCAAGCAGTTTTTGTCAAGAAGCGTAACATTTCCTTCCTGATAAAGAATTTCCTCAGAATTCATTGGGAACTGTATCCATCTGTGCAGCTGCCTCCCCCGCCCCTTCAGTGTTTTTAAATTGAATTTGAGTTTTTATGTTTTCAGTTGGAATGCTCATTTTCATTTTTGAAGAGAACTGGCTCCTCGTAGAATCATAGGTATCCTGGACCTCTTAGAAAAATGGGCATCATTGCAGCAAGTGGTTGGCCTTTGTTAGGGAGATTGCTTGCTAATAGCCCAGAATGGTTGGTTACAATTTTCTCAGTGTCTGGTAATGGATGGGAATCTCATCTGCATGTTTTGAATGAGATATGCATCAGAACTTAGAGAAAGTGACACCCAGGGCCTGCCCAAGACATTTTGCCATCTAAGGCAAAGGACAAGGTGGTGCCTCATTCCACCTACAGAACCTGATGCAATTGGAAGGTTCAACACTGATGACAGGATAACATCATCTCCTGTACCTGAAGCAGCAGGACAGATTACAGGTCCCAAGACAGGCTGTGTGGCAACAGAGGGGAATGGCAGGGGAGCTCAGAAGAGACCCAGGAGGCTGCTGATGTCCCTTGCCCAAGTATCTGCAACCTAAGGTGAATGGCTCATTCTGCCAATTAGTAGGGGCATCCATAGCGACCCCTTCTGTAGCTAAGTGGGGAGAGACCGCTTAAAAGTGTCGAAATAAATAAATAAATAAATAAATAAATAAATAAATAATCCAGTAGCAGCTTAGAGACCAACTAAATTTGTTCTGGGTATAAGCTTTCGTGTACATGCACACTTCTTCAGATACACGAAAGCCAGAACAAACTTAGTTGGTCTCTAAGGTGCTACTGGACAATTTTTTAATTTATTTCGACTGTGCCAGACCAGCCAGACCAGTAGCATGAAGATGATCAGAATCCCCCTTCAGATCTTGAAATATGGGTCCCCCCAACAAAATTTGAAATTCGGCTTTGTAATTTGCAATTTATGTGATGTGATTTAATTTGATTTGATTGGCCGGTTAATAAAAATTATTTAAAAAAACAAAAACAGATACATGAAAGCTTATACCCAGAACATATTTAGTTGGTCTCTTAGGTGCTGCTGGACCATTTAAAAATTTTTTTAAATTATTTCGACTGCGCCAGACCAACATGGCTACCTACCTGAATGCTTAAAAGTGTGAGAGAGACATAGAGAGAGTAAGGGCAGATACAGGGCTTTTGCAGAATATTGGGTAGGGTTTTGGGCTGCCAACACAGGGACAGCTTTCTTGGTAGAGCATAGTAGAGATGGTAGAGCATCTCATGTTTGTGGGTTCGAGCCCCATGTTGGGTTGGACTAGATTCCTGCACTGAAGGGGGTTGGACTAGATGATCCCTTTCATCTCTACAGTTCTGTGATTCTGTGACTTCGGGGCAGTTTACCAGAGTTCCACTCAGCAAAATGAGCAGGAGTTTTCCCAAACTTGGCAGGGCTGGATTGGCACATTTTCAAGTAAGTGAAGTTACACAGGTTACCATTTAAAGAGGGGACCCAGTAAGACTATGAAATCAGGAGTCTAAAATGACCTTGCGGCACCACTAGTATCTGTAAACAGAGCCCATATTTTTTTAAATGCAATAAAAACTGTCTTGAGTGTTCTCTAAAGGAAACCAAACCCGGGTCGCTCTGCCTTTGGAAGTTTTCACTGCTGGGTGAAGTGAGGAGCACACAGCAATATAAATATATATATAAACTGGTTTGGTACTATAGGAAATGTAGTTAAGCATAAAAATGTAAGCATCACATACAGCCGCCAGCCCTTATTTACTCAACCATATCCCCTTAGAAAGTTTATCGTATATGTTCTGCAAGTTAAATGCATTTTCAAAAGGTATGCTGAAATAATAATAAAAAAGGATAAAAGGATAATCCACCCTTTGCATTTCCCCCCTCTTTCCGCCCAGGCATAACGTTGCATTGAAAATGAGCTACTAAAGGACTAATATTGAACCTTGTAAGCAAAAGCAGCAGATCCAGTCAATGTAAATACGGGCTTGTGCGACACGTTTCAAATGAATATGAGTTGATGAATCCTTTGCTGCTGACCTGTTCGAAAGAGCCCCAGTTGCAAATGAATGGACTGCTTCTCCAAGAGAGGTAGACACCAGTTGCAGCCTGGGGAAAGAGGAAGCACATAAAAGCAAATCTAGATTTGCCTTGCAATGACAGCTGCATATTAATCTAAAGAATTTCTCAAAAATCAAAAAGACATTTTTCAGCAAAATACACCCCTAGAGCCTCTATCATAAAGCAGGGGAATAAACTTGAAACGGGATTGATTTCATCTTAAAGGGAATATCTCTTTGAAACGCTACCAGCTGCAGTTGTCTTATTTGGTTTTCAATACTATAACAAAATTATGCCATATTGTGTCAAATAAGGAGATAATATAACAGCTTTAAACAAATTTTGTAATTATGGGATCAGTCAAAAAAAAATGAATTAGATTTGTATGCATTAGGTAAGTAATGTCACCGAATATTGAATAGATCCAAACACCAACTCCCCCCCCCCCTTCTCTTCCTGCTTTGAAGACCTGTCATTCTAAATATGGCCTTTTAAAAATAATAGAATGACAACCATAAAGGGAGAAAAAGGTACATGCAAATTCTAACTACTGAGAAGTTCAATGCAATCTTTTGCCAAAAGATCACAAACAAATCCCTTTTTGTTAATACAATGAAAGAGAAATATTGAACATGATTTGTATATAAAAAAAATATCCAAACACCCCTTCCCCTTCTGTATTTTAACTTGCAATAATTGCTTGGTTTAGCTGCCAGGGCAGTGACTTGGAATTTACTCACTGCTCATTTTGTATAGCATCTTCATGGTGCTAGACTGCTATTAAGTTGTAAGAAGAGTAAAACATTTTGTTCACGTGTGATGCTTACTTTTCCTCCAGCATCTGGTGTTTAAAAAACCCTTTTATCTGGAAACTGCATATCGCCCAGACACAGGTGTTGTGATATCTCCCTTCCAGGTGGGACAGAGGTGTGGAGGGAACAGGAACCATGGGGGATTTCTGCTTCCTTTACCCTTCAGAACACCACCCCCTTCGCAAATGATCTGATGAACCAGGAGCCAACCCTCTGAAAGAACACAGGACTAAATAATGTATGTTATGTATTGAGTTGAATAGGATCCAAACTGCAGCAGTCTGATTGGTCCTAGAACAATAGGATCCAAATTGCAGCAGTCTGATTGGTCCTAGAACAATAGGATTCAGAATGCAGCAGTCTGATTGGTCCTAGAACAATGCAGCAATATGATTGGGTGGCAGGAACCACCCAATCATGCTCCAGATATAAGTGAATCCACAACCTGATTGGCTTACAGTAGAATTCCAGAATTAGCCAATCATGTGCAGCCCATTGTGTAAATAATGTATATAAAGCAGATACTTTGGGGGGACATTCATTCCTCCTCACCACTATGAGCTGAATAAAGAGCATGAAATCACTTTGCGACTCCGAGTATATTTCACTGGCGACGAAGGTGGGATCCCGCTGAGCTGACTGCCACACACAGCACCGCAGCACCGCCACCTGCCGCACCGCTGCCTTGCACCGTGTATCCAGGCTTCAGCTCCAGGACACAAGGAACTCAGAATGGCAACCGACAGCAGCTTCTCGCCGTTCAACCCAGCATCTGGAGACTGGGAAGCGTACGCCTCCCGTTTTACCTTCCTCCTAGAAGCCAAAGGGGTCACCGATGAAGAAGACGCCAAGAAGAGGGCGATATTCTTCAGTGTCTGCAGAGAGGAGACATTTGAAATCGCCCGGGCTCTCCTTGCGCCTGAAGACGTCGCTACTGTTCCATACAAAACAATAATGGAACAGCTGAAGGGGCACTTTTCGCCACAGCCCTCAGTGGTGGCTCGTCAAAATGCCTTCTACGCAAAGCGGCAAGCCCCTGGGGAAACCATAACTGGGTTTGTGACCTCTCTCCGCCAAGCCGCCCGGTTCTGCAACTTCTCAGAGCTGGAGAACATGCTTCGGGACCGACTCGTCGGTGGACTGAAGGATGAGAAGCTGCAACGACGCCTCTACACTAAGAAGGACCTAACGTTCCAGGTCGCTCTGGAGGAGGCCCTGGCAACGGAAGCTGCCAAGAGGTCGACACAAGAGGCACGGCCGAGCCTGCCATCCCAACTGAGGGTTCACCACAAAGACCTCACCGACGACTCAGGATCTGACAGGGAGGAAGTGCACCGAGTACAGCAGCACACTCAAGCAGCCCACATACCACAGCTGCCTCAACGAGAAGGAGGGAACTGCGCAAGCTGCGGGGAAAGTCACGAGAGGAGGACCTGCCGTTTCCGCAAAGTAGAGTGCAGGCAGTGCAGAAAATCGGGACACATCGCCCGGGTGTGTCGAGCTCGGCCCACCCGACGCCAGGCATCAGATGACCAATCCAAGAGCCCCAGGTCCCGGGGCCCAACGCACCAAGGCAACTCGACGGAGCTCACGGACTTCCAGGTATACCAGTTGCCCTACCCCAACGTAGAGAAAATTTATGTAGAGGTACGGATAGAGGGGGCCCCATGCCGCATGGAGCTTGACACGGGTTCAAATCTATCCATAATCTCGGCAAGGACCTTAAGGAAACTGTGTCCTACTGGGGGTCCCAAACTCAGGCCGGCCCCATTCACCCTCTGGGACTTCCAGAAACGTAAGGTCCCCACAATGGGGGTGGGGACCTTCAGGGTGCAATACCGAGGGCGGACGCGGCAACTGGACTTGCTTGTGGTCAAGGGCCCCTACATTAGCTTACTGGGATTGGCATGGTTTGGACCACTGGGGCTAGCCATCACCGGGGTGAACCACACTACCTTACAAGTGGACGTGGATGCCATATGCAAGGAATTTCCAGAGGTTTTCGATGGGAAATTAGGACAGTATACGGGCCCCCCCATTGCTCTACCCGCCGGGTCCCGTTCGCCCTGAAACCCCGTATAGACGAGGAATTGGACCGGCTTGTGGAGCAAGGAGTGCTGGAGCCGGTGCCCAATGCCCCCTGGGAAACCCCAATCGTCACACCCGTCAAGCCTAATGGTTCAGTCCGCATCTGCGCAGACTACAAATGTACCATAAACAAGGCCCTCACGGCTCATGCATACCCAGTGCCAGTGGTCAGCCATGTCCTTGCCACCCTGGCTGGGTAGAAAATTTTTGGCAAGCTGGACTTGGCCCAAGCATATCAACAGCTTCCAGTAGATGAGGCCACAGCAGAGGCACAGACGATTGTGACGCACAGAGGAGCGTTCAGGGTAAAGCGGCTGCAATTCGGTGTCAGTGTGGCACCAGGCATATTCCAGAATCTAATGGACTCGCTCCTTAAAGGGATTCCTGGCGTCACCCCCTTCTTCGATGATGTGTTGATTGCCGGGCCCACACCAGAGGAGTTTGAGGACCGCCTCCGCACCGTTCTGCACCGTTTCCAGATGGCGGGTCTTTCTGGGATTTATGGTGGACGCAGAAGGGGTCCACCCAACTGGGGACAAGATACAGGCCATTTGTGATGCCCCAGCACCCAAGAGCAAGACTGAACTTCAGGCCTTCTTGGGACTATTGAACTTTTACCATTCCTTCCTTCCCCACAAGGCGGCGGTAGCGGAGCCCCTACACAGACTCCTGGACAAGCGGGCCCCTTGGGTGTGGGGCCAGTGCCAGGAGGCTGCATTCCAGGCAGTCAAGGACCTGCTTGTCTCAAACTCGGTCTTGGCACACTTCGACGAGAGGCTGCCGGTGGTACTAGCATGCGACGCCTCGCCCTATGGCATTGGCGCTGTCCTGGGACACCAACTCCCGGATGGGAGAGAGGTACCGGTAGCATACTTTTCCCAGACACTCAACGCAACCGAGCGGAACTACTCGCAAATAGACAAGGAGGGGCTCGCAATCGTGAAGGGAGTAAAAAAATTCCACGATTTCTTGTACGGGCGACCCTTCACCGTGGTGACTGACCACAAGCCGTTGCTTGGCTTGTTTTCCCCCGAAAAGCAGACCCCCCAAGTGCTGTCTCCTCGTGTCCTCAGGTGGTCAATTTTCCTTGCCAGCTACCAGTATGCACTGATTCACCGCCCCGGGAAGGCGATGGGCCACGCGGACGCCCTCAGCAGGCTACCACTACCGGAAACAGGCCCCGACCCAGCACCTGCACAAGAGGTTATGAGCTTGGAGCTGCTTCCTGACCGCCCCATTCAGGCACAAGAAGTTGCACACCATTCCAAGAAAGATAGGGTCATCTCCTGGGTCCTGGACTGGGTGTGGAGGGGATGGCCCAGCAGCAGTCCTGGGCCAGAATTCGCTGGCTACACAACCCGCAAACATGAACTGTCAGCCCACAAGGGGTGCCTGTTATGGGGAAGCAGGGTTGTTGTTCCCCAGCCCCTCCGCAAAAGGGTCCTCACAGCCCTACACGAGACACACCCAGGGGTAGTAAGAATGAAGGCCCTGGCCAGGAGTTATGTGTGGTGGCCAGGGATCAACGGAGAGATAGAGGCCTGGGTCAAACACTGCCAGGCCTGCCAAGAATCTCGCCCAGATCCCCCAAGGGCCCCAGTCCAGTCCTGGGAGTCCGCCCGAGCACCATAGTCACGCCTGCATGTGGTCTTCGCTGGCCCCTTTCAGGGGAAAACATTCTTCATAGTGGTGGACTCCTACACCAAATGGCTGGAAGTCGCACTGGTACCGTCCACTTCTACATCCGCAGCCATCCAGGTACTACGCAGGCTCTTTGCAACCCACGGGCTCCCTGACACTCTCGTCTCAGACAATGGGACTGCATTTACGTCAGGAGAATTCCAAACCTTCACAGCGCAGAACGCCATCCGCCACATCCGTTCGGCGCCATTCCACCCTGCCACCAATGGCCAAGCAGAACGCATGGTGCGGACCACCAAGGACACCCTTCGCCGCATGACGCAAGGGGATTGGGAGTACCGTCTTGCCACATTCCTCCTAGCACAGCACAGCACCCCCAGCTCAACAACTGGCCGGAGCCCCGCTGAACTACTAATGGGTCGGCGCCTTGCAATCAGATTGGACCGTCTTCACCCCGATAGAGCTCAGGATGAGGGGAAGGCAGGAACCCCCGGACCTTCAAGGCCCAGGACCCAGTGTACGCAAAGAATTTTGGGGCAGGCCCAGCATGGGTACCTGCCACAGTCACCAGGGTCACTGGCCCCGTGTCGTACGAGGTGCTAACGGATGGGGGGCAATGCTGGCGCCGCCACTGCGACCAGATACGGCGACGATTCCCGGGAGAAAACCAGGAGGAGGAAAGGTCAGAGGAGTCCCAAGGGAACAGCGGGGCAGTGAGGCCCATAGAGCAGGAGGGGCCAGCAGGAGAGGCAGAATCAGTAAATACAGAGAGGACCTGCGAGGCCGAAAGGACACCGGAGCCAGAACCACGACTGAGCGAGCCGGTTGCGCCAGACCAAACAGGCCCATCGCAGCCAGCATCCTTGGAACACGAGCCAGAACCTGAACCCCGGACCAGGGAACACCACAGGCCACAACGCACACGTAGGCCACCGGCGTAGCTCGAGGACTATGAATGCGACCTCCCGGGCAGGACTGGAACTTAGAGGGGAGGGGTGTTATGTATTGAGTTGAATAGGATCCAAACTGCAGCAGTCTGATTGGTCCTAGAACAATAGGATCCAAATTGCAGCAGTCTGATTGGTCCTAGAACAATAGGATTCAGAATGCAGCAGTCTGATTGGTCCTAGAACAATGCAGCAATATGATTGGGTGGCAGGAACCACCCAATCATGCTCCAGATATAAGTGAATCCACAACCTGATTGGCTTACAGTAGAATTCCAGAATTAGCCAATCATGTGCAGCCCATTGTGTAAATAATGTATATAAAGCAGATACTTTGGGGGGACATTCATTCCTCCTCACCACTATGAGCTGAATAAAGAGCATGAAATCACTTTGCGACTCCGAGTATATTTCAATGTAGCTTGCCTTTTCGACTAAGAAGAACTCACCTTAGGCTATAGGCTTCTTCACATGCTATTTGCATGAGGAAGGTAAGTGTGCTGACAAGCAAGGGTCTGAATTTGATTTGAACGAATCCCCCCAAAAAGCAGGCAACTCTGGAGAGATGTGAGAATTGCCTCAGCTGAAGTGGGAGTTCTCTGAAGCATGCCGGACCAAAGCGATTCGGAACGATTTGGACATTTGCAAAAACTGCAGACATTTGAAACATTTGTTCCCAAGTTTTCCATAAAAGGTAAATATGAAGGGGAGGGAGCTCTTTTGTGACTGACAGGCCTAGCTTCTAATCACGCAGAATGGTTTTACAAGAGCTGTTCAAACACAGCACTTTTGGGAAAGGGATATTGAAGCAGAGTGTAGCAGACCCACCACTTAATACGATCAACTAATAATGGGGCGGATCCAGTCCCGCTAACTGCCCCCAATTAAATATAGTGCACCCACATCACGATACACCAATTACACAAATTTCTACAATTTACCACAGATTATCTAGTGGGGGACTTGTGTGAGGGAAAACTTAATGATTTAGAGTGTCAGGTTTCTAGAATATTCAGGTTTCTAGAATAGATGGTAGAATGCTCAACTCTGTTTCTGTCACTTAGATATTACAATCAAATAACTTACAACACCATACTGCTTCCTTCACAGCTGAATACTTTGATTCATGAGCGAGGGGCACTTCTCCTCAGTTACCCACTCTCTTAACAATCCCACACCTAAATGGTACAACAGACTCACCCCTTGTTACTGGTTTGGGAGTCTTCTGTACCTAGAAGAACTCTCCCCTCCTGGCTATACTGAGGCCAAGGTAGCCTATATTCCCACAAGATCTTCCAGAACACTCCTGTCTGTATATCTGTCAGGATGTTGTCAGCAGCTCCCAGCTGGTTGCTCGGGAAAGTATAAAAACAAGGAAAAGTTTCTTACCGTCCTTTTTTATTTCAGTCTTTACAGAGAGAGGCTATAGAACCCAGCCTCTTGAATAATGGCATTGTCCCCAGTGAATCTCCACACACATCCCATCTCTCCCACTTCCTCATTCGTCATTCTCATCATCTCCTCCACGGGTGCTGCTACACGTCCTTTGTCTTTGAGCTCTTTTCCCTCCTACTTTTAAGGCTCGCAGGGTTCTGGGAGATGGAGGGTCTGAAATACTTTCTAATGGCAACATGTCAGCCGGGTGTTGTTTCGGCTGTCTCATGATTTCCCAGCTTCCCCCCTCATCTGCCTCTGAGCTGCTACCTCCCTCAAACCCCTGTTGCAAATCTATACTGTCTTCCTCTTCGTCCTCCACGAAAGGGTCAGGATGGCGACGTGGTCTCCACCATTCCTCCTGTGCCCAGACAATACCTTCCCCAGACCCTCAACCCAGTCTCCCTATCCAAGATGTGAGGCTTTGTCCTCTCGCTTTGGATAGTTTCTCAATGCGTATGTTTAACTTCACTCAGAACCAGTTCTCCCTCAATCAAATCCTATCCTACTCCTCAAATCCAGCCCTATCTCCAAAACCAAACCCTATCTAATCCCCTCCCTCCAAAACTGCTCCTTTTATTCTCTGCCCGATAAAAATGCTGTTCTTCCCCTTGCTTGTTGACTCTGTTGCCCATAACCAAGAGGCTCCAGCATTCTGGTGGAGTTTCTTTTTTTCTTTTTTATATATATTTTATTAGTTTTTTAACATAACATTTTCAACAATCATTAAACATATTTTAATATCCTACACAATTTTTTTGACTTCCATCAATCACATCTGAAAATTTTCCAATCTTATCACTTAATTTACATTTCTTACTTTCACTATTACATTTAAATATCATAATTAATGTCTCTCTTCTTTGCAGTATTTCATATATTTCTCATTACAAAACTTCTTGTAGTCCTACTAGCGTAATTTGTTGATTGCAGTTGCTCTTCAAATAATTCGTATATTTCTTCCAATTTTCTGTAAATCTCTGGTCCCGCAGGTTTCAAATCCTTCCTGTCATTTTATCCAATTCTGCGTAGTCCCTTAATTTTGTCTGCCATTCTTCTTTCATCAGTATTTCTTCTTGCTTCCATTTCTGGGCCAACAATACTCTTGCCGCTGTTGTTGCATATAAAAACAATTTAACATCCTGTCTATTAATTTCCTCACTTATAATACCAAATAAAAATGCTTCTGGTTTTTTTAAAAAATGTATATTTCAACATCTTTTTCATTTCATTATATATCATTTCCCAGAAGTTAGAGTTTCAGAAGGACTGCATCACCAAACTCTAGTCTGGCTCTGCTGTCCATCACACAAAGTATCGCAGCTTGTTCTTGTCTGTGCTGTACTGTCATTTTTGCTTGTTCTGGTTGTAGGTGGAGATTTCAGGCTATATATATATATATATATATATATATATATATATATATATTTGTGCTGTGCTAGCAATTCTTGTCCCTTCAAACCTGGAAGTCCTTTGGTAGAGTTGAGAAACTTCCTATTTCCTAATTATTATATATCTACATGGTCTACACATATCTACACATACTGAGCCCAGAATTTTTATTAAGCTTCGCATAGTATTCTCTATATTTTTCATTTTCCATTCTAGAGGAAAGGGGAAAATCTAGTTGATTTCAATGGGAATCGGAGTCAAACCAGTGCTGGCTTTATCTGAAAATTCCAGCTGTGGCTCAAGGAGCAATAAAGCCTTCTACTGACACTGAGCTGGAAAACCATTAATCCTCCTACCTCGAATTTCTTCCAACAAGCTCTTGAACAATATCAAGTCTGCATTTACCATTAAGTAACTGTGTGCATTTCAGAGGATTTACATAAACACACACACACACACACAGAGAGAGAGAGAGAGAGAGAGAGAGAGAGAGAGAGAGAGAGAGAGAAATTAAAAGGCAAAATACTGAGATTTCAAACATAATGGTAATGACATCTTGGGTGTGGGGTGCTTTTCCTGTCCTGGTCATTAGTTTAAAATGATACTTTAGTGGTGTTATATGATCTTGAGTAGCCTTTCCTGGTGGGCTATAGCTCCCATCTGTTCCAGGCAGCATGGACAATGGTCAGGGATGGTGGGAATTGTGGTCCAAAACATTGGGAGGGTACCAGGTTGGGGGAGACCTAGGGAGGTTGTGGACTCTTCTTCACTGGAAGTTTTTAAGCAGAGGTTGGATGGCCATCTGTCATGGATGCTTTAGCTGAGATTCCTGCATTGCAGAGGGTTGGACTAGATGACCCTTGGGGTCCCCTCCAACTCTACAATTCTATGGTGCTACTGGAAGGAATTTTTTTTGTTTTGACTATGGCAGACCAACACGGCTACCTATCTGTAACTACAATTCTATGATCGTGAGTATATACCCTAGGAGAGAGGTAGATTTGCCACATTATTTTACCCCTAATTCAAGGCAGCACTTCACTTTCTAAGGGAGTATTGACATAGATTTTATGCCTGACCAAATTTTATGCTCTCTAGATGGGCAGTAACCGGAGCAATCTCCCAGAAGATACTATCAATCGGACATTGTTATGGCTTTTCTAGGTTGAACCCAATGCATTTTAAAGACACCAAATAACAAAATAAATAAAAATGATTACACTATGTTATCCAGTCTCTGCCTGGATTAATCCTCGTCAAAAAATAACGCAAACAATAAGGTTCTGCAGTGTTTTTAGAAGATGCTTGGGTACCAACTTTAGCTAGTATCCAGAGGATGGGAGTTCGGAAGCAGCCACTGAATATGCATTGTATATGTAATGTTGCAATTTTTGCATGAAATATATTACTTGTTTTCTTAATGCATTTCATACTACTCTGTGGGACCTGCTGTCGGCTCCATGTCTCCAGCATAATACCATATTTTTTGCTCTATAAGACTCACTTTTTCCCTCCTAAAAAGTAAGGAGAAGTGTGTGTGCGTCTTATGGAGCAAATGCAGGCTGCTCAGCTATCCCAGAAGCCAGAACAGCAAGAGGGATTGCTGCTTTCACTGCTCAGCGATCCCTCTTGCTGTTCTGGCTTCTGAGATTCAGAATATTTTTTTTCTTGTTTTCCTCCTCCAAAAACTAGGTGCGTCTTGTGGTCTGGTGTGTCTTATAGAGCGAAAAATATGGTACTTCATTTTCACTTTCCTATCACTCCAAATGCTCTTTTCAGAGGCTTCAGTGCTGCGATTTCCTCCTCCATGTTGCTTTGTGTTTAAGCAGCACAGCTGCCTTCAATGCTGCTAACAGTTTGAATTTCCCCTTTGCTTGGTTCCTCAGATTTCTACACTTGTTGTCTAGCCTGGCTTTTCTTTATTGCCTAAAGAGATAAAGGAACTGAACTCACAAGTTTTAAGACACGCTTTGCCAGACTCGAGGAAACACAGAAGTGAATTCCTCCCTCCCAGCTGTAATGCACTCTGTGTCCAGTTGAAAGAAAAGGGATAATGGGTTTTGCATAGAGTAAAATTACATCGCGCTAGAGAAAATGCAGTTACGGGTATTATCTACAGCATGCATGCCAAATAAGCAGACTTAATCTTGTTCGGAGTTTAAAGTTAGGTAAAAGCACTGCCAAACAAATTCAGCTATTTGGGCAATAGAATAAATGGTCAAGCATCTCAGATATATAGTAAGAAGTGTTGGTTGGTTTATTCTTTTCTCTTTTTTAAGGAACATCAGCTTCAGGCAACAAAAGGCCAATATGAAGTCCACAATTTCACTTGTACATAGCATATATGATAGCAAGAATCAATGGCACACAATGGAATAAGACAAAGCAAAAAATCTTTGTCAGAAGAGGAGAGACCTTCACAGACACTCTTAGCAGAGAATTACAAAGCATAAAACAGCCTCTAGTCTTTTTTACCCCACAGTTACTCAAATAGCATTAACCTCCACAGTTAGCTTTTTTCTGAAGTTATAATTACCTGGGAAAACCAAGTCCAGTATTTACTAGTCAAACTAATTACTGTCCAAAGGCAGATAATAAGGATCACCAAAATCATACAGGTTTCTGAAGCAGTTGGAGAAAGTGCTTCTTAAAACCCTTAGGGCTGCTGGTTTTAATCCATGGTTTTGATGTGGCTTATGAGGGAAATGAACCAGGAAAAAAAACCAAAGAGCGTGTGTGCAATATTTCTAGCTTGCCTTTTCAGGAAAAACCCTCCCAAGGCGGCTTTCATAAAAAGGACAATGCATAATTTCAATAAAAAGAATCAAAACAATAGTTAAAATTGGTAAAAGTTTTCAGTGCTGCTGTGGGTTTGCTATGCTGATTTTATCTTCTTCTACTACTATGCTGTGTTAACTGGTCTAGAAATGCCATACATAAATATCTTAAGCAGTGGTGTAGTGTGGGTTGCTAGCACCCGGGGCTACACGGAGGGGGCGGGAATGGACAGAGTACGCATGCACATTCAACTGCCTAACAGTTGAATGTCACCTGTGTATGTCACCCAGGAGATCGCAACTGCAATTGTCCGGATATGTTACTTCCTGGTTTGCACAGAGAAGTTGTTTTCCATGGAGTCCAGCAATGGACGCACACAGGTGTATTGAGTCAGCATTGGGTGTTGAAATTTTGCACCCCTGACAAATTGGCAGGGGGTTGGACTCGATGGCCCTTGTGGTCTCTTCCAACTCTATGATTCTATGATTCTATGAAATTTGCCCCCAGAGCAACCGCCCCATGCTACACTACTGATCTTAAGTGCCACCTGATTCCTTACATCCCTGCTCAATAAATGAGGTCTTTGGGGATGTCACTGTTCATGGTTCCCGATTGCTTAGACAAATAGTTCATACCCACCAAAAGCTATGTGTTCAGTACTGTGGGCCCAATTCTATGGAATTCCCTCACAGCTGAGATCTGAGAGGCCCAACGCTTGTTGAATTTCAAATGCTTGGTGAAGACCATTTTATTTCGGCAGACATTTTAAGTGCATTTTTCTGATTTTAATGCTACTTTTTACTGTTTTTTATCCCTGTGGTATCATTTTTGTAACCTTATTGCAGATAAGTTAATAACTAGGTGCAAAGCAGTATATAAATTGTTGAAATTTGCATTGCACAGGGTCGCTTCCAACTCTACAATTCTATTACTCTATTATTCCATGAAATCAATTATGAATTTTGTTTATTCCCCTTCTAAAGACATCTAAGAGACTGGCCACCACCACATCTCATGACAGAAAAGTCTATAAATCAATTACATCTTGTAGGCAGAAATAATTCATTTTGTTGGTTCTGTGGCCTGATTTTGGCCAGCAAGCTCAGCAGTAAATTCCTGATTTCCCTTCCCTCCGTCGGGCCATTCCTGTGGTTAATGTCAGTGCCTCCATTTCCGTACCTGAATCCTACTACTTTGTAGGCTGCAGAAAGCCCACTTGAAGTAAAGTATTAAATAAACATTATTGTGCGCTAGTGCATACAATCCTTTAGATCGGACACGCCTCCAGGTTCATGATATGTTAGAAAAAGAGATATGACCTTTAATTGATCTGTGTCACTGTTTCACTACGCAACGCCCAAATTTAAACAGAAGTATGCAGTGGTCAAACTGATGGCACCGAAAAGCTTTCTCTCTCCTCTAATTATCCCTGACATTTTAAGGAGTTAGAGACTAGAATTGCAAAGCACAACTATGGATCAGACCTGCCTCCCCAAACCCGGAGTTCTTTTCAGCTTTTGACATAGCAGAGGAGCAGTGGAGAAGTTCAGCAGCGTCCATAGTTCAAGGCGTTGCAAGCGTCTGTATTCAGGTTCACTGCTAATTTGTAACCAAAGTGGTTTTTTGCTGACCTGACATTTACTTGAATTTTATATCAAGTCAATATTCATGCGGCCCATGAGCCTCTTGCGCAATCTAGGTCTTGAGTGAGTGAGTGAGTGAGTGAGTGAACAGAGGGCGGCAAAGAGTAACATTTTTCCCATGCTTCTTTTGCATGTAATGTGTTGTGTCTGGTGCCCAAGTGTTTGGAGTCTAGGGCGTTCTGGGATTTAGCCATCTAAGGGCCTTCTTCTGGAGATTTAGAACAGATGCATTAGCTCCGTCGGTAGAGCATGAGACTCTTAATCTCAGGGTTGTGGGTCAAGCCCCATGTTGGATGAAAGATTCCTGCATTTTAGGGAATGGGACGCGATGACCCTCGTAGTCCCAACTCTACAATTCTATGATTCTATGCTGCTCTAAGTGTTCCAGTACAGAGTAGTCAAGGCAGTAGAGCAGCCTTTCTCAACCTGTGGGTCCTCAGATGCTGTTGAACTACAACTCCCATCACCCCTAGCTAGCAAGGCCAGAGCTCAGGGATGATGGGTGTTGTAGTCCAACAACATATGGGGACCCACAGGTTGAGAACCACTGCAGTAGAGGCTCTTCCCACCCATTCACTTCCTGGTTCTGTCATCTGCTACCTCCTGCACCTGTTGTGTAACATAACTGGAGACCTGCTTGTCCTGTCAACTGAGGGCTAGAGGGCAGATGAAAAGGTGGGAGCTGTCATGTGTGCCTTCGCACCCACTGCGTATCTAGTGTGGGAAGTGAAACCCCTAACTTCTCTCACCAGAAACCAAGATGCACAGGATTGGGCTGAAGGGGAAGACTCCTGACCCATTTGTCAGCAGCACAGTTAGTTCTATTAGTGCACCCGTGTTTCTGCTCCATGGTTCAGTGGTTCTTTTAAAGGACTTTTACCTGGCCTTCCTTGGGGCAGGGAGGAAATGAGGAGATTTGGAAGCTTCCTCGGTGAATGGATACTTGGAAGAACTTAGGGCAGTGTTGGCCAAACTTGGTTCTCCAGCTGTTTTTGGACTACAATCCCCATCACCCCGACCACTGGTCCTGCTAGCTAGGGATGATAGGAGTTGTAGTCCAAAAACAGCTGGAGACCCAGGTTTGGCCAACACTGACTTAGGGCATTGGCAGAGGTGACCCTAGTTTGGTTGCTGATCACAGGTGGCCTTAGTTCCAACATTGTGTAGTAGAAGTAATTTGGATGATAAGAAGAGGCATCCTTAGTAGTGGCATCGTGCAGAGTGGGGATGCTGAGCAGACCAGACCCTAGTTTCGTGGTGATTCAGCCTTTCTCCTTCCATGTTGCCATGATTAACAAAAAGAGCACTGCCGTGGTAAGGTTTGGTACCATTCTAAGAACCAACACAATACACATGACCAGAACCCATTAGTGAGAGTGAGGCAGCCACCTCAGATGTTAACCCCAGCAAAGGAGTGCTGGTCTCCCCATCTTCTAGGGGCAGAGAAGGATTGGCAGCAAAACTCTGAGGAACGCCTCCCCTTCTGACGAATCAAGATGGAAGAAGCCTGCCAAATTCCCACCACTGGGCGGGATCAGGGGATAAAGGCGGAATTATGGCAGGAGGACCAAATCTGCTACACTGGGTGCCAAGCTTACGGGGCACTGCAGTGCGTCACAAATATGATGTAGTGAATTGAGCAGAACAGAAGGCAAGAGGCAGGAGGGGTGCCGGATTTTGGTCTCACACGGGATGCCACTGAAATTTGAAAGACCAAAGTCTGCAGAGGATCTGGAAAAGATATTTCCCCCCTCTCCAGCAGGCAGTGTGGTGGGGCTGCATAGGAGCAGCAGCAGGGCGTTTTGCCTCTGGGACCAAAATGCCTTGAGCTGCCCCTGTTTTTGATGATTTTTGTTTGTTTCTTTAGAATACATTATACTTTATATACAAACAAGGAGGCTCTCATAACATCTCAGAAAAGAGTACTACTACTACTACTACTACTACTACTAACTACTACTACTAATTTATTACTTATAACCCACCCATCTGACCGGGCCTCCCCAGCCACTGTGGGTGGCTTCCAACAAAATATTAAAATACAGTAGTCCATCAAACATTGAAAGCTTCCCTAAAGAGGGCTGCCTTCTTCTAAAAGTCTGGTACTTGTTGTTCTCTTTGACATCTGGTGGGAGGGTGTTCCACAGGGCGGGTGCCATTACCAAGAAGGCCCTCTGCCTGGTTCCCTGTAACTTGACTTCTCGCAGCGAGGGAACCACCAGAAGGCCCTCAGCAATGGACCTCAGCGTCCAGGCAGAACGGTGGGGGTGGAGACTGAAATAAAATCACACTCCAACCTAGTACATGAACAGAAAAGGTGTGGTGTCCAGTTGGAACCAGAATCATGCAAGCAGCATATCTTGCCGCTGCTCTTCTTTTCCTCCAATTTCATCCCAGACATTTCCCACCTTAACCTTCTGAAGCAAGGCAATGGGGCCTAGCAGTTGGATCTTGCTCACACTGCCATCTAATGAACACAAACTAAGTTCAGATTCTTATTTCAACTTCTTATTTCTAAGAGCCCCACACTTCTGAATATATCAGGGAGGTGTGGTAAGTCTTATATAAGAAGGCCTAGTGGATTTGAAGGTTCTGACCTTACATAGTCAGTTGAAATCCTATATAAAAGTAATACATTTCACAGTTTGTTCTGCCTGCTGAGTTTGTGGTACCTCCTACATCCCAGCAAGGCAGAGTGCTTTTTGAGGGGGTCGGGGTGTTTAAAAATGTTGTTATGTATATATACACAACATTTCTTGGTTCAAGTGCAAAGAATAACATTCTAATCAGCTGGTTTCCTCTCACTTAAACCTAATTAGTTTGACATAAGCATCCTGAATAAGCAAGTATTGAGCACTTAGTAATCATTAGGAAAAAGACAAATCACACACAGAGCTTTGCAAACAAAAGATTAAGAGGGAGAACATTTATAATTTTTTACAGATGACACACTCAATGGAATGCACATATGATCTCCCTCAGGAAGCCTCAGACAACCCTGAAATAGAATAATAAAATAAAATAAAAGGAAGGCACTATTAAAAATTTCATTTTAATGAGCTTCTGATATATATTTTACTCTGTTTATAAACAAGTTTAATGGGGTGCCATGCTGTTAGCAATACTGATTAAATTTAGATAAGTTACCATCTCATTGGAAGAAATTCTAAAGCAAGGAGGAAGGGTGGTCCTTCACAAATATGCACTGTGCACAGCACATTAACATTTATATTATATTGGGTATACATTTCACCAAAACGGTGTACTGTAGATTTCTTGATTCTCCAATACGGCTTTCGTTTGTCATTCTAAAAATAACATGGAGAAAAGATGAGAGCTTCTCTGCTTTTCCTTGCCACAGAATTAATGACCAGTGGGAAATGGGGGAAACAGAAGAGGCAGACTGGTTTCACTAGTCAGCTTTTTCTCCAGGGATGCCACCTTTCCAAGAAGCTCATTTGCACTATGGCCTCCCTCTGCGCATAGGTGGCCTGGGCAGCTGTCAAAGGAACCAGACCATCATGGCCTCCCATAATCTTTGGTCACTCCCAGTTAGCGATGGCCACATTGATCAGTTTCACTGAGTTTCTCATTCTTCTAGTCATAAGTTCAGCTCTCTGCATTTCCAAATTTATTTGTTTGTTTGTTTCTGTTGGAAGTCCAATGGTTAGAGCAGCCCAGTCAGATGGGCGGGGTCCCCAAAAAGTATGTATGTATGTATGTATGTATGTATCTATGTATGTATTTAAAAAAAAATAAAAGTCCTCATGCAGATTCATCAGTATAATGGCGTGATTTTTTTCCTAATATACACATGCTTCTATGCCATTCTTCCTAATACGTTTTTGCAAAACATGTTTTCCCTGATATTTTAACATTTGTATTTTCCCTATGCTTGTATGTTATTTTCACTAACATATGCGTTTGTGTGCATCTTTTACCACGCTACAGGCATTTTGGATTCTTTTATTTAAAAATTTTGACATATGATACAGTAAAAACCAAACTGGTCTATGTGTTTTGTGAGTTCCCCAACAGCCAAGCCTAACACCTGACAACAAAACCAGCCCTGTGGAAGTCCTTGTTCTGTCCCCAACCTCTTCTTACTATTAGGCAGCGTGAGGTGGCATTTTGAAAACCCACCCACCCCATCACTCCAGCTTGAAGAAGTGTAAATGGCTTTTTCCCCATCATTGCTAATAAGCTGATGACTAGCTCACTCTAGTCCACCATGTGTTTGCCTTTAAAGTGTCTTCATGACCTCTTACTGGTTTTGTGACAGCAGACTAAGATGGCTAACATAGGAACCTGTTACTCCCAAAAGGTGTTCGTGAGAATCACGGAAGCCGTGGGAATGAAAACCATGCATAACCTTGCAGGATTAGTTTCCTAAAATAGCAGTCACATTCAACATCAGCTTGGATATGATAATAAATTCAAGATCACTTTGCATTGTCATTGTCATGTGCCTACTGTATAAAGTCTCTGTATCCACCTCTGGCATTGTGGAGCTACAATGGGGATTTTTTGGTGAGTCAAGTCTACGATGTTGAGCGATGGGTGTGTAAGCCTTCCGAGGTCTAGGACTGATTCACACTGTTGGTGTTATCTCCTTTGCAGCAAGAGCTGTTTGAAAATCAAGGTGGGAATTGTCATTTAGCTGTGCTTTTCTTAAAATAAAAAAACCCACAAAAATTACATCTCAAACATATTCCCCTAAGCTATTGAATTTTTGAAGATTGAAGACTTTCCCTTAATAGGAATATAAATTAGGATATTTCACTTAAAGGTCTCTCTGGAGCTTTTAAAAACAAACCACCCACTAGAATGAGTACTATTCTAAGTGAAAACTTAAATTATGGTCCAAGTAACAGACTACAGTGGTGAAATGTCCCATGGATGGAATACATCTCTGACTGCTCATTATCATGTAGAATATTAACTTGCTTCAAAGAAGAAAACCCGCATTTGCTCTGATAGGCAAATGAGCCCCTCAACTTGCTACGGCTGCCGAGACGTACATGAGCAAAACATATCAGTGCCGGGAAAGAAATCCCCACCATCATCACTGCATTAGCTGCAGCTTGTTAACCAATTAACGTTTTGTGAGGATGCCAAGAGCAGCATTTGTTTTCCAAATGCTTCCATCCATTTTGCCCCGGCTGTCAGTCTTCATCATGAATGCACCTGCTTTAAGCGAACAGAGCCAAATCAGCATTAATAGGCATTTGTATAGAGGGCAGAGATCATATTTATTAAATCAGTGTTATCCACTTGTCCATCACCCGGTTGCCAATTTACCCCATGTTGATTGATTTCACACTTCATAAAATTAGCCCCAAGGTGCCATTAGAGAATTTTTGTTGCTGTTGCCCCGCAGAGTGTGCTTTAGATCTATCTGTCTGTCTATCTAAGCGTGTCATCTATGGCCTGAATGTTTCCGCCTAAGTGTGCAAACAAGAAACCAGTCCAAGCCTACAAAGCGTGTTCTCCATAGCAGAGGGCACGTGTTGCGGTTGGGGAAACAGGCCACCCTGCAGTGACTAGGCAAATTTGGTGAGGAACCCAAGCCTTTAAGTGGTTAACATTGGGTTGCTGGGGAGTTTTGATTGTTGCCAATTTGGAGGAGGGGTCAGAGTCTTTAAATACAGGGGCCGGACGTAGGACGTCCTCTTGGCCATTTTGCACTGGATCACCCGCCCTCCCTCCCTTTTATAGGGTGGTTTTTCATGATCGCTTGACCTTGCTATGCCTGTCATGGGGTCGTTCGCCTTGGTGCGGGGGCCTGGTAGGAATTTTGCCATCTGGCTGATTGGCTGGTGCCATTTGGTTTTTGCCTACTGCGTAGCAAATCGTCACAACTTGTAAGGTTGGCGGTTAGGCATTGGTTAAATTGGTGCTTGGAGGGGTAAGTGCCTATCCCTCCAAATGATGCGAAGGGAATTCCGTTAAAGGAATCCAGGAGCTTGCCATTCTTTTCGTCCTTGTCCCCGGAGTCGGACTTGGGCTGTGCAAGCCCCACCGGAACATGAGGGTGAGAAGTGATGGACTGTTGCCCAGCTTCATTTTCTCACCCAATACTTGTTTCCCATGCTGGCTTCCGCTGGAATCCGGAAGTCAGCTCTGTCCCTGGGGCAAGGACAGATAGTCATAAACAATGCCTAAGCAACCACTCACATTTTTTGTATTTGAATAAAGTTGTGCCCAAAATTATGCCAAAAACCTTAAACAAAAAATCATGTGTGAAGTGTGAATTTTTTGGTGGGTGGCATTGTGGGACTTAACACGCAACAAAAAGTAAGGGCTTAGAGGAAGTCTTCCAGCCAGAAGCTGGCCTTCTGGGTCATAGCTGTTTCTCTTAAAAAGGCCATGTGACAGATATTTGGTTCATAATGCATAGATGACACCTCTGACCTCAGAGACAACTCTGACATAAGAGAGAGAGAAACCTAATGTTGGAGCCTTCCTCTCCAATGATGATGCCCTGGACCAATTGATGTCAGAGCTCCAAAACTGGTAGCATCCAAAAGGGAGTATTTTCTTGGTTCAAAGCTCTCCTGGTCCCCAATTGGGGGCAAATTTAGACATGCTTCTCAGTGAATCTAAACCTCTCCCTATTTTGAATGGAAGGGGAAATGAACAGCAAATTAAAAACTAAAGGCTTGAAATGGACAGAGGAACACAAAGCAAATCCTGTCCCCTCACTTTGACACCCTTGGCAGCATCGGAAACGATGAACCTTAAAATTTAATTAGTGTCTGAAAAATGCAGCTATATTAAAGTTTGGACAATATGCAATTTGTTTAAATCTAATCACATTCTTAGTCAGTTTGAAGGCATATATTAGAAATAGACGTTATGCTGTTGATGCTTTGGTGGTGAAAGATCATGGGCAGTTTAAAAATCACTGTTAGCCACCATCCTGCTGTTGCTAGTCTGCTAGAAGTGCTAATAATAATAATAATAATAATAATAATAATAATAATAACCCTATAAAATAGCAATCTTGATTCCACTGTGTTGATGAGAACAATGGTAATTGTGATCAATATTATTGAAGAAGGACTTTGGTACTGGCAATTTATTTTAATGCGGCAAAGGAAAGCTCTTCGATGTGGTCTGGGGGCAGCTGCTTTCACCTAGGCACACTTTCCCAAGAAAACAGGGTTCCTGCATCTGTAATTAGAACTCGGCCCTTTGTTGTTAGCAATAGCCACACCAAAGCATGAGATGCGCGGAGAAAACTATGGCACAAGCTAACACTCGTTTGCAGAATCTGGGATGTGCCGTTACCTTGTCTTCCAACCTGCAGCTGGTCAGTTGAATAGTTTTGCAGCTTGTTGTATAAATAGAATGTTTGTTCTACATAATGGATTTCGGTGTGATATGGTAAATATCGACTCCCGGGTGGGCTGAAATGCATAATTCATTGTGCAGCGCATTCCGCCCACTCTGCCTCTTGCATGATTAACACGGGAGGAATACATTTCACTTTTTCCAGGGACGTAGAGACTAGCATAGAAAGTTGCGGAGATGAATGCCTAATGCTCAGATGTGCTGCAGAAAATTACCCGGCTCCGTTGCAGGATATCTCCGGCACCCAGCCACCTCTGTCACTTCCAAACATTATCATTAAGGCAATGCGGTGATTTTAAGGATTCGGAGATTGAATGTGCCTCGGTCAGGCCACCCTAAAACGGTTATCTTGGCCACATTGCACATATTGCTCTCTGTGGTATACATGAATAAGTCAAGGTAATAGGTTATGGTTTGCATTTAATAAGAAAAAGAGCCACATAATTCATTAAATAATAGTGGGGAACGTAGATTTCCAATAGAAAGGAACTTTTCAAATGCATTGGCTATTCCATTGGCTTGGTGGGGGAAGGAGACACTCAAACAATAAGGTGGTCTATGATGGAAAGGCAGTGTGTTTCTAAGACAGTCACTGCCTGGTTGATTTTACATTACCAACTTATATTGGTTTAATGCCAATTTAACTTTCCATAATCTTTATTGCTTTAGGTTCCTTTGTATCCTAGGAGCTCCTTCAGTCCTCCAACTGCTCCTGGGTGAGGTTTTCAGCCCAGCCAAACTGACAACTTTCTCCTTCCTCACAGAAATTGGACTGCAAAACTCTTTAGTCCCTCAGCAACCAAACATTCTGCATCATTATTCTAGTTCAACCAATAAGTGCCAGAGCCTTTGCCCCCATGAGCACAATGCAATCTCATCTCAGCTCCATATAACTTTAAGCCCAATTTATTAAAAGATTTTTTTTTTTTGCAGAAGACTTAATCAATGCATAGAAGGGGGGTGTTCGCTGGTACAATTCTGACCCTGCCTTGCATGCACTGATTGCACACTGAACTATAATCTGCATATGGATTATATGAAACAACATAGCTTTTCAGTAGACAGATTTTATGAAACTATAAGTTGTGTCATTTAGAAAGAGCCATTTATCTCTAACTTATGCTCAGCAAAGAAAGGCAGACACTGAGCACTTCAAACTTCAGGATTTTGAAAACAGCATTGATCCTCATTTATCTGTGTGAGGTCTACATCAAAAGCCCAACATAGTCTTGACTTTGTACCTTTTGAAATATTTGATGTGTGTCATAATTAATCAAGCTCTTGCTTAACATCCTATAGATTTCTTCAGAATTGTCCCTGTTCTTGTTTGCAGAAGATCCTAATTCACAAAGTCAGAGACTCTCCCTGCTGCCAAGTTGCACTAGTTGAGGGGAAACTGTCAGGTCCTTGTGATTACTGGATAGTTCAAGAGAGGCCCAAATAGACTAGCTGTAATTACTTGTTCCTCGAGCTTCTGTAAATGAGAGAACAGATGGTGTCAAGCAATTGCTAACATTTTCAGTACAAATAATTTCCTTTTTGCAGGAAACACCAAAAGAATTACCAGTGTTCATTCTCTCTTTCTTTCTTTTTTTTCTCTCTCTCTCTCCAACCACTAGCCCATTATAAGGGTTG
Source organism: Podarcis gaigeae (assembly GCF_964106915.1). Classification (NCBI taxonomy): domain Eukaryota; kingdom Metazoa; phylum Chordata; class Lepidosauria; order Squamata; family Lacertidae; genus Podarcis; species Podarcis gaigeae. The sequence goes on from NC_139681.1 coordinate 80,360,023, forward strand.
GTGTTGTAGGGAAATAACTGGGAATACCAGTTAATTCTGAAGTCCCATATATGTGAGAAAATGCAAAAGAATAATGGCTGCCTCACTCTCTAGCAAAAAACAAAAACAAACCTCAGCAGAGTTTTAAACAGAAATATAAGCAGTGTTTACAAAGCATGGGAAATATAGGTTGATAGACCATTAAATGCCCCAGTATTAAGCGCTTACAATTCTGCTCTCCCAATAGACCAGAGCCTTAAGTAAGTTTAAATGCTTTACTTACAGGAATAAGTGGTCTAACTCAAGCATCATTCAATGCCACATCAGAAACAACACAGGTAAGGTTTGTTTGGTTACAAAATGCAGAAGTTAGTCTCAAACACAAGAGCTGAGTCCCGAACCCCAGCTTTAGATGTCTGCTCAGTTACATGGTTCAATGAGGAGAGAGAAAGGAACAGGTAACAACTTTTATTTCTTTCCTCCCCCCTAGCCCCCGGAGGTGAGGGATCATGACTAATCTGAGTCTTCTCTAGCAATTTAGAACTCTGTGATCCTTAACCCCTTTCTCACTACCAATTATGCACAGTTATGTTTGGCTGCATATATCTCCCACAGGTAGGTGTGTGTGTGTGTGTGTGTGTGTGTGTGTGTGAGAGAGAGAGAGAGAGAGAGAGAGAGAACTGTTATATTGCGCGTACTAAGTGGCTTGGTGTTTTTGCAACCTATGATGCACTGAATTGCAGGGATAGTAGTTTTTAAGTGGAGTACAGTGGTACCTCTGGTTGCGAACGGGATCCATTCCAGAGGCCCATTCACAACATGAAAAGAGCGCAACCCACAGTGGCACGTCTATGCACGTGCGGGCTGTGATTTGCCGCTTCTGTGCATGACGTCATTTTGCACTTCTGTGCATGCGCAAGTGGTGAAACACGGAAGTAACCCTTTCCGGTACTTCCGGGTTGCCACGGGACGTAACCTGAAAGAACATAACATGAAGCGGACGTAACATGAGGTATGACTGTATATGTTTTTAGCTTTTTAATGAGCTTTGTTTTGTCATATTATTTCCTATAGACATGTTAAATCACATCTCTGAGATGTGTTTGCTCACATGATTGCTTTGATAGTGACTTTCCCCTGTATGGTGCTTTGTTGTGTGTGTGTGTGTGTGTGTGTGTTTCTATGCTGTGGCCCCAACCCGAAACGCCATGTGGAAAACTGTTTTTGAAACTGAAGCTGTGGGAAGGATGAGCTTTTTGAAGGAAAGCAAGTTTTCAAAAGATCAGAACTAAACCGGGCAGATGCCTCTTGCATGAGCCTAATTGGCTCTCTGACCCATTTTACTTATGGTATATGGAATATAGGAAGCTGCCTTACACCAAGTCAGTCCATTGGTCCATCTAGCTCAGTAATGTTGGCACTGACTGGCAGCAGCTCACCAGGAGGTCCTTCCCAGCCCTACCTACAGACACTAGAAATTGAAACCATTTGGATGCATAGCATGTGCTCTCTAGTACTCAGCTGTAGCCCTTTGGAATTGACCTGTTTTCCTCTTAGTCCAAGACTAGATTTAAGTCAAGTTTTTCTGCTACTTTACTGGGTATTTGCTTCTCTTCCATATTCTCTTTTTCACTTTTTCACTCATGTAATGGCAGCATAACAAAAAGCCATCTTGGTAAATGAAAGAAATGTCATTCAGCAATTCAGTTTAAGGCCTCAATAAGTCAGATGTTAAACACCTAAGGGGTATCATCTCCTTTTAATGTGAGCACGGTCCCCATTAACATTAATGGGGGTTATTCTGGAGCTTCAAAAGGAAATGGTGCACCTAAAATTGCAAATGATCCCTTACAAACTCCACTGATAAATTATTCATGCATATCATTAAAGCCAAGCCACGCCTCCACAGGTCGCGGCAAAACCAGCCTCAGCATTCCTTCTTTAAAACAAGAGGGAAGCTATGTTCTAGCAGGCAAAATGAATTTTATGTAAATATTGATTGATTAATGAATTAAATTTCTATCCTGGCCTTCTTTCCCCAAAGAGCCCAGGTTAACAAACAACACAAAAGCAAAACCATACTTTTTAAAAAATTAAAATAAAATAAAACCTTGGAAAACACAGAAAACATTTGAAAATGCTTACATGAGCTCTGATGGGCTTAACTTTTGATACTAGGAATACATATTTAGAAGCAAGGCTCACTGATTTAACAGAGCGTTCCAAGCTCCCAGGTTCGCGAGGTAGAGAGGTGGCTTACTCTATAGGGATTGCACTCCTCTGGAACAGAGTGGGTGTATGGCTTGGGGCTTCTAGACCCAACATTGTCACGAGAGGCTCGGGTAGTTTCGGTCGCTATGACTTTCAATTTCAGCTTTTGCTAGTTCAGCAGCTCCAACCCAATTTGGGCACAGATGACTTGGCCACCGTACTATGGTGTGCTCCAGAATGGGTTTCACAACACGCTGTAGCATGTGATGCTGCTCTTGGAAACCACTTGGAAGCCGCAGCTGGTGCACAACACAGCAGCCTAGTTGTCAGTGGAGATGGCTGTGAGAACAAACCATTTGTCCATGATTAAATAAGCATTTGGGACGCGGGTGGCGCTGTGGTCTAAACCACTGAGCCTCTTGGGCTTGCCGATCAGAAGGTCGGTGGTTTGAATCCCCGCAATGGGGTGAGCTCCCGTTGCTCGGTCCCAGCTCCTGCCCACCCAGCAGTTCGAAAGCACGTCAAGGTGCAAGTAGATAAATAGGTACTGCTCCGGTGGGAAGGTAAACAGCGTTTCTGTGTGCTGCTCTGGTTCGCCAGAAGCGGCTTAGTCATGCTGGCCACATGACCCGGAAGTTGTACGCCGGCTCCCTCAGCCAATAAAGCGAGATGAACGCCGCAACCCCAGAGTCGGCCACAACTGGACCTGCTCTGGTTCGCCAGAAGCGGCTTAGTCATGCTGGCCACATGACTCGGAAACTGTCTGTGGACAAACGCCAGCTCCCTTGGCCTATAGAGCGAGATGAGCACGCAACCCCAGAGTCATCCGCGACTGGACCTAATGGTCAGGGGTACCTTTACCTAAAAAGCATTTGATATGTCCCCTATGTTTCACTCCTTCATGGACCACTGCCTTGTCGTGGCGAAGGGGCTTGAATAACTCAGAGAAGCTATGAGCTATGCCGTGCAGGGCCACCCAAGATGGACAGGTCATAGTGGAGAGTTTTGATCCAGCTGGAGCAGGAACCGGCAAGCCACTCCAGTATCCCTGCCAAGAAAACTCCATGGACAAAAACAACTGGCATATAGAAGTTATGACGCTGGAAGATGAGCCCCTCAGGTTGGAAGGCGTCCAACATGTAGCTACTAACATGAGTTTGACCAAACTGTGGGAGGCAGTGAAAGACAGGAGTTCCTGGCGTGCTCTGGTCCATGGGGTTACAAAGAGTCGGACATGACTAAACAACTAAACAACAACAATGTTTCACATCTAACTGATTTTCAGGTTGCCTAATCATCAATATTTGTCAAAATTGCAACTTCTCTCCAGAAGGCAACCATAGCCAGTGGCATAGGTGGACACAGGGGCAGTCACCCCAAGTGCAAAATGGTTAGGGATGCAAAATTTCAACACCCGGTGCTGCCTCAATACAGCTGCCAGCTTCCTTCGCTGGGCTCTGTTGAGAACCAAGAAGTAACTTCTCCACACAACAGAACGAGTCTTCTTATCTCTACAGCTGCGATCTCCTGGGTGACATAGATACCATTAGGCAGTTGAACGTGCATGCGTACTCCATCCATTTCCCTCCTTCCTATCCTCCTTCCACACAGCCCTAGGCGCCGACAACCCACGCTATGCCACTGCCAATAGCAACTTATCATGTTCTTCACCAACAGTAACTTTTCCTCACAGGAGAGTTGCTCCAACCCCTTGTTAATTTTGAATGACTTCTTCTGAACCTTTTCCAGCTCTATATGCTTTCTGAGGTGTAATGACCAAAACGGTACACAGTATTCCAAGTGTGGCTGCATGATAGATTCATATATATGGCCTAGGACCCTCGTACCTATGGGACCGCCTCTCCTGGTATGCCCCACAGAGGACCTTAAGGTCTGCAAATAATAACACCCTGAAGATTCTAGGCCCCAGGGAGATTAGACTGGCCTCGACCAGAGCCAGGGGCTTTTGGGCCATGGGCCCGGCCTGGTGGAACACTCTCTCACAAGAGACCAGGGCCCTGCAGGATTTGACATCTTTCCACAGGGCCTGCAAGATGGAACTATTCCGTCAGGCCTTTGGTCAGGGTTCAGTCTGATTCTTTTCTTTCTGTATAAGAACAAACATTAAAGAGACCGCTCACAGGTCCTTTATAAGACCAGTGGTAACAGTTGGCCCAGGAGAATATTAACCACTCTCAATTTTACCCGTGGACTGCCATCTGTCAAGATTTTAATTAGCTCTGAACTAATTTTAAGATGTATTTTAATTGATTGATTGCCTGTTTTATGTTCTTATGTTCTTTGTATACTGTATTAGTTTATGATGTTAGTCGCCCTGAGCCTGGCTCTGACCGGGGAGGGCAGGGTACAAATTTATTGATTTATTATTATTATTATTATTATTATTATTATTATTATTATTATTTAAAAGTATGATATTGGAAGTTTTATTTTTGAAGTTTTCCCTCAGCACATGAGAGGTAGAGGTTTGCATTCATCCCAAACCCTATTTATCAATACTGTTATGTCACCAATTCGAAGCCTTGCCTCACTGACACTTCAGTGCTGTAGGGGGGAGGAGTGTTAAAAAAACAAAAACCCTCAACTTTTATGTCTTTTTTAATGAGTCTAAATTAACTAGAATGAAGCACATTCCCTTTCTCATTGCTTTTCAAGGCTAGGAAACCCATTTGAGCTTAGGGACAATTTTTTAATTATTGTGCAGATTAAGTTTAATAAACAACCAACAACGACATGTTTAAAACCCATGATACTAAAAATATGTTATCCCCCTAATAGAAGACTATTAATTAGGAAATGTTGACCTAATGAGCTGTGTTCATTTGGTGGATGATAAACATTGCTTTTAATCAGAGCTTTTACAAGCCGGCAATTGTTAACTTCAGGTTGGTAATTATTCACACTTTTAAATGTTAAGGTGGATAGAATATTTCATGAATGCTCTCTTTTTAATAAAAAGTGACACTGGGTTTTTATGAGCTTGGAATTGCACTTACTAATTTACAGTCATTTTGCACTTCTGTGCCAGTCGTTTATAATTAACTCTCTCTTTAAAAATAATAAATGACCTCTAGCTCGCTATTGTCTGTCATAATTAGCATACTGTCTTTTAAAGAGGAAAGTCTGTTTTCTCTTCATTAACAGTAATACTACCTAGGCAGACAATCAGTAAGTCCATGATCTGGAAACCGCGGTGGACGCCAAATTACCCTCTCTACCAGGACAAAATCAATTAACACCACAAGGGATGTCATTATTGTCACATTATGTCACCTGATATCCTCCAGGGTAAATAAATGATTTGTGGAATTTTTAATGAAACAAAAACACACAAGAACTTTGGCTGAATTATGCATTCTTTAGTGTGCTATGATATGCCAGAGATTCTGAATGCTGGAGAACTCTGTCCTCTTGCTATTGTGGATATCTCAACAATCCCTCTTGTCCAGTCTATGCCACCCTGGAGCAGTAGAGGCTCCACCATTAGGGCAAGTGGGGCACTGCCCCACCACCCTTGGCTAGCCCTCACCTGCCTGCCTTCTTGCTTGTAACCACTCTTTGAGGGGGGGTTACTGTCAGGAGCTCGTCCTACACTCGAGTAGGACCGTGGCAGAGACACATGCCCAACTGGCATGTTCTCTCCCTCCTGGTCGTTCATTTGGGAGCTTCAAAAGCTTTCTTCAGCCCGAACATCACAGCGGCCAATGCCAACAGACATTGGCACACTTAGGGATCTGCAGAGTCTGTGCAGTTCACGTGACAGACCTCAGCGACTCAGCATTTTGGCTAATCTACTTTATTTACATATAAACACACATCGAGCACTGAAATATGGCTCCCCCTCTCTCTAGCATCAGGGAGCAAAAAGTGAGAACAAAGGACAATAGTCCCACATCACGGAACACAGTAACACAAAGCATCCTGTCTCCGTCACTTCCCACTCTGTGGAATGAAAACATACACCATCATGTGATAGACAACAATCCTATGCAATCACGGAGCAGGAATCTTAACAGTTACTGCCTATCAGCTTATTTCCCCTCTGTCTTGCTGTTGTAGAACTCAGCAGAGAGTAGATGGGGGAGGGGGGGACGACGTTGGCTTGTTTGTCCTTGGCCCTCGCTTGGCTCCACCAGTCCTGGGATTTGGCCCCACCTCCCAGGTTGGCCTCCGTCCCAGGTCCAATGGGCACCAACCACCTGTGAATTTATTAATTTCAGTCACAGACCAGTTCCGTCTCACATACAATATCAGGGAAGTCATAAGACACGATAGTGATACAATTGAATTTGCAGTTGGGTATAACAGGAACAATACAGATATAGCAGCAGTTAAAAATATGTAAGTTAAATCTTAATCACTAAAATATAACCTAAAAATGTCATTCAAAGAATTAGCAACCACCTGTGCAATGAAGACTGAATGCATTCCCTTGCCTCCAGAAACCCCCTCCCCTTAAATTAGCATTTCTGCAAGTGAGTTAAAACAGATTTCTTTGGTATAAATTAAATGATTGGAGAGCCCCAGTCAGTGTAGACTATACCGATTTTGATGGACCAATGGTTCGTCTTGGATTTAGGCATCTTCCTATGTTCTTCTACTAGATGACTTCTTCTTCTTCTTCTTCTTCTTCTTCTTCTTCTTCTTCTTCTTCTTCTTCTTCTTCTTCTTCTTCTTCTTCTTCTTCTTCATACACCGCCCATCTGACTGGGTTCCCCCAGCCACTATGCTTAACCCTACATGTTAACTGGGTGCACTTGAAAACAAAAAAGGCATGAAATACATCCACTATCACAGTTTTCCTTTCTTTACCCATGTTCTGGTCCAAATTCCAGGACATTGTTACATGAAGCGTTTTCATTTCAATTGGTTTTCAATAAGATATTAAGCCGGAGTTTGAACACTGTAAGAAACACTCCTTCTTAAGGGATATATTTAAAGACAAAAGGACACCATCTTCTTTCATAGGGGACATCTTCAATATCCAGTCATGTCTTGATGTGTGAGGCAGGACCACAGCGAATCTGTCATGGGGTTGACCTCCCATTTTGAATCCCAGTGGCTAAATACCAGGAGAAATATGTCCCAAATTTCATACATAATGTGTGACATTAATCAGGGGAAGGCATATCATTAATTTTATTTGATCCCATTGCCCCCTCCCCCACCCCTCTGCATTCGCTTAAACAGTGTGGCTTAGTGGTTGTTATACAATTTATTTTTAAACAACTGCAGGACATTTTTTGCGGGGGGAGGTTGTTGGTTATATATTTTTGTTTCCCAGCTGCATTTAATAACATTCACATCTCTTTTAAAGAAAAGTATACACAACTTCTATATTTTTGGCCTACATCAGGGGGTATTTAATTAAGTCTATTCTGTCTAACATGATCTGATGTCATTGTACAAGGATATGTTCTTTGTTAGCAGCACTCTTAGTTTCAGACTCCTCTGTGTATTTGAAACCATGGTAACAGAACAGTAAGCTAAAGCCAATGAGATAATGAGATATTCTCATTGTAATTGTGTTTCATGAGGGCACACAATCCCATGGGTGGTATCTGACTGCCTTACAACTGCTAACAGAATTTAAGAAACAGGCATATATTAACATGGTACAATTTTTCACAACAGTAAACACTTCTGACATGGCATTTTTTTTTTAGTTGTTTCCAGCATGTTCAAGTCCATAATATGCCTTTATGTCGCAGGAAGCCGTTCTATTAATGAATATCAATATTTTAAAATCCTCAGAACTTCAAGGAACTTAAGGTCTGCAATGCATTAATGAGACTGAGAGATGCTGTTTTGCATTATAATTATGGTCTGGGTTCTAGCTGGTGCCCAGCAGAAGCTGTGGAGGCAAAAAGCCGGGGAGGAGGGTAAATGAATTTAAACTACCACAACTCTTGAACATGAGAAAATGCTTAAGTCAAAATTCAGATTTACAAAGAAAGAGCTCCAGCAGCTCCTTGTATCTTTACCTCACGGTTTTGTGTTCTAATTATAAACTTTGACAAGGCTTTTAATTGTACAACTTTGGGGGGAAACTGGTCATAAATAAGGCATGCGACTGTTACGTGGTTTCCCCACTGTCTGTTCAGAAAAATGAAAAAAAGAACGATGGGATTAGGTTTGAAATATTTGAAGTTTATCAACCATCCCCTGTCCACCCCCCACCCCTTTTGAAGTAAAGAAAGAAGGTTGCCACATTTTATTCCCAAGTGTGGCTAAAGACACTTTAATCCTGCTTCTGCTACTGGCCCTGTATGACTTTTTTGTCCTTTAATCAATAATTTAAAATTATTTTAAATATATATTCAGAGATGATAAGAAAACAGCGGGATGAATTAAGCAGGGCTCCGGCTAATATTCTCCAACAAAGGGGTTGGATTGTAATGTCACCGGAGCCACTCATGGCCCCATGTTTGTCCTTACAGAAGTAAAAGAGGCTTAAGACCCTGAATTACAAGTACTCTGAAATATTTATGTGAATGTTACTAGCGAGTCTAACGTGAATTATAAGCCTTTTGGGCAAAGGGGCTCCTTTTCCTCTTCTAATTACAGTATTGCACTACGAGAACCCGAAGGAAACCCATGCAAAAGTTGGTGCCTAAAATGTATTTATTGGCGGGTGGAAAACTAACTTACCTCTTAGCTCACATGGTTTTACATAAGAGGGACACCGACTCTGGGTTGGCTGTCTTTGTCCTACACTGGGAATGAAGATTCAACACATGGATACGGTTAAAGGTTGTGTCTGTTGACGTATAACAAGGGAAATTTCTGTCAAAGCAAAGTGTGAGCAGACGTAACCTAGGCTACCAGGCAGAAAATCCCGTGCATCTTGCAGAGGGCAAAACTGCCCCAGAGAAACCTCCTTACAGAAGCTACGATGATGGATGGTGAAACCATCTTTCCACAAAGGGAAGCTGTAGGTGTATGACCTGGCGGGTGCCAGCTACCCCTGCTGTTCAGCGACTGGCATGCGCCAGTTCCCAAGAGCACCACACCAAGTAGCTAGACTGGTGACTGCGAGTGGCCGCCGAGACCATATAACACCAGTCCTGAAAGATCTTCATTGGCTCCCAGTACGTTTCCGAGCACAATTCCCAGTACGTTTCCGAGAATCAGGCAGAGGGCCTTCTCGGTAGTGCTGCCTGCCCTGTGAAATGCCCTCCCGGCAGATGTCAAGGCAATAAACAACTATTTTAGTTTTAAAAGACAACTGAAGGCGACCCTGTTTAGGGAAGTTTTTAATGTCTGATGCTGTATTGTTTTTAATATTCAGTTGGAAGCCACCCAGAGTGGCTGGGGAAACCCAGCTAGATGAGCGGGGTATAAAGCAATGACAAACCTAGACAGCATCTTAAAAAGCAGAGACATCACCTTGCCAACAAAGGTCTGTACAGTTAAAGCCATGGTTTTCCCAGTAGTGATGTATGGAAGTGAGAGCTGGACCATAAAGAAGGCTGATCGCCGAAGAATTGATGCTTGTGAATTATGGTGCTGGAGGAGACTCTTGAGAGTCCCATGGACTGCAAGAAGATCAAACCTATCCATTCTTAAGGAAATCAGCCCTGAGTGCTCACTGGAAGGACAGATCCTGAAGCTGAGGCTCCAATAATTTGGCCACCTCCTGAGAAGAGAAGACTCCCTGGAAAAGACCCTGATGTTGGGAAAGATTGAGGGCACAAGGAGAAGGGGACAACAGAGGACGAGATGGCTGGACAGTGTTCTCGAAGCTACCAACATGAGTTTGACCAAACTGCGGGAGGCAGTGGAAGACAGGAGTGCCTGGCGTGCTCTGGTCCATGGGGTCACGAAGAGTCGGACACGACTAAATGACTAAACAACAACATCATCATCATCATCATCATCATTATTATATTCAATTGACAACACGGTGTGTATGTGTGTGTTTGTGTTTGTGTGTGTGTGTGTGTGTGTGTGTGTGTGTGTGGAGTGCCTTCAACCCAGCATACCTAGGATGCTGGCACTTGTCTAAACCTGCCTGCACTTAATACCAAATAAACCAACCAGCCAGATTTAGCTCTGTCCCACCATCAAATTCAGAGCAAAGTAGGTAAAAAAAGGAACTCCAAATTCAGGGTGATTCCCCCCTCCCCCCCAATAAAAATCCTACTTAATCGCATTCAGCAGCTGTCTAAACCCATTCTGCATCAGCCCCAATACCAGTGTCTCCTCCTGAATGGAACAACTTCAATGCAATTTTCAGGATGAAACCGGTGGGAGGGGAAAGGGTTAAAACCCCTCTCTTTGCACCCCATGAACAGGACCCAGATCAGTCCCCCACCCCTACAGCTCCTATTTAACTCTCAAAACCCATATATGTTAAATGCAATTCTGCTTTTCGTGTACCATCTCCTTCGGCCCCCACTTTCAACTTTATCCTCCCTTATGGCCCTGTCACACTCCCATGCTGTGAGCTTCATCATTCCAGCTACTTCCCTCCATCTGCAAAGTCCATCTTCCTGAAAACACAATAATAATTTAAGGGATTTCCACCAATATGAAAACCAATTCCTCATTTCAATGACGCTTCAGCGGAAGTGCTCAGTAAATTACATGTTAGATTAATAAGGAGACAGAATCACATTTTGTTTATTATCCTGCCTGTTATAACTGTGTTCAGAAATAATTATTAAGCTTAGCATTCATTAACTGGATTGTTCCCAAAGAATGATTAATCAGTTAGTTTAATTTACTTAACTGAGAGCAAAAGGCTTTCTGAATACTCAATGCAGAACCTTTCCTCCCACCCCCTTTTCTGTAGCTTCGTAGTGTGGATGTAGGAGGGCCTTACAAATTGTGAAATTCTCTTTGGTGCTATTGCTATTGCTATTGCTGCTGCTACTTATTTTGTGTATTTATTTTAAGTATTTATATACCACTTTTCATCAGAAAAGATCACAAAGTGGTTTATGAAGAAAAGGCAAAAAATAATACGTGAAACAATATAAATTGAATGCATGAAAGAAAACATCAAAACCTATAAAGAATACAATACAGAAAACATCAAACTCTATTTCATAGAACACTCACTCAATGCACTTATAATCAGTAGCCATGTCCACTAACACATCTGAGCTCATGTGGTGTAGTGGTTAGTGTTATGTTGTGGGTGAACATATCAGACGACATAGCGATTCTTCAAACAGCTCTTGTTTATTCACAGGCCAGAACAGAACTGAACTGAAGGGTTCAGCTAGCCTGCTTATATAGAGCTCCACTAGAACGCAAGAGTAACCACTTTCTGTAACTATCCAATCACTGAACGTCACTTTCAATCCCTAATTTGCATATGTGGACCTGAGTGAAAACTATCTACAGTATCCTCCTGCTGGCCCAGGGTGAGAACTTCAGTACATAACAGTTAGTGTGTTGGACTAAGACCCTGGGAGCTCAGGGTTCAAGTCCCACTTGACCATGAAGCTCATTGGGTCACTTTGGGCCAGTCACAGTCTTTCAGCCTAACCAATTTAACAGGGTTGTTGCAAAGATAAAATGGAAGGGGCACCACTTTGAGCTCCTTGGAGGAAAGTTGGGATATAAATGTAATAATATTAATCTCTCAGTATATCTATGTCTATCTATATCTATATCTATATCTATATCTATATATATATATATATATATATATATGGGGAAACATACATTTTCAGAGAAAACATGGATTTAAATGCATAATAAACTACATGTTTATATTTAAATGCAAATGTTGTTGTTATTTTTAATTGCGGGTTAATGTCAACTCGAAATCTATCTATCTATATCTATCATCTATCTATCTATCATCTATCTATCTATCTATCTATCTATTTATCATCTATCTATCTATCTATCATCTATCTATCTATATCATCTATCTATCTATCTATCTATCTATCTATCTATCTATCTATCTATCTATCTATATCTATCTATCTATCTATCTATCTATCTATCTATCATCTATCATCTATCTATCTATCTATCTATCTATCTATCTATCTATCTATCATCTATCTATCTATCATCTATCATCTATTTATCTATCTATCTATCATCTATCTATCTATCTATCTATCTATCTATCTATCTATCTATCTAATCTATCATCTATCTATCTATATCTATCTATCATCTACTGTATCTATCTATCTATCTATCTATCTATCTATCTATCTATCATCTATCTATCTATCTATCTATCTATCTATCTATCTATCTATCATCTATCTAATCTATCTATCATCTACTGTATCTATCTATCTATATCTATCTATATATCTATCTATCTATCATCTATCTATCATCTATCTATCTATCATCTATCATAATATCATCTATCATCTATCTATCTATCTATCTATCTATCTATCTATCTATCTATCTATCTATCTATCATCTATCATCTATCATCTATTTTAAATAACTACCATATCTCATATTTTGATTAAAATTGCTGCATTGGACTATCTCATAGTTACCACGACAGTCCACCTTTATAACATCTGTGTTACCGACTCTCAAGCTTTGGGATTGTTGAGCTATGCACAACAAAAAATTAATCAAATGGGGTGTTCTAGACTCAAAATTCTTATGCCATTCTAGGTTAGCTTAAATCACTTCTGAGCTTCCCTCTGGGATGAGGGGCCCTGAAGTTTATGCTTCATTCGCTTCATAGTAGACCGCTACCCTGTCTCCAGCACAGTCAGCCTCACAGCCAGGGTGTATGGAAGTATCCATAAGTCAGCTTCCACCTGCACCTTGCTGGGGCTGATGGGAGTTGTAGTCCAAACTTTATGGAGGCCAAGGGGCTGGTGAATGCTGCCATGAAGGCACAAACTAGCTTTTAAACCAATTGCATCATTATAAGCAGTAATAAGGGACGCGGGTGGCGCTGTGGGTAAAACCTCAGCGCCTAGGGCTTGCCGATCGCATGGTCGGCGGTTCGAATCCCCACGGTGGGGTGAGCTCCCATCCTTCGGTCCCAGCTCTTGCCCACCTAGCAGTTCGAAAGCACCCCTAAGTGCAAGTAGATAAATAGGTACCGCTTTATAGCGGGAAGGTAAACGGCGTTTCCGTGTGCTGCGCTGGTGCCGGCTCGCCAGAGCAGCTTCGTCATGCTGGCCACGTGACCTGGAAGTGTCTCCAGACAGCGCTGGCCCCCAGCCTCTTAAGTGAGATGGGCACACAACCCTAGAGTCGGACACGACTGGCCCGTACGGACAGGGGTACCTTTACCTCTACACAGTAATAAAGAAGGCGGGGGGGGGGGAGAGAAAAGCAATGTAGCAATGCTGGCAACATATATTTGCTTGTTTTTAAAGCGCATTCTTGCTTTCCCTTTGAAGATTTAGCTCAGTGAGAAGATTTAAATGAAGGCAGAGGTTTTCATAGGAGGCTCCAATCAATCTTTAATTCTCGGCCCTTTCTTCTAGTTCAGGCTATTTATAAATAACTAAACAGCCACGACCATTTCAAAACAAAAGCTTGTTTTCTCTCTTACAGTCTTGAGCTATCTGTCTTGTTAAGATTCCCCCCCCCCTTCTCCCTTAAGCGTGTTATTACAGCTCAGGATCATAGTTCAATGCTTGTAACATAAATCTGTTATCGTAGCTTGCATATAATTAGTTCTAAATGTCTGTGGTTTTATTTTTCAACATCAGGGTGTACATTAGGCATCAGAAACACTTAAGAGCTTGGCTATCGCTGCACTTTATGATTCTGCTGTTCATTGAGCCAAAGAAACAAATATTTAATGAGACAGTGACATTAAAATATGGCTCAGCAGAATTTTTTTTTTAAACGTGTTTAGCAATTTGCATTGCATGATGCAATAATGAGGCTTACATGTTAACTGTCACGTAACTCATCTCATTTGCAAGGAGTTTATAGCAGAGTGTCATGCTACTAAGACTGTGGTATACAAAAAAAAAAAGCTTACTTAGGGTCAAAATATACATTAAATTGTGTAAAGGTAAAGGTACCCCTGCCCGTACGGGCCAGTCTTGACAGACTCTGGGGTTGTGCGCCCATCTCACTCAAGAGGCCAGGGGCCAGCGCTGTCCGGAGACACTTCCGGGTCACGTGGCCAGCGTGACATCGCTGCTCTGGCGAGCCAGAGCCGCACACGGAAACGCCGTTTACCTTCCCGCTGGTAAGCGGTCCCTATTTATCTACTTGCACCCGGAGGTGCTTTCGAACTGCTAGGTGGGCAGGCGCTGGGACCGAGCAGCGGGAGCGCACCCCGCCGCAGGGATTCGAACCGCCGACCTTTCGATCGGCAAGTCCTAGGCGCTGAGGCTTTAACCCACAGCGCCACCTGCGTCCTATTAAATTGTGTAACGGTGTTAAAAGGAACTCTGTGTAGTGAGTACTTTTAAAAAAACAAAACCAGAAGCAAAGGTTTCATAATCCCTTTTTATTGAGTATGAATAAAACATTTAAAAAATAGTGAGAAAGCTTCCAAAACTATTCTTCCTGTATGCCACAACAGTGAAGATTACTCCTCACACAGAGATGGAAACAACAGGATATTCCGACAATTGAAGAATGGCAACAGAAAGTATTGGAGTATGCGGAAATAGCAAGGCTAACTGGAAGAATCCAACAGCAGGACGATGAGAAATTCCAAAAAAAAAAAAAATGGTCCACATTTATGGTATACAGTGGTACCTTGGGTTACATACGCTTCAGGTTACATACGCTTCAGGTTACAGACTCCGCTAACCCAGAAATAGTACCTCGGGTTAAGAACTTTGCTTCAGGATGAGAACAGAAATCGTGCTCTGGCGGCGCAGCAGCAGCAGGAGGCCCCATTAGCTAAAACGGTGCTTCAGGTTAAGAACAGTTTCAGGTTAAGAACAGACCTCCAGAACGAATTAAGTTCTTAATCTGAGGTTGTTGTTGTTTAGTCGTTTAGTCGTGTCCGACTCCTAGTGACCCCATGGACCAGAGCACGCCAGGCACTCCTGTCTTCCACTGCCTCCCGCTGTTTGGTCAGACTCATGTTTTTAGCTTCGAGAACACTATCCAACCATCTCATCCTCTGTCATTCCCTTCTCCTTGTGCCTTCCATCTTTCCCAATATCAGGGTCATTTCCAGGGAGTCTTCTCTTCTCATGAGGTGGCCAAAGTATTGGAGCCTCGGCTTCAGGATCTGTCCTTCCAGTGAGCACTCCGGGCTGATTTCCTTAAGAATGGATAGGTTTGATCTTGCAGTCCATGGGACTCTCAAGAGTCTCCTCCAGCACCATAATTCAAAAGCATCAATTCTTCGGCCTTCTTTATGGTCCAGCTCTCACTTCCATACATCACTACTGGGAAAACCATGGCTTTAACTATACGGACCTTTGTTGGCAAGGTGATGTCTCTGCTTTTTAAGATGCTGTCTAGGTTTGCCATCGCCTTTCTCCCAAGGAGCAGGCGTCTTTTAATTTTGTGACTGCTGTCACCATCTGCAGTGATCATGGAGCCCAAGAAAGGAACCTGAGGTACCACCATAAGATGTAATGCTGTAATATAATAAGGAATATATGTTTAAAGTATAATACAAAAAATTATTAAGGAATTATAGACATTTATAGAACGTATATATAGTAATCATGCTTAAGTAAGAGCAATGTAGAGAAGCCAGAAGATGGGTGGAGGGAAGTTAATTCGGATAAGATATCGATTTAAAGGATAATAATATTGTTAAGTTGTATTGTGCTTAAGATATTTGGAAAAAAATAATTAAAATTATTGGGGGGCAGGGAAAGAAAGCTTCCAAAACTATTGTGGCTTTTGGACACTCCAATTGACTTTTTCTGTTGTTAAGAAGGTAACAGGTTGGGCAATACAGAAGGAGGGGCTTAACCCTTTCCATGCTGACACAAGAGCAATGCCTCTCCACCAATGGGGTTCAGGATGCAGATTTAACTCACACAAACACACACAGAGGGTCTTCATCGAAGGGGAGATGCAAATTCAAGTGGGGATTAAGAGCAGGAAAACAGGCAATAGCGGTTTATATATGTGTGTGTGCGTGTGAACTAGGGCTTGTTGGGTGATAATGCCGAGGCGAGTGCCTCCCCCATCACCCGGGATTCATCACTCTGGTCTCCCATCACACTGATGAAGAAGAAGAGTTTGGATTTGATATCCCGCTTTATCACTACCCGAAGGAGTCTCAAAGCGGCTAACATTCACCTTCCCCTTCCTCCCCCACAACAAACACTCTGTGAAGTGAGTGGGGCTGAGAGACTTCAGAGAAGTGTGAGTGGCCCAAGGTCACCCAGCAGCTGCATGTGGAGGAGCAGGGAAGCGAACCTGGTTCACCAGATTACGAGTCTACCACTCTTAACCACTACACCACACTGGCTCCAAGGACATGAGCACACGACTAGCAGAGTCCTAACAGAAGCTGAGCCTTGAGGTGTAACATCTAAGCCTCATTTATTGCGCACAAAACCAAACATAACAAAGAAAACATGGCTTCTCTCTCTGTCTTTCTTCCTCGGAGAGAGAGCTGCAAAAGCAATAGCTATATAGAACGGTACAGTCTCAATTTCCGCTCACAAGACTCCAACAATTAGTGCTAGAATGTAAACATAGACATGTGACATGTAGCAATCCCACACATCTGCAGCATGGGAGGAATGGAATTCTGAACAGGGCTACCATATGTCCAGGTGTTCCCAGACATATCTGGGAATTGCTCAGAAAAATGGCGTCTGGGTGGATTTTTGCTGAATCGCCAAAAAATATCTGGGGAAACCTGGATGTATGACAAGTTGGGCTATTTTTATTTTTTAAAATATTTTAAAATCAAAGAGAAGCCCCAAAACTATTTATTTATTTACTTAGGGGGCGAATGTCTGGATTTTCACTTTGGGGAATGTGATAACCCTAGTGTGAGCACAGATGCTGTTAATACAGTTCTTTCCACTACAGTGGTACCTTGGGTTAAGTACTTAATTCGTTTCAGAGGTCCGTACTTAACCTGAAACTGTTCTTAACCTGAAGCGCCACTTTAGCTAATGGGGCCTCCTGCTGCCGCTGTGCCGCCGGAGCACGATTTCTGTTCTCATCCTGAAGCAAAGTTCTTAACCTGAAGCACTATTTCTGGGTTAGTGGAGTCTGTAACCTGAAGCATATGTATCCTGAAGCGTATGTAACCTGAGGTACCACTGTACTTCAATGTTGTCCTTTTCAGCTGTGTTCACAAAGCTATCCAACAGTGATGGACCACAGGGTCACTTAATGACAGCAATATTTTCTATTGCAAAGGTAAAATGTTAGGATTTGATCCTGAGCATAGCTGTCAACTTTTCCCTTTTCTTGCTAGGAATCCTATTCGGAATAAGGGAATTTCCCTTAAGAAAAGGGAAAAGTTGACAGCTATGATCCTAAGTGCTCATGAGGCCTTTATTATCCCACAGAAAGATGTGGTTGTGCTGCTTTATTGTCTGGCTTCACAGAAAATTTTTTTGGAGTATCAGAAGCCTTGATGATTTTCTCTTCCTTCCTAGTAACATAGGAAGCTGCCTTCTACTGGGACAGACATTGCTCCATTGAGCTCCTTGCCGCCCACACTAAATGGAAGCTGTCCTGCAGGCTTTCAGGCAGAGTGTCTTTTTCGGGTCTACCCCAGGGATTGAACCTGCAATCTTCTGCATGCAAATCAGGTGCTCTGCCACTGAGCTACAGCCCTTCCTTTGCAAATGTGAATATCCCATAGCAGGCAGGAAGGAAAGAGGAGCGGTAGCTGGATACTGATGTGTGGGCACTGGGAGAAGGTGTGGAGGGTTGGAGACCAACTTGGAAGAAAGGGTCAGTGATCTCAGGGAACCTGTAACAGCCAGGAGATGAGAGTCAGAAGCAGGAGAAGATGCAAGATTGGAGAGTGAAGAACAGGTACAAGATGAGGAAGAGATGGATCAGGCTGGTGTAGAGACAAGGTCTTCCACACCTCCTCCTCCTGCCCGGACCTCTCCTGCTCTGCTGTCTCCCAGAACCAAAAGAGGATTGAAGAGGGAGGAGCAGAAGCAGGTCTTCTTCTGCACACTGACCCAGTCTTCTTCTGCTTGCACGCAGCTTCAGTGAGGGAAGATACATAACCTGAGGCCAGGGCTGAGACCTCTCTGTTGCTGCAACTGCCTCATAGAGTGAACACAGAAGAAGAAGAAGAAGAAGAAGAAGAAGAGGAGGAGGAGGAGGAGGAGGAGGAGGAGGAGGAGAAGGAGGAGGAGGAGGAGGAGGAGGAGGAGGAGTTTGAATTTGGTATCCCACTTTATCACTACCCGAAGGAGTCTCAAAGCGGCTAACATTCTCCTTTCCCTTCCTCCCCCACAACAAACACTCTGTGAGGTGAGTGGGGCTGAGAGACTTCAGAGAAGTGTGACTGGCCCAAGGTCACCCAGCAGCTGCATGTGGAGGAGCGGAGACGCAAACCCGGTTCACCAGAATACAGGTCTACCACTCTTAACCACTACACCACACTGACTCTCTCTCATAGGAGCACATGAAAGATGTGGGACTCACAGACATGCATTTTCCTAACTTGTAAGTGTGCATTTGATAATAAATAGTGAATTCCTCACGCTGAACATGCCTTGCCTGACAGCGCTGTGACAGCATGTTTTGAAGCCCGCTGCTTCCTTAATATTGGGTAGCGTGCCTCTGAATCCCAGTTTCTGGGGAGACTCAAGTGCGGAGAGCTTTGTGGCACCCAGATCCTGCTTGTGGATCCTCCAAATATTTTGGATTACAACTCCAATCAACTCCAGCTCATTCCAGCTCTGCTGTTGGGGACTGATTGGAGCTGTACCATCTGTAGGGAACCAGGTTGGGAAAGTTTTCACTAAACAGCTACCCTAAAAATGACCTTCTCTGATATGATTCTTAAAAGGCCTCCCACCTCCAGCTGAACTGGCATTTGTACTAATGAAAGTAAGAGCCTTTTAAACTATTTTTAGCTATTTTTATTGAACATTTCAATAGATCTTGTAAACAGCTTAGAGGTCTCAGTACAAACAAGTGGTAGATAAATTTTTGCCTAGATCTGTCTCCAGTCTCCAGTGAAACATAATGTTCCCCTAAAGATGTTTCAACCAGTTCCCTGGACCAAAAGTAAATTCTGTAAATATACATGCACATAGCTCTCTGGCCACTGTTTTGAATGTGAGATTAATCAGGTGATAGCTAACTGCTGGGCATTTCAGGAATTAAATTAACGCAGGTTTTAGAAGAATCTAGGGTAGGGATCCTTGTTCCTGTGGAGTTCTAACATTTTAGAACATGCAAGAAAAGAGCTCGTAAAGTCCCTGTGGCCTTCGCCTGCCAATGAAATAGTGCAAAAACGTATTTGCTTCTTAAATCCTTCATTGTTCCTTGCCATTATTATTACAGATTAAAAGATGAAAGAGCGCTGAAGAGCAAACTCTATTAAGTACCCGGGGTTTTATTGAAAAGTGCTTCAGGTAATAGCATTGTGAACATTCCTCAAGGAGGTTTATGCCACCATTATTCTTTGGAATTAGTTTCATGCTCTCGTGGAAATTTTAAGCTTGGGCCTGAACGACCATGCTCATTTTTGTTTATTGACACTGTTGTGCTTCCATCTGGCGAGGCTGCTTTAGCAAGAGCTTCATAAGCTGCATTTTGTGGTTTCAGGTTGTCAGTGAGGTCACTCACCGATGACTCAGATACACTGGCCTGGAGGTATTTATGTGATCACCACCGTCAGCAGGAAAAAGCTGCCCTTCAGAACAAGGCGAATAATATATCCCCACCCTGGATGGCTTCAGGCTCAGAAATGGGGGCTGACCTGAAACCGCCTGTCCTGGGGGAGAAATAAAGGGAACGAAACACATGCTACGTCGATGGATTCCTACTCATCTGCTGTTAAGAAATTCACTTGAGACGCTGACGATAAAAGGGTTCTGCTGCTGGTGTGTCCGGGCAGAAAAGAAAGGAACTGTAACATGTACAAATACTTAGTTTCAGCATTGCAAACACA
The DNA here is from genome assembly GCF_964106915.1 of Podarcis gaigeae. Lineage (NCBI taxonomy): Eukaryota > Metazoa > Chordata > Lepidosauria > Squamata > Lacertidae > Podarcis > Podarcis gaigeae. The sequence goes on from NC_139681.1 coordinate 80,380,244, forward strand.
AAGGCACATCAGAAGGGCATGTCATGTAGAAAAGTGCCGTTAACTGGAGGAACTGCATCTACTATTCCAAACTATCAATGGATGTTTGTCTGAATGCATATTTACAACATCTGGCCTCCATGTGGTTTACATTTGGATAGCAATCCAACAACCATTTTGCCTGAAGTTTGGGGGTGGGTTCCCCCCCCTCCTCCCACAAGCTGTCCATAGCAATTGCCCTTAATCAAATATCATCTTTTCAGATGTTTACAGATGCACTGAGAGAGAAGATTATTTTAGAAATCACTCAAAAGAATGCCATCCAAGAAAGAAATATGAACCAAATGCTATTGCAAGTATTCCTTTTGGTTGTTGTTGCTGGGGAGTCGGGGGGGGGAGAGTCATGTTAAAATGAAAAGATCCTTCTGACTGCAGATTTAACAGAAACAAAAAACCCCTTCCACAAATTTACAGTGTCCATACAGGAAACCAAAGTTTTGCTGTACCTTTTTTAAATTTAAACAATATACACAAATCAAGTGTATTTATTAAATCAATGTTTAGCCGTTTTTACGAGGAAGCGCAATTTAAAGAACCGACATAAAAGATTTTCATCATAATGATACACATCTCTTTGGGGAAAAGTTATTTCAGGGATCCACGATAATTGCTTCTCAAATAAAACTGAAGCTAAATGAAGACGAAAAGAGAGAGGCTTGGGCTGAAGAGCAAGACCAGTTGACTACAGTGCAGACCGCCAGTTATTGACACTGAAAGTTGATGCAGTTCTCAACAACACCACAGTTTCTCAGTTTTATGTACTTTTTAATTTCCTCTGTGGAAAATCTGTTCTTCATAAAAGGGCTGCAAAAGAAAATGTGGAAAAAGTTGATTCATACCATATTTACATTCTTGCTAGTACCTGGAAATGTACCAATTGCCACATGGAGCCAAAAAGGAAGTTTCACAAGTGAAGGATGGCTCAGCTAAGGAGTGGGTCATGTGAAGTGTTGGATTGTGGGAAGTGGAAGAGTTATAGTTTCCTAGACTGTGGGGGGCTGCCGTTTTTTAAAAAAACCTGTAAGTGCTCCTCATCACTACATAGGGAGCAACTCTAAAGCACAAGAAGCTGTCACAAAGCAAGCTAGCATAAGCTAACAACAACAACAACAACAACAACAACAGTACAACTATGAAGTAAACAGAGCCAAACCCCATTCAGGAGCAAGGCTACTGCTGGCTGTGTCTGCCCAAGCCTGCCAAAGAGAGAACAAGCCTTTAAAATAGGATTTGACTTACACAATCCTCTTCGCCAGATCATGGGACAGAGCTGAACAGATTTAGGATCCAGCCTGAGTACACCTTACTGGTCCCGCCTCCGCCATGCCCCCAGAACACCCCTTTGGGAGGATGTTTACAGGCCTTGGCTCAGCCAACTGAGCCTGGGCTGAGCCAGGGTGAACAAGTAACGCTGGCATATTTTCATATGAGCCAGGGTTGGAAACTTAACACTGGCTGAGCCGAGAACCACCTGGTTCCACCAGAGAGCGGCTGCATCCCATAATAATAATATAATAATAATTTATTATTTGTACCCCGCCCATCTGGCTGGGTTTCCCCAGCCACTCTGGGCGGCTTCCAACAAAGATTAAAAAGACATTAAAATATCACACATTAAAAACTTCCCTGAACAGGGCTGCCTTCAGTTGTCTTCTAAATGTCAGGTAGTTGTTTATCTCTCTGACATCTGATGGGAGGGACATCCTAAGCTGCTCATCCCACCGCAAGGGACAATGACAATAAAGATATCGTATCTTATCTTGCCATAGCATTTTGGCCACTGGGTAGTTCTGTTCCCATTGATGAATGCTGCCAGGCCGATGCTTATTGCAGAGCCACTGAAGCTTGATAGTGTTTATTTACTTCATATACCACCTTTCATCCAAAGATCTCAGGGCAGTTCACAACATATAAAACATGGTGTGTCCTGACCTCCTTGGCTGGCTTACTGCCTTCAGTAAAGACTGGGCTCCCACTGCTTGTTTTTGAAGCTGCAGTCACACAACTTGAGCCACAATCCATAACAGTTCTGTAGTTTATGGACAAATGCCGTTGTCTGAAGTGCTTTTCCCCTCAGACAAACGCAAATAGAAGTGAGGATGTAGAGAAAGCATTCATGTGAGCCTGATAGCAAGATGGCTTTTGTTTACTAGTAGGGAGACTGCCGGACTCTTTGCTGCCTCTTCTAACACGCTTAGTCTCACAACCTGACCAGGGAAGTGAAGGGGAGGAAAACCCAGTCGTACACACTCAAATAAGCCTCAAAGCTAGTTCCACCTCAACACCTACAAGTGAAAAAATGGCTAGACTGAACAGTTCATCCTGTACAAAGAGACAGAGAGAAGGGAACAAGGGATGAGGAGCAATTGGCCCCCTAGATGCCTTTGGACCACAGCTCCCATCATTCCTGACCATTGGCCATGCTGACTGGGGATGATGGGAGTTGCAGTACAACAACATCTGGAGGGTCACAGGTTCCCCACCCCTGTGATAGGCTCTCTACAGAATACAGCGGTGGGATAATCTCACCCCACACTTTTTCCTTCCTCAAGAAAATGGAGAGAGACTGAAGAGGGTGAGATAGCTGTAGAGGAGCAGGAAAGATGGTGCTTGGAATGAAATGCAGGTATTGGTGAGTATAGATAAAATATAGATAATGGAAGGTGGATTCTGCTATGTTTTTCATGTATTGCTTACAAACGAAAACACATCCCCATAAAAGGTATCTTACGCAATGTAATTATATTATCCACATATTGTACTACATCAACTGAATTTCTATTATAACAATAAGGGGAAATGCATTAAGGACAAAAGAATGCAATTCAGCAGCATTTATTTAGGTGCATAAATTATGCACTCTGTGTTTGTTTAATTATGCAACTTTGTGTATCTTCTGTTAAGTTAATCCATTCCTAAATTATTCCTTCTGTATGGGAGGCTGACGTTGCACATTAGGAAAGCAGCACTGCTGAGGGTTTTTATACTTTCCGTAATGCTGGTCTGAACACAGGAGTGGGGGGGAAAGCCTCTTCTCAGGCCTTGCGTCAGAAACTGTACAAAACTGGATGATGTTTCAGAGGTGAAAGTGAGAGCAATGGACAAACGTGGAGTTCTGGATTGAATGCCTCTTTCAGCTAAGGTGGCTTCCAACAGAAAACGTAAGAGTCCGATTAGATCAGACCAAAGGCCCATCTAGTCTAGCATTTTACATGTGCCTTTTTTCTTGTTTTTCTCTTCCCTCTTCATTGCTTTTTCCTTTTCTGTCATCTCTTGGATTATATATACACCAGCAGGTGACTAGTTTTTTAATGCTCTTATCCAAGCCACTTTGAAAGCCCCTCTGGGGTGGAAATGCTTTAAATAAATAAACGAAATCATGTTGGAATACTTTGTGAAGTTCTTGTGCATACTGGGGAGGTAGCCTCAGAAGCTGCTGGACTCTCCGCCCAGGAAATCCGCAAGGCCAGTAGCCCATATTTAATAGACTATGTTCACTGGACAAACTGCACATGTAAAGCTGTTTGGTGAATAGGGTCAATTAATATGCTTATGTGACTTACTGAAACCAATAAGGGTATTGCTGTATGTAATGGAACCACTATGATTGTAACTAATGCCTTATCTCAGTGGGGAGGGGTGTTATGTATTGAAGTTCTCACCCTGGCCACTAGGAGTATCATGTATATAGTTTTCACTCAGGTCCACGTCAGTTACTTTAGGCAGGAAACCCTGGGTTGTTGTAAAAGCAGGCCGGCTGAGCTGTTTGCTGTTCAGGTCTGTTCCAGCTTACAAATAAAGAGCTGCTTTGCAGAAATCGCTGCGTTGTCTGCTATGTCTACCCACTATTTAACAAAAATGACCAAGGGGCTAGAGCAACTCTTGTACAGGAGAGCTTAGAAAAGGGGTCAGCAACCTTTTTCAACCATGGGCTGGTCCACCGTCCCTCAGACCATGTGGTGGGCCGGACTATATTTTTTTGGGGGGGGCAGGGGGAATGAACAAATTCCTATGCCCCACAAATAACCCAGAGATGCATTTTAAATAAAAGGACACATTCTTCTCATGTAAAAACATACTGATTCCCGGACCATCCGTGGGCCAGATCATAGCTGTCAACGTTTCCCCTTTTTTAAGGGAAATTCCCTAATTCCGAATAGGATTCCTCACAAGAAAAGGGAAAAGTTGACAGCTATGGGCCTGATTGAGAAGGCAATTGGGCTGCATCCAGCCCCCGGGCCTTAGGTTGCCTACCCCTGCGTTAGAAATGTGGTGCAATAGTCTATTAAACATTAAAAGCTTCCCTAAGCAGGGCTGCCTTCAGGTGTCTTCTAAATAATAATAATAATAATAATAATAATAATAATAATAATACATGCAGTGTTGTATCAACACTCTGGATATTAAGAGTGTTTCTCTTACATTGCTAACTGTGCAGTCTATACACTTATGCTCAGATAAATGCCCCAGTGCGTTCAGTGGGACTTACTCTCAGGTAAGTGTATATGTAGGGTTGCAGCCTAGATTCCTTTCAACAAATGACATTAGAATATTATGAATATAGGAGTCCTTAATTTGAGAATGGTGGTGATGATTTGCATTTGTGAATCAGGTTCCCTCCACTGAAATGAACAGGGGAACTATTTCCTCCTGTCTTCTTTTTAATTGAAAAGATGTATTACACCATGTACACTTAACAGGTTCCACTATCAGTGTCATCATCATCATAATCTCCAGTGACACATCAGAGCTCCCAAATCCATAAACAATTACTGGATTGGGGGAACAGCCGACAATGTTTGTTTGTTGCATCCCATTGTTCCTTTAGACAGCTGGTAAGATGGGGATCCCTGTGGTTTTCCACCCAGAGATCACTGCTCAGAGTGATCTCTCACATACAAGCACTCATTAAACCTACACCTGTTCAGATTCAACAATGCTATACCATCAGTTGCCATCAAACCAGTGCCTGGACAACATAACAATACCAACCTAGCAGGTGTGTGAATGAAGAAAATGGTTTGATTTTTCCACTGAGGCATGTAACTTTCAGTTAAAAAGCCACTTGACCTAAGGAAACTATAACAAATTATATTGTCATCTTAGCTTCTATATTAGATAGCATCCACAGCTGTGTAAGACTATTTTTAGATAAAGGTGTGAGGTTATATGTAGAAGAGAAAAGGCAATGGGCTGTTTGTTCATTTCAGCTGTACTAGAAGCCGGACATTGCAATGTCAATATCAGTACCGTCTGCAGACATGTTCCTTGAGCAATATCAGTTCTCTATGCTGACATCTTGCTGTTATTATTTTGATGGAAATTAGCAGAACAATTCTGATATTTCAAGCATCACTCACTTGGCTGGCAGCGTGGTGGCTCTAATCACTGCCCGTGAAACCTGCGTTTGGTCACTAATGCATTAGAGCATTGCTAATGACATGGAGGTATGACAAGATAAGCGCGGCTTCATAATGAATGACTACACCAAAGGAAAGTGGCAAAAGTAATTATAGAATCACATGGGCTGCTGGCCTGGAATTGTCAGAGACATCAAATTTCATGTACCACTAAAACAACACTGAGATAACCTTATGTTCTGGAGAAGCAGCAGTCATAGCTCATATGTAATTCAGCTGACATTTGCTTCTGCTAACGCTAAACAATGGAACAGCCAAGAAATAACGTTAATTTCCCTTTTGTTAATTAGACAAATTAATTAAATCAGCCTTCAGTGCTGTGAATATATTTTTATATTCAACAATAGGGTGCTGTGAAGATACCGTTAAACGGTTCAAAGAAGGCTTATTAACCCCAGACTGTATTCTGTTTTTATAAAAGCACCAACTTCAAGTGCATTTAGGCAGAAAGAAGCTTTTCAAATCAGATAGCAGAGCTACAAAAATGCAGGGCATTATCATAATCTGGCAAGTGTTTAGTTTAACACTGTTGTGTCAAGAAACCGGTAAAAAAAAGAACGAGCAAAGAGTCTGATAAAAATGTACTTAAGGGATGACAGTCTTTATTACCATTTAATTTTATCTCTTCATACATTTTTTGCAGGGCGGGGAAGGCCCTCCTGTCTGAAAATAAATAAGATTACTTTAATTCTATCTACTGTGAAAATATCAAACATTGTCTTCCTTTACCTACGGGGAGAACAGAATATTCTATTATATTTGCATTAAAAGAGCATTATCACTTTCATTCAGCTCAGTATTGCATAAGTGTTGGGAAGATCCCTACATTGCTAGATATATATTTAATTTCAGCTTATTAGTAGGCCATGATAAAGTAACACTAATCCACACTTCAGTAAGCCGTATATCTATGTTTAAGCCCCAACTCACAACAATGTGTGTTCTTGTAAGAAGTGCTGGTTCACGCACACAAATAAATTTCTCAGTAACTGATGTCTGGTAGCTGAATGAGAACTGGCTTAGTTGAAAAGTGTTGTCATTTGGGGCAATGTAAGGTAATATAAAAGTTCTATCTATGATTTTAGATCTACAACGGTTGGTGACATGTGCAATTAAGTCATCATAAGACTGTAAGAATAAGAAATACCTTGTAGTATGGAACGCGGGTGGCACTGTGGGTTAAACCACAGAGCCTAGGGCTTGCCGATCAGAAGGTCAGCGGTTTGAATCCATGTGACGGGGTGAGCTCCCGTTGCTCGGTCCCTGCTCCTGCCAATCTAGCAGTTTGAAAGCATGAAGTGCAAGTAGATAAATACGTACGGCTCCAGCAGGAAGGTAAACGGCATTTCCATGCGCTGCTCTGGTTTGCCAGAAGCGGCTTAGTCATTCTGGCCACATGACCCGGAAGCTGTATGCCGGCTCCCTCGGCCAATAAAGCGAGATGAGCGCCGCAACCTCAGAGTTGTCCGCAACTGGACCTAATGGTCAGGGGTGGCTTTACCTTTACTATCCAGCTAACATGTCCCATCAGTGCAAGGATTTAAACTTGTGCAGTGAAACTTTATTCTCTCTCCTCCCCCACGTGCACCTCCCCAGTTCTGTTCCAGAGATCTGGGGAAATCACTGGAACATATTTAGGGGACATACAGAAGGGGGGAAGTATTGAAGTGCAAAAACTAAATTGGATGAAATGCCTTGGGTCAGATTCAACAAATCCCACTATTTGAAGCTTACACTAGTGGGGTTGGAAGAACCCTCAAAACAGCACACAGCAGCAGGAGGGGGAATTGTTCTGTCTAGTAAGCTGAAATGCTTGCACTGATGGAATGATTGCCATAGCGCTATTCAGAATTCCTGAACGCTGAGGAAAGTGAAGTGTAAAGTATTTGTCAGATGTTTTAGATCCACTAAACTTTATTTGACTGCAGCTAGGTACACACCAGCCCACTTGTAGCACAAAATGTAGGGGTTTACCCCAAATCCAGAATCATTCTTGTTTATTGTTAACATACTGCTTTCATTCTAGATTTGTTATAGATCCTGCTGTCTGCAAGGGTGGGCGTGCTTACCTGATACATATTGAATGATTGAATCTCAATGACAGATAGGTAGCCGTGTTGGTCTGCCATAGTCAAAACAAAAAAAATTCCTTCCAGATACACTGTGGGTGTATCTGAAGAAGTGTGCATGCACACGAAAGCTCATACCAAGAACTTACTTAGTTGGTCTTTAAGGTGCTACTGGAAGGAATTTTTTTTGTTTTGACTATGGCAGACCAACACGGCTACCTACCTGTAACTGGAACTATGGAAGGCACCACATTGAGCCGCATGAAATGGAAGTCCATCAACCTCACCAGTGTGTCTGAAGAAGTGTGCATGCACACGAAAGCTCATACCAAGAACTGACTTAGTTGGTCTTTAAGGTGCTACTGGAAGGAATTTTTTTTGTTTTGAATCTCAATGATTATGTTATCCATGTCTTTTCCTCCCTGCCTATGCCTCAGGTGAATGAAGAAGGAACTAGCGATTCTGACATAGTTAGGCAAGTGTGGATATACTTGCCATTGCTGGGGCCACTTACATCAGTTTTCAAACGAGTACCCACTGAGTGGTAATGCAGAAGCAATATGCAATAAGTCTTTATTTTTGGAATTAAACCAGTTTATCAAGAAGCAATTTTCAGGAGCAAAATATATGTGGTAGATCCACATTTTGTGTGGACTACATGGGGGGATGACGACAATAACTTGTCTCCATTGATTCCGGAATATGTTGTCTACACACAGGTTCGATAGCCCCTGAAATCTCTCCAGTTTTATTTCCAGAACTATAACCACAACCATGCCTGAAATATAATGGCAATATGCAAACAAGGTGAGGAAAATCTACCAAAGATTGTATTGCTGCACTTTTCCCTTTAACTTTTTTGCCACCCAACGATAATCTGTGAAAGTATTCTGAGTTGTTTTGAACAATAGGAATTCTTGGGCCTTGTACCCTTGAATGCAATCTAAACCTTCAAGAGTAAATTATCAATTCAGGGGTAACTGGGCTGCAACCATTAACAGAGATCTCTGTATTAATGTACCTCCAGGCAAAGGTGATTTGGGATACAGAAGCCAACTTATTTGCAGCTTTGCTGCAATAGGACTGCATCCCATTGCCCCATATCCTCCTTTCATACATTCCCTATATTTATGAGGTGCTAATGGATGTCAGAGACAGGAAAGAATGAGGAAGTACTGGCAGCAGCATCCCTAACCAGCGGGTTTCTCTTGACCTCATTAAATGTTCTGGGCTTGATTCAAAGGATGAGCAATAGTTTCAAAAAGTACTCAGTCTACATAATCTGTTTCATCTAGCTCCATTGGCACTTCATCATCTGCAAGACTCTTTCCTGGTCAGTTTAGTGGGATTTATTATGAACAAAATGTGCTGTAAAGTATATAATATGAAAATAAATCCCACCCACCTCCTACTTAACTGTCACTTCTTCCTTCTATAATCACAGAGTTTATAGGAATTAGATATAAAATGTCATAAAACGATGTATATCATTTGCTTGTCCTTAGAAAACTAGACTTCAGAATGCTCGACATGAATTTCCCAGGATGCTCTGTTGTCCACAAAGCAGATTCTGTATGGTATGTCTGCTCACTTATTTCAGGTAGCAAACGTTTAACATCTATTGCAGAGGGCCCATACATTGGTAAAGTGTATTCTTTCATGCTCACAACCCAAGGTTCAATCATTGTTGAACATGTCAAGGGAAACGATACTCAACCACATGCACAAATTGTCTGGCCCAATGTCATGCAGCTTCATATGTAACACAGGCTTACATTCAACAAACGTTGAAAGATGAAATTAAAAAATTAGGCCCATGAGATTTCTCAATGTCCGTATTAAAAGGAATCATTAAAAAGGAATATATATATATATATATATATTTGCTTTCGTAGATTTTCACGGGTACAGGAATGCAGGTTTTGGTGTCCTCGGGTGTCTTCCCGTGTAAAAGTTGGGGTGTCTAGGCGACGTTTCGACGAGGTCTCACTCGTCATCTTCAGGCTGGTGCACCAGCCTGAAGATGACGAGTGAGACCTCGTCGAAACGTCGCCTAGACACCCCAACTTTTACACGGGAAGACACCCGAGGACACCAAAACCTGCATATATATATATATATATATATATATATATATATTGTCCAGTAGCATCTTAGAGACGACGAAAAAGGAGTTAAACAAAGGAGTTAAAAAAAGAAGTTAAACAAAGTAGACGGCAGTGATAAGACAACATAATCTAACCCCTGAAGCCACTGGAAAATTTACAGATAATGTCCTTTCCAAACCATAACAAATCTATATGAGGTAGGAATGCAGTAGGACATACAATAAGAAAGAGCAAGAGGTTTCCCCCCCCCTTTCCAGCATTTACTTCTTCAAAATGTAAGAAAATCACAAAGAGCCCTATCTAGTCCACACAGTGGCCAACCAGATGTCTATGGGAATCCCACAATAAGGACATGAATCCTGCCTCTGTGCCAGCTATGACATTTGTGACTCTTTTTGCCTCAGTGTATCCATATCTGCCCAAGGTCAAGAAAGGATTTGCAGAAGGTTTCTGTAATTTCATGAAGTACATAAGAAGTGCCCTGGTGGATCAGACCAAAGGCCCGTCTAGTCCGGCATCCTGTTCTCACAGGGGCCAAACCATGCCTGTGGGAAGCCAGGAAGCAGGCCATGAATGTGTAATGTATAGCCAGAAACAACGTATGCCCTACATCTCAAACACCTTCTACCCCTGTCACTGGAACAGGGGAGAGAGAGAATATATGATATATGGAGCACAATAGCTCCATTAAAGTGAATGGGAACGGTGCAAGGCTACACTGCAGCTCGTTTCTTTTTAAATAACACTTGTGCAGGATGCGTTCCAAAAGCATCATACCAATACTTATTACTTCAGTTTTAATTCATTGCTCCTCTTTGCACATCTGGATTTTAATTCTCCTTTTTTTCAAAAAAACACCACTTGTCCAGACAGAGAAGCAGGTGTAGGGAAATTGAATTAATTTACTACAACATTTGGTATTTAGAAACTCTTTTCCTCCAATGTTTTGAAGTGGGATTTTTGACCTCACTTAAATTTAATCCACACAACACTCTTGCGGGGAAGATAAATATTATCACAATCATTTCATAGCTTGGCTAAGGGAGATGCAGTCATACAAGTGGAGGCACTGAGCTTCTGCAGGCCCACTTCCATCTTTACTCTGAAATTTGAGTTTTCTGAATGACACCAAATGTATTATTTCCTACTGGCTTATATAAATAGTGAAGTGTTTCAAATGTGTTGAATATTTTCATTACACATAATACACATCCCTGATGTTAGTGTGTGTGTGTGTGTGTGTGTGTGTGTGTGTATATATATTTCCTCTCTCCACCCAAGAGCAGGAGAAACTTAGGAAATAAATCTTTACTTTTTTAAAAAAAAGTTCTTTCAGTTGTAATTGTTGGCATTACCGAAAATATCTTCCGATAAAAGCTTTCCTTCTCTAGGCTGATCTTTAGGGAATACAAGCTTGCAAATAAGCAATCCATAAGCTCAACAAAGATAAAACAAAGAAGCAGTAGTTGTTCCATTAGAGCAGGAGCTGAATTTTGCATAAAAGACTCTGAGTAGTTGGTTGTGATAGGGGGGAAAAACCTGAATAATTTGTATGATTGCATCCATGAATTCTGTATATTTAAGCTTCTATAGAGTCCTCCTATGATCAAAATTTATAGCTAGTCATTTAAGCACAGTAAGAAAATAGCTTTATTAGGACCAAGCAAAATGTCATATAATAATGACCAAATTTTCTGGAGTAATGGATCAGTCTATTTCTGGTCTGTGTCAATTATGTATGTGTTCATTCATAAATTCATTTCATCCCAATAATCTGTAATCCCCTCCCAAAAAAAAATTGTGCACAAAAATCCATATTTTATCTTAAGGCATGCCTTTCTATGATCTAGTTTGCACCTGGCTCATGGTTTGTCTCTCTCCACACACACCCCAAACTGTGACCAAGATTCATTCTTGGTTTATCAGTCATGGTAGGAGGAGGAGGAGACAACCTTCAAACTTGGGTTTGGATGAAAAGCTGAGCCAGACCATAGGTTAGCCCAGTCAGCAGCAGCAGGACTGAAGGAGGACTGACGCAACCACTCCAAGAACCCAGACATTGGCTCATTCACATAAAGCAATGGTTTGGCTTAGTGTTATGTACAAACCGAGTGCAATGTGTAATCTTAAAATATGAATTTCAACATATTTTGGTACAGTGAGTTTTCTTTCTTTCTTTCTTTCTTTCTTTCTTTCTTTCTTTCTTTCTTTTGGAGGGGGATAGAACTGATAAGTGTGTGGAGAGGTGCGAAATGTGGAGGATAATTAAGCTCCAATAGTTGTATCAGTTGAGGAGGTGTGATTTAGCTCAGTTAGCTTAGAAATGCAGATTGGGGGTGTGGGTGGGAACTCTCCTCCATTCCTAGGAAGTGTTTGGGTTCTCCAGAACTCTTTTTTTCAGGTGTTTTCTTCATGCCCAGATTTTTGCTTGTTAGACTGAAAAAGTGCTCCAGACGAATCAAAAATACATATGTTACTTTGCAACATTTGACTTAGTCCTATTAAAGGCTTTGGAGTCTTATGGTCAGATACTTTTCAGTCACCATCTCCAGGCAGCTTCTCATTCCTTTATTGTTTGCAGCGTAGGTCTTTTGCGGCATCGTTATTTTAAACAGTCATGGCTTCCCCAAAGGATGCTGGGAAGAGTGATTTGATTTGTTCAGGGTGCTGAGAGTTGTTAGGAGAGGCCTATTCCCATCACAGAGCTACAGTTCCGAGAGTGGTTTAACAGTCAATCCCTTTTCCCAGGGAACTCTGGGAAATGTAGGCCTGTGTGGGGAATACTGATCTCCTAATAACTCTCAGCACCCTTAACAAACTATGAAACCACTGTATTTAAATACATAGTGCAGATGATGTCTCTGTTTTCCACCTCCACCTCCTCTTTTTCCTCCAGTCATTTACTTTTGGTCAGAATATCTCTCACTCAAGACATAGAATACTTTCATTCAAATGCATCCAAAAGATTAAAAACACTAGCCTCACCTCAAAACATGGCACTTGAACTTTGCTGAGAGTTAGCTTGCTTTTTGGTCTGGGACTTTTACCACAAATCCTGTATCTCTCTCCCCTCATATTCTGAATATTGTGGTTTCAAATCCCAAGATTACTTTCTCTTCTCTAAATGAAATGCCATCCCCTCCCATATCACATCCATTTATTAAAAAAAAGTATTTGGGGGCCTCCTGAGTCCTCAAGCCAACCTGTTAACATCCTCTCCCTCACACTCGTTCAACCAGACAGCAATTCTTTCCATGAAAATACAGCTGTGGAATTGTATAACTAGTAAATTAAAAGTTTGCTGTAGCTAGTCCAGCTGGCTGGCTTTATGTTAACAATACATCACTGAGGTTTCATCCCTCTGTTGATATTTTGTCCAGCAGCCAAATACTGGTCAGTGCGGCTAGAAAGTAAGTGTGTTGCATGGCGCAATGACCCCAAACTTAATTTAACATTTAATCCTTTTTTCAGAAATAATTTCAAAACTATCATCTAGCTGAAGAAGTGTTAATGAGAGCATATCAACAGACAGGATGAAAAACATTTTTAAGTATTGTGTTGTAGAGGCATACTGAGACTCTAGCAGATGTCTGAAAGGGAAGGAATATTTATTTGCCTTGCAGTTCTAAAAGTGAAAGGGATAAAGCAGGCTAAAATCTTACAACAGAAATATAGGACTTGAAAATACCCTGAAAGTCACAGATAAGAGGTGGTCTTTGGCATGAGTGATAGCCATGAAGGACCAGTGTGTGTGTGTATACACACACACACACACACACACACACACAGTGCTTTTTTTCTAAAAAAAATGGTTAGGGGTACTCTCATTTTTGACTCAAGAAAATCACAATTTTATAGTTCAAATTGGGGAAAATAAATACAGTAAATGGACAAAGTACAAAGATTCACAAAATGTTTACGGGTATGTGTATCCCCATAAAAAAAAAATCCACGGAGACCCCCCAAAATACGTTATGAAAACCTCAGTTCCCATACATACACCACAACATATAACAGTATGCATCTGTAAAACATGTTCTTATTAAGTGTTCTGCAAGTTAGCACAAACCTTTGGAACTGGTCTTTGGTTTTCTGTGGAATTCCTAAACAAAATAAAGCTCCACCATTCTCCTGCAAATGTATATTTGTGCTTTATTCCTCTTGGCAGTCTTAATTTATGAGCCAATTTTCTCATAAAGACAATACACAACACTCTATAGTACCAAGCGATCAAATTCGCACCTTTTAAGTCCTCCCAAAATGTGGCTATAACCATATGTGCTGCCACTAAGAGAAACCCACCAAGTCCTGATCACATTTAAATGCATATTTGGTAACACAAGCTCTGGAAACTTTGTGATAAGTAATTTTACTTAGCTCATTAAAACACTTGTTCCCAAAAATTTGCCACCTTTGGGCATGACCACCACATGTGCCTATAGATGCCTCTCTCCCCACAACCTCACCAGCACATAAGTGAAGTATATTTGAGAGTTTAACTGGAGGTAAGCAGCATTTCTTCATTGTCTTCAGCATGGTTTCCTTGATGCTGGCGGAGATGGTTTTATAGGGAAACTTGCCTCACAGATTACTCCAAGATTCATCCTCTATTCCGTTTTCCATGTCTAAAACACTTGTAATCATGGCTTCAGGTTGTATAAGCACCCTTGCAGATTGCTGTTTAATATGTACCAATCTTATAAAGTTACTAGTTTGATTCCAAGACAGCCACTCAGCAGTTTTCTCTTTCAATTGAGCCCTCCCTAAATCCCACCGAAGGGGCTATTGTAATAAAATTATCGAAATATAGTTAGAAACAAACATTTTTTAAAAAACAACAACAACACAAATGTTCATAATAAAATGACATGTGCCTGGGTAGGGTCGCCCAAAGAGAAAGGATTTTAGCAGGTGGAGAAAACAGTATGGCAAAATTATAGCGATGGTGACTGTCAATTGAAATATTGTGTAGGGTTAGGTTGGAAAAGGAGAGAAAGAAATCCAGTTGCATCCAACCAGGAGAGAGAGAGAGAGAGAGAGAGAGAGAGAGAGAGAGAGAGAAAGAAAAAAAGAAAGAACTTTTTTTTTGCCTATTGCTCCTTTTCTCTACTGTCAACACCCAGTAGAGTAATTTCTCATTTAACAGTCTCCAAGCAAAACAGGTCTTCTTGAAATCAACTGAAATGCTTCTCCCCCCGAGTGTGGAAGGGTGAAGCAGTTCTGGGAGAAAATATACACTGAATTAAAGAAGATATTAAAGTACACGTTTATAAAGAAACCAGAAATCTTCCTACTAGGGATATTAGGACAAGAGATAAGAAAGGACGATCATAGACTAGTATACTATGCGGTTACAGCAGCAAGGGTAGTACTAGCCCAGAAGTGGAAACAGCAGGAAACGCCAACGGTGGAGGAGTGGAGGTTTAAGCTGCTGGACTACGCAGAGTTGGATAAATTAACAGGAAAAGTTAGATATTTAAGAGACCAAGTGTTCATCAAGGTTTGGGGAAAGTATGTAGATTATCTGGAATGTATTAGTGAAGGACAAACAACGCTAAAGGGATTCAGAGACGCACTGTGAAAGAACAAGAGTTATTGTCTAAAGCAAATAGGAGATAGGAGTAGGCATAATGATAGTACAAGTAAAGAAACGTGTAATCTTATTTATCCCTCCGAATGATTTACGGACAAGTTGAAGGAAGTCTTGATAGGGATGGCTAGGTGATACGGTTGATGGGAAAGCAATAATTTAGTGTATTCTTTCTTTCTTTTTCTGTGTACTTATCTTTTTTCTTTTTATGTATTTCTCTTTTTATATGTGTGTGTTAATTTTTATTTTCTTATATGGAAATAACTAATAAAAAGTATCAAAAAAAAAAATGCTTCTCCCCCCTCTTTACTTTTTGTATCACAGTAGCTGAAACCTTGTTTCACCACTTCTGCATTTCAATTTTAAAAAGTAAAAATAAAATAGCAGCCTATGTTCGGGGATCAGGTCTTTCAAAAGGCCTGAACTACAGCAGTCTACAATCTTTGCCCCCTACTGTTCTGTCAAACGGAGACATTGGTTGATCCAGGGCAGGGGGAAAGGCCGCTACTTCTGTTTCAAAGCTAGAAGAAGCAGATAGGGAACACGCCATAGTAAACATTTGGAAGATAAAGCAGAGAAAATGCTGGCCTGTATTTAAAAGCATAAATGAAGTTCACCACAGGTTGTGTCGGGGTAATTTCCTCAAAATCTCTTTTAAAGCTTCTCTGCGTTCCGCTGTTGCTCCTGCTAATGCCTACAGTTGTGTAATGATGGGATGCATACGACCTTCTATGTTTCAAAGAAAAGAGCAGCTTTAAAAGCTACTGTGTCCTCAAATTCCTCTCAGCTCAGTGAGTTTCAGCCATCTAGCTCTGCAGTTCCATACACTGAATCTGGTCTTCTCTGTTTCACACACTCACACCCCAGCTGCCCTATTTGATGTGAAGTAGTGCTTCAAACTACAGCTAACTCAAAATTATTCTTCCACAAAATTTTGGTCTCTCTCCCCTGGGAAGCCTTTCATTATTAATTTAGTTCCAAAATCTCTGCATATCTGAGCACTCTCCTTGCCTCTGAACCATTTTTGTATGTTCCAGATTCGTGAATGGAGATAGATGTGCAGAAAGGAGCCTTGCTTAGAAATGTGAATACAGTGGTACCTCAGGTTACATATGCTTCAGGTTACAGACTCTGCTAACCCAGAAATAGTGCTTCAGGTTAAGAACTTTGCTTCAAGATGCGAACAGAAATCGTGCTCTGGTGGCATGGTGGCAGCAGGAGGCCCCATTAGCTAAAGTGGTGCTTCAGGTTAAGAACAGTTTCAGGTTAAGAACGGACCTCCGGAACGAATTAAGTACTTAACCCGAGGTACCACTGTAATTGAGTGGCTTATGAATGCCTTAAACAAACAAACAAAAGCTTACAGAGCAGTCCTAACTATAGAAAGCTGGAGCAATTTACACCACCATAAGTTACCCCTACCCAAACTCCTTTCAAAAGAACTTGGTTGCTAGGTCACATGACCAAGTTGACAGAGATTTGGAATAGCTGTAAATTTCTTCTTGCCATGCCTTGCTTCCACAACACCCTTTTGGGGGAATTTAAGATACTGTAAGTTTGACTAGCTGAACCAGGGTGAGGGACGTATGCTAGCATATCTCCCGCTCAACCAGGTCATGGGGTTTAAACTTTGACATAGCCTGGACTGAGGCCCAGCTCAGCTGGGAAAGACCAAAATCTGCCAAATCTGAACGCTTTCATCCTGGTGGATCTTGGGTTTGGATTGCACTGTAAATTAGTCAATCTTGACCACCGCAATGGGTTCTACATTCACTTCCTTGAGCCTTTCTGCTTTATAATTCAGCAATCATTGGTGTTCATTGACCAGTGTCAGAGAACAGACACCTATTTGAAGGCATCCTCTGTTCGACAGCTGTCTACATCCAGCATTAAGATTAAGGACCATAACAAGGGAGAGCAGCAGGGGACTTGAAATCTCCTATCAACAGTTAGAATTTGAACTGCAGATTGAGCAGGCATAGTGAGGTCTTCCTCACTAAGGTGAGATGCATTGCATTTCTATTTAATTATAAAAAAATAAAAATTTGCCTATATAAATAAATGAGGGCATGCACGTGTTATGCAAATCTGCTCCTGTTTTCATCCTCCTTTTTTGGTGATGCTCCTCTTTGTTGGTAAAGTGTGAGAAGTTGCCACCCGGGTGCTTTGCAAGCCCATCCCACAGTAGTCAAAGTTTTATGCAGAAGCTCTGTCAAATTAGCCAAGGCTGCACACTACTGAAGGGAGTGCCTTTCTGAAGGACTATTGCATTTTACCTTGACTTAAGCAGAATCAGGAAGAGACTGCCAAGGAAGAGAGCTCACATGGAAATGCAGGAATTCCTCTGCGCAGATGAAAATGATGAGGTGATAGGAGGAAACTAAAAGAGGGCATTGAGAACACAGCTGTTGGTGGGATTCATTATCCGACTATTTGTAGAACAGGAAGTTCAAGGCCATTAATCTCAGTAAACATTTAGGACGGCTGGTTAATTGAATTTACAACAACACACGTAAACCCTAATTAAGACTCTAGTGCAGGACTGGGTGAACACCAGGAAATGTGGTATTTATTATTTACCATATAATTCCACTTCCTAAAAATCGGAGCTTTCAAAGCTTCCCAGCTATGATGGTTGTGAAGATGTGCTTGGCAGCCAGTGTGTGGGCAAGGCCAGTGGTCAGTGGTCAGAGAACAAAATTTTGGTACCCTGCAAAATTCCTGAACCTTTTCCCTGGCAGAATAATTTATGCAAAACAGTAAGCAGAATAAATTATCCACATTATACAAATCTATTCAATTTGCATTGTTAATGCAGCCTGCAGGATTCAGTTTTTCTTGTCATGGAAGTTGGGTCATCCATGCTCAAAGAATTTGCTGATTTGCTTTGTGTGGTTTGTCTCTTGCTTTTTGACCAGATTCCCCAGATTGGCTCAAAATGTTTGTAACAATCAACAATTTGTTAGAATATTCGTATCTTCAAGAATAGATTGCCGTCCTAGTCAGCTGTTACAGGTTACGTGACATAAGCTTTGACGTGCATTGGCGTGGAGAAAAGAATTAAATACGGGAAAGCTAAATATACATTAAACTTTTACAGTGTAAAATATTACAATTTGAAACCCATGAAAGAAATAGAACTATCAAGTTCCATCGGCTGTGAGGGAAATGAATAGGTTGAACAAAAGCATTTAAAAACACTGAACTCACCACACAACAATACCTCCTCGCCTCAAAACACTCACACATTAATTTTTCTAAATTTTATGTTCCTCTAAATATGGGAAAGCGAAGCAGAAGATGAATGTTACATGTTACATTAGTCACATATTTAAAAAACCTTGCAGAACCTTGCTACTTTTACTTTAGTTGGAAAAAGTCGCTAAGGAGCCTTGGTCCAAAACATGCTCACAATCCGGGTTCAGACCAGCACTGGTTGTCTTCTGTAAGTCATTCCCTCCTGCCTGCTTTTATCCCTGAAAGTGCTATTTACTACAAAGTGTTGTTTCATGAAGTTTGGCTGACTCAGGGAAATGGGTATGTACTGTGCTGCCTTTGCCTGGTGGCTGCTGTGATCGGGGGGGGGGGGGGAGTCCAGAGTTAAAATGCTTGTGAGAAAGGATTTGTAGTCCGAAACATCTGGAGGGGGGCACCAGGTTGGGAAAGGATGCTGCGGTGGTCCTCTGCTAAAATGCATCCTTGATAACAAACCTAGACGGAGTTGGCTTGTCTCAACGTACATCTTCAGAACGATTGATTCTGCCTCGCCATGTTGATGCATCTTGTGGAAGCTAATAGGGGAAAATGAGAAAAACGAGAAGGTTTTGGTTCTTAATAAGCGTGTCAGCTGAATTGAATTACTTAATATTTACTTATAGTAAATACATATCAGAAACACAAACAGCATTTCCTAAGGATAAACCACCCATTTGGTCCTCATTGACATGGATCACTGTCATATAATCACAGATCTCCCACCAAGCAAAAGCTTCATCTCCCCCTCCCTCCAAATGATTCCATATGGGAATGATTTTGCTCCCACTGGATTCAAAGAAAGGACATGTTTATCTCTCCGCTTTCAGATATCAAATTTAAAGTGATGGCAAATCTCACTGTGGCATTGCCATGATGTCATCAGGTCATTTGTAGTAACCGATCAAATGCACCTTTAAAATAGTAGTCTGCTACAAAAAGTACTCAGCCATAGTTAAATGCCATATTTAACCACCATAGTTTAGCATTGCCATATTTAACCACCATAGTTTAGCATTGCCATATTTAACCACCATAGTTTAGCATTGCATCCATTATTTCCAACACATTCTCTCTTGAAAGGAGGTGAGGTGTAGCACCAGGTGCAGAAAGTAGAACCGTATGGTATATGGAAATATGGAAAGCTTTGACCACTTCAGTTTTTTTTATTGTTTTTTTTTCTTTCCCCCCCCCCCCCACCACCCTTTGACCACCTCAGTTAATATAAATGCAAAATGATGTGCTTTAGGCTGCACTGCCCAAGTCTGAAAATTCTATTCCATTCTAGTCCTCATTTTTGCATCTGCTTATATAAAGCAATAGCACCTAAGCTGCTCAGTTGTGTGGCTATCTGGCAAGGTGGAAAGGAAAGGAAATGCAGGGAACTGTTTAGTCTCACTTTAAGAATTAACCATGAATGCTATGTCTGCCTCTTTCAGTTCACTTCCAGGATAACTGAAGCAGTCAGGAGATAAGAAAGACTTAGTAAAGCTGGAACAATTAAGTACTTGGAAAATAATTCTTGGAGATTTCTCCCCTTGGATTCTCCAGGGAGCCAAGACCAGCGAGGTGGTTAAATAGATACTGTAGCTCAGTCAGAGAGCAAGTATTCCCTTTCTATTACAAACCTGCCAAGGGCAGTGCTTTTGTGAGTGCCAGCTTTTACCACAGCGATGACATCCATGAATCTGAGTTTACATTGTCTTTGCAAAACAATATCCCCATCAGTACAGTCTTTTTCCTTTTCCTTCTTAGGTTTGCTTCATTTTACAAATCATCTATGCACTTTAGAAAACATGTTTCCCAGTTCCCAATTCAGCAGAAATCCAACAAACAAGGAAGAATTCACCTAATATTGGGACTGCTGTGGCATTAAAGCGTTGCTTTAATTTCATGAAGAAGAAGAGAAAGATTGCTCTTTTTGCAGGTTACTCAGAATTATTTGCTCATTAATAAAACAACATCTACTCTAAAGGAACAGATGCAAACCACACATGCCAGAACTAAGCATTGGGTGGGATTCAGCTAAGTAACTGCACAAGTGAAATGACTTCCACTTGCATAATGGGGCTTTGCAGCCACTCCACTATCCCCAAGTCTGCTGTGGAGGGTTAGGAGTTATAGAGCAGGCCAGTATTGATGACATCAAATCACAGAGACTGTAGACTTTGGCTGAGAGGCAGTGGCTTGACTACCCAGTGAGTCCACTGTGACCTGAGGTAGATTTGAACTCAGGACTTTCCACCATTTTCCTCTTGCCGCTTCAGGTTGATTTAGAAGCAATAGCAGCAGTGTGGTGGCAGTGGTGGTATTAACAGCAGGATGTTCATGCACAGTTAAGATTTGTTGTTATATACTCGTTTTGTCGTGTCCGACTCTTCGTGACCCCATGGACCAGAGCACGCCAGGCACTCCTGTCTTCCACTGCCTCCCGCAGTTTGGTCAAACTCATGTTAATAGCTTCAAGAACACTGTCCAGCCATCTCGTCCTCTGTCGTCCCCTTCTCCTTGTGCCCTCCATCTTTCCCAACCTCAGGGTCTTTTCCATGGAGTCTTCTCTTCTCAGGAGGTGGCCAAAGTATTGGAGCCTCAGCTTCAGGATCTGTGCTTCGGGTGAGCACTCAGGGCTGATTTCCTTCAGAATGGATAGGTTTGATCTTCTTGCAGTCCATGGGACTCTCAAGAGTCTCCGCCAGCACCATAATTCAAAAGCGTCAATTCTTCGGCAATCAGACTTCTTTATGGTCCAGTTAAGATTAATGAAGGCATATTGTCCACCCACCCAGCACCCCAAGAAGTATACCACCTAACAAGACCATATATATACCAAATATATATGCCGGCCTCTGCTATGGCCATTTAAGACTTACCAAATACTGACTGAATGACTGACTGACTGACTGACTGACTGACTTACCAAATATATTTATGAGCAGGTTGGTCAGCCTGCATGCATTTTTCAGGTGGCTTGGACCCAAGCTCCTTAGAAACACCTTGCAACAAACAGGGGTTGAAGAGCTGCCGTAAACAAAGCAAAGTGCCTTATGCCGAATCAGACCATGCCTACAGTGTTTGGCATCAGGTCTCAGGGTTTTTCAGTCAGAGTTTTCTCCCAGCCCTAAGCAGGAGATGCTTGGACTTGAACCTGGGACTTTCTGCATGCAGGGCAGGGTCTCTACTGCTGAGCTACAGCCCCTTCCCCAAAGGTGCTTAGTGGATTGTGCCCCTTGTGTATTGAACGGAAGTCTTTGAAGCTGCTGGATGAAATTATTTTTGCACTGCATAGCATTATTGCGACCTTACCAAATTAAAGCTTTCTTTGCTGAGTCTGTTTCCCTATGTGCCGCAGAGAATGGATGCAAAATACTGAATAGTACATCCACCCCCACTCCCTCCATTTTCTTCCCCTTTTCTATGCACATCTTACCCCTGTGTTTTAGTCCTTGCACTCAAAGAATCATTTGTGAATAGGGCACTAATTGCATTATAGCTAATCCATTTAGTCAACAGTTTATTCTCTCACCTCAAAGATGAAACTGGATGTCAGTTCCGAAGATAACGTTGACATGAACTTATGTATCAGGCAAGATGACAAATGCCTGTATAATCATTTTTAATCCTTTACAGCTGTGACTGAGAAGTGGCATTTGGACTGGATTTAAACTTGGTATTGGCCAAGAAAAAGATTAACCACTGTAGCAAACCATTAGGAAAAAGTTTCCTCAGAAGAAATCAAAGTAGTGCAGCTTTGACTTTTTTGAAAAAGAGCCTTACAGCATTAATTTGCAAACAATAATATTCAACTGTTAGCAGGCTCTCTCCCATCAGAATGTGAAATAATAAGGAAAATAAATGATATCCCAGTCTTAGAAAGCACTTGAGATAACCCTCCCGCCTTTTCTTCCTTGGCAAGAACAATATATTCCAGGATTATTTTGTTTTCTAGCCAGCACTTAGCAATGCTCTTCTAATTACAGCCTTCACAAACGTTGCACGAACTGGTGTGAATTAGACAGCATGCTAATGCAGCTATACAAACAATTTGTGTGTCTGCAATCCACTGGGCACTAATAAATACGTGTGCTTGAAATGTTTATCTCCTCTCCACTAGGGAACTTCACAAGAATTGTAAGGAGGAAGGTCAAAACAAAAAAAATTCCTTCCAGTAGCACCTTAAAGACCAACTAAGTCAGTTCTTGGTATGAGCTTTCGTGTGCATGCACACTTCTTCAGATACCAGGAGGAAGGAAGGTGGAAGGTGGAAGGTGGAGGAAGGTGTCCAGGTGAGTGGAAAGACAAGTCCAGTCTGAAATGGCAGGGTGTGTCAGCTAAATATTCTTATAGTAGATTCATGCAAAACTCTACTGAAACTCCACCCATAATGCCTTGCTCTGGAAGGGCCCTGCATCCCCTTATTTATATTACTGTGTTCTGATTAATAGCTTGTTGTGTTTTATTGATTGTTATCTGCAGGGCTTTTTATCGGAAGGAACTCTTCAGAACTCAGTTCTGGCACTTCTCAGGTGGGTGCCATTGCCATTATTAGAGGGCAATGGAAGCATTTGTGGTGAGCTGCCATGATTAAAGAACAATGGACCTCTTTTTCTAGGAAAATAGCACTGATCTTTTTTAGTGGTTGTAAACCACTTTGTAAGAAGATTGTTCTGAAAAGTGGTTTATAAGTCTTCAAGATAAGAAAAAAGAGTGAGCTTTGTGCGGACAATCCTATACATGCCTACTCAGAAGAAACCCCCATTGACATCAATAAAGTTTACAAAAGTGGGTATAGGATTACAGCCCTAATAATATGATTATTACCTATTTACAGGAAATAAACTTTATGAATCTGGCTTTGGAAGGGACGTAGATTGGATTTGTTGTCTA
Source organism: Podarcis gaigeae (assembly GCF_964106915.1). Classification (NCBI taxonomy): domain Eukaryota; kingdom Metazoa; phylum Chordata; class Lepidosauria; order Squamata; family Lacertidae; genus Podarcis; species Podarcis gaigeae. The sequence goes on from NC_139681.1 coordinate 80,403,606, forward strand.
AATCCATTTCCACCAGTCTTTCTAAAAATATTTAACTCAAGGCAGTTTGCCTTAATTAGTTAAGCATCAGATCATCATACTTTATATCTAAATTTAACAATACCAGTGTCAGTTTGCCATTAACTAGGTCAAATAGGAATACCTTAAATTACCTCCTAAATCTAAGGATAGATGAATTATCAACTATACACTTAGTACAATTTTTTTAAGGAAAGACCCTGGCACAAAACCTATCGGAACAAATTGGACTTGGACAAGTGCCCGTATTTTACACCCCAGTGGTAATCCTATTATTGAGGAGCAAGCGCCAAATGGCTCTCTGAGATGTTGCAGGCCAATGTGAATATTCCTTTTTGTTTGCCTGCCCATGTGGTTGCACATGCAGAAATTCAAAATCTAATACTACATTTTATGTGCAAAAAAACCAGGGGCAAACTTGCAGCAACTCCATCCTAATATCTAAGGTCCTCCTCCCACTATTACACACGATTTGAAGTGCTATTCATCTAGGCTTCCAATGGGATATGGAACTCTAATCCTGCAGGGGTAAGATGGAAACCTCCAGAAACAGAAAAAGCTTCCTGCTTCAGGATTTTTCCTAACATATAACAGGCTAGGGAAAGCCACAAGACCACAGAGGCAGGCCTAAACGCTCAACCCCTTGGTATCCATATTGCTCCTTTGTGCAATAACATGTGAAGAGGAATTGCAAAGGGGTAATTTTCAAAGGGCATTAGAATCATAGAATCATAGAATCATAGAGTTGGAAGAGACCACAAGGGCCATTGAGTCCAACCCCCTGCCAAGCAGGAAACACCATCAGAGCACTCCTGACATATGGTTGTCAAGCCTCTGCTTAAAGACCTCCAAAGAAGGAGACTCCACCACACTCCTTGGCAGCAAATTCCACTGTCGAACAGCTCTTACTGTCAGGAAGTTCTTCCTAATGTTTAGGTGGAATCTTCTTTCTTGTAGTTTGGATCAAATAAATTCAAATTTATTTATTTACGGCTATTAGCCCATAAAATATGTACAAACCTAAAAGCACAGAAACATAAAAACCAATACATCTAACAACAGAAGGGGAACACCACGATGCAAGGGTGGGTCATTGAGCAGTGACAAATAACAGCTTGGGGCCCGGAAAGATCCAAGGGACGGTTCACAGAAAAAGGAGAACTGGAGACGAGATCCGTCATGCACTCTCATCATAACTGTCCGATTAGTTTTTGTTGTTGATGTTGTTTTTTGGTGGTTTTTGTGTGTGAGATAACCGCATTCAGGAATCTCGCCACCTGCAGAGTTACAGAAGGATCTGTATCCTGCAAAAGCAGTGCGGCATGTGACTCAACAGGCCTGCCAACCAAGCGCAGTAAAGCAGGACCCAGGAATTTAGTCCTGGCTATGCTATGTAAGGGACAGTTGAACATTATATGTGGAAGAGATTCAACTGTTTTCCCGTCACACTCGCATAGCGGAGATACCAGACCCTTGGAAAATCCGTGGCTCAGCAGGTTCGATGGAAAAACATTGAACCTTGCACGAATAAATGCAAGTCGGTGTGGTACAGATGAAAGAGATGACATATATGATGGAAGGCCAAGTGGTGGGGTTATTCCATGATACCTGGGGGAGCAGACACCCCCACCCCTGGAGAGGTTGTGTTGATTTTCAATGTCTGCTAATCTTTGCTCGATAAGGCTTTTGGCTGAGCGTAGGTTCATCTTTAAGGAGTCTGCTGGGGAAATTCCGATGCTCAGAAGTTTGGCATGGATTTTTCCTACCCACGGATTAACAAAGTCATCCCGCCAGAGGCACTGAAAGAGGTAATGGTCGGGAAGCCTATGCCAGCTGGACAGCCAGTAGCCAAAGACTCGCTTCCAGATGACAGTCCTTAGCTCCAGATGTATGGCTGCATTGCTCACACACATGGGGAGTTTCAGGAGGCGACGGAGAAACTGATTCTGCAATGTCCCCAGCGATGTTAAATTGGACCCTGGGGCCCAGAGTGGGGCAGCATAACAGAGGGTGAAAACCACTTTTGCGTGGTACACCTTCAATGCAGAAGGGATGTGGGAGGCTCCGTCGACCGCAAAAAAATTGGAGTAGAGTGTAAAGTATTGTTTTCCCTTTGTTCAGTAAATACTGTATCTGTGGCTTCCAGCTTAGGTTGTAGTGAAAAAAGACTCCCAGGTATTTAAATTTGAAAACCTGTTCTAATTGGACTCCATCTAACTTCCAGCTGTAAGTTTTCCGAGACCTGGTAAAGACCAGTACTTTAGATTTTCCATGATTAATTGTCAGATGGTTGAGTTTGCAATAAGCCGCAAAAATCTTTAGAGCTCTGCATAAACCGACTCTAGTGTAGGAAAGGATCGCTGCATCGTCAGCATATAGGAGCAGAGGGCAGCGAAAATCAGCTAGGCGGGGGGCATGAATGTTGGCTTGAGACTCACTCAGAAAGAGCTTCATGTCGCTAATAAACAAGTTGAAGAGGAGTGGGGCCAAAATGCAGCCTTGGCGCACTCCTCTATTTATTGGGACCTCATTGGATAGGTTTCCCGCCGGTGTGAGTCTCACTCTAGCCGACGACCCGTGGTGTAATTGGGTTATAAGCCATAACAGCCTTCTATCTATGCCCCATCTCTCTAATTTCTTCCATAGACAGTTTCTTGGGATACTGTCGAAGGCGGCCTTTAAGTCTATGAAAGCGACACATAGGCGCCCCCGACTCGGGGCAGAATATTTTCTGGCAAGATGATACATAATTACCATATGGTCCGTGGTCGAATAATTGTTCCTAAAGCCCACTTGCTCATGGCCAATCAAATTTGAGTCGTATGCCCAATGGGACAGCTTAGACAGCAAAAATTTTGCATAGATTTTCCCGATGATAGACAAAAGGCTGATGTTCCGGTAGTTCTCTGGGTCAGCAGGGGGACCCTTTTTATGGACTGGTACGATCACGGCCTCCTTCCATGACCTAGGGATAAGCCCCGTAGAATTAATTGCATCAAAGACTTTGGCCAGAATTTCAGCCCACCACCTCGGTTGCGCAACAATAGCCTCAGCAGGGACTAGATCCGGCCCAGGGGCTTTGCCCGTTTTCAGATCTAGTATCAAGTCCATTATCAGCTCTGGGTCAGTAGAGGGCCACAAAGGTAGATGGTCGGCTCGGAATTCCGTGGATGAGTTGGATTCCTCTGCCAAAGAGAAATATTTACTCAAGAATTGTTCCCATGTGGGCGCAGGGATAATCGCCAGTGGGTACTTCCTTCCTCTTTTGTTTATCAGAGCCCAAAATTCCTGTGGTCTGCGGGATCTAGAGGCCGCAATCAAGGCTCACCAACGCTTTTGGTACCATTCGCGTTTGGCCAGGTAGTTTGGATCCATTGCTCTGTGTCTGCTTCTCTGGAGCAGCAGAAAACAACCTTTCTCCCTCCTCTATGTGACATCCTTTTATATATTTGAACATGGCTATCATATCACCCCTTAAACTCCTCTTCTCCAGGCTAAACATGCCCAGCTCCCTTAGCCGTTCCTCATAAGGCATCGTTTCCAGGCCTTTGACCATTTTGGTTGCCCTCCTCTGGACACGTTCCAGTTTGTCAGTGTCCTTCTTGAACTGTGATGCCCAGAACTGGACACAGTACTCCAGGTGAGGTCTGACCAGAGCAGAATAGAGTGGCACTATTACTTCCCTTGATCTAGATGCTATACTCCTATTGATGCAGCCCAGAATTGCATTGGCTTTTTTAGCTGCCGCGTCACACTGTTGGCTCATGATAAACTCAAAGAGGATAAAGTTATCTACTAGTCGTGATGGCTAAATACTGCCTCCAGGATGAGAGACATGCCTCTAAACACCAGTTTCTGGGGAATAACAGAAACATCTGGTTGGCCGGGTGGGAAACAGGATGACGGACTAGATTTTTATTATAATTGGTCTTCGCTTTTTTTTTTTTTACAAAACATCTCTAAGAGTGATTTGCAGCATATTTAGAAACCCAACTTATCAACCATTCAAATTCCAAAATACTGTAGGATAAACAGGAAACAAACCAGAGAAATGCTAAAGCTCATCAAGAAGAATTAAAAGGACAAATCCCACCCCTCTAACTGATGGACATAAAAACAGGCCATAGATCTTACCACATTGCTATCTAGATTAAGATCCAGAGACCTGAATAAATAGTAGGGAGGGGGGAATTAGATTCAGTGTGCATTTAAACATAAATCTATCTAATTCACACTTTCTGAAACGCAGCTGTCCTTCGCGATGCGCACGTCTCTGAATTTTGCTGTCCAAGTAAGGTATACACCAAAATGCATATGCTAAGGTAAAGTGTGCCACAGATGTGCATAAAGATGTGTGCAAACTGCTTTGAGGTTTTGTTACAACCGAATGGTGTATAATTTTTGTGAAATAAATCAATAAAATAGTGTATAAGTGAAAATAACATACAAAAAGGCACTATATTATTTATAACAGGGGAAATATGCTTTGCAAAGCTGCATAATATTGCATCTAAAAACATGTACATAGGGAGCAATTGAGCAATTGCCACTAAAAAGCTGTTGAAATTTCACGGGCTTAAAAAAAAAATACCACAAAGGAATGTGAAAATCTGCAGAACTGAAGTCTGGAAAAAGTGAGAAAGTGGGAGAATCTGAAATTGGCAGATTCACCTGTTCCTAGTAAACAGAAATGTCTTTGGTCCGTAAAGGCTGGCAATGTTTGCACCAGGCACATTTCCTGGGGTGGGGGGTGGCATTTTCCACAGCTGGGGAGGCATGACTAAAATGATCTGTTCTCTCATTGCCACCTTCTGCAGCTCCCTCAAAAGAGGCACACGAAGAAGGGCCTCTGGTTTTGATCATCAGGCTCAGGTAGGTTCATATGGGGAAGAGATGGTCCTTTGTGGTCCTGGAGTCCTGAGTCAAACATGGGTCTGTGATTTGATCCAGGAGGGGTCTTCTCCTGCTCTTGAATCTTAACATTCAATGTGACTAAATAATGTTTTCCATATTTTTCATTAGGAGAAATGCATAGCTTATTAACAACAGGCTGTTGTTCTACATGACCTTGAATAAACATGGTATTTTATTTCTGTAATAAAATGACTAGTATTTTTAAAAATGTGAATAAAACTCTGGCTGCCAAGTTCTCCCTTTTTTTTAAAAAAAAAAAAAAGTGAATTATGTCCTGTTCTGTTCCCCTTCCTGAATTTAGTGCTTGAGTATTTCCAAGTTCTTAAATCTGTTCAGGAGACATAATAAATACTTGGTCCTCGCTCACAAATTTCCACTAGGAAATTAGTAATTATGTTCTAACACCGCTAGCAGTGTTTATTGCCTTTCCTTGCTGTACAGCACAACATACAGCAAGGAAAGGTTTAGAAATGGGTTTTTTTAAAATAAAATATAAAAATGGCAGCATTTTAAAAGCATTCATTTCAGGAAACAGACAGCACAGGTATAAGGACTTTGTACAGCTTTCAAACTTTAAGGGACAGTTTTTCAAGGATGCAGCTGGGACATAAATGGACATTTTGCATTAATAGGCTGTTAAAATTTAGCAGCTTCTTTTCATTCAAGCCTCTATGGTATCCAGGAAGGAAACATGCTGGAGCCAATTCTGCCCCAGCAGACTGCTGCCCCATCCTGGTTTCAGGCTTTGCTGCCCTGAGCTTCTGAGAGGAAGGTTGGGATAAAAATGAGACCATCATCCAAAACAGTATTCTTCAACCTTGGGTCCCCATATCCCGTTGAACTACAATTTTCAGCATCCCTGACCACTGGACAGGCCAGGGGTGGCCCATCCCATTTCACTGCCTGAGGCAAAAACGGGAAGTTGCAGCTCCCTGCTGCCGCCCCACCAATTCTCCTCGCTTCTCCAGCAGCAGCAGCAGAGATAGCACCAGGCAGAGTGCCTGCAGGGGTACTGCCCCATGGGTTTCTGCCACCTGAGGCAGCTGTCTCAATCCACCTCATGGGTGAGCCGGCACTGTCATTGGCAAAGCTGTCTATGGATGGTGGGAGTTGTAATCTAACAATACCTGTGGACCCAAAGTTGAAGAAAACTATTCATGTTGTTATTATTATATTTATATTCTACCATTACTCCCAGGAGCTCGAGTGGCTGGGGAAACCCAGCCAGATGGGCGGGGTAGAAATAATAAATTATTCTTATTTTTGGTAGGCATAACAGGCACGATGCTTTACAACCTGCCCACTAACAAATCAGAATGAATGCTCGATAAATAGCCACATTGTCTAACCTTCCCGCAAACTTTGTGTCAAGTAATCAGGCTGAATACTCAATAGGCAGCTCGCCTGGAATGGCAACCTCTATTTCACCTTCAGTGGCTTAGCAGGCTGTTTCTCAAGCTTTTTAATGATATTCTGCCTCCAAATCCATCTCTATTGCTGATGGTGGCCTCTCCTCCATGGGAGGTTAAGTAGAGGCCGGATGGGCAAACTCTCAAGTATGCTCCAGCAGTGGGTCTACTGTATCAGCAGGAGGTGGGACAAAGTAGCCTTTGGGTTTCCATCCTGGTCTGTGATGACCATGTTACGGTCTATTTTGGCCCATTTTCATGTCACTTTCCTTATTGCAAACAGTCTGAGTTGGGGGCAGGGGCACGTTTGCACTAAAACCCACTTTAATTATCCAATCTGAACTTGCTGGTACATGAACTGAATCCCACTCCGAAAAAGTAGTGGCATGGAAGTGCGTGTGCTGTTTATTTCTCTTTCGAAAACCTACTAAAACTCTCGGCTCAGTCACCCACTATGTCCAGAAATGAACTTTGCATTTCTGTGTTCCTCCCATGTTTGTGTGTATTTTCTCTGTTGCAGCAGCAGGAACCCCTGTATCATAGACTACCTGTGCACTCCACAGACATTGTCCTGAGCTCCACCGAGGAGTGGCAGAAGGTCGGTTTATTAAACTGACTTAGTTTACTTTATTAACTAAGTAAAACAACTAACCAGGCAGAAAGTAGCAGCATTGAGCCAAACATTTTTTTTTTTTTGTGCCCCACCAGCTCTTGTAGCCATTGAAGGTGCCTTTTGGGAGAACAAATTCATATAAGAGAGGGTTCTGTACCATAGTCTAAAGAGGTGAAAAATCTGATACCACAGTAGGGAGCCATACTTCATTGTAAAGAGGAAACATTTCCAGGAAGAGCATAAAAGTTATTAGTTCAGCTAAAATCAACACTACCCTGTCATCAATATTCATATAATTCAGACAAAACATCTCATACTGTAGCTGCTCATAAATCAAATAGAAAGAAAAGGAGAGGGTGGGGGGAGAAAGGGATTGATATAAAGGATGGAATAGCATAGGGACGGGATGATCACAAGAGGGGACTCCATTCATTCAGCCTAACATCTGCTGTGTCTGAAGTGGAACCACCTGTTAGTTTATTAAATTGTACAATTAATTTGTGTGGAAGGAAGGGAAGACCTTATCTCATCAAAATCTTCCATTTTATCCTCATCATCTAAAAATAAGGCTTTTAAAGGCCGGCAATTTATGCAGCAGCGATGGCGGAGACTTCTTTTATATTTGAAATTATGGAATCCTTCCAGAGCCTCAGTGAAATCTGTTTATTACCCAGCAGAGTGCTTGTGGTCCATTTATTCTGAGTCGCGCTCCTCAGAGTGCCATTCTTGTTACCGTAAAGCCACAGGGTAGTTTGCATGTATCCCTATGTTGTTTATTTATTTATGGTTGGAGCGAGAACTTTGTTTGGAAGCCCCAAGGTAGATTTTCTTGGTGGAAATGATCTCTTTCATTTTCTAGCTCAGGGGGCAAGGTGTGGCAGGTGGTGCTGAAAGGCTAACTTTATAATACAAAAGTGTACCTTCTAAGATCTCTCTGCCAGAAGGCACCTGAGTTTCTGGACAACATTTTAAAGAAAGTAAAACTATAAGCAGCGCAACTCTATGCATGATTAGTCAGAAACAAGTCCCATTGTGTTGCTTCTGTCCCTGTTAAGGAGGTGGCTACAGTTAGGCTCGAGCACTTGCAATTGCCCTTCCAACCATATCCTAAGACGCTATCTTTATTCTTACTTCTGGAGCAAACTTTCTTTTTCTTTTTCTTTTTTAGACATACATGGCCTGTGTTTGCTTTGCAGAGTTACCACCATTTACTTATCTTTAATCAGTTGCATGAACGGGATCAAGATGTTCAAATGACAGCAGACAGCTGAGGTGTGAAAAGTTTAATTCTTTTTGCACAATGGCAGATAACTGAACCCAGAAGAGCTGATAAGTGGACCCAGATTTTTTTAAAAAAAAACATGATTCCACTGTCACAAGAAGAAGAAGAAGAAGAAGAAGAAGAAGAAGAAGAAGAAGAAGAAGAAGAAGAAGAAGAAGAAGAAGAAGAAGAAGAAGTTCCCTTCATGTACAAAACGATATAGGAAATGGTACAATTTTGATTTGCTGTGTGTGATGCTTTACCAGATGGAGAGAACTATTACTGTTCCTATCACAAAGGTTCAATGCATCTCTTTGGAAGCTGAACTTTCAAGAGAAAAAGGAATCACACATAGTTTGGCATGAACCATTTTTCCCCCTGCCATGTTTAACTCTCTCTCTCTCTTTTTTGCTGTTCCTCAACACCATATTTAATGGCCTACGTTACACAGTAAATGAAGGAAGAGGGTGATGGGATAACTTCTTCAGTCGACCTTTCTGCGCACTTTTTGCACATGTTCTCTTCCACATTGTACCATAAACAATAAGTTGCCATTATATGGTCCTAGCAGTGGGGGTCTCTTTGTCACCGCAGGGGGCCCTTCCTCTCACTAGTTTATTGAGTTGCGTTCTATGATACTAAGATCAAGGGGGGAACATTAGGACTGGAGTAGCCATGTAGCTATAAGTTACCTTTAGAAGTTGTTGCTATGGGTGCCTTTGTGTATGCCTTTACCCCCTCTTGCTATGTATAATCTGCTCTTTGCTTTTCCGCAAAGTGAACAATAATGTTAACTCTCTGTGCACCTGTGGTCTTCCGTGGGCCTTCTTTCCACGCCACTCTCACCATTTCTTTCCTTGTGTCGTGTCAGAAAGTCTTATTCACTTTTAACAAAAGTCTGTTGAGCAAGGTTGGTTCTTAAGTTACTAATTGGTTGGTTTTACATCCGTAACGTTCAAGAGCTACTCTGTGCTAAGAGAAATCTCAAGGGACTGGCCAATAACAATCCTATTCTGCCCATCTACATTGGTTGCCAGTCAATTTAAAGGGATGGTATTAAATTTTAAAGCTGTAAATGGTTTGGGACCAGGTTACCTGAAGGATCGCTTCTTACCACATATACCTATCTGGACCCTAAGAAAATCTTCTGAAGTCCTTTTCTGGGTACCCTTCAGCAGTTGACTACTAAAATAGAGGGCATTTTCAGTGTTGGCACCCCAATTACAGAATGTCCTATCCAGTGAAGCTTGTTTGGCCTATACATTGTGTTCTTTTTTATCCAGGTGAAAACTTTAAAATAAAAATTCCCAGGCTTTTCCTTGTTAAATATTTATTGCATTGCCTGTTAGACTGATGTCATTCTCTGCTGGTGGTTTAATTCTATTGTTTTTTCTATTCTGCCACAGATTTTATTTTCACAGAGACATACAGAAGGAGTTGGGCAAATGAGGAGGATGGGGTTTTGCATGTAAAATCTGGGCTGTGACTGTTTCGTAAGCTAATTCACAAAGTTGCCGAATAATATTCCTGCAAGTGCACGACCTTTATTGAGCAGACATAAAAGCTCAACATGCGCCAAGATCATAATGGCCTCATTCACATGGCTCAGAAACCAGCACCAGGAAAACAGACAGTCTCCAGGACCTCATTGCCACTTTGCATCACTCCAGTCTCATTTCCTCCATGCTGCTTGGCTCACGATGTCATCCTAACCCAGCTCGCTAACCATGAGCTGCACTTTTTGTGCTTGTGAGTCGGGCCTCAGGCTTTTGCTGGTAGGACAGCTGTGACCATTCTTGGACCAGGATAGCTTGGCTATAGTAGTCCAAGCATTGGCAACATCAAGACTAGATTGCTATAATACACTTTATGTGGGGCTTCCCTTGTATTTGGTCCAGAAACTGCAGCTATTACACTTCTGTTGAAAGATCTTCACTTGCTGCCAGTTTGTTAATGGGCTAAGTTATATACTATAAGTATATAAACCCTTTAACAGCTTGGGACCTGTTTACTTGAAAGATTGCCTTGCTACATGCATGCTATCCAACTGTTCAGATCTGCGAAGCTTCCCACATAACATTTTTTCCTCAACTGTTAGGAGTCAGTCCTTTAGGTGTGGCAGCACCTATGATTGGAAATATGATCTGGCACTTTGTTTCAGATGCCTGTTGCAAACTTGTTATTATTATTCCAACCAGCCTATCCAGGGACATATAATTTAGTCTTCCTTCTTAAACTTTGCTGATTTTATATGCTTCATTATTATTTTACATTGTTTTATGTATAGCACTTAGAAACTTATTTATATTTTGCTTTAGTGGTTTATATTTTTTCCCAAATAAAATAAGCTAAAGTTTGTGAACTGAACGTGGGAGACAACACAGTCCAGTGGAGTTGTCTCCTGCGGAAAGGGATGCCAGAAATTTCTGACGGAAAACAGATAAAAAGAGGAGAAATTGCCAATTTTCATTTATTATTCCCATGCTATCAATCTAACAAATATGACCAGTATTCACTGTTGTTGCTATTTCAGCCTGCAAACAATGGAGTGGAATAATGCAATGACAATGTAACTTGAGCAATTTATGTATTTAATTGTGCAAATTACATATATTACGTTATTTTGCCACAGTGGATAGTGAGACAGATAACGTAGTAAGTTCTGGCAGGAGGTGAACTGCAGCAGAAGGGAAACAATGCTGCATGCAACGAATACAGGGATTTCATCATGGAGATAAAAACTCTTTATCCAAGCAGGAGGGAACAAGGCTCAGTGGCAAAACACATGTAATGCCTGCAGAAGTTCCGAACTTCAATCCCTTCAATTTGAACTTCAATATCAGTTCAAATAATTATGTAGGTGGCAGATGATAGGAAAGTCTTCTGCCTGAGTCAAAGAAGGCAATGCTAAGTTACATGGACAAATTACCTCAAATGGTATAATGCAGATTCCTACGTTCAAATAATTTACATACACGTCAGCAACCTTAGACTAAAGTGTTTCAACAGGGAACCAGAAATTTTGCATAAATCACATTGGTTTGATGAACAAGAAGGAGGCTGCATTGAGCCATAAGTTAGATTAATAGTTGCATTTTGGAAGCCAGAGATGCATTTGTGCAATTATTTTGATTTAAAAATACATTATGTTTAGAAGGGAGACGTTTTTGTAGATTTAATTTTTTAAGGACTTCGAAGAAGTTGATGGCTGAGCTGACATGCCAGCCAATGAGGTTCTTGCTTAAAACAAATGTTGAGATTCAAATAATTCTACTTAGATGGATGTCAGGAAAATGTTTCTGCTTGAAATGCACAGAGTCCCATCACATCTTTATCCAATGACATAATTACTAATACATCAACAAAATAAAATGAATTAATGCCCTGGGCATTTTTTTATATAAAAAAGAAAAAGAGACATTATGGCCCTGATTTTAACCACATTTAACTTTCGAGTATGTCCAAAATTGAAGAAGCATGCTGTTCAACAACTGGAAGTTGAATGCTTGTATTTGCATTTGTGCAGTTCTAAGAATGCTTGCTAGAAAATGTCCAACTGAACTCAGTCAGAATTACTCATGAGTAAACCTGCCTGTGCCAGTTGTAAGCCTGTTTATGAATAAATCTGCTTAGGGCATAAACAGATTGGTTTTTCCCCCTTCACTGTTGGTTTTTTTTTTAAATGTACGGTATCTACAAATATTTAAAGATGGTTCATTCTCTCAACATTGCAGACTACGAAGAAAAATGATGTAGGCTGAATGACTCTTACTTTCATCGGGGCCATTTGCAGCCAAAAATCTCTGGAAACTTGAGATTCTTCCTGCAGCAGAAGGATTGTAGAAGGAAAGAAAGAGAGGAATGAAAGGTGGGATATTTAACATCCCAGGGGTATCTTGAGATTGAGACCACACTGTACTATGCTAGATAAATCTAATAAGACTTGGCCAATGTTGCTTTCTCCATCTAACTCCTTTTGTTTTAACATACCATTAGTATTTTTAGACAAAGACTGTCAAAGGCTCTCACACTTTCATTGCTGTGCGAGTCAAAATGCAGGAGCAGGTTAGCACATATCCCGGGAAACTGATCCTTCTGCCCTCCTTTCCAGGGTGCTGTTTCAGTTACCTGCTATAATGCAATTATCATGTGGTGGAGCAATTTTCAGGGAAATGACTTGACAAGAAGAACCCTGTCATTTTGTAAACAAGACTTAAAATGTTGTAATTGGATCTTAATTACACAATCCCTCCAAGAGGTTATTTTTATTTTCTGTGTTTGTTCATGCAATTATTTAGCTTCCCTATTTTAGCCTTGACCTTGCAGGAAGAGGGTATTTTCCAGTCAGCATAATGCTTTATCTTTGAAAGCTACAATCAATAAGGATAATTAATGATGCCTGCTGCAGTGATAGCCTCAGCAATCATTATCCCACATTAATCCCCGCAGTCAGACTGGGGTCAAGGCCATCTAAATCATTCACCTAGGGGTGGAGAAATTCAAATAATTTACCAATTTAAATCCTAGGAAACAAATCCAACTCCAGTTTTTCAAAGCAATTCAAATGGCCTCGCTTCCCTCAGCTTATGGCAGTCTGCGCCTCATTAACTCTTTGTACGTATCAGAAAAAAACATGCCTGGTTTGTGTGTGTGTGTGTGTGTGTGTGTGTGTGTATGTATGTATGTGTCTGTATATATTTAGATGTGTGTGCATGCTTCATAATAGAAATACACATACACACAAATGCTTCTTTTGTGAAATTCTAATATGGAAATCAGCTTGTGATCGCTTATAGCCCAGCGCTCTGGTCTGCCTGGCCCAGAAGCTGGGCTGGACACCCACAGAAGTTCATATTTGCCGGATGCATTTTCTCAAACTTAATTGGAGATGGATTTCTGTAAGGCAGGGTGCTGATTCTCAGCAAGGTTTAAAGATTAAATTTCAAAAACACAGCGGATTTTAAGAGCATTGGTTGCAGTTGCTTTTTATATACATCACAACGATAGGAAGAATAACAAAGAGTCTTGTGGCATCCAAAGGACTAACAAATGAATTGTTCATCTTCAAGAAGGCATTAAGTCACTTTGTTGTTTTTGCTGAAATAGTTCCCCCTCCCCTGGAAATTATAGCAGTGCTGTTGGCAAACTTTAGCAGCCATCTTCTATTTAAAAAAACAAAAAAACAGAAGGTGTTGCATTACCTTACGGATACAGATCCACTGACTTGTTTAGGACAACAGTCACATATTGTGTTGACCTGGTGAGGTGCTCTTCACATACATATCTAGTAACATGGGAGCTGCTTTGCCGTGGCAACCCCATTCTGAAAGGGCACACTTATTTTATTTAACGTCTATTAAGAAATACCACCAACTCACATGAAATAGCAAGGCAGGGTGTAAGATTTCTCCCCCCACCTCCCTCATGGGAGTGACAGTCTGGAAGAGAGAAAGTGTTGATCCCATGGGAGAGAACCATGCTCTCGGTCCCATCCACCCATCATCTGTATGAGTAGCATAAGAACATCATGTGCTGACCACCTTGCTTCTGGTGACATTTGTGGAGATAATCTTGGATGGCCAGGCAGAATTGATCCTGGAAAGTAATCATTTGTTGTTTGCAACATGATGGGGATGCCCTCCACAAACGGCACCAGAACCTGTGGCTTGTTGTATCTGAGCATAAAGGTGTGTTGGAAAGATAACAGCCCATGGGTGGTTTGAGTCGCTGCCATCTGCAGCAGCAGCGTGCTGAGACTCTTGTATTACCCAGCTGGTCAAAGCATCTGTGGAACTCTATTGAGTTCTGGTTCATTCCTCATTCTTCGACCTTCGACCAATATCAGGTTTAGCTGATATTCCTGCAATTCCTCCAACTCTGAGATTCTATGATTCTGTGATTCACATTGAGGAATCCCCACTTTGTGCTGGAAGGCCACAGAACCTCAGTTTCCGCATAAGTTATTCATTAAACACCATTTGCATTTTCAGAGACTTCAGGGGCTCGGCCAGTGCATTTTATAAGTCCTCATACAATAAGGTTGCCAGATGTCCCCGTTTCCCGGGGACAGTCCCCGGATTTGTCAGTCCCCTGACAAAATCCATCCATTCCGACTGAGGTTGAAAAGTGTCCCCGGATTCACTGGGGGGAAAACCTGGTAACCTTATCATACAATCCACAAAGGTTCATTGTGCAGATACGTGCTCTGTTGATCTAGTACATCTTAGCTTGATGCTGTCCAATTGCTCTCATCAGCTATACTGTTTCCCACTCTGTGCAGATATTTTGTGTGATGCAATGAAACCAAGCACATTTACCACCTTCCTCACTGATCATTTCCCACCTTCCTAGACCCAAGATCTCAGAACAAAGCCTGTACTCACCATCTGCCTCCCAGTAGCTCTCTGCTAAGTCCTCCAATGAGACAATCAGGAGGAATGATCAGCTCAGAAGTGTCACCATGTGACCTCGGTTCATTCGTGTAGAGATGGATCGGTCAGCAGCAACAGGACCCTAAGTGAGTGAGACGAATCAGGGTGTCTTAGCAGGTCATTTCAGATCGCAGAGGTCCTTGCTATACCATAAAGCGGATATGTGAACCTTTCCTAAACCTGACTAGTATTGATCCCCATCAGCAACAGAATAGAAGACAAGGTACTTGTCCAAGGACTGTGTACATCAGGAATGGGGAATTTGTGGCCTTCCAGATGTTGTTGGGCTTTAGCTCCCATCCGTCCACTCCAGCCAGTATGGCCAATGGCCTGGCATGATGGGAGTTGTAGTTCAACAACATCTGGACTGTCACAGGCCATCCCTCAGGTGCATGGTTCTTCCTTCGTACATTTTATCCACTCAATAGCTCTGTGAGGTAGGTTAGGGTGAGAGGCAGCAACTGGCCTGAGTTCCAACCCAACAAGCTTCATTTGTGAGTGAGGATTTGAATCTGAGTCCCTCTAGTCCTAGTCAGACTACTACACTGTCCTGGCTCGCTGCACTTATCTAGCTAATGACTAATAGAATCATCAAGTGCCTAGATCACGAGCGTTGTCAGGAAAAACGAATATGTCAGTTCTTAGTCTTTTTAATTCAAGTGGTTAATTTGGGGGGTGGTTTGGTAGCGGGGGAAACGTGTAGGGTTTTTAAAACCATAGATTGTTTAATTATTTCCTCCAACCACAGGTTAATGATTTGGGTGGCCTTGACCCCGGTTGACCTCTGGGATTAATAGGAGATAGATGATTGCTTTTGCCACAATACAGCAGGCAACATTCTTTTAATTAGGATCCTGTAAGTCAAGAATACCAAACGTTACTCGGAGAAATACCACACGATTTAATTGCACACACATCCTTTTTTTTTTTTCAGAATGGGCCAGCCACAAGTTGCAGAGTAGCAGACCTGGAAGGTCTTGAACTGGCAACCCTGTTGCATCTGAGTCCCTGCAATTGTATTCCTGTCAGGAATGGATCTCTGAGTCCCTGCAAATGTAGTCCCAGGCACAGAGTTCTGCATACAGTCTCTCTTCCCAAGCCGTTTCCTATAATCTCTTCCACTCAAGTGATCCTGAATACTGGAAGAGAAACCTCAGCTGCGAAAGGTGCCATCATATTTGGCCAGGCCTCCTCTGCAAGTTGAACATTGCAAACAAGGCAGTACAGTGGTACCTCAGGTTACATACGCTTCAGGTTACATACTCTCCAGGTTACAGACTCCGCTAACCCAGAAATAGTGCTTCGGGTTAAGAACTTTGCTTCAGGATGAGAACAGAAATTGGGCTCCAGCAGCGCGGCAGCAGGAGGAGGCCCCATTAGCTAAAGTGGTGCTTCAGGTTAAGAACAGTTTCAGGTTAAGTACGGACCTCCGGAATGATTAAGTACTTAACCTGAGGTACCACTGTATTCATACCATGCATTTACAGTGCTATGATGCCACTTTTAACAGCCATGACTTTCCCCAAAGAATTATGGGAAGTGTAGTTTGTTAAAGGTGCTGAGAGTTATTAAGAGACCCCTATTCTCCTCACAAAGTTACAACGCAGAATAGTTTAGTCATCAGTCCCTCTTACTCTGCAAACTGTTCTCCTCACAATTCTCATCACAAAGCTACAATTCACAGAAGAGTTTAACCATCACTCCCTCTTACTCTGCGAACTGTAGTTCTGTGAGGGGAATAAAAAAGGTAAAGGGACCCCTGACCATTAGGTCCAGTCATGACAGACTCTGGGGTTGCAGCGTTCATCTCGCTTTATTGGCCGAGGGAGCTGCCATACAGCTTCCGGGTTATGTGGCCAGCATGACTAAGCCGCTTCTGGCGAACCAGAGCAGCGCATGGAAATGCCGTTTATCTTCCCGCCAGAGCGGTACCTATTTATCTACTTGCACTTTGACCTGCTTTCGAACTGCTAGGTTGGCAGGAGCAGGGACCGAGCAACGGAAGCTCACCCCGTTGTGGGGATTCGAACCGCTGACCTTCTGATTGGCAAGTCCTAGGCTCTGTGGTTTAACCCACAGCGCCACCCGCATCCCCTGTGAGGGGAATAGGGGTCTCCTAATAACACTCAGCACCATTAACGAACTCCAGCTCCCATAATTCTTCGGGGGAAGCCATGTCTGTTTAAAGTGGTACTGTGGTGCTTTAAATGTATGGTGTACATGAGACCTGAGTCTCAACAACTAATGGTCACAAGTTTTATCACATAACACCTTGCCAATCGCTCTTTTCAGCCCAACCCACCTCCACTCCCAACCTTGCCGGATTGTGCGACGAGGTCTAAAGAGGCTTCTAAATATGTTTGTCAGAACATACTTGCAAGCCTCACCCGCTATTGAGAACCCTGTGTGGTAAGAGTTTCCAATCTTGGGGAGGCCAAAAGACCTATCCAAGGGAAACACACTAACAGTCCACCTTGTTTGGCTTGAGAAGGTATGACTTATACCACACCCTCCAATGTGTCCCAGCAGAAAACAAGGACACCCGTCTTCTCTGGGGCTGTGCTTCCTTGCAAGTCATGTCACACACACAAGAGCATGGCCCCATCAAAAATTGGATGTACCAATTTAATCGGGACAGTTGAGAGGGCCCCACATGCCTCCTAGATGCCTATACATTGATAACATCTTATGAGGGTTCTCAAGCTTCCTTACATCATAAGCAGCTCTTGACTGTAGGTTACAAAGTTTATATAAAGACAGAGGTGAAGGGAAAGGGGCATGTGTGTAATATAAATATATATATTTTCTCTCACCTCCATTTCAGTAGCTGAAATCTATGGCTCATTTATGCGTTTATATTTAACTGAGGCTTGAACATTTTCTGGTCCAAGAATGTGTTAGTGATTGTGCTGAAAAGGTTATGAATGTCTGTGTGTTGGTGTTTAATTATATCAGGAAGCCTATGGGAAATGCTCTGGATTCCTCTGAGAGAATTCCTTTCTTCCTCGCGTCCCCCACCCCACACTCACCCCACACTTTCCCTCCATCTTCCCCTTCCTTGGCAAAGTTGAAAGTTCGAGCTGTCTACAGACGTAGCTGGGTTAAAGGACGTGAGTGAGTGGGGAACTTGGCGTCAACATCTCTGACCAATGAAATATTTCTCCCTTGTCTGCCAGACTTCTCACACAGAGGTAGGACTAAGGCCACTCTTGTCTCTAAAGCAGTCTTCCCCAACCTGGTGCCCGCCAGATATTTTGAACTGCAACTCCCATCAACTCCAGGTTGGCACTCTCCAGAGTGCTAGGATTGTAAAAGTTTGGGTTCTTACATTCCTTCATTGGCGTGAGAGCTAGTGAACAGCTGCTCCTGCATTACTGTAGCAATTTGACATGTCCCAGCCCATGTAGAATGAGCCCAAACTGTGTCTCCTTCCCACACCAACGTGGAGTGGCTTAGCACACAACACAAGCTGCTTGTGCATCAGCCTGGACTTCTGGTATTACCCAGCCACACAGGAAAGCATATAAGAAGAGCAACATAAACCTCACCCTCAAAGCCAAATATTACAAGATTTGTAATCAGTTCAATCAGCTAAACCAAGAATGGAGAGCCTGAGGTCCTGTAGATGCTGATGGACTCTGGCTCCCATCATCCCTGACCATTGGTCATGCTGGCTGGCTGGAATCCAACAACATCTGGAGAACTACAAGTTCCCCATTCCCAGGGGGGAGGTTTCAGCTGGAACTCACCAGAACTCAGTTCCAACACCTCTCAGGTGGGCACTTGAAATATACTCAGAGTTGAGAGTGGATTTCATGCTCTTTATTCAGCTCGTAGTGGTAAGGAGGAATGAAAGTTCCCCAAAAATATTTGCTTTATATACATTATTTACACAATGGGCTGCACGTGATTGGCTAATTCCAGGATTCTCCTATAGGCCAATCAGGTTGTGGATTCACTTCCACCTGGAGCTGGATTGGGTGGCTCCTGCGGACCACTCATACTGTTGTATTGTTCTAGGACCAATCAGACTGCTGCATTTTGGATCCTATTCAACTCTGTACATAACAGCACTATTGCCATTATTAGAGAACAAGGGAGGCACTAATGGTGAGTTCTGGCACCTCTTCTTCTAGAAAAATATAGCACTGCCCATTCCTGAACTAAATATTTCAGACCGAGTAAATAGCAGCTGTATTTGTCTATGTCCTGGGCTGATCACTGATATGACCTAGGGGAACATTAGTAGTAGTCCCCACCACAGACCAGAAGCATGACTCATGTCAAAGTAGGAATCATATCTTCAGTGAACGGGCCCAACACTACAGGACTCCATCCCACTACGTCCCTGACAAGTTTCAGACACCAGTTTAAAACTGTTCTGGTCCAGGAGGCGTGGGCACCATGAAGGCTGCTCTGATGTTTTAATCTCCAGTGTATGGTTTACCTTTTGTGGGTTTGTTTGTTTCTCATAAGCTGCTTGGGGACCCAGGTGATTAAGGTAATACAGCATATCCACAAAAGTTGTGGATGTCGCTGCAAATACACTGGGTTTGTTTGTTTTATTTGTATGTGTATTATAATGATCTCAAGCGGCAAAGGGCAGGATCTGATTTCAGAAGGATGAATCTTATCCCGTGCTATGCTTCCTGGACAGGGGATGAGTGGCCCTTCCATTTGCAGCTTGAGTGAATGTGGGGATGGGATACATTTTCATAAGGGAGGAGCATCATAGACAGCAGGAGTCTGACAGTAGGGCATGTCAAGAGAAGAAAATCACTGGACAGCTGCCTCCCTGCTTGGAGTCTGCCGCTTACCAAGCATTATGGTTAATTCGGGCCTGTCTGAGGCACGCTTCCGTTTCAGTATGTGTGCAGTGCTCTCCCTCCACCATCTCCCTTTTGTTAAAAAGCTCTATAAAGAAGGGATGTCACTTCCTTGACATCTCCATGTTAGAAGTTAAGACATCTCGCAGCCTGCCCTGTCTTGGAGATAATAGCTGGGAAGCTGCCAGCTCTGTGATCCCCTACCAATGCCTTCCGACACGCTGAATTGGCATTTCGAGAGGCATCAGGAAGGGATCACAGGCCTGGCAGCCTTCCAAAACAGATATTCAGGACAGCGCAGAGCAGAGGCACATTTCCCCCAACCCCACCTTGGTTTTAAAAGAAAACCATGCCTCTCCGCTTTAAACCATTTCCCCTGCTTCTCATTCTGATCGTTTCAAATGCTCGATCACAATCTTCTCAGTTTAAAGCAGCCTTCCCCAACTGGTTAGGAGACCTCAATTCCACTCCCAGAACTATGGCTTCCAGACTGGTTTTACAATCAAGCGCTGTTCCCGGGGTGCTCTGGGAATTGTAGCACTGTGAAGGGAATAGGAGTCTTCTAATAACTCCCAGCATCCTTAACAAACTACACTACCCAGGAGTCTTTGGGAGAAGTCATGACCCTTTAAAGTGGTAAGTGGTATGATGCTGCATTAAACGTACCGTGTGGATGGGAGCTGGTTAAGTGAAATATACTCGGAGTCGAGAGTGAATTTCATGCTCTTTATTCAGCTCATAGTGGTGAGGAGGAATGGAAGTTCCCCCAGAATCTGCCTTATATACATTATTTACAAAATGGGCCCCACGTGATTGACTAATTCCGGGATTCTCCTGTAGGCCAATCAGGTTGTGGATTCCCTTCCATGTGGAGCTGGATTGGGTGGCTCCTGTGGATCAATCAGAATCCTGCATTCTGAATCCTATTGTTCTAGGACCAATCAGACTGCTGCCTTTTGGATCCTATTCAACTCAGGACATAACATTAAGTCTGATTGGAAACTCCGTAGCACAGCCAATCTCAGGCCTTGCTTCCTAGGGAGCAATTGTGAGCAGGCTTTACGTTTCCTGGTTCTTCCTTTTTTTAAAGCCAAATCTTATCTGCCCCTCACCTAACATTGCATATGAAATCAGGTGCAGTTGGGCATAGTCAGCGGAAAACAGTCTTGCGGGCCAAATGACACCCCCGGCCAGGTCTCATTTGGCCTGTTGGGCAGAGGTTCCTCACTGCTAATGGCTCTTAGTACTGGGTCAGTTATTCCTGGGCAGACGGATGGGCAAAAAATTAATAATAATAATACTAAATTATTAGGCAACATTCTGCAGATGATTCCACTTGTTGAGAATTTTTTGTAGATCACTCTGTAGTGAACCCCAGTTGTGATATAATTAGAGATGATGTGAATTATATGAAGGTTATGCTGCCGATGCCAATGCAGCTCTTTCACAGATTTTGAGTGAAGACATGAAACCAGTTTGGTTTGTGCAAATCTCACTCTGGGATTCTCCTAGTGAACAGAGAGAAACGTTATTAATAGGATCCAAATACGGGGAGACTACATTCTGCTATAGAAAAGGGAAAGGGAGCCCATTTAGGCCACACCCTGCTATACAGGAACCTCAGCTAAAGCATCCATGACAGATGGCCGTCCAACCTCCGCTTTAATACCTCCAATGAAGGAGAGTCCAAAACTTCCTGAGGGAGTCTATTCCACTGTCAAACATCTCTTACTGTCAGGAAGTTCTTACTGGTGTTGGATGGCTATCTGTCATGGGCACTTTAGCATCGCAAGGGTTGAACTAGATGACCCTTGAGCCCCTTCCAATTCTAAGTTTGGATGTTCCAATTCTATGTTTCATCAGACTCTCCTTCCTTGTAACTTGAAACCATTGGTTCTGGTCCTACCCTCCAGAACAGGAGGAAACAAGCAGTGGTGGGGAAAACTACCTGTGCCCCAAGACCCTTCAGTGTCATGGACTGGCTCCTGACATTCAGCTTCCTACCCAGAGTATCATAGTCTCTTATGATGTGAGTCTTAAATAGCAATTGTAAATAGTTTACAATAATAGTTGTTGTTATTATTATTATTAATACCCTGCCCATCTGGCCGGGCCTTCCTAGCCACTCTGGGCGGCTTCCAACAAAATATTAAAATGCAGTAATGCATCAAACATTAAAAGCTTCCCTAAACAGGGCTGCCTTCAGTTTAATCTTTATTTAGTTTTTAATGTTTGGTGTTTTACTATGTTTTTATATGTGCTGTAAGCTGCCGAGTGGTTGGGGAAAACCAGCTTGATGGGTGGGGTATAATTATTATTATTATTATTATTATTAGTCCCTTGCTATATGTTAAAGGCTATGTCTGGCTGTACCCACATGAATCAACAGGAAGGGGTTGTGGTTAGTGGGCTTTGTAAGACTTTGTAACTTCTCTGCCATATTGTGAATCTTTGCAACTGGAAGACAGGACATCCTGTTACATCTGCACATTGCTGCCTCTGTCCCCTCACTAGGGAGTCCTCTCACTGGGGAGTCATACATTTATTCCTCCTTTGGAGAGTGGCAGGAATCACTCAGTACACTGCCTCTTCCACAGTCTCTTTGGTGTGTTCTGAGGTGTGCCACTACTGCCGTTGCTCCCCTGACCCAGAAGTGGGTGGGGAAGGGTATTTGGACAACCTTTTATTGCAATAACAGCTCTCTGTCAGCAAATATATGAATTAGAGACCAAAATTTATCCCATACATCTGAATCTTGAAAAGTTAGTTCGTCACTGCCTCTCTGGTCACAATTAGGCAGGTATTTGCAATGTAAACCATTTTCTAAATCCAGGGGAGCCCCTGTTTCTTTATTCGGCTGGATTTTTTCACTGGCCAGTTATGAATGACCGCCTGCAGAACATCTTCTTTCTAGAAGAAGCATCATTGGAATTTGAACTTTCCCTCTCATTCACTACCTTTCCAAGTTTGTTTATTAATCCATTGTTTGCAGCCTTTTCCTCCCATTTGTGTTGTGGGGCTGGGAAAGTGGAGTGTCAGCTTGTAGGCTCCAGAGTTCCATCAAAATGTGCCAGTTTGGGGCTTAAACAAATCAGATTAGGTGACAGACCAAGATCTTGAAAGGTAGCAAGTCGGTTTTCAGCATACTCATCCACTATTAGTAGCCTTGGATCGGAAGGGGTTAAGTCAAGAATGGAAAATGACGCCTGCTGAGCATTTCATATTTGTGTAAAAGCAGGTTTCTGAGTTCAAGTTCCAGTCTTTTAGATGACATTTAATTGTTTAGATACTGAATCATATATATAATTAATCACCACCTAATTATTTTTCGATGGAGTCTCAATAAGAGACATAAAGTCAGCCATGATTCATCCCTGGAAGTCCGTTTAGCTACTAAATCTGATAGAGAGCTCAGATCTATCCTAGCCTTGATGCACCTTCAAACCATCACCAACATCAGTTTCTTTGCTGGAAAGTCTGCAGGGCTGCACTCACAATTTCTGTCTCCACTAACCCAACCCGTGTACTAATTAATGCATCAAAACCAGAAACTTCAGACTCAGCTACATTAGTAAAAAAAAAACACATTTTGAATTCAATATAAACATGTATCACTAGATGGTGCCAGAGAGCACAAAAATTCTAAGCAATTTTTACATAGTGTTTTTTTTCTTTTGTTATAACAGTTTAATTTATGTGTGTAGATCCACCCTTCCTTTTCCAATGTGTCGATTCTGCCAAAGATTCCCTCTGCAGCTTGTTTTGTAGAGACACTGATCATGTAAAAGTTGCCGCTGTGGGGTAGTTTCAATCTCTGTTGCAGCCAAGTCTATTATGCCAAAATTGTTATTACACATTGTTGAGGCTTCATTATATGGAGGAAACTGAAGTAGCCTGGGACCATATGTATCAGCTCCTAAGAAGTCCAGATCAATTGACCAGTTAACTAAGCTTTCATTAGAGCAAAACCTCTTACTTGGGATAAGGCATTTCCAGTCCCATTTCTTGCACACACTCCATATAAAGAACCATAGATAAATTAACTACATCTTGCCGCAAATATTTTGCAATTGCCTCCGCCTTCCTTGCTCCAGCTCCTCTGGTTGCTGATTCACAATAGTCAAGCACAGATTTTGGTGCTAAATTTGGCAATTGAGTTCTGGACAATTTATCTGAAGCACTGTGGGTCTGTGCTTGTGTGGTAACCATATTAAGATTGTTAACGACTGCAGAGTCTCCATCCGCGGAGATGAGTTTCTAATCTTTCCTTATCAGCTGAGTCAAAACAGCTGCTCTCCCAGCGCCTGTCCTCCAATTAAAATATACGGCTTTTAAGCCCACGTAAAAGTGAGCCCACGTTAAAAATATAAGCATTTGGAAGTGGGAAAGATGCCTATAGATACAATTTAAAAATGCACAAACCATTCAGCTCCTTAGTTTCTTTAGACAGTGCCTCTAAAGTGAGGCTATGACCCCATGCTGTGTTTCAAGTCACATTTTTACATTGTTGTACACACCAGAGAGGGGATGGGGATGTCTTCAACAGATGCACATTACCTGATTTGTTCCCCTGTGCCTGCAGCACCTCCCAAATGCCAATTCAATGAAGCTTTCATCTGAGCATGTGCAACTCCTGTCTGAAGTGTACACACCTCATCTTAAACACAGCCTATATTTTCAGATTGGATGGAAGCTGCTGTGAGGGGAAAACGCATCAAACAACAGTATTTCTCAAGAAGTTACAAGATAGATAATGCCATGGGTACTTAGCTTCACACACCTATGGTGGGGGTGCACTGAAGCTGAACAGTAATGTGTACACAGCCAGGATCTACACACGCTTCCTGTCATGTTGCTCTTTTGGAGAAGCTGTTTTATGTGGGCCTAAGGCTGGATCTAGACATGTCAAAGAAGCGATGCAGTTAAATGCGTTGCAAACACATACAGAGAAATCCGGTAGGGAAAGACGGGACTCCACAGCGCCATCTGGTGTCGCAGTGTTATATCTCATATACAGTCATACCTCGGGTTGCGAATGCTGCGGGTTGCGTGTTTTCGGGTTGTGGACCATGCCAAACCCGGAAGTACTGGAATGGGTTACTTTTGGGTTTCGGTGCTCACGCATGCGCAGAACCAGAAAATGACATCGCCCACGTGCGCAGAACCACCAATTCGCATCACGAGAAAGCGCAGACATGGCGCTGCGGGTTGCGAACGTGCCTCCCGCACGGATCACGTTCGCAACCCGAGTTATGACTGTACAACACATATAAAACGCTTTTTCTTTACCAATCTAGCTGAGTTCCTACTTGCTTTGCTTCATTCCCACTTTGCTTCATTCCCACTCTGCTTCATTCCCACTTTGCAGTATCTCCTAAAATGATTCATTGGAAGGGGAACAGGACAAAAAAGAAGTAGAAGCAGTTAGCAAGAGCTGTAATGCAACGCTGCAAGCAATCTCAGGCATTTTTCCAGGAATAGCTAGTCCACTGGCAGGTCCATTGCTGGCCTACTCTTCATCACAAAGGCTTCATCAAGCAACAGCGTTTCTTTTTCCATATACCAGTTTCAGACATTTTATTTCTGCTTTGTTTGCCTCCCATTTCATTTTAAACCGATTACAAAGTGCCCCTGATTGGTTTCTGATCTGACTCGGATCCTAAGCCATTGCTCAGCCCAATTTAAGTATAAAGCTTCCTATCAATAATGAAAAGTGTGTTTCTTGTTAGGATCGTCCTACACTTTTGTAGGACCCTGGTAGAGACACATGCCCGACTGGCATGTTCTCTCCCTCCTGGTCGGACAGGAGCTTCAAAAGCTTTCTCCAGCCTGAACATCACAGCGACCGATACCAAGAAGCATCAGCACACTTAGGAACCTGCAGAGTATTGACAGTTCATGTAACAGACTCAATAGGACAGCATTTTGGCTAATCTACTTTTATTTACATATAATGCACTTGGAGCATTCTGACTTAGCTCCTTCCTCTTTCTCATCAGACAGCAAAGAGAAAGAGACAAAGGACAATAGTCCCACTTCACAGAACACAGTAATACCAAAACATCCTGTCTCCGTCCCTTCCCACGCTGTGGAATGAAAACATACACCGTCATGTGATAGACAACAATCTCATGACTGCAAACACGGAGCAGGAATTGTGTGTAGATAACGAGGAAACAAATGTAGATATGACAGAAAGAAACTGGGTGGGGGTTTTTTCTCCTCCTCCTCCTGGTTAACATTCACTATCAGAAAAGCGAGAAGTAAAAAGTAACGTGGGGAAGTGAAGAGGTCAGTCTACATTTACCAGCATTTATTGTCCCCTCTCTTCCTCTGGCCACCATGTAAATAGCAATCTCATTTCTCTAAGCATCTGATTTCAGTTGATGGATGTCGCCCATGCCATTCAGATACATCCAGTTGTACTATACATGCCTCATAATGCTCTCAAGCAATAATGGACAGGATCTGACTTCCAGAAGGATGGGATCTTTTTTCATTAAAGTGCAATGCAAAATGCTCACCACACAGGAGCACAATATTATGTTTCATCAACAGAATGTGGAGGTCAGGGCACGGTGCTGATGAGAGGATTGGCCATGCTGCAGGGTCCCAGCCTATTGGGGCTGCACTGGATGAACATCTCAGGCAACTGGAGCAATATTGCCGCCACATCTGGCTCCTTTATTCACATGAAGCTTGGGCAGTGGTGGGGAATTTCAGTCCTGGGGGCTAAATTCAGCCTTTCTGTCTAACTTAGGATTCTCCACAGACTACAACTTCTCTCGTAAAGACACACCCTTCACTGGCCCTGCATCCTGCCTGTATATTTTTGCCTAAAGTGTCCTTGAAATCTGGCGATGCCCCCTTGCGTATCTGGATGGAGGAAAGAGAAGTGTATTTGTAGAAACTAGTCTACAGTGGTACCTCAGGTTAAGAACTTTATATATATATATATATAAATATTTTTTATTATTTTCCAACACAAATATACAATTCTGTCAGGTTTTCACAAATGTGGTTCTTTTTGGACTTCCTTCAGCTTCTCTGACAATCATCCATATTTACCTCAGGTTAAGAACTTAATTCGTTCTGGAGGTCCGTTCTTAACCTGAAGCACCACTTTAGCTAATGGGGCCTCCCGCTGCCGCCGCACTGCCGGAGCACAATTTCTGTTCTCATCCTGAAGCAAAGCTTTTAACCCGAGGTACTATTTCTGGGTTAGCGGAGTCTGTAACCTGAAGCATATGTAACCTGAAGCATATGTAACCCAAGGTACCACTGTACTGTACAAAATGCCTGTCTTCGCTTCTGGCCCTGCCCACCATTGTCATGTGGCCCTCAGAAGGTTCCCCAGAAGGGAATATGGCACCCACGCTGAAGAGGGTCCCATTCCTGCTTTAAGAATGGGGACTACTAGATCAAAGCAAAGGCCTTTCTAGTCCTGCATTCTGTTTCCTGCGGTGGCCAAGCAAAGGCCTTTATGGAGCTTATTACAGACCCTCCAAGTGTCCCTATTTTCCAGGGACAGTCGCGGATTTACAGAAGCTGTCTCAGTTTCTGATTTGACCTCAGAACTTCCTGCTTTTCCTTAGGACGTCCCAATTTCCATTGGAGAAATGTTGGGGGGCATGGAGTTGTGTGACCCCTGAGCGAAGGAGATAAGTAACTACAGTATACAACCTTTAGAAGACATCTAATGGCAGCCCTGTATAGGGAAGCTTTCTAATGTTTTACAGTGGTACCTCGGGTTAAGAACTTAATTCGTTCTGGAGGTCCGTTCTTAACCTGAAACTGTTCTTAACCTGAGGTACCACTTTAGCTAATAGGGCCTTCTGCTGCCGCCATGCTGCTACCGCATGATTTCTGTTCTCATCCTAAAGCAAAGTTCTTAACCCAAGGTACTATTTCTGGGTTAGCTGAGTCTGTAACCTGAAGCGTATGTAACCTGAAGCATATGTAACATGAGGTACCACTCTATTATGTTTTTATATATGTTGGAAGCTGCCCAGAGTGCCTGCGACAACTCAGATGGGCGGGGTATAAATAATAAAGTTGTTGTTGTCGTTGTATAGGACGTCCCTCTTTTCATTGTGGAAATGCTGGGACGTATGTTATCATAACCTGTCTTGTTGCTGTTGTTTCCCAACATCTGGCATTTAGTGACATGCAGTCTCTGAGTTTGGTTCTAGAAAGCTGTCACCAAGCATAGGAACAATAGAGACATCTCTCCTTCCCTTTTAAAGACCTTCTGAGCTAAACCATTGTGACTTCTCCTTCTGGCAGTGATTTTCATATAAGATAGCAGTGGAATATTTTTAAAAAGCAGCAACCTAAAATTAGCCCAAATATATAAAAAAGTGGGAGGGGTGTGGGAGGAGAGAATTCTTCCTCCTCCTTCTCCCCAAAGGAAGGGAAATTCGAATTAGTGTTCATTTATAACTGTATTATGAACCATTTGATATTTTCACTAAATTCATTCCCCTTGCCCGTATTAAATTAATTCATAATGGAATAAAGTGCAATTTCTACTCTGACACACATAATAAATTATGGTCCAACTATATAGTTCTACATGTATAATTAATTATATTAAGTATCCACAGTTTAAACCTACAATTAGATAACCCTAAGAGACAATCCTGTTAGCATTTTTTAATAAATACTTGTGTTTGAAGCTGTTTAACAGAGCACCTGATAACTGATATAGCAGCGTTAACATCTGTTCCATTATTTCCAGAGAATGCTAGTTTTAACATAATGCTACTCACATAAAATATGCATTTGTTCTTGACTGTCAAGTGCCTCTATTATTTTATTAAAAAGTTTTAAAAAAGAGAATATAATCAGACTTCATAATTTATGTCTGACATTTTCATTACAGAAAACTTTATGCAAAATTGAATTCTAAAATTTAATTTCCTGTGATGTTTAAATTACTTACTATCTGGCTCCTCTCCAAACATTGTGATCATTTGAGGCCCCATATGAATTTGATTATGGATACGTTTAACTGCTGCCAAAATGTACAGGGCAGTTTACTGTATAATTCCAAGAATATGAGGGTTACATTTATTTTGTGCTGGTTTAAATAGTATTTCTTGCAAAGGGAAGAAATGAAAAATACTTTTTAAAAAAATTGCATGCATTCTTTTTTCTTTTTCTTTTTTGCTCTTCTGCCACCTGCTTCCAAAGTATGGACTTGTCCCAGTCCAAAACATATTTCATACTACAATGGTAGACTATGGACAAAGATAGCCATTATATGGTACCTGTCTCCTTTTCCTGCTGATCTCTCTGCCTCTTCCATGCATGACATTCTACTCATGATTACACCTTTCATTCCAGAACAGTGAAATACTTTATCCTTTAGCATAAGGAGGTGAGGAATATGCAGCTGCTAGTTTTTCACTGTTAACTATAAACAGCTCATTCTGTGAGATACTTAATCTCCACCACCCTGGGGAATCGTGCTGTGTGGAATCTAGTGTGGAATTCCAGATGTACATAGTGTGCTGTGTGGAATTCCAGATGTACATAGACCTCCCTAGTTTGGGAAGCTGCAAGTAGCAAAGGCGTACATCCTTTTCCGTTGCCTGGCAATCTGCATATGCTTTGTTCCCCTATCACTTCCTTCCTGGTTATGGCTCTGGTGAGCCTGCATACGCCATGCCACAATTGTCACTGTAGCACGTGGGATAGATAAGCAAGAGTAATGTTAGTGTCCCTGGGAGACATCACGCTGGCGAACGTAGCAGACTAATGACTTATTATTTATTTTGTCAGATGATATCTACACCATGGGCTGGATTCAACCAACCCAGTTCTCTAGCTGAAGCTGGTAAGAAGGACTCCTGCTAGCACAACAGGGCTTTGCCCCTTTCTCTCTCCCACCCCCATGTATATCTGCCCCCAAAGCTGCTCTGGAAGCTCAGGAGAATGGCCAGAACAGCATATGGGGTCAGAAGAGGGGAGATTGTTCTGGCAGGCAGAAATGTTTGTACTGACAGAAGAATCATATTACTGCAAGGCTGACTTCCATTCCCTACATTCAAAACACAATACAGTGGTACCTCTGGTTACGTACTTAATTCTTTCCGAAGATCTGTTCTTAACCTGAAACTGTTCTTAACCTGAAGCACCACTTTAGCTAATGGGGCCTCCTGCTGCTGCCACGACACCACCGCACGATTTCAGTTCTCATCCTGAAGCAAAGTTCTTAACCCGAGGTACTATTTCTGGTTCAGTGGAGTCTGTAACCTGAAGCATATGTAACCCAAGGTACCACTGTACAATCATGGCTTCCCCCAAAGCATTCTGGGACATGTAGGATGCTTAGAGATGTTAGGAGGACCCTATTCCCTCCACAGAGCTACAATTCTCAGAGAGGTATAACAATCTATTCCCCTTCCCAGGGAATTCAGAGAACTGTAATTCTGTGAGGGGAGTAGGGGGTCTCCAACAACTATCAGCACCCTTTGTGAACTACACTTCCCAGGACCAGTGCGCCAGCAATTTTCCCCAACCCCATTAGACTAGACTTACAGTTTATTTTGTTTATGTCTTTATTTAAAAATATTTAGAAGCCCCCCTCTTAAGGTGACTTCCAGCACATAAATTCAAACTGGAAACCAACAACCCATTTAAAGCCACTAAACTTCATAACCATAAAAATAACAATAAAAGTAAGGAACGACAACAATAACCCCAATCACAACAGCATTTCATACAATAAGACCAATGAAATCACATACAGTTATTAAAACTATAGCAGTTCTGCACATAGCATGCAGCAATAAATAAAAACATTCTGTATGCTGCATTCATTTAGAAGAAAAGGAAGAAGAGTTTGGATTTGATATCCCGCTTTATCATTACCCTAAGGAGTCTCAAAGTGACTAACATTCTCCTTTCCCTTCCTCCCCCACAACAAACACTCTGTGAGGTGAGTGGAGCTGAGAGACTTCAGAGAAGTGTGACTAGCCCAAGGTCACCCAGCAGCTGCATGTGGAGGAGCGGAGACGCGAACCCGGTTCACCAGATTACGAGTCCACCACTTTTTTGAGTGGTTATAAAAGCCAAGGTATAAAAGCCAAACTTCTGAATGCATCTCACTAGTATGTGAAATGGCAGTCTGTGCATTTCTTAGCAAGGCAATGTTTCTCCATCTTCATATATTTCTCTGTGTGGGGTTGGTAACCTTGAAGAACTACATGTCCATCAATATCTGCTAGCAACATTTTCACAAAGCATCCTCAGATACAAAATGGGGACAATGAATTACTAAGGATGGGGGGCAGGGAGAGACGAATTCATTCATTAGTTCATTCATAACATTTTTATACCTCCTCCCACAACCATATTGAAGTCGTGTACAAAATGAAAAGTAGGGAGCTGTCCCTGTTAAATGGGACAACCCAATACAGGCACATCATCTCCCAGCTTCTGTTAAGATAGAGCCCACCACCCCATTCTCAAGGCTGCTTCCTCTCCTTCTCTTCCAATTCCCAGTTCTCAAAATCAAAATGTACTGGTGTTTCTGTGCCTTAGCACAGAACTGTCTGGGACTCAGAGCAGGGAGAGGAGAAGGAGGAGAGGCAGTCCTTTCAATGATACTGCACTTGGCCTTTTAGCCAGTCATCTCCCATCCAGGAAAGCCAGGCCTATTAAGTGCTGATATAGTGCCGTGGGATTCCGATTGAGTGGATTCCTTTTAACATGTTATATCCTTATCTTGAACTGACATTACACGCCACTCATCAGAAGCTGCACCAGCACTGCCGCAGCGTTATCCTTTGGGGTGAAATGCCTCTTAGACTGAACGCGAATGTTGTTTTATACCAGTATCAGATTCAATGGGATTCTTTTGCAATTATGTTGGGGAATGAACCACTGGCGCTAAGATGAATGGGCTTAGCTGCTGCATTCCTGCAGAATGAAAGAGGAAACTGCAGCCTAAGTAAGATTAGACCTTACAATTCATATATGTGGCTGGTAACTAGACTGATCTGTGAGCAAAACTGTTAGAGCTAAGCCATAGGCATAGCTCACTGGAAGGACAGGTCCTGAAGCTGAGGCTCCAGTACTTTGGCCGCCTCATGAGAAGAGAAGACTCCCTGGAAAAGACCCTGATGTTGGGAAAGATGGAGGGCACAAGGAGAAGGGGACGACAGAGGACGAGATGGTTGGACAATGTTTTTAAAGCTACCAGCATGAGTTTGACCAAACTGCGGGAGGCAGTGGAAGACAGGAGTGCCTGGCATGCTCTGACCCATGGGGTCACAAAGAGTCGGACACGACTAAACGACTAAACAACAACATAGACAGCTCTCAAGAGTGGACCAGAACCCAGGACCTGTGGTCACTGCCAGGGAGGGAGAGGTCATACCAGGACAAACCTCTCAGTACAGTAGTCATCAGTATGGAGTACTGGTAGCTCTTTTTC
This sequence comes from Podarcis gaigeae, assembly GCF_964106915.1. Taxonomy (NCBI): domain Eukaryota; kingdom Metazoa; phylum Chordata; class Lepidosauria; order Squamata; family Lacertidae; genus Podarcis; species Podarcis gaigeae. Next base: position 80,435,523 of record NC_139681.1, read on the forward strand.
TTTCCTTTTTTTTGCTGCCATGACAGCCATTTCGTGCTTGCACCCACCACACTTTTATCACCAGCAGCTCTATTTTATTTTATCTTATCATCTTATCTTATCTTATCTTATCTTTCTTATCTTATCCAAAAAAGGCACTGGTCAAAGCAAAGGACAAAGCTTGGAATCAGTGCCACGAAAGAGCCAAGCCAAGCAATCTGATGAGATACACAAGCACAGCAGAACCAAGAGCTGCCCTTTGGTATTGGTGCACAAAGCCCAAATCCCATCAGGAAGACTGTTTAGACTTGGGGTGCCCAACATGGGGTGAGCATCACAGAAGGGTTGGTTCCAAAGGATGCTCAATGATAATTTTCTTGCCCAAAGGCTCATCAAAACATTGCCATCTAAGGCAACCCTCACCCTAGGTAAGACCATATAGTCCGAAGTTGAAAGCATCTTTGCCAACCTGGTTCCATCCAGATGTTTCAGATTACAACTCTCATCATCCCTGACCATGGATCATACCTGCAAGAGATGATGGGAGTTGTAGTCCAAAACATCTTGAAGGAACCAGGTTGGGGGAAGAGTAGTCCAAAATTACCAGATTGTACCATGAACTTCGGCTCCATTGACCTCAATGGAAGTCAGGAAAGTGTCTCAATTAGACCTTGTGAAAACGTTTGGCCACAGATCCATGAGTGGCAGAACCTCCAGCTGTTTGAAAACCCAGCCACGTTTGTCTCCTTGTGTGGGCTGCTGCAAAAGCAGGGAGATTATCAAGTACCAGGAAGACTGTAATTATATGGTTACAATGCCAAGTTCAGCACCAGGGCAACTAATTGTGCATGCTAAAGTTTAGGCGAAAATATTTGCAAAATCCAGGGTTTTCCTCTTCTGCATAGTCCTTTGTTGGAAAAGTCATTACAGTGCTGTAGCACATGTGGTAACAAATCTTTTTTTTATGGTGATGGTGATATTTCAGGAGACGAGTGGTTGGCAGTGACGGTAAAACTAAGAAAAAACACAGATTTCTGGTAATGGTGCTCCGGTCTCCACACATGTTCTCTGGTTTCTTTAGCCTCCTTTCTTTTATCTATTACTTTATATTTTTTTTCCATAGCAGATCACGATGGACCAATGGGCTGACTCCTTATGTTCCTATGTTCCTAACAGCAGCCTACAGCTCAGTCAAGACAGATGGTGTCTGTAGATCAGACAGTAATTTCCTGTGCTACTACCGTTGCTGGTTGGAAATGTAGGGTTGTGACACGTCCATAATACTCCTAGCCCAGGAAGTCAGGTGAGATCTTGGGACCAAGCCAGAGCCACTGCTGGTCGTTGGCCTGAATAACTTCCTCCTTATGACTTTCCATCTGCCTGCCTAGCCTTGGGTTTTAGTACCTGACACATGAGATAGGTGGTAGCCATGCAGATGGTAGGGTGAATCCACTCTCCTAACACCACCATCGCTGCTGCTTAACTAGACAGGCCAGGACTGCTCAGATGCTCCAATGAGACCATCAGCTTGGCAGTGACAATCCCTCTGGTACAACCATGTTGTCCCTGTTAGAATTCCTGCTCTGTGATTGCAGTCATAAGATTGTTGTCTATCACATGACGGTGTATGTTTTGACTCCACAGAGTGGGAAGTGACGGAGACAGGATGTTTGTGTTACTGTGTTCTGTGAAGTGGGACTATTGTCCTTTGTTCTTTTTCTCTTTGCTGTCTGATGCTAGAGAAAGAAGGAGCCATGTTGCAGTGCTCCGTGTGTGTTTATATGTAAATAAAGTAGATTAGCCAAAATGCTGAGTTGCTGAGGTCTGTCACGCATAATGCGCAAACTCTGCGGATCCCTAAGTGTGCTGGTGTTGGTTGGCATCAGTCGCTGTGATGTTTCGGCAGAAGAAAGCTTATGAAGCTCCCAAATGATCAACCAGGAGGGAGGGAACATTCCAGTCGGGCATGTGTCTCTGCCAGGGTCCTACTTGAGTGTAGGCTGAACTCCTGACAGTCCCAACCTTTCCCCTTCCAGGGTCAGCATCAGGAATCTCAGTGTCGTGAGGGTGGCTCCACCCCACGTACCACTACTGAACACTGAAATAATCTCAAAAGCATTTTCTTAAGATTTTGGGTTACAGATGATGGAAGCGTAGAGCTGGCGTTAAACAGCGCATGCTCACTGACAGCCTCCTTCAGGAGTTACGAAATCCAATGGCAACGGTTCATAAATGTACATTGTTTTCCATGTCTCATTGGCTGCAGTATGATCTCCTTTACCTAAGGCAATATGAAATACAGGATGGAGTTGAAAGGAGTTGCTAATAATATTTTGGGTAGCTGGAGTGTTTTGCTTCACAAGTATTTCTGCACTCGAGGCTGTGGGCTCAGCAAATCTTTCAAAATTTCCCCAAGGAATTTTTAACCGGCCTTCCACTTGGGTAAAGGTGCAGTATGATTACTTCCAACAAATTGTGCAACAAATGTTTGAGAGCTGAGGCCAAAACGTACACTGTTCTACTAACCGCAAAGAATGCAACAAGATTACACAGCACTGCCACCCACCTCCAATCAAAATAATAAGGTTTGAGATCAATATAGTTGGGATGTCTGTCTTCTCTAGTTTCTGAGTCTTTTTCAGGAATGGCATTTCAAATCTCTTGGGGTGGGGGACTGCAGACGGACATCCTGGGAATGTAAGTGTTAGCTAGTAGATGCATTCAAGGTTAAACTGGTGGGGGATGTCCCTTTTAGGAGAATATTTTGCAGTTAGTTTTTATCTCTTTTCATACTTTGCAGGGGTAACCAGCCCTCCAGATGTTTTGGACTACAACTCCCATCAGCCCCAGCCAGTGTGACCAATGGTCAGGGATGATGAGAGTTGTAGTCCAGCACAGTGTTGGGTATCCCCACTTCATTGGAATTTGAACCCCTTCATTATAATGGCACCCAGTCCACTGTCAGGCAGCAGAGGAACCAACCACCACGGCAGGTTTCCAGGAACAGACAAGACAAGGAAAAGTCCTTACCATCTGCTTTCAATATTCACAGAGAGAGGCTTGGGAATACAGCCTCTGAGAATAATGGCATTGCCCCAAGTGAATCTCCAGCCCCTCTGTCTCTCCCACTTCCTCATGAGTCATCGCTGCGGGTGCTGAAAAGGGCCCTCTGCCTTTGAGCTCTTTGCTCTCCTACTTTCAAGGCCCGCCGTGTTCTGGGAGACGAGGGTTCTGGAATGCTTTCTAAAGACACTGAGTCCATCAGCTGTCACTCTCCTGGTGCTTCTTTTTCCTCCTCCTCCTCTCCCATTATTTCCCAGCTTTTCCCCTCATCTGTCTCTGAGCTGTGACCTCCCTCAAACCCCTGTTGTAATTCTTCGTCTCTGGAAGGATCAGGCTGGGGAGGCGGTCTCCACCATTCCCCCTCTGCCCAGTCCCTGACATCCACACTCTAATCTCTGTCCACACCAATGCATAACGGGGGAGCTGGAGCAGTTATATGTAGAAAAATTGGGCTGTATCCATGCTGAGAGTAAACCCACCAAAACTGATAGACTTAAGTTAGTACAGTGGTACCTCTGGTTGCGAATGGGATCCGTTTCAGAGGCCTGTTCGCAACATGAGCAAAACACAACCCACGTCTGACCATGCGCGGGTCGCAATTCACCGCTTCTGCGCATGCGTGTGACGTCATTTTGCGCCTCTGCACATATGCGAGCGGCGAAACCCGGAAGTAGCCCTTTCCGGTACTTCTGGGTCACCGCGGGACGCAACCAGAAAACGCTCAACCTGAAGCAAACATAACATGAGGTATGACTGTAATGCCCACTAAATCCATTCAGTCTACCCTGAGTATGGCTTAGCTGGAGTCTGGCCAGCATATTTTGAAAACCATCCCTATGAAAGCCTGAGGACCAGTGTGGTGTAGTGGTTAGAGTGTTGGACTAGGACCTGGAAGACCAGGGTTCAAATCTGCTCTCGGCCATGAAGCTCACTTGGGCCTGTCACTGTCTTTCAGCCTGACCTACTTCACGGGGTTGTTGTGGGGATTAAATGAGGAAGGAAGACAACCGAGTACACCACCTTGAGATCACTGGAGAAACAAGTGAGATATAAATGCAACGAAGAAATAAAACTTGAGATCATCCCTTCCCCTTAGAGTAGTTGTTGTTATTGTTATTACTATTATTAAATTTATCAGTACCGGTAGCTTTTTTGCCGCGGGCCAAGAATGCTGAGGATTGTAGTTTGTTAAGTACGTTATACAGTGGTACCTCAGGTTAAGTACTTAATTCGTTCCGGAGGTCTGTTCTTAACCTGAAACTGTTCTTAACCTGAAGCACCACTTTAGCTAATGGGGCCTCCCGCTGCCGGAGCACGATTTCTGTTCTCATCCTGAAGCAAAGTTCTTAACCCGAGGTAATATTTCTGGGTTAGCGGAGTCTGTAACCTGAAGCGTATGTGTCAGGACTGCCGCTAGGTCCCAGCTCACAGAGGACCAACGCCCAGTGGATATTATATACAAAAGTCTTTATTGAAGTTTAGTTTCCATTTCCAAGCTCTGGGCGCGCAGGCCCACGTCTTAACGCTAGACCGGCTAAGTCCCCTCTGACTCACTGCTCCACCCACACCAGTTTAAGATTCTAGCCCGGCTCCACCTCTTGCGCTGCTCTTTCCTGCGTTGGGTCCTTCTGCCCTCTGGGGTTCCCTCCTTCCTGGACTCCTCTGACGCGGAGCCTCCTGAGTCTTGCCCCTCCCTCCGGCGGGCTTTAGGACCTGGCTCCCTTCCCGGGCTCCCCGCTGTGCCGCGCTCCTGTACATTTGAACTTGGCGCGCGCGCCCAGCCGGTGACTTTCCTTCTGACCGTTTCCCCGCTTCCTGATGTGGGTGTTGCCAAACCTGACTCCTCTCCTCCCTCTGGTGGTGAGGACACTGGTCCCGACTCCTGGGACTCCCCCTCCCCACTGCGCTCTGGTGGAGACGCTGGCCCTGATCTCCAGCTGCTGTTCAGAGACTCCCCGCTGGCCCCTCCCTCTTGAGGTTTCTCCCTTGGAATCTCCCTTGCTCTGGCCACCGGCGCTCCCTTCTGTGAGTCCTCCGATTCGCTAGAGAGGCTTGTGGAATAACTCTGGCCACTGTCACTGCCTGCGCCCCCCTCGTACTCCTCCTCCTCACTCTCCATTTGCTCCCCCTCCTGTGTCTCTCCTTCTGAACCCCTGACATCCATCCCCCCCTCGAAGCCCCCCCTTCCCCCCTCCCCCTCTTCCGGTGCGGGTTCCGGGTGCTCCATTGTTGTAGGGGTGAGTCCAGGATACAGCTCGTCCCCTGAGGCTTGCAACCATCGAGATAAGTCCGGGAAGTCCCCCATGGGCTCGTCGACGACGACCTCCTCCGCTTCCATCTCCTGCGCGGTGTGCTCGAAATCTGCGCTCGACCCCAAATCACCCAAGAGCCCTCCTCCCCCTGTTGTTTGATGGGGGTCCACCTCCCAGGGCCCCTTCGGCATGTCTCTGGGCCAGCCCACTTCGGGTTGGTCCTCCCACCAATAAGATCCCCCCGTGCCAAAACCTGAAAGTGATCCCTCCGGAGAGCTGCCTCCCGGAGCCGAGTCCTCAGCTGACGAGGAACCCCGGAAAGTGCTGGCCGAGAGTGTGGGTGTGAACAAACAATCCTCGAAAAAGCCCGCCGGCATAGGCTTGTGCGGGAAAAGTGTGTGGAATTCTTCCTTGAGCAACTGCTCTTCCACTGCGTAATCCGGCACCCACCTGTTGGCGCTGGCCGGGGTGTCCTCCGTGGCGAGAAGATATTCAATCCCGTCCTCCCCCCACCTTGAGTCTAAAATCTCAGTGGCTTCATTAAGTGGCTCCCCTTTCGGCGACCCCCCTTTCTTGGGCGCTTCTCTGAGCGGGTCTGGCGCCTTCCCCGGTGCTTGAAACCTGTGGGGCTCTCTGTAGGGCGTGAGCACTGATCTATGAAAGACCGGGTGCATTCTGGAACCCTCCGGGAGTGTCAACCGGAAGGCCACTGGGTTGATCTGCGCCTCTACTTGGTAAGGCCCTAGCTGCTTGTGCCCTAGTTTCTTCTTGGCTAACGATCTGGCTGGAACTGCTTGTGCTGCCAACCAGACCCAGTCTCCCACCTGGATGTCCTCCCCAACCCTCCTGTGTCGATCTGCCTGCACTTTGTAAGCCTGTTTTGCCAACTCTAACTGCCTCCTGAGCTGCTCGTGGATCTCCTGCAACTCCGCTGCCACTTCCTCTGCTCCCTGTGGCTCCCCCTCCCGCACTGTGTCCAGACCCGGGAAGGTTCTGGGATGCCTCCCGTAGTTGGCAAAAAATGGGGTCACCCCCGTGGACCCGTGCTTCGTGTTGTTGTAGGCAAACTCGGCCAACGGTAGATAGTCCACCCAGGTCGATGGCTGCTGGTTCGCGTAGCATCTCAGGTACTGCTGCATGATGGCGTTGACCCTTTCCGCCTGCCCGTTAGTTTGCGGGTGTCTCGCCGACGCCAGGCTGACCTTGACGTTCAGGAATCCCATCAGCTTTTGCCAGAAGTTGGAGATGAACTGGCGCCCCCGGTCGGACAAAATAGACCGTGGTAGGCCGTGCACCTTGAACACGTGGTCTATGAACATCTTAGCGGTCTGCTCGGCCGTGGCCACCTTAGCGCACGGAATGAAGTGGGCCATCTTGGTGAACAGGTCCACTACCACGAGCACTGCCGTCTTGCCCCTTGAGCTGGGTAGATCTGTGACAAAGTCCAGGGCTACCCTCTCCCACGGTACGAACGGTGTCTGTAGCGGTTCCAACAGGCCCGCCGGCGGCTGGTGCACAGGCTTAGCCCTTTGGCAGGTGTCGCACCTATTGACATAGTCCGCGACATCCCCCCGCATCTTAGGCCACCAAAAGTCTCTGGCTACTAAGTCCACCGTCTTCTCCTTGCCGAAGTGCCCCGCGCTGGGCGCGTCGTGCAGCTGTTGCAGGACCTTCGCGCGGAGGCTGTCTCCTGGTACGTAGAGGACTCCCTTGCGTAGGAGCAGGCCGTCTCGCACTTGGAATTCGTCGCCCCTCGCCTTGCCACTGCACACCTCCTCCATCTTGGCTCGGGCGAACGAGTCCGTTTGCAGCGCGCGGCGCACCGCGTCCAGGTCCACCGTGGCTGACGCGCATGCCCACGCCTGTGGTGTGAAAATGTGCTTGGCCGCCGCCGGTGCCTCTGCCTCCAGATACTGCGGTTTTCTGGACAGCGCGTCCGCCAAGACGTTGCTGTTTCCTGGGATGTACTCAATTCTGAAGTCGAAATCTGCAAAGAACTCCGCCCAGCGGATGTGTCGCTGGTTCAGGAACCTCGCCGTGCGCCAGTACTCCAAGTTCTTATGGTCTGTGCGGACCTGCACCGTGTGCTTGGCTCCGACGAGGAAGTGCCGCCACGCCTTGAAGGCTGCATGTATGGCCAGCAACTCCCTGTCCCAAATGGTGTAGTTCTGCTCCGCTTTGCTGAGTTTTCTGGAGTAGAAAGCGCACGGCCTCCAGTCCCCCTGGTGGTCTTGCTGCAACAGAACGGCTCCCACGGCCCTGTCTGAGGCGTCCGTCTCCACTCTCATGGGCCTGCTGGGATTTACGTGCAGTAGGTTCTCTTCGGAAGCGAAGAGCTGCTTGAGCTTCTGAAAGGACTGCTCTGCCTGCTCCGTCCAGATGAACCTCTTCTTCTTGGAACTGAGGGTGTCGGTGATGGCCGCTGTCTGCATGGCGAAACCCTTGATGAACTTGCGATAAAAGTTGGCAAAACCGACAAACCTCTGTACTTCCTTCCTATTGCGTGGGCTCTTCCAATCCAGTACTGCACGTACCTTGGCACCGTCCATAGCCAGTCCCTTGTCGGACAGTTTGTAGCCCAAGAAATCCACCTCCGTCTTGTCGAACTGGCACTTCTCCAGCTTGGCGTACAGCCTGTGCTCCCGCAGCCTCTGCAGAACTTCCCTAACATCTCTCTCGTGAGCCTCCGGCGATTCCGAGAAGATTAGGATGTCATCCAGGAAGCAGACGCACTTCTTGTAGAGGAGACCCGCCAAGACATGATGCATGAAGGCTTGAAAGCAGTGGGAACCATTTTTTAATCCAAAAGGCATAACTCTGTATTCATAAGTGCCCAGCGGCGTAAACATGGTTGTTTTCCACTCGTCGCCTTCCCGTACGCGAATGAGATTGTACGCTCCGCGCAGATCCAACTTGGTAAAGATGCGACCCTTCCTCACCGTCGCCAGCAGGTCATCGATCTTGGGCATAGGGAATGCTGAGGGCTTGGTCTTGAGGTTCAAGAAGCGGAAATCAACGACCAGCCTCTTTTGGGGCGTGTCCCGCTTCTTTACAAAGAACACGGGACTGCCTCCTGCCGCCTTGGACTCCCGGATGAATCCCCGCTTCAGGTTGTGATCTATGAACTCCCTGAGCTCTTGCAATTCATCCTCAGACATGGAGTACAGTTTCCCCGTCGGGAGCGTCGCCCCGGGCAGGAGGTCGATCTTGCAGTCGTAGGGTCTGTGGGGTGGCAGCTTATCCGCCTCTTTCTCGCAGAAGACCTCCAAAAACTCCTTGTATTTGTTAGGCACCGCTTGCAACATGCCCAAGTTCAGCTGTGGTCCATCCTCGTGCCCCTCATCTTCCAAGTCCGCCAGGATGCAGTGTTCTGCGCAGTAAGAGGAGCCGAAGGTCAGTTGCCGCTGGTACCAAGCTAATGCCGGGCTGTGCCTATCCAGCCAACTCATTCCCAACACTATGGGCGTGTCTGACAGGCGGGTGACGTTGAAGCTGATGACCTCACGGTGGTTTCCAATGCGCATCACCATTGGCGGCGTCTGCTGTAGTACTTGCCCTCCCAGTAGCTCCCTGCCGTCCACTGTGACGACTTTCAGAGGTACCGCCGCTGGCAGAAGGGCTATGCCATGTTGCTGGAGGAACTGCATGTCTATAAAATCTGCATTGCTCCCCGAGTCGACGGTGATGGGAATTTCCACAAGTAGCCCATTGGGGAGCTGAAGGGATGCGGTGAGCTGCACTACTGGTTTGGGTGGGAGGGGGTCGGTGGGCTGTAAGATCCCTGGGGATTGCTTCACTGACTTGTCTGGCTGGTCCCCAGAGACGCCATCTCCAGCCAGACAGTGGAGTTTTCCTGCTGCGACTCCCTCTGCTGAATTGCGTCTGTTACTGTCGCTGCGGCTGCAGTATGCTTGTGAAACCGCTGGGGACACTCTTTTGCCATATGCTGAGCACTGTCGCAGATGTAGCACTTCCTGGTTCCTCTAGGAGGCTTCATCTTGACTGCTCCCGGAGTTAGGGCTCCGACTGTGGAGTGAGCCTTAGCACCACCTATCTCCATCGGCTCCTCTCCCCCTCCCAGCGGAGGCATGGATCGAGCGCGCGCCGCCTCCTTGGGGAAGGGAGGCAGTCCTCTCGCTGGCGTGCGTCCCAAATGCCCTTCCTCCCTGCCCCAAGGGCGTCCTTCCAACCGAACCCCAATGGAGAGTGCCCGTTCCACCACTTCCTTGGTGGTTTGGGGTCTTCCCCCCCTTGCGATCTCATCTTTCACAGCTCCGCTCAACCCCTCCCAGAACAGGTCTCTGACGGCAGGCGATTCTTTCTCCCAGGCTAGTACATTCACCAATCCGAAAAAACGTGAATGATATTGCCTCACAGTGGCTTTACCTTGTCTTAGTCCGTGAATCTCCCTCCTAGCGATATCCACATCAATCTCAGATAAAAAACACGCATCCATCACTTTAATGAAGGCAGCCGCATTTTGGAGGGCTGGATCCTTGTCTCTCCATAGATTGCGCAGCCACGATTTTGCCTCCCCCCGCAAATGCGAAATAATAAATCCCACTTTCTCTCCCTCATTTTTAAAGTCTTTGTCAAGCAGCTGCAATGCATAAATCACATCTGCTCTGAAGTTAGGATACTCCTGCAGGTCCCCATTGAAGTGAGATACCAGGCTCCCTCCTCTGTTTCCCAGCCCAATCCCTTCTGGTCTGGTGGCTGGTAGCCTCTGTGTACTTAGCACTTCTAACCTGGTTCGCAGATCCTGGCAGGCAGCAGCTGCTTCCTGTTCTTTCTTTCTGGAAGCCGCAATTTCTGCAGTCAACTGCGTCACTGCGTTTTGCAAACTCGCTATCCTCTCTTCGGTAGTCATTTCCCTGTTTTTCGTGAGCTCGCGAAGCACCAATCTTCACCCCTCGCTGCTTTCCCGCACTCCACGAGGTTGCAAAATTGGTGAAAATGGAGAGGGGACTTACTGTCAGGACTGCCGCTAGGTCCCAGCTCACAGAGGACCAACGCCCAGTGGATATTATATACAAAAGTCTTTATTGAAGTTTAGTTTCCATTTCCAAGCTCTGGGCGCGCAGGCCCACGTCTTAACGCTAGACCGGCTAAGTCCCCTCTGACTCACTGCTCCACCCACACCAGTTTAAGATTCTAGCCCGGCTCCACCTCTTGCGCTGCTCTTTCCTGCGTTGGGTCCTTCTGCCCTCTGGGGTTCCCTCCTTCCTGGACTCCTCTGACGCGGAGCCTCCTGAGTCTTGCCCCTCCCTCCGGCGGGCTTTAGGACCTGGCTCCCTTCCCGGGCTCCCCGCTGTGCCGCGCTCCTGTACATTTGAACTTGGCGCGCGCGCCCAGCCGGTGACTTTCCTTCTGACCGTTTCCCCGCTTCCTGATGTGGGTGTTGCCAAACCTGACTCCTCTCCTCCCTCTGGTGGTGAGGACACTGGTCCCGACTCCTGGGACTCCCCCTCCCCACTGCGCTCTGGTGGAGACGCTGGCCCTGATCTCCAGCTGCTGTTCAGAGACTCCCCGCTGGCCCCTCCCTCTTGAGGTTTCTCCCTTGGAATCTCCCTTGCTCTGGCCACCGGCGCTCCCTTCTGTGAGTCCTCCGATTCGCTAGAGAGGCTTGTGGAATAACTCTGGCCACTGTCACTGCCTGCGCCCCCCTCGTACTCCTCCTCCTCACTCTCCATTTGCTCCCCCTCCTGTGTCTCTCCTTCTGAACCCCTGAACCCCTATTGTTATTACTATTATTAAATTTATCAGTACCGGTAGCTTTTTTGCCGCGGGCCAAGAATGCTGAGGATTGTAGTTTGTTAAGTACGTTATACAGTGGTACCTCAGGTTAAGTACTTAATTCGTTCCGGAGGTCTGTTCTTAACCTGAAACTGTTCTTAACCTGAAGCACCACTTTAGCTAATGGGGCCTCCCGCTGCCGGAGCACGATTTCTGTTCTCATCCTGAAGCAAAGTTCTTAACCCGAGGTAATATTTCTGGGTTAGCGGAGTCTGTAACCTGAAGCGTATGTAACCCGAGGTACCACTGTAATGTAGCTCTGAGAACCATGTACATAACATTGAGCTCCTGGGATGAAAACTCGGCATATAAATTAAACAAACAAACAAACATATATAAAAACATTTACTTGGTTTACATGGGAGACATTTAGAAGAACTCCTGCATAATATAAAGCAGTACGAGACTTTTATACATGTTTTCAACAACCAAATTTTCTTCGTGTAAAAAGATTACTAAAACATCATTTACTAAAAACGTAATAATGATTAAGGTGGAGAGAACTGAGGCGAAGCGATAGAGCAGATGTGCTTTTAAAATCATAATTTCCTATTGCATCAATTACTGTGGTTGTACTCCCATGGATTAACTTCTACTATTCTCTCACCTATTCAGATTCAAAAGTTATTTCGCTAATGTTCCTTGATGAGAAAAATGTTGACTGCCTTGGGACATTGTGTGCAGCTCTCAACTTATAGCCATGACTGGTCATCCAGAGTAGGCCATAAAAAATAGAAAATCAAATCTACAAAACTGCCTACTTTAGAGGTTAAGTACGATTTCGAATGTACACTTCAGTATATGTGTTTCACTGGTGACATACCGCAGTGTCTTTAAGTTTTACGACATTTTGACTTGCACTCGAAACCAGTTGAAAGTGAACAAAAGCAGCTCCGTTAGGTTTTCACAATGAATATCGTGGGACCAAACACATACAATTTCCAAATGCCTGTATAATCCATGGGATATACAGAGTCTGGCAAAAACTGTAGTATTTTTAATAAGAATAAGAATAATGTTCTATGCCCGTCTCATGTGTGGTTTATTTGATTGTTCAGCTTTTTGCCATCAGGGACACAGATCCCATTTAAGAACCTGCCATAGAACTCCTGGATGTTGCCGAGGATCCTAGAATATATTTTAAGTCCAGAGCATCCATTGAACAGCACTCTCATCAGGACCGATTAGGTCTCTCCATCATCCTGTGTGAATTGAGAGTACCCTGGTGCACCCAAAACCCTTCTGCAGATGTACATTGCAGGGAAATAAAATTTGTAGCTGGCAAGCTGTATTTCAAATCCACCGTTACAGATCTTCTCCTGAAGACACTCCTACATAACAAAATAGGAAACTGCCTTATAGGACAATGGTGGGGAGTCCTTCTCGGCCCAGAGGCCACATTTACTTTAGGGCAACCTTTCAGGGGGTCACTAGGAGCACCAAGTATTGGGGCCTCTGAGTGCCTGAGCACCCACAAAAAATTTGTTCTGGGTGCTTAGCACCCACATTGCAGGGCCCCCCATTCAACTTCTGAGATCTCGCAAAGCCTCAGACAGCATCTTTGAGGCCTCAGAGATGCTTTCTAAGGCTCTCTGAGGTACAGAAGCCAGGTTCTGAGGTCTCACAAGATCTTGGAAAGCACCTTTCTGAGGCCTTCCAAGACCTCGGAACCTGGTACCACCGGAAGTCAGGTTCCAAGCCTGGGGGCATGTGTGTTGTTGTGATGTCTTGATGTCATGCACGCTGGGCACCCATAACCTGGTGCCCAAGTTGGCTCATCTGGGAGTCACAGTGGTTGGAGGGGTTAGACACAAAAATATTCAGAGCAACAAATCTGATATTCCCCCTTTCGCAAAGTAAGCTACTTGATGTTGTTCATGAGACTCAAGTTGCTTGTTTGTGTGTGTTCTTATTAGTCATTGGTTCATCCCTCTCTTTTAGAATAGATATTATTATTATTATTATTATTATTATTATTATTATTATTATTATTAATAAATTTATTTGTAGCTTTGTTGCCACAGGAAACTCAAAGTGACTTATGTACGTAAATAAATTGATAAATATTAGAGTGGATTAAATGGCTGTAGGCAGATCTTCACCATACAGTTAAAGCACATTCAACACACATTTAAAGAACATGGCTTCCCCCAGAGGAAAGCTATCCTTCTGAAAGCTGGCAGGATTCACTCCCTCCCTACCATGCCTTGAAATTTCATCAAATTCTCTTTTTTGAAGAAGAAGAAGAAGAAGAAGAAGAAGAAGAAGAAGAAGAAGAAGAAGAAGTTGTTATAAACATTTCCTAAAAATAAAAAAACCAAACGTTAAATGTCCCCAATACAAAAAATATCTGAGTTGTAATTTACCTGTAATTCAGCAGGCTTTATCTACTCTGGAGAGATCATTATGCCTGCAAATTTCATCCACTTCTGCCAAAGGTGGGGGAGTTATAGTCTCACTTAAAAATAAATAAATCCAGTAGTGAATAGGTGGAAACAAAACCTCGTTTCTCTGACACAAACTCAGACCCCAGCCCAAATGTGACAGCCTCCAAAGCAGTTCAGAATGAAGTAGCCTGTTTTCTGAAGTACCAAATTAGTTAAAGCCAGATCTTGTAAGTGCACACCTTTACTACTTCTCCTCCTCCTCCTCCTCCTCCTCCTCCTCCTCCTCCTCCTCCTCCTCCTTCTTCTTCTTTATACACAGCTTCCACTGACTGTGAATATTGTACAATGCTTTATGCAATTGCATCACACCCTCTCTGATGTTATTATTGAACTGGGGGTCTGAAGTCATAAAAACACCAGGACAGTGGCAAGCAACTCAGATTGCATTACCACACTTATTAGATGCAAAACTACTAAATGTTCCCTAAGATCTGGTTATGATACTCTTCTCTGTCATGGAAATACAGGTGTCTTTTAGTGAATGGAGTCTCAATTAAAACATATTCTAAGTGAGCACAACTTTTCTTCACATAACTGCTACTGAATCTAGTTTTCCTTATTTTTTTATTATATACATTCCCTGTAGTTCTCAAATGGGGTGATGAGAAACCCTTGAAATTTATTATCAGCCAGTTAATTTATTTATTATTGAGCACATTATTAACCTGTACATTCCACTGCATGAACATCTTTAATGGGTTTATAGTAGGATTATTCATTTATCCCTCTGCATGAAATAGAACCTCTATAATTCACATGTGGCATTGCTGGTTATTAATTTTAGGACTCTGGGCTCTTCTTGAATAGTGGAACCACTAACTGTGGAGATGAAATACATTCTTATTTCAATGGGCATATACTTTCACAAGTGTTTCCAGGAACCAGTGACAACCCAGGTCTTCTTGCAATTTTATAGAGCTCAGTTTTTAATATTACAATTATATTTTGTGTGTATGTGTGTATGAATCTGATTTAGTTTCCTAACTGGGTCAAAACCCATTAGCAGGAGATTAATATATACCGAATATTCAGCGATAAAGAGGATAAATACTTGGTTCCTCTTCCTTGGTTTACTGGAATTGGTTTACTGGAATTGTGTAGAAATAGATTTTTCAGCATCAAAAAGAAGACATAAGTTCAAGGGCACCAATAGGATATGCCAATAATAATAATAATAATAATAATAATAATAATAATAATAATTTATTATTTATACCCCACCCATCTGGCTGGGTTTCCCCAGCCACTCTGGGCAGCTTCTAACCGAATATTAAAAACAATACAGTGTCAGACATTTAAAACCTCCCTAAACAGGGCCGCCTTCAGTTGTCTTTTAAAAGTAAAATAGTTGTTTGTTGCCTTGACATCTGCTGGGAGGGCATTCCACAGGGCAATCACCACTACTGAGAGGGCCCTCTGCCTGGTTCTCTGTAACCATACTTCTTGCAGCGAGGGAACTGCCAGAAGGCCCTCGGTGCTGGACCTCAGTATCCGGGCTGGATGATGGGGGTGGAGACGCTCCTTCAGGTATACAGGACCAAGGCCGTTTAGGGCTTTAAAGGTCAGCACCCCCAACACTTTGAATTGTGCTCAGAAACATACTGGGAGCCAATGAAGATCTTTTGGGACCAGTGTTATATGGTCTCGGCAGCCACTCCCAGTCACCAGTCTAGCTGCCGCATTCTGGATTAATTGCAGTTTCCGGGTCACCTTCAAAAGTAGCCCCACATAGAGCGCATTGCAGTAGTCCAAGCGGGAGATAACTAGAGCATGCACCACTCTGGCAAGACAGTCCACAGGCAGGTAGGGTCTCAGCGTGTGTACCAGATGGAGCTGGTAAACAGCTGCCCTGGACACAGAATTGACCTGCGCCTCCATGGACAGCTGTGAGTCCAAAATGACTCTCAGACTGTGCACCTGGTCCTTCAGGGGCACAGTTAACCCATTCAGGATCAGGGAGTCCTCCACACTGTCCCCCAAGAACAGTATCTGTGTCTTGTCAGGATTCAACCTCAATCCGTTAGCTGCCATCCATCCTCCAACCGCCTCCAGACACTCACACAGGACTTTCACCACCTTCACTGGTTCTGATTTAAAAGAGAGGTAGAGCCAAGCTGTGGGCAGCCCTATCTTCCTTTAGCTGAGATGGGCTACCAAATCCTCTGACAGGTTCCGGACTGTTTTCCCCTGAGGTAGGAAGGAAGAGGAACTAAAGCTAGACTGGCAGAGCAAACCTCCCACCACTACTCTGGTTGTTGAGCCAAAATCTACACTTCCGACATGGGCTGCCATAGGTCCAGATTTTCCCGAACATTTCAGCAACGATCCCCGCAGGTGCTTTTTACGAGGGCTGAATACTGGCTATGCCTGGGAAATTCCTGTGAACTGGTTGTCCAGAAGGCCTCAGTCTAGCAGGCCATGTGAAGGACTCCCCTCTTATAAAGAGCCAACGCACAACAGGTTTTTCTTTTCCCCTGACTGGATTTATCCAAGGAGAAACACACTCACACTGGAAATAGCATTATTACATCCACAGTAAGTGAAGGTGGCAGAGGAAGAATTTATGACTTGGCAAGGGGAGGGCGGCACAGATCGGATTCTGGTGCTAAAAAACACTGTGTCAGACTGGGGAGAGACGGGGAGGTTGTTATATCAAAAGTAAACATATATAAATAGAAATAACTTTATTCTCCCATATAGCCCTTAATGTATGCCTATAAACTGAAAGGCACAGACTTCTCCCCATTACCTTTCCTCTGCATCTCCTGCGGATCCGTCTGAGCTAGACACACTGGTGCCAGGTGTCCTTCAGTTACATATCTGTGCAGCAGCAGTCATAATGCTTTAATGAACTAGGCTGTGTGTGTGTGTGTGTGTGTGTTTGCAAAAAAAAAATATCTAATATTGCTGTCTTTCCCCAACAGTTGTGTACCTGTGCCTGTCCAGTAAAACCCATTATCTCTATTAGTCTGCCAGCAGCAAATCAGTAGAATTGCTTGTTCCTTTAATTGATAGAACACACTTCTCCTCCTACTGATAGATTACCCCAAGCTAACAGCTCAGCGGCTTATTCCCCAGGGCATCCCTACCATCCAATCCAGAGCAATCGGTTTATACTTTCGGTGATAAATCCTAACCTATCAATATATAATAGCCTTTAATAATCAACAGCTATAGACTCGTGTCTGCTTCATAAGACCTCTGCAGACTTAACCATTTTTTTTATCCGCCTATAATTAGCAGCAGTCAAATAACGTTTGTGTGACACAGCACAAACTTCCTGACTGCACGGGGGCGATAACAAATTTTACATGCGTTCAAACGTCGACTCAAATCTGGCTATCTCTGCAACGTGTCTCAGTGTAGAGCAGAGCAGACGGCCTGAGAATGCGTTGTAAATATAAATGCAACCGGGAATTGTGTCTTAAATTGGGGTATTAAGAGGGCTGCTGCAGTAGTTCCCCTTGCTTAATCAGCAAAGGCACCATCACAGCACAAGCATTTGACATTTCATTCTGACAAGCAATGAATTTTGCATGCATAGCAGGAACTTTAAGTTTACATATGTCTTGTCCACTGATTACATCATAATGTGTGGCCCCCACTTTGCTTGTTTACTCTAGCGTAGTGGAAATCACAGAAAACCCCACCTCACCCACAAAAAACCCATACACTACTACAGTACTTTGTTGATAAAGAAAAGAGGTTCTTGCTCTGTGGCAGAATGCATGTTTGCATGCAAGAGGACCCAGAGTCAGTCTGGGATCTCAATGACTAAGGAGTGCTGTTGCTTGTGATCCAGAAAAACTGTGGAAGACTGGAGGAGGCACTATTAGGCAGGAATTATGGACCAATGGTCTGACTCTGTATATTAGAGCTTAGAGCATTTGCCTAAAAGCAGTTGCCACGCCGTGGAAATGCTCAGCTTAAGAACATGAGAAAAGCCTGCTGGACCAAGCCAGTGGGTCATTGACCCCAATACCCTGGGCTCACAGAAGCCAACCAGATGCCTATGGGAAGGACACAAGCAAGACATGAAAGCAGTGGCACTGTCCCCTCCTGTGATTTCCAGCAACAGGTATTCAGAAGCACACAACCTTCAATGGTGGAGGAAGAACATAGCCACCAGGTTAGCTGCTCTTGATAGCCTCATCCTTCATGAATTTGTCTAATGCTTTTCTAAATCCACCAAACTTGGAGGCAGTCACTGCCTCCTGTGGAAGAGCATTCCATAGTTTAACTATGTGCTATATGTGAACAGCCACAGCAGGTGCTGTAACTCTCCAGCGGTTTGATCACACAGTGGACGCTCGGGTTGCGAATGTGATCCATGCGGGAAGCATGTTTGCAACCCACAGCATCCGCAACCCGCAGCGCCACGTCTGCACACGTGCGGGTTGCGATTTGGTGCTTCTGCGCATGCGCAAAGCATGATTTAGTGCTTCTGCGCATGTGCAAGCCCTGAAACCCGGAAGTAACCCATTCGTATACTTCTGGGTTCGGCGCAGTGCACAACCTGAAATTGCGCAACCCGAAGCATCTGTAGGTATGTCTGTACTCCTGAAGGCGTACTCTTCCATTGTCTCCCAAGACAGATGGATGCCAACTAAGTGAAGTACTTTATTTCTCTATTCCAAAACTTCCAACACTCAGCTTCTGTGCATATTCACATGTTCTAGTGGTATGAGAGAAGAAGAAAAGCTTCTCTCTATCCACTTTCTCTACACCATGCATGATTGTATATACTGTACTTCAATCATGCCACCTCTTGCTTGACTTTTTTCTAAACTGAAAAGCCCAAAAGTTGTAGCCTTCTCATCTCTCAACAACGATATTGCCTGGCGTATTTTCCCTCCTGAGTGAGAGAATCCGGCCAAGGTTTTCTGAAGAGTGAGGTGAAGGCATATTTGGACAATGGAAGCCAAGCTGATATCAGTTCCGAGAAAGCTTGGGATGTCCTATTCAATAATAATAATAATAATAATAATAATAAGATTATTTATACCCTGCCCATCTGACTGGGTTGCCCCAGAAACTCTGGGCAGCTTCCTACATATAATAAAACATTTAACATTAAAAAAATACTTCCCTATACATGGCTGCCTTCAGATGTCTTCTAAAGGTTGTATACTTACTCAGGAGTCACATAACTCTGTAACCCCCAACATTTCTCCAATTAAAATAAGGACATCATAAGGAGAAGCAGGACATTCCAGGATCAAATCAGAAACTGGAAGGGCTTCTGTAAATCCGGGACTGTCCCTGGAAAATAGGGACATTTGGAGGGTCTGCAATGGATACTGGAGCTGAGCTGTGTGCAGAAAGTCTTCCTTGTGCATGTGATTATCAGGAAGAGGAAGTTTTTTTAAAAAAGACATTGGCCAATCATGTTGGGAAGGGCTGGAAGAGCACGGCAGATGGAACGGACTGGGACCTAGGATATCTCTGGCATTTAAGGGGAGAGCTTGTGGCTAAGATAACAAGGCTCCTAGAACACACTGTCCTAGAAGCCATACTAGAAAGGGCGAGAACCACTGCAGGAACACTGGGAAGATGTAACCAATAACACAAAAGTAGTTGCACTCCAGTAAACTAGGTTTATCATCCCCATCCATGGTTATGGGCTTGTGGTGGTGGCGGCGGTAGGGGTCTCTTCTCAGACTTTGTGGCATCCCTCCCTCCCCAAATGTAAATTGCTTCTTTGTCAAATAATAATAATAAAAAAAGCAACTGAGGGGACAAAATGGTCAGGTAATTTATTCACAATGAATAATGGCACTAGGTCTAGTTAACAGCTTATTTTCCAGGCAGATAATATATTTGTTACAAATCTCCTCAGAGATGCATTTGCGAGCGAAATGAAGAAACTGTTATTGAAGCAATATCAAGCTGGAGGCCGCTGCAACTCAGGCAACGCGTGCTATATTTCATCCTTTAAAAGCTATCATTTTACTTAGCGAGCTGCTTACTACAATTATACAATGTTTTTCTTGGCCTCCAGCTACATTAAACATCCATTTTATAGTGTGCACTGTATTACTCTGAAAGCCTAGCTCCTAAGAAGGTTTTTATAAAGTGGCTATACTATAAAGTGGAACACAGTTCCCTCATTAACTTTATAGTTTTATTACCTGGTTTTAAAGCACCTTTTCTTCCGTACCTCTCACCACGTTCTCCCCCACTCCCCCAGCTAAGTGCTTTGAATGACCTTATTTGAAAAGGCGACATAATTCTCAATATTTCTATAACAGAATGTTTTCCTTCCAGTCCAAAATCTCAAGGCATTTTTTTTAAAGAACTAACTCCCAACAACCTTGTGAGGTATTTTCCCTCCTGCTATCTCATAGGCTGCTATTATGTAGTAGGGAGCAGAGAATTTAAAGATTTTATCACCCAACACACAACCAGGGTGTTTGTGTGTGTGCGTGTGATTATTACAGCACTATCCTTATTCTGTGATCAGTAGTTGAAATCACTGCTGTCTGTGGCTGAGTAAGGAAATATGCTCTCTGCCCTCTCAGGAGATGTTGCCCTCTGTGCTGTTTAGAAAGTGGATTAAACGTTCGAGTGCAAATAATAATTATTATAATTATACACTGAAAATGCTTCAGACCTGGTTTTATTATTTATAATGGTGATGACATACACATACTTGAAAGGATATTCCTTTTACCCAACCAGTGTAAAAAAATTGAAGGCAGAATTAAGAGCAAATGCTTATTGCAAATCTGAACGTACTTTGTACGCTAGGGTACTTCGATTACTATGAGTATTGATACTACCTAAAATGTGCACGTTGTAATTTGAAGCAAATGTAGGTGTTTTTTAACTGGAATCATTTGTTTAACTGCAATCGTTTTGTGCCAATTTTCAGAAAATAATGATAGTAACATTCAATAAACAAGCAGTATGGACCAAGCACAGCCAGTCATGAAAGTTTTACAAAATGGAACAGGCAAAATGTGCCCACCTCTCCAGTAGCACAGCTGCAAAGTTGTCTAATCTGCACAGACTACCTTTAGGACTTTCGGATGGAATTGGTGCTGATCACTGCCTTTAAATTGCTTTCTTTCCTCAGAAACTACTTCTCTTCCAAACTCAAGCGACCGCTGCTACAACCAATATCTTGAGCTCAATGTAACCTTAGCTTTCCAAAATGGAGGATATACACAGATTACGTAGCTGCCCAGTCAAAACGTTGCTCATTCCTCTTGCCCTGGCTCTTAAATAACCTGAACTTGACGACCCTCCAGACATTTCACAGAGTTTACGATTCGGCTGGCGGGGAAGTGTGAAGTGGAGTTTTCTTTTGCTTGAGTTGACAGGCTGAGTTAATTTGTTAACTGTTTATGACTTTTTCATACCGCAGCCTGGCTACGTTTATGCCGTACATATAAGACAAAGCTCTAATGCAGCTGGATAGTTATTATTATGTTACGTTGTCCCTTCATTAATTAATTGTTTGGGCACCTAGAGTTCCTTGCGCGAGCAGTTTTATTGTTGGCATAAAATAACTTAATAAAAATAGAGGGTCACACTTATGAAAGCTTCGAGTATGGGAATGCCTCTGGCCAGAAGCCTCTGTCTGCACCAATTGGGGGTGGGGGAGATGAAGAGTGTTGTGGGTGCTGTATGTCTTTTTAGAGATATTTCTTGACCTCTCATATTTAACACCTGCCAGCTCTTACACACTGCAGAGACAAAAGGCTGCTTGGACCATCCTTATCCCATTGTGTTGTATGGTTTTGTATGCTTTGTGGGTGGACGTGTTTAGATCGTGCTAGTTCACCCTAGACTTGTTGTGTCGTTTCTTGCTTTCTTTTAGCCATCTAGTTAGTTGAGGACATGACTATTGAGACCAGAGATCTGAAAAAAACTGTTTACCTCTCCATTTCTCTTCAGGGAGGGAAATGGGAGCAAAGTTCTCTTCCCAGTGATACACTTGCTTTGTCTTCATTGACACAGAGGCTCCGTTGTAGGCTCATTTGTGAAAATACAATGCTTAGTATGCCTCAGTAAAGCCTCCTCAAAAAACAAAGGAGAAAGCACAATGTGTATGTTGTTCCCGTATATAATTCCAAAAAACTCCATCCATGTTGATATTCTGCATAAATTACTCTTCCAGTTCTCATCAGTGGTTGTATAACATACAGCCCACTAGGGGGCTCCATAGCAGCAGGAAGATGTTTCTAGGAGTCTTATTCCTTACCATAGCTCTCTCTTCCCCATAGAATAATGGATGGTGTTATGTATTCAGTGGTCTGTGTTTGCCTAAGCTTGAGTCTGGACTAAGGATTCTGATATCATTCAATACATGATATCCAATCACAGAACACTTCAGGATTTGTGCCACTGCCATTGGCCCTTAAACTCTGAGGTATGATTTGCAGTTTAGGAGTTTCGGCAGCCAATCATGTTGAGAGTGGGAGTGGCCCAGGCCTTCAGAAATGCATATAAGCAGATGCTTTGCCCCTGTTCCATTCTGTTTGTTCAATAAAGGTTCTTGCTGTTATCACTGTGTCTTGATTCGTGGGAACCCACCTTCAGATGATCCCATTCAGAAGAGGTCCTCTGTGGAAGTACTATTGGCAGCACCACAGTCAGATAAGCAGAAAGCACAGAGCAGCTTCTGAACAATAACCATGCACTTGAAACAAATTAGAGCATCAACGCTTCCATGAATTGTAAGCTTCTTGGAACAAGGACCTAATTTTGTTGCTTGCACTGTGCTGTAATTATAATAATAATAAAATTTATTTATACTCCGCCCTTCCTGGTTCAAAAACCGGGCTCAGGGCAGCTAACAACAAATTTAAAACACTTAATTATAAAAGTAGCATAAAATACAGTATAAAAACATGGATAACAATAAAATTCTAAAAATCAATTTAGGGGAAATAAGCATTAGATAACCCCCAGGGCTAGCTGGCTGAATTGGTCCTACTTGGGCCAGCGAGGAGGCCAGGGGAGAATTAGCTGTGGGGTCTCAGAGCGGGTGATCTTCATAAAAGGGGAGGGGGAGGGAAGAGAAGGGAAATAAAAGATCAGGCTGAATTCAAATTAAAGGCTAGGTGGAATAGCTCTGTCTTACAGGCCCAACGGAAGGAGGTTAAATCCTGAAGGGCCCTAGTCTCATGGGACAGAGCATTCCACCAATGTACCATATACATTGCTCATGCCATATGGACAACAATCCAACATCGTTGGAAAACTCACCTTCTTCATTAGATGTTGCTTCTGTATGCTACCGCAAATTAGGGTTTCTCAAGCACTGTGATGCAGGGCTGAAATTGCCAAATAAAGCACAGTGCTCTCCTTTCTGGGCTAAAATGACCAGGTACAGGTACAGCCCTAATATTTTTTGTTGATCTCATAAGTTAGAGGCAGTGAACCTTTTTCAACCTGAGGGACACATTCCCTCCTGGGTGACCTTCTGGGGGCCACATGAGAGTGTTGGGCAGGGCCAGAGGCAAGAGCAATGGACACAGCGACTAATATTATTGTTTTACCTTTATATGGTAAACTAGTTTCTACACACCCACACACACCCTTCTCTGTCATCCGTACAGGGGCACAAGAATCATAGAATCATAGAGTTAAAAGGGACTCAAGGGTCATCTAATCCAACCCCCTGCAATGCAAACTTCTTTGGGGTTTTAACCTATTATTTGTTTGTTTGTTTGTTTGTTTGTTTGTTTGTTTGTTTATATCCCGCCCATCTGGCTGGTTTTCCCCAGCCACTCTGGCCTGCTTCCAACAAAACACTAAAATACAATAACCTATTAAACATTAAAAGCTTCCCTAAACAGGGCTGCCTTCAGGTGTCTTCTAAAAGTTTGGTAATTATTTTTCTCTTTGACATCTGGTGGGAGGGCGTTCCAGAGGGCGGGTGCCACTACCGAGAAGGCCCTCTGCCTGGTTCCCTGTAACTTGACTTCTCGCAGTGTCCAGGCAGAACGATGGAGGTGGAGACACTTTGAATGTTTTCACAGGCTGCCTAAGGTGTACATACAGTTCCTTTAAAAGCACCTCACATTGTACAAGCCCACTCACCTACCGAAATAATCTTTGAGAGACCCTTCCCCCCCCCTGAGTCCCTCAGTTTGGTAAGCAAGAATGCCTGGTGCTTTGGGGCGGTTGCCCTAAGGATTGCGGTATTCTGGCTACTAAAGCAGTTTGGATTTTAAATTTAGATTATTTTTGGATTAATCTTGCTGCATTAATAATAGTGTTTTTGAATTATTCTGAGAGCAACATTGGACATTTCAGAAATATGAGATCAATATATTTTTAGCAGATTAATTCATCATCGTTGTTGTTGTTGTTGTTGTTGTTGTTATTATTATTATTATTATTGCAGTTGCTCATCCTTACCAGTTGCTGGTTCAGACCAGTGAGCTACATGACATACCTTTGCTTTCTGTTGACGGCTAGATTCCAGGTGTCCTTTCTTATAAAGATAATCTGATAGCACTTGAAGAATAACTATTTGAATTCACAGTGAAAAGTAAGCTCAACAGATTAGAATTCCAGATGCCTCCTTTACTTTGTGGGTTTTGGGGGGCCTTTTCAAACTTGGGGGTGGGAAATGTTAACTTTGCTGTCTGTGTATGCACATAATGTAAAATTTCATCAACCACAATATTTTAAAAGACAGGAATCCTGAGATATATCACATCTAAATGGAAATATCATCTAAGCAAGGTACCATTTATCAACATCACTTTGAAATGCAGTGGATGATGTGATGGGATTATGTAGATCTCAAATATCTGTGGGTGAATGAAATTGGGTAACCTTAGCAACCCCAGGTACATCGGTGCAGCTATAAATCAAATGCCAGCACTATGAGCTATGCACAAAATAAAGAAATAATTCTTGAAATATTCATAACAGAATGCAGTGTATTGTTTTATAACTCCATCCCCATTATATATATTACAAGCCAAGCAGGGGTAGAGGAAGCAATAGCATTTACATACTGTCACTGCTACCACCTCAATGTACAAATAGTTATAATTGAAGCAATATCTATCTATATCTAAATTTGCCACTTTGATAGTCTTTTCTTGTTTGGAAAAGAAGAAAGCCAGGCGATTCCCACCAGGCAATTAACTGGGAATAAAACATAAAATATTGCAAAGTAGATTGTTTATTAAAGCACGCACTGTATTTCATAAAATCAGATATAGATGTTTTGCCTTACATAATGTTAATTACATTTTAGTCTTCCATTAGCTCGTTTGAGCAGAATAAAAGGAGGCAAAGTGGGGGGAAAGCTCACTTAAAAATTTATGAAGGCATCAAAACAAACTGGTATCTGTAAGTTACTTATTGGCAGTTATGATCTTCTTCAGGAAGGCAAGGTTTCCAGATGAACTCAAAAATGGAGGCGGTCAAAAAAGGTGAGGGGTTTAAAAAAATACTTTTGGGAAAGGGACAGTGCTGAGATTGAAACTATTATGAAAGGAAAATGTGTGGTTAAATCCCCGCTGATTCTTGTTATCCATGTTTGTGGGTGATAACAATAAAATTGCATGTACAGATTTGGTTCTGTTTATGATAGTGGCAGTTCACCTGCTGGTTGCATTAGAAAGATGCCTCTGGACTGTTGATAGACAAAAGGCCTGCTATTCAGTGGAGGCTCCTGCTCGCAGAAAAGAGAGTGAAACTGATTTTCCCTGGTTCTCCCTTCCTCTGCAACCTCCTGCAGCAGCTCCCACTCTATTCTGGAGGCTCCACCAGCCCTCCAGGTTGGGGGCTGACACTGTGAGCTGCAATGGAAACCTTCTTCCATGAGCAGAAGCATTTCATGAATAGAACTTTGTTTATGGTGGGTGGGTGGTTTCAATTGATGATCAAATGCATCACCAATAGCTGC
Source organism: Podarcis gaigeae (assembly GCF_964106915.1). Taxonomy (NCBI): domain Eukaryota; kingdom Metazoa; phylum Chordata; class Lepidosauria; order Squamata; family Lacertidae; genus Podarcis; species Podarcis gaigeae. The sequence continues at coordinate 80,460,941 of NC_139681.1, forward strand.
ATGTACATCTACAGAGACGTTGGACACAATCCAACGCAGAAGCGAGTGTTTATTCCATGGAGATGCACCTTGCAGCGATATACAACTGCAGAACTGATGTCACAATGTGGAACGTTGAAAGACTGATACAGTGGTACCTCTGGTTACGAACTTAATTTGTTCCGGAGGTCCGTTCTTAACCTGAAACGGTTCTTAACATGAGGTACCATGAGGTACCACATGATTTCTGTTTTCATCCTGAGGTAAAGTTCTTAACCCAAGGTACTACTTCCGGGTTAGCAGAGTCTATAACCCGAAGTGTTTGTAACCCGAGGTGTTTGTAACCCGAGGTATAGTATAGTATAGTATAGTATAGTATAGTATAGTATAGTATAGTAATTCTCGTTTACTAACATCACAACTCTCTCCTTCCACTGCCTGGCTGCTATCCAACAAAAGGTCTGGGCATATCTGATTCCATTGAAATAACCACTCCCAGAAACTTCTCGTAGTGGGTTTTATGTCAAACCGTTCTAGCTTTTCCAAAATTAATCACATCATTAACAACTTTGTTTTGGTTTCAATTGTTTTTCATTACATTCAGCAAAGGTAGAAAATAGATATTACTCATCTGTTTTGTAGCCAGTTAGCTCAAGCAATCACTCATTATAAGACAGGACTAGGGAATACTCTCCCCCCTCCCTGCACTGCAACCACAGATATGTTCCCACCTACATTGAAGCAGCTCCTCTGCTCTCCATTTCTTACAACCACTGATTACATTTTTTAAAAAGCAAAACTCTGGAGTAAAATTCAGAGCTCTCAAAGCCTGCACCACGATTCCCCCTAAACTTTACTTATTTAAACCTCCACAAACTAACCCTGTAGCTCATATTCTTTTATATCTTGATACCTGTGGCAAATCAGATTTTTTTTTATTTAAAAAAAAAACTAAATGGAAAAAAGAAGGTGGTTTTTCTTTTCTATAATCAAAACTTTCTATAATCAAAATAAGGAGCCCCTCTTGGAGCATATCAATTGCTTTGCAGAAATTACTTTGCCTCTGGTTTGATGGGGATACACAGGCGGAGCTCTTAATACTCAGCAGATCTGCTGACAATTTTAAATAATATCCCTGTAAACTTTAAAAATGTCTACATGTTCTGCCTATCTTTTAAAGTATGTTTTTTTAAAAAAAAAAATCCTTCTGGGCTTTTCTCTCTCTGCAGTACTATACTGCATCTCTGCCCCCACTGCCTGAGCTCCATGTCATCCTGGGGACCTATAGGGCTTGTCACTGCCCCAAATAGAAGCAGAGGCATGAAGGGGCCTTTTTCAGCCCAAATGCTACATTTGCTCTTGACCAATTCTGGTAAGGGGGTTGGATTCCAGTGATTGGTGCGGCCAAGGCAAGAATGAAGCTTGGGGAAAACATTGTTAACTATTTCCAGGTCTCACTTTCAGAGTGGAGTAAATTTCATGAAAATCTAAGCTTGGGGGGTGGGGTGGGGCTCTCTCTCTCTCTGAAGCGCAGCTTAGGGACCTTTCCACTAGGGATAGAGGAGCAATTTGATTTGGTTTTCATCGAAAGGCAAACCTCCCCAATTCACACCTTGCAAAACAACTCATACAGTACCTCCTTCAGAACTGGCACTTTGTCAAGTCATGTGCACAAAAATGCTCATACAGTGGTACCTCGGGTTACATACGCTTCAGGTTACATATGCTTCAGGTTACAGACTCCGCTGACCCAGAAATAATACCTCGGGGTAAGAACTTTGCTTCAGGATGAGAACAGAAATCGTGCTCCGGCAGCGCGGCAGCAGCAGGAGGCCCCATTAGCTAAAATGGTGCTTCAGGTTAAGAATAGTTTCAGGTTAAGAACGGACCTCCGGAATGAATTAAGTACTTAACCCGAGGTACCACTGTACTAGGGTAAAGCTTGCATCAAAATGCATTTGCTGGAGAAAACAACATGAACAAATGTATTAGCAAACAATCAGCTGCCATTAGGCTTGAAAACAACCTTCCTTTCGCACCAATAGAAGGCTGTTCCCAAGCCTAACTGCCATGCAGGGAAAGACAGTTTGAAGTGGAGCAGGGATGTAGCATGCAAGGATGGGGTGGTTATTCCTTCCCTCCCCAGCTGGGGAAAAAGCATTCCATTGACTCCAATAAAAGATTGTTCTTTTCTGCCTAATTGCTATAGGGATAGGCGGAAAGCAGGGGATGCTATGAGTTTTTGGAGGATGCCTCACTGGCCACATCAAGCCCACAGACTGCCAGTTTCTTGGCCCTGCTTTGTGTACATCACAACAATGATGCCACAACATCAGAGTGTGGTGACACTTGTTTAGTAACACCAACACTTTCTTCTGCCTCATAGCTGGCTGCTGTCAACAAAAGGGAAACAAATTTCCACTGAAAGATAAAGCAGTTCCCAAATTTCCCAGTTCTTTGAATCAATTTATTTCCTTTCTGCAGTGATAAACAATAAATGGTTTGGCCAATTTTATGCAACCACCTAGCGCAACTCTGCCAAATGAAACATGGATTATTAGTCCTAAATGGCCTTTGGTGGAAACTAGCTATCTGTTGATGAGCATATTCCTTTCCCCAAACCTTAAGGATAATCAATAAACCATCTCTTCAGATCCATCTGTTGACCACTGACCTACCCCTACAGCCAAGGCCTCCCACATGCAATATGTCCATCTGCAACAACTTCATTAGTTTGCCCTGTATGTTGAGGAAACCCTTGACCAATATTTCTCTTTAATTATTCCCTGGAAACGCAGGACGTACTTCAAGAGGTTTTTTTTATTGCTTGCCATTTCAGTCCTGATTCACAAAAGGAGACCAGTTCCTTTACTTCGCTCGGCATTGCTACAATTTGTTTCTTGTGAGATTTCTCCTGAAATAAGGAAGGGGAGGGAAGGAGCAAGAGAGAATACTAAGCTGATTCTAAACAGTCTAAGGGTGCATTCCTAACCCTAGTTTGCTCAAGATGAGCAAGTTATGATGTGGCAGGTCTGCAGCTCTCCTGGTTGGTTCCTGTGCTACAATGGCATCCCTCCCCTATCCTGGCTCAGCCAGGGCCCAGCCAGCTGAGCTGAGCCCAGTGGGATTTATGAAAAATAGGCATTCTGAGGGAGCAATGGAGCAGAAGAGGACTTCTACTGAATCCTACCTCTGTTCAGCAGGGTCACATTACCTGGCAACTCAGCCGAACTTACACTGACAAAAAGTGTGGTGTATGCTAAACTCTATTTTAAAAGCTTGTTTTCCCTTTGTCTGGTTTAAGTCGTCTCAGTCAGGCATAGCCCTGCTTCTGAACAAAATTTGACTCTGGCGTGCTTTATGCCGGTTTAGCTCAAGCCAGTTTAATTTCTGTTAGCTTTTCATGCTTTTCATTGCATACCCTCAAAGATTTCTCTGATGAAAATAGGGATGTCCTATTCCGTTGTTGTCGTTGTTTCATTATTTATACCCCAACCATCTGACTGGGTTGCCCCAGCCACTCTGGGAAGCTTCCAACATTATTATTATTATTATTATTATTATTATTATTATTATTATTATTATTATTATTTTGGCACCCCAGATGGGCTTAGAACATATATAAAAACATAATAAAACATTAAACATTTTCTTTAAAAAATTCCTTGTGCAGGGCTGCCTTCAGATGTTCTCCTTGGCTTCCTAAGAAAAAGTGGGACATTCCAGGATCGAATCAGAAATTGGGGTGGCTTCTGTAAATCCAAGACTGACACTGGAAAATTGGGACACTTTGAGGATCTGGGATTGCTTCCTAAACTGCTTGTTTTCAGTTTTGAATCTGGGTCAAGGCAATTTGCACTCATTTCTGGGATGTATTTGCAATGGTGGATTGTACCTCAGTGCACACACACACACAAACACACACACATAAAGACAAACACACACTTACCAAAACAGACAAACCCTTGCTTGTTTGTTCATTTGTTCATTTTGTTTTCAACCAAGTGTTGTTAACTTGTGGTTAAACTTGGGACTAAGCTTCTGGGTGAAAGGACATCTCTTTTTGGTATGCTTGAACCCTGACACCTTTTCTTTCAGAAATTGACCATTTGGGCCACTGGTCCCATTAGGGCAGGACTTTAGGGCACATGGCCAGGTTCAGCTGCCTGAACAGGAACCCTACCACAAAAACACAGCAAGACTCTGTTGCCACATTTCGATGCCAATAAAGTACACTAATGCCTTTTACCATATAAACATGGGGAACCATGAAGTTCTGAGTCCATGCCTTACAGTACAGACACCAGGTTACTGAAGGATCAAAATGTTGATTTATCAGCCTCCTGTCAGATACCCAGGTGTGGCATTTCTGCCCAGAAATGTTTTAACCTAACTCTTTTGATTTCTTGGATTTCTTGAAGCAATAGGCAGCTTTCTCTTAAAGGACGCAGTGTAGCAGAATGGGACCCAGCCATTTCGGCCACTATTATTAGGGAGGAGGGCAGGGGAATTAAAGCTAATAGTTTTCCATCAATGTGCTGATCCAAGGAGCAGCGTCTCAAACGCCTTCAGGATTTCCATTATTATTAAACCCAAATGTACAGTGACATAACTAGATTTTAAATCGTCTGCATGTGGCTATTTGGACTGTTCCAATACATTAAACTATGTTTTCGTTTTATATATATATATAAAACGAAAACATAGTTTAATGTATTATATGCATACATATATTACATACATATATTACATGTATGCAATACACACACACACACACACACACACACACAAGCAAACAAAACACCACCACATAATACTAATTTGACAGATTAATGAGGACTTTAAATTGCCCTTCATTTGATTATTTTGGTATAACTGTTCTAAAACTAAACTTCTTTTAAGGAGCATACTTCACATTATTTATTTCTGAAACGGGACTGAAAAGATTAGCCGCTTAACCAGAAAAAGGAAGTTAAATAAGCAAGTCTAAAAAAAAAGAGAAGTGAGGGGGTGGGGAACCAGACCAAACCTTGCTTACATAGGATCACAATTTCCTATTTCTCCCCAGTACAAGCTGCATTAATTGTTCAGGACCTCGAGCACATGCTTCAATGAAAATAAATTACTTTATTTCTATTATGCCACCGATGGCTGTGTAACTTAATTTCATTAGCCCGAACCTGTTGAGAGGATTCAGATTTCCATAGCAGGACGCACTTGAAATGAAAAGGCGCTTTCGATTCTCCAATTAACAGAATCGTTCCCCTTTCAACTGAAATGAATGTTATTGAAACCAATTAGCATAGACTGGAAAATCTCTCATTAATGAGGGGAGTGTGGGTGAGTAAACAGCAATGAAAAGATGAAATTAGAGAAGAGGCCCGTCTTGTTGGCCTGAATAATTACATGCTTAGTTGCCTAATTGTCTGGTGAAAAGCAGTGCAGTGATAGTAACAGATTGCCGTGTTCATTAGGCTGCAAAAGGCCACCTGCTGCTGAGGCTCATTTTCCTACAGTCTATATACACGTGTTTATCCCGGGGGATTGATATTTGGACAGAACACTAGCTGTGAAAAGCAAATGAGCTTGCCAATATGCTGCAATATTGTGTCCCTTTATGCCAAGATACAGAAGCTTAATATGTCAAATATAATGAATAAAACCAACACCGATAGGGGAAGTTTACGAGGAAGCTGACCTTCTAACATGTCCCAGTCTCGAACTCTTAAAAGTGTCCAGATCCCCGGCTTTTCAATACAGATGTTCCTCTCTGGCCTGAAACTGCTCCAAATTATATCATACAAAAGATAAATTACAACCATGATGGCCCGCGCAATTTTTAAAGACAATGGCATAATGAAAGCCCACGATGTTAACTGTTAAAAAATTGGAAACAAATGTTAAATACCAAATGCTAAGAAGTGTTCATGAAAAACAGCATTGTTCCTATTTGCTCAGCGGTGGTAATAAACATCAAAGAGCCAAGGCCTCTTTATGCAAGCCCTTCCTTCTCCATCCGATCACTTCATGTCTCATAACTGCTATTTTTATGAGTCTTTTAACTTTAGTTTTATTGTTCGGTGTCATATGTACAAAATATCACTATCAGCGCAAACTACGGCGTCTATCCTTTTCTTTGTGCTCAAACGTTGGTAGCGTCAAAGGACCCATTAAAGACACCTATTTAATATCACGGGCAAAAAGAAGGGGGAAAAGAAAAAGGTGGAGGAACAGATTCCAACAGAAAGACAGATATAAACCAGCATGCAAAGCAGAGTGGGGATTCGGGCTGCAGCCTCTAATCTTGCATGCACAATTTTGCATTCATTATTTCCACATGCTTAAAGGGAATGGCACCTGTGAAATTAAAGGCTGGTTTCAGGCCCCTTTGAAAATCTGGCCATCTGAATATGATCTACTGCAAACGGGTTTTCATTCTTTTCTCCTTTTTGGCAAGGCTGATATACAGCAAAAACATGAATGCAAAACTCGGTGAAAGCATTTTTCAAACACATTATCTATTGTACCAAGCTAGTACATTTTCCATGTTAAATTATTAGGTTTGTACATCATAAATTCAATCACTGTCCAAGGGAGAAAAAACAGGCAGGGGGAGGACAAGCCCAGTTCTGAATCCTAAATCAGAACCAACTGTGGGCCTCACCGGATTGTGTGCGGAGCACCAATTGCAAAACCAATAATCTTTTTGTACAAGGAATTGCCAGTCGTATTTGTTCTTTGTGGTTGAAAGGGCAAAGTGACAAGGTATGCCATGTGATGAATTAATTTCAGCCGTTCCATGGGGAAAATAAGATTGATCATTTATTGCTTAACCATTCTAAAGCATTGTTGCAGCATCTAAGTCTAAGCACAGTATTCACAGTCTGTTGTCTACCTCTAAGCAGTGGACGTATTAATGAGAGTTTTCTAAGAGATACAGAATTATAAAATGTAACGTTTCAACACTTTCCACACAATTTAAGTGAGCAAAGTTGCTATTTAAGTATTTGTTAAGGGGGGATTATACAGTGGTACCTCAGGTTAAGTACTTAATTCGTTCCGGAGGTCCGTACTTAACCTGAAACTGTTCTTAACCTGAAGTACCACTTTAGCTAATGGGGCCTCCTGCTGCTGCTGTGCCGCCGGAGCACAATTTCTGTTCTCATCCTGAAGCAAAGTTCTTAACCTGAAGCACTATTTCTGGGTTAGCGGAGTGTGTAACCTGAAGCGTATGTAACCTGAAGCGTCTGTAACCCGAGGTACCACTGTACAGCTTTTCCTTTCTCATCCCCTGCTTGATCAGGGATGATGAGAGTCTTAGACCAGTGTCATCTGAAGCACAACTGATGGGTCAGGACACTGTTGTGACTGTGGGTCACAACATAAACACTATCACCATGCAAATGTATGGTGAAAAATTAAGAAATGGGTCCCCAAATGCATGTTTGGGTTCAAAGTGGGTTTGGGTCTGAAAAGGTTTAAGATACATGATCCGGAGGAACACAGCTTGTCCATCCCTGAACTGCAATATTTTGCACACTTACTTGGAAGTTACAGTGGTACCTCAGGTTAAGAACGTAATTTGTTCTGGAGGTCTGTTCTTAACCTGAAACTGCACCACTTTAGCTTATGGGGCCTCCTGCTGCCGCCGCGCAATTTCTGTTCTCATCCTGAAGCAAAGTTCTTAACCCGAGGTAATATTTCTGGTTAGCGGAGTCTGTAACCTGAAGTGTATGTAACCTGAAGCGTATGTAACCCGAGGTACCACTGTACATTAAACAAAGTAGGGCAACATCTGAGCAAATACACATAGGACTGGGTAGCAAGCTCTTGTTTAAGAAGTTCTCCTATTTGGGTCTCTAGATTACATTGCTCCATGACATAGTCCTACACATTATCATTCAGAAATAACCACTACTTTTCTGCAAGAGTCATTTAAGGAATCTTCTTAGGATTCTTAGAATCCAGGCTAGCCCCACCTGTGAGGCAAGGTGAGGTGAATGCCTTAGGTGGTAGGATCCAACAGGGTAGCAGATCCCAATGTCAATCTTTCTTCCCATTGCAGAACTTCCCTCATCTCTTTTTCCCAGACAGGCAGCTCAATTTTAAGGTCCACCTCAGGTGCCAAAATGTCTTGGGCCAGCCCTGCTTAGAATATTAATGAAATTGCACTGTGTGGGCAAGAGTTTTAAAGCTACTAGGTCTTACAGTAACTGTACATGTAGCTTGGATGCAGACTTGACCCTCCATGAACACAAAGACTCCCTCCATTTGTGGAAGGAGCTAGGATACCACAGAGGCTTCCACTGTGGAAAGGGTCATTTTAGTCAATTTGGTTTGCAGGCCCCCACTTCCCATGCTGTTCTATTGCACCCCCCAACCCTCTAGAGCAGCTTTTATAAGGGCCACGTGTAAGGTGGAAACCTGTGGAGGAGAAACCTGTGGAGATCTCTTCTCCATCCCCTTCCTCAAGCTCAAGAAGAAATCTGCTACATCCAAGTCTGGGCCTGTGTGTTTTTCTGAAAGTTAAAGCATAGGCGTTTGCTTTTTGGCACATTTATGTTTTAGAAATCTCCGTTTCTCAAAATAAGCGTATCCACACTACAGATTTAAATTGATTTAGAACAGTTAGTCCTAATTACCTAGCAACCCTAATAACTGTACTTTTGCAAGAGGGTGTGAGGGGTTTCTAAAATAACATCTCAGCAGACTAAAACTCCTAGAATACTTTGAAGTAAGTCTGTACCGTTAAATGGTAAAAATCTGGTCTGAGCTTGCAAAATAGGGTTAGCCTTTAGTAGTCACCCTCTTGCAATGCATGAAGAAGAAGAAGAAGAAGAAGAAGAAGAAGAAGAAGAAGTGGATATTCAATATGCAGGCATAATATGTGTGGAATTTAATGTAACATAAATGTAACATAAATATATCTACTGGGTAGTTTACTTTTTGATTTGAATGCGAAGTTCAACAAAACCTTGGGGAGCAAACCTTCGGACAAGAAGCAGGTGTAAAGCAAGCCAGTGTAAATTAAGCCACTATGAAGTTACACCAGATCCAGAAACCTGTTCAGCCACTGATGGAGGAAGGGTGTGTGTGGTGGGTGTGGGCTGCCCCAGGTGTCATCCCTGAGGGGGGTGACATCGCTGCCCCACCCCACCCTCCTGGGATGCTCGCCGTGGGCGCCACCCCCTGGAAGACTCGCCCTGCCCCCACGGGTGGCTAGCCCCACCTCCATGGATGCACCGCTCCGGGTGCCAGAGCAGCTAGCTCCTCCTCTGTGTTCAGCAGCTAGGTTCCTACTGCTGCTCTGCCTAAACCTGGCAGAGGAGTAACAAGCCTTTAAAATAGTGCAATACACTGGGTTGCCAAGTCACATGACCAATCTGTACAAGTTTAGGACCTGGCCTAAGTTCTCCCTAACACCGTCAGTCCTGCCCCTTCCATGGCATCCAAACTGTCCTTTGTGGGGACTTGGCACAGCCAGCTTTGGTTCAGCTGGCTGAGCTCTGGCTGAGCCAGCATGAACAAATTATGCCAGTTTATCTATGGTTGAGCCAGGGTTAGGGACCTGCAGAGACCAGCTGAGCCGGTGGATATCCTGGTGGATGTTGCCAAAGGAATGCCCCTTAGTGTCCAGCATGTTATTTTGTCGTAACCACTAGAGCAGTGTTCTGTTGGTTTTTTTACATTGCCTAAAGGCTCATTGCACAAGACGATTTATAAATATAGAAATAAATAAACAAAGAGAATAGATGGTCCAATTTCTTTTTTAAAAAAATCCTAATACATAAGCAAATTAAGGGGCATCCTGAGTATTTCTGTGGATTTGATATGTAAAAATGTCACTTTGTGAGACAACCAAATGTATTGTTTTTCCATCGTTTTATCTCTCAAGCATCTTCAGTTGCTTATCCATCAATAATAGGCTAAGAACTAGGAGGTGTTTTCTTAAATGAGACCCGCTCTAGGTAGGAATGAAATGAGACTGAGATGAGCTTGATATGATTAAATCTTCTTCTAATCTCGTTTTACTAGCCAATTCCCTACACACAGAGCTTTCGCAAGGAAATTATTTACAGTGATTTCTCGGGAAATAAAGTTTTCTATTGTCAACAGTCAGAATTACAACATAATAACTCTTATTCCACAGATTTTGCTCCATTAAATCCCAAAGTAATTACATTATTTGCACAGTGGACCTAATGATCTTTACTTGGATGTTTCATTGATTTTAATTAAACATACTTCAAAGTAAGTGCTTTTAGGAAAGCAACCTTAATCTGTAAACCAAGCATCTGAATAATATAAATTACCAGAGCTGAGCCGAACTGAGACATTTTTCTGAAAAATTTCTGAGATTTCTTTTCTCATTTTTTCCCTTACTATTCCAAACATATTCTTCCACATTTTCTTGTGGACGCCACCATTTTGCTCCCATAATGCCCCAGAGGACCATCTAGGTTTCAAGCACTATGAACAGGAACAGAGGAGAGATTTGACTCAGGAGTCATGTAAAGCCATATCTGTCAAATTCGCCCTTTCTGAAACAATATGTGAACCGCAATACAGTGATCCTTCAAAATTCTCACTTGCCCGAATTTTTGATGCGGTTCTTCATCTAACAATATTTACAAAAGTGCATAAATATGGGGACAGTGTGTATGGGGGGGAAATGAAGAACTGGTTGGTTCTGGAGCAGTGGCGTAGCGTGGGTTGTCAGCACCCGGGACAAGGCAAGTAATTTGTGCCCCCTAACCCGTGGATTTTAGTAGGGGCAGAGAGCTGTGAGTGCGAGCGCGCCCCCCAGATGTTGCACCCGGTGCGGCCAGCCCCCCCTGCACCCCCCCATGCTACACCACTGTTCTGGAGCCACTTACTGCTGGTCTCCTTGCCCTACCACTGCATTACTGAAAGTCATACTTGGGGCACTTTTCTAAACGCTTCTTTTTTATATATAGTGTTCTGAAAATATCAGAAGGAGAACACAGAAAGAACAGAAAAGGCTGTCTTCTGCCAAGTCAGAACACTGGTTCATCTAGGTCAGTATTCTCTACGCTGACTGGCAGAAGCTCTCCAAGGATTCAGATGGTGGCATGCCCAGCACTCCCTAGAGATGCCCGCTATTGTTTTCTTTTAAATTTAGGGTATGTCACTTAAGGAAAATTTAATGAAGATGATTTATAGATGGTATTTGACACCGGCTAAACTTGCAGGTGACGCAGGTGGCGCTGTGGGTTAAAGCCTCAGCGCCTAGGACTTGCCGATCGAAAGGTCAGCGGTTCGAATCCCTGCGGCGGGGTGCGCTCCCGCTGCTCGGTCCCAGTGCCTGCCAACCTAGCAGTTCGAAAGCACCTCCGGGTGCAAGTAGATAAATAGGGACCGCTTACCAGCGGGAAGGTAAACGGCATTTCCGTGTGCAGCTCTGGCTCGCCAGAGCAGCGATGTCACGCTGGCCACGTGACCCGGAAGTGTCTCCGGACAGCGCTGGCCCCTGGCCTCTTGAGTGAGATGGGCGCACAACCCCAGAGTCTGTCAAGACTGGCCCGTACGGGCAGGGGTACCTTTACCTTTACCTTTAAACTTGCCTACCCCTTCATGGATCACTGGCTTGCCGTGGCGAAGGGGCTTGAATAACTCAGAAAAGCTATGAGCTATGCAGTGCAGGGCACCCAAGACGGACAGGTCATAGTGGAGAGTTTTGAGCAAATGTGATCCACCTGGAGCAGGAACCGGCAAGCCACTCCAGTATCCCTGCCAAGAAAACTCCATGGACAAAGAGAACAGGTTGCAAATAGAAGGGGAAGAAATGGAGGCAGTGAGAGATTTTACTTTCTTGGGCTCCATGATCGCTGCAGGTGGTGACAGCAGCCACGAAATTAAAAGACGCCTGCTCCTTGGGAGAAAGGCGATGGCAAACGTAGACAGTATCTTAAAAAGCAGAGACATCACCTTGCCAAGAAAGGTCCGTATAGTTAAAGCTATGGTTCTCCCAGTAGTGATGTATAGAAGTGAGAGCTGGACCATAAAGAAGGCTGATCACCAAAGAATTGATGCTTTTGGATTATGGTGCTGGAGGAGATTCTTGAGAGTCCCATGGACTGCAAGAAGATCAAACCTCTCCATTCTTAAGGAAATCAGCCCTGAGTGCTCACTGTAAGGACAGATCCCGAAGCTCAGGCTCCAATACTTTGGCCACCTTTTGAGAAGAGAAGACTCCCTGGAAAAGACGGAGGGCACAAGGAGAAGGGGACGACAGAGGACGAGATGGTTGGACAGTGTTCTCGAAGCTACCAGCATGAGTTTGACCAAACTGCGGGAGGCAGTGGAAGACAGGAGTGCCTGGCGTGCTCTGGTCCATGGGGTCACGAAGAGTCAGACACGGCTAAATGACTAAACAACAACAACAAATTTGCCAAAATGTACAGAAATCAAGATAAAGAATGCTGGAAATGTAAGGAGAAGGAGGGGAATTTCTTCCATATGTTGTGGATGTGTAATAAAGTAAAAGCCTATTGGAATATGAGATATAACGAATTGAAAAAGGTTCTTAAATATACCTTTAATAAAAAAAAACAGAGGCGTTTGTGTTAGGTATAGTAGGAGATGAAATTCCCAAAAAAGATTTAAATTTGTTTATGTATGCTACAACGGCAGCAAGGATACTTTTGGCTCAGAAATGGAAGCAGCAGGAGCTTCCAACATTGGAAGAATGACAGATTAAGATGATGGAATATGCAGAACTGGCAAAGCTGACGGGGAAGATCCGAAACCAGCGTGACGAGCTGTTTGAAAAGGACTGAAGTAAATTTATACAATATATGAAAGAACATTGTAAAAATCTGAAAATGTTTGTAGGTTTGAGTTAAAATATTTTGTAATGTTAATATAGGGAACTGGTTTACAATTAATAAGGTAAAATTATTAAGATAGATGAAGGTAAACAGTGGTTATAGAAATGCTAAGATTTAAGTGAATATTTAGGAAAGCCAGAGAATGGGATGGAGAGAAGTCAAAGCTCAGTTTGAGAAATGCTTTTGGTGAAGAGATTATTTAATGGATTGTGATTATGGTAAAATGTAAACTCAATAAAAATTATTGTTAGAGATGCCAGCTATTGAGCCTGGAAACTTCTGCATGCAAACAGACCCTTTGCCCCTGAGCTTACATCCTTCCTCAAATACTAGTCTGTGTATTGCTAATGTCCAAAGAACTGTCGCTAGAGTAATATGGTGATTACACCAGCCAGACCCTGTTTCAAATCCTGTGAAACTTGCTGGCTGGCCTTGAGCCAGTCACATTTTTTTCCCTCTCAGCCTAACCTACCTCTTAGGGTTGTTATGATGATAAAAGGTTGTGGTGATGGGGAGAAACACGTATCCTGACCCTGAGCTTCTTGACAAAAAATCTAGACTTAAAATGTAATAAATAAATAAGAACATTGTGCAATGTGCCCAGCGAGGCTTTGGGATTTATATTTCCCCAAGTGTCCGCTATGCTAAATGACAGGTTGCTTTTTAAACTGATTGGAGCCAGTTGTTCAACAGGGGGGCAGGGGAGCTATAAATTCCACGAGGTACACCTAAGCACTTAGGCAAGCCTAAAGTAGCCCTTTGGATCCTAGCCACAGGATGCAATCAAGCAAATATTCATCAGGACCAGGTCCTGTTTACAGCAATGGAAAGGCACAGCATTGTGATAAGTAATGCATTGTACTCAAGCTTTCACCCTGCAAGTAAATACATACGCATCACAATCATCCATGTTTACTCTGAGGTCAGTCCCACAGAATTCAAAAGGGCTTACAGGGAGGTTAGGCTGGCCTCAACCAGAGCCAGGGCTTTTTCGGCCGTGGCCCCGATCTGGTGGAACGCTCTGTCACAAGAGACTAGGGCCCTGCGGGACTTGACATCTTTCCGCAGGGCCTTCAAGACAGAGCTGTTCCACCAGGCCTTTAGCCAAGGCACAGCCTGACCCCCTCCTTCTGTATTCCTCACAGAACTCTAGCCCAACGGTTGCCATTAATTTGAATTGATTTTGAATTGATTTTAAAGTGAATTGATTTTAGAATGCTGTGTTACTTTATTGTTGTTAGCCGCTCTGAGCCCGGCTTCGGCTGGGGAGGGCAGGATATAAATAAAATTATTTTATTTTTATTTTTATTTTTATTTTTATTTTTGTTATTATTATTATTATTATTATTATTATTATTATTATTACTACTACTACTACTACTACTTCCTTCTGAGTAAGTGTTTATGGGGTTGTGAGTCAGTCATTATTTCAATGGGATTCAGGCTACAATGCAGTCTCCCTATGCGCTGGGCAGGGTGGAGGTTTGATTGGATCAGTGTGATGCCCATCAACGGCAGCCAGAAAAAGCTCCAAAACAGGGCTGAGGCTGAGGTGGCCAGGGATCTGCTACCCAAACTGGTTCCTTTGCTTTTGGACTACAATTCCCATCAGTCCCAGCCAGCACAGCCTCAATGGCTAAGGCTGATGGGAGTTGTAGTTCAAAACATATTGAAGGCGCCAGATTGGGGGAGGCTGGACTACTGTTACTGGCAGTGGCTCCCCAGAGTATCTCAGGCAGAGTTCTCTTATATCACTGGCTACCTAGTCTTTTGTCAACCGTAGATGCCAGGAATTGAACCTCAGACCACCTGCTTGCACAGCATGAGTTCTGCCACTAAGTATGGCAAGATCCACTGGGATCGGTGCAGGATTACAAAATAGGCAGGGTAGGCACCAGCCTATGAGCCTCACACCTTTCAGGGGCCCTGCCACAATGGATCAAAATTGGTTTATTCAAATTGTTGGTTGGTAAAATCAAAAATATATTAGGACAATTTGCAAGGGCCCCCTGAGATTTCGACTGCCATGGGGCCTCCACAGGGCTTAATCCAGCAGTGGTAAACCACCTTGCGATCCTTGGATGGAGAGCAGTATGTAAATTTAATAAATAACCACATAAATCTTCAGCTCAGCCAGCTGGTTCCCAGCTCAGACAAGCTTAGACAACATTAAGTTCCCAAACTCAGCTCAACCAAAGATGCATCAGCCTAATTTGCTCGTTCTGGCTCAGTCGGCTTAGCCAAAGCTGGGTGAGCCAAGGCAAATTAAAGCGTCCCCAAAAAAGAGACAAGGCAAGGATGGGACCAGGCAGCGGAAACTTAAGCTCTGTCACATGAGCTGGCAACTAGAATATAGGATGTGGTATGTGGACACAACCTCCCCTGTCTCTGCAATCCACAGCAGAAAACAGATTTGATGAATGATGTATACATTGTTACCTGTGTCTACCCAAGTTTCACACTACTTCCTATGTGTGGTGATGTCCTTATGCGTTCCTGTTTCCCATCATGCTTTAGGTCGTACTGATTCCATCAATGTCTGAAGCCGCCCACCTATAACATTTCTTTCGTAAGAGATTAAATGTGAAAATATTTATCAAGGACCTCTGTAGCTTGGCACCGTGAAATGGTTGAATTAGAAAGAATGAACACCCCTCCCCCAGGCTTACAGTCCTTGAAAAGGTTCATATGAATGGGAGCGTTAATACAGTAGCGACGGTTTAGTCAAATGTGAAACTTTTGAGCAGCAAAATGAAGCCAGCTTTTTAAAAAAATTTAATATTGCTTTGCATTCCTTAAGGGCTGATTCATAATGACATTGCCCTGATTGCTTCAGCGGCATGACCTTAGATGAGGAATCTGGCAAGATGTTTTATTGCAAGACATTTTTGAGTCACAAAATGATGTATTTCATTATGTGAAATGTGTTATATTCCAAGATGAGGTGAAAAGAATAGGGTCTGTTGACAGTGGCTGAGAGAGACATCTGCAGAGCGGACAGCACCATTGAGAAGGAAGCCCATTCTGCAACATTCTTTTCATTTTAGTAAGTTTTAAAAGGGCTGGAAATATTAAGTGCTGTTTTCATACAGCCCCATGGAAGAAACACTACCAGATGCAACAGACTGTGGCTGGTAGCCAGAGCTGAGAAATAATAAGATTTCTGAAAGTTATAAAAGGAATAATTGGGGGAAGATTATGTACACTTTTTCAAGGAGGTAGAAAGTACATTTTCCTTCATCTCAGGTCACCCAAAAGCAGGATTGACACTTATAGGTGCATACTATCTTGCCCACTGATGACAAAACTGAAAATGCAAGATAAATAGTTAGCCATCAATCAAATTTACTGTTTCAACCTATTTTTCCTTTGTGTAATATGCATCATGAAAAAGGGCAATCAACTGACTGTAAGTAGCAAAGGTGATCATTCTCAGTTGTAATTTTTCTAATGCATGGAACTAATCCATGAAAACAGGACTTTATAGATTGTACACCGTTTCAGAGAATTAAGATTTATGATTCTGGAATTTTTTAAAAAGAGTTACGGCCTGTCCTAATCCTTTGGATAACACAGGATAACAAATCCAAATTAAAGCATGACTTTCGCCTTCTCCTCTAGCTGAAGAGGGTAAAGGGCAAAAACCTTGTCAGGAATCCTTTCCCCCTCAAAATGAACATTTATGGTGTTGTTTCTAATTATAAAGAGAAAGAATTTGTAGTGGAAACAACATTATTTCTATGTGTCATTGCACATTTTGTTTAATTAGTCTTCACTGAACTTCTGTTCGCAGCTTCCCATTGTTGATATGGACTCCCATAGAGTATTCCCAAGCAGGGAGAAGTCACAACAGCAAAAGGTTTCCCAGGTTTGGCTTCCTTTAGAAGGAGAGATCACTGGAGATGTTTGGAATATTGGAGTATATTTACAGATATGCAAGTTGCATGTAGCTGGAGACTCACAGTACACAGGAGGAGTCTTGTGGTGCCTTTGGGCAGAAGCAGCTCACCTGATGGGGCGGACCCACAATGCTGCTGTCCTGGCAGTGGGGTTCCTGCCACTTAGCAAGAGTGAGTAAGGTGGAGGGGAGATTGGTGCAGTGCAGGGAAGCTGGTGTTCTGGGTCCACCACCACCGCATGGGAACCACCTCAGCCTTTGGGATTTTCCACATGGTGTGCACTGCAAGATCACAGAATCATAGAATTGTAGTGATGGGAGGGACTTCAAGGGTCGTCAAGTCCAACTCTTTTTTAGAAAAAAATTAGTTAATCATTTTTTCGATACAAACAACAACCCCAAAAGACACTACAACAGAAACCATAATAACAATAATAACACAATTTGACAATTCAGATTTAAATACACTGGTATACCTATGACTGCACCCTTTTAACAATATTTTCCCACCTCTCTCTCCTCCCCCCCCCCACTTCCCACCACTATCCGCCTTGTCGCTTAAATATTCATTCCAGATTTCTTCATATGTATCCATTCTTAATTTGTGTTGACATGCAATTCGTTCATATGTAGCTAATCTGTCCATATTATCAATCCATGTGCTCAGCTCTTTGCAGTGCAGGAATCTCAGCTAACAAATCTCTGACAGATGACTATCCAACCTCCAATGAAGGTAGTCCATTCCACTGCAAACAGCTCTCAGTGTCAGAAAGTTATTCCCAATGTTTAGTTGGAATCTCAATTATTTTAGTTTGAATCCATCTTTATCTGTTTTTAGGCACCAGGCAAAAGCTTTTCTTTTTACCCAGGCTTTTGGCTCTTAATTTGAAGGTTTTCATTCATTTGTGGCCTCTTTTAGTGTGGTGGGATATGTAAGACCTCTCTTTTATCCATACAGATGTATTTTTCAGCTATCATTGGTTTTGTTTGTTATTTTAAGGTGTTTTTTAAATTAAATTTATATACCACCTTTCATGCGAAGATCACAGGGTGGTTTGCAAAATAAAAACACAAAATATGTAACATAATTCTTATAAATTGTTTTTAATGCCTGTACTATTTTTGTAAGTCCCTTTGGGTTGCTTTGTGAGTAAAGTGATTAATAATAATAATAATATCTGATTAATATACTTTATCTACTAAACTTTATCTCTGTCTTATATTGTTTGCTTACGGAATGTTATTGCACTGTATTGCTTTAAATTATTGTAAGAAGTCAAGAGTGGTGTGTAAGCATCAGAAGGGTTGGTTATATCTGACAAATGTTGAGTATCATATACTCACCAAGAATTATTGGCTAACACTGTTCTAACTGGGCCATCTGTATGCTGAGTACTTTTCAATATATCCATCCAGCCAATCCACTCTCAGTCTCTCTCTCCAGGTGTCCAGCCTGTAAATTAAGGCCCATAAGGTAGTCCTGCATGTGATTGGTTTGTGCCCTTATTTATTTATGCAAAACATTCTTACCCTGCTCTTCCAAAAAGACAGCTTATAGCTCATTGCTTTAAAAAAAAAACCTCAATAAAAACAACTCTAAAAACCAATGAAGATGAATTAATGGTGCCCATAGGCACCTGGGTGACATCTGACCTACTCACTGCTACAGATACATGGCCCCCACCACTTTAACATCAAAGCCTGGACTTTCCTCCTTTACATCACTGTCACGAAAGAGCTGTGTGTGACATGCTGATGTGAATGATAACAATCATAATTATACATTCCCATATGGATGGAATGGAAATGTGAATGGAGAACAGTCCTTTGGAAAGTCTCAGAGGATCACTCTACCTGAAACTCAATCTACTAATTCACCTTATTTCTTAAAAGCCTACTTCAAAAAATTACCTTTACTTTTAAAAGCGCAGGCTGTGATCCATATATAAGCAAAGGATGCTAATTTGATTGCACCAATTCTCTTTAATGCAAAGAGTGAATTGTTTTTTAGGCTGTTGATGATTAATGTGGGTATTGATTTGTTGATCAATAAGGCCACAGTGTCTAATTATTGATAATCCCTCTCTAAATGAAAGATCGAGTGTAAGGAGTGCTGGTTACAGAGCTCAAGATATAAAGTGATTCAGTGTGAAGCTCGGTAATTGAAAGTCAAACTAATCCCATAAATTAAATTACAGCAATCCATAACATTTACCTGATAAATCCTTTTGAAAGCTTTATTTAACTTTCAGTGTTCTCTCAGAAAACACTGTGTATACTTTCAAAGGTGTCACATTTTATGAAGAAAAATCTTTTTGAAAAGATATATGGCCCAGGTCTCATTTAAGTAGCCTAAGCACATTTGAGTAATGACATAGAAATCAATTGGAATATTTAGGCGTGAAAGATTATCTCCTCATTCTCTTACAATAAGATGCCATGAAGAGAAGGATATGATTAAAGGAAACCATCAAGGTTTATTTCTGTTGCTTTCTTATTCTTCCGTGCCGTTAATCGCATTACAGAGTGAATCCATCACATGCCTTACATTCTTTCCAATTATCATCTTCATAGTTCATTGATATTCAGTTGCTTGGACTGAGCCATCAGAAAAAAACAAAATGGTGGCCACCTTGATTTCCCTCAGCAGCCCAGTTTCACACACCAAGAAGGCCAAGAGTGCTTGGGTTGAAGTAGCTTTGATTCCAATTATGTTGGTGTGCTTCTGTCCAACTGCAGGAAAAAGACCTCAGTCCAAGACTATAGAGAGTCAGAACAGAGAGCCCTAGGCTTGATGCACCAATGATCTGATTCAGTGTAAGGCAGTATCATATGTTCACCCTTTGCATCATGTCAGCAAATATTCACCTCAGCATATGGGAGAGCATCAGGAGACTCATACTGTTGTGATTTGTTTCTCTTCGGCTGCCCAATTAAGGCAAATGTTACCAGGTCACTGTCTTACTCTCCCATTTGGGAGTTCAGATCAGAGCATGGTCTGTCTCCCTTCAGGTGAGGAATTATCTACGGCAGGCAGGCTAGATGGCAACAGTGACAGGGCCAACCCTTTCCTCGTGATTCCAATTGGTTGTGCAGTCATCATGGACCACCTAAAAGGCAAGTACAACCAAGCTTGCCAATACTTACAGCTTACCAGGATGAATTTTCACTCGAATCAAAACCATAATTGAAAACCACAGAATATCAATATGGTCTAACAGACACATACTTTACAAAATAATTGCTTTGGCTAATGCAGATAAACCACACAGCGGAACAGAACTGCAGTTAAAGATCTGGATAGTTACTGTGGATTGATAGATTAAAATTTGGCTGTTCGCATCATACCAGCTCCCTGCTCACCAGTGATTTGACTTCCACCTCTTTTTTCCCTCTTGTAAGGCTGCAGTACCTTGCAAGCACCTGTGCAACAGGGACAACACAATCAAAAAGCCAGTCATTTATTACATTTCTGGCTGCCATCATATGCCTGTTAAAAGCACAGGAGCCCTGTGACAAAAAGGGACAGGGACAACCCTACTATTGGGCAGAGGGAGGTGGCTGCCTCAGGCAGCATATGCTGGAGGATGGAGAGTGGTGATGTTAACACAGAATATTCTGCTGCCAGTCTGTTGACTTTTGTACATGGAATGGGGGCCCTATTACAGGAAGCTGTCAGGCTGGTCCTGAAAAGTGGGAGGGTAGGTGTTAGGTGTTGTATGAAGGCTAGTGAGGTTGTTTAAACCCATCTTCCTTGACACATTGGACTTTACAATAACCCAATCCCCAGTCTCTGAAGTCCCCTATTGCTCCAGTTATCATAGGAAAATAGGAAGTTACCTTACACCAAGTCAGGCTGTTGGTCCATCTCATTCCTATGCAGCCATAGGGATTAAACCAGTCTCTGGTTTAGAGAGCCAGTGTGGTTAAGAGCAGTAGACTCGTAATCTGGTGAACCGGGTTCGCGTCTCCGCTCCTCCACATGCAGCTGCTGGGTGACCTTGGGCCAGTCACACTTCTCTGATGTCTCTCAGCCCCACTCACCTCACAGAGTGTTTGTTGTGGGGGAGGAAGGGAAACGAGAATGTTAGCTGCTTTGAGACTCCTTCCGGTAGTGATAAAGCAGGATACCAAATCCAGACTCTTCTTCTTCTCTCTGCACCTATCCCCCACTGCAAAATTTACATCATGGAGTGGTTATTGTGAAAATAAAATGAGTCCTAGAGAGGATGGGTGGGATAAAAATGCAATAAATTAACTAATAAATGAATGCTTCACTTTCTCCCATAGCCACACCACTAATTTTCAAAAAAAATATTGCATTGCAATCAGGTCACAACTGATATGTGGCCTGTTATAAGATTTTTTTAAAAAGTTGTATATAACCCAACTTAAAAGAAGTTGCTCTAATGAAACATATTCCCCATTTTGTATACCTTGTTCTTTGGAATCAACATGGCAATAACTTTCTATTGTCTACTGAGGTATGGACAGAAAGGCCTCATATATTGAGAGGAAATGAATTCAAGTTCATACCTTCTCCATATACGGATTAGATGAAAGGGAAGCTTGCATTATTAGCTGTAGTAAGTGGATTTTAGCACACATAGGAATACACATTTCTGAATATATTGCTGAGCAGGTGCTGGAAGAATATGAGTACACCAGAAATTGTACTTTCCCTTGTTAGATAAATGGACTCTTAATGGGGGGAAATAGGGACACTTGTTTAATTTAAAACGGCTGCATTTTCAGATTTTTGCATACGTCAACATATAGACAGCAAGTAATGAAATGACTAAAATGGAATTCTAACCATGTCTACTCAGACGTATGTCCCAGTGCTTTTTTCCCAGGGGTACTCAAGGCAACTTTTGTTGTTGATGATGTTAAAAAGTGTGGCACTTACTGCAACAACTTCATGATGAGTACCAACACCTATTTTTCTAGGGGGGAAAGCACTGGTATGTCCTATTGAATTCAGTGGGGCTTACTCCCAGGTAAAGGGGGAGGCAGTTGCTTACAGCCTAAATGATGTAGAATGATCTAGTGTGAAACAGAAGTTCAGGGGGTTGGACTAGATTCCATAACACAAGAAAAGTGAATTTTGAGGGAAATCTTTGAAAGCAAACTTTATCAGCTCAAAACAGACAGTACTGAGCACTGTCACACTTGTGTGCCAATGGTGGGAACACAAACCACCACCAATACGTGACACCAAAAACAATGGGGGAAAGCAGTGTAATTTGTGAGCAGGGCAAAACGTTTTTCCTCGCAAACATTTGCTTTAAGAATTGATTACTGTTGAATTGCAGTGATAACCCTGGATCTGAAAGGTATTTATTTCAAATACAGCGATACTAATAGTAAATGCTTCCCTTCTACCTATGGTTCCAAGGAATATCTCTTGAACTAAGTGATTAGAGGCACTTACTTAAAATGAGAGTAATTAGGTTATTGAGTATTTGAATGGAATGCCGTTGGAATAAATTAACTATCTAAATAGTGGGGCAATCAATTGCACAGAGTTTTAATTGGTGGGATGGATTTCATCACAGGCTGGACGTTCTCCTCTTTCCCTTCTTATTTCTGCCACCTTATATTTGACTGTGTCTTGAAAGAAAGTTGTTCTGTGTTGGTCTTGGAATGACACGTCCTTGCTGGAGATGGAAATGGTTTTCATTTTAATTGCACACAACTTGAGTAATTGCCATTGGGCGGTGGGAGCGGCAAGCTGCTGGTAATTTTCAGGATCAACAATGTAATTTTGCTTCCCGGTTTGAAACAGCACACAGCTCCATTCATTTCAGAGAGAGAGAGAAAATAATTGCTGCGGTGGTCAGGGTAGAGAGGATGGCACCGGTTTGTAGTAATAGCAAAGAGCTTGCCTTGTCTCAGCAACACTTACAGTATAATTGGCGTGTAAGGCAAGGACATAACAGATGAGTGCTAGAAGGAAGGGCAGGGAAACATGCCTGGCTCCTCTGGATAGAGGATGGTTAGAGGATGGTTTACCATTACATGAAGGCGGTTATTTGAAATATGCAAGCACTCTAGTCAAAAACTGCCATGTACTTTTGTGCTTAGCAGATGTTGGGAATGGGTGTGGAAACATCCCATAAAGATGGGCTGTATCTGCTTTCATGGGAGAAGGCCAACCCGCAGGGTGTCTTCCCCATCGCTTGATGTATTCTCATGACGTAGCTCCACCTTAGTTTGTCAAAACCAAAAAGCTCCAGTTATTATAATCTTTCCATGTACATTTAGGAGAGGGGAGGAAGAATCATAGTCCAAGGTGTACATTCAGTTCATGCAGAGCACTGTTGAGGATCCCCTTTGTTCACCTCGAACCGAGAGCGTAACCCAGAATACACCCAAAATTCCTCTGCATCTGTGCGTTTCTTGAAAGATAGCAGGCAATAATCATTTGTATATCGTAATCAGCTGCTTATGAGGTATCAGTTCTGAAGCCTGTTAAACAATCAAGAGAGGCCAGCTAGTTCAATGCATGTGAATTTTAAGTTTTATGTAAAAGAAGAAGAAATCACATTTGAAATACTGTACAAATTCATACCCTGAATTTGACATCTTCTATTGTGATACTGAAAATTTGGGGGGTATTTGCAAATGTTCCTTTCCACTCTCGTTATCACAGTAGACAATTCCATGCTTTATTCTCACAACAGGAACATATTAACTTGGAAGCATGATGCCTTTGGCAAAATATGCAGGAATGTTCTAGTATAATGATGTCATTCCAAAAGGAAGGCATAAGGAAGCGCAGTGGTTCCAAGATGTCGCAAGAATCACAGCAAAATGGCTACCGGTACTTGTGTCCTACATCAAAAACTGTGTTTATTTTTTATGATTATGTGTGATAGTCAACTGTCATAAAAGGTAAAGGTAAAGGTACCCCTGCCCGTACGGGCCAGTCTTGACAGACTCTGGGGTTGTGCGCCCATCTCACTCAAGAGGCCAGGGGCCAGCGCTGTCCGGAGACACTTCCGGGTCACGTGGCCAGCGTGACAAAGCTGCTCTGGCGAGCCAGAGCTGCACACGGAAACGCCGTTTACCTTCCCGCTGGTAAGCGGTCCCTATTTATCTACTTGCACCCGGAGGTGCTTTCGAACTGCTAGGTTGGCAGGCGCTGGGACCGAGCAGCGGGAGCGCACCCCGCCGCAGGGATTCGAACCGCTGACCTTTCGATCGGCAAGTCCTAGGCGCTGAGGCTTTAACCCACAGCGCCACCTGCGTCCCGTCAACTGTCATACTCAGACTTTAATGAGCATGAGGAATTATAGGCATCATCAGCCAGTTAAAAACAATAACTATAGTTGTACACCGTTCCACAGATATTCTCAATACAAGGTGCACACTCATGCAAAAGACTTATTATACCCAGAGACAAAGCAATGTACAGTACCAGGACTGCTTAGGACTGAGAGCTGCCAGCATTCTTAAAAAGACATACAAAGAGGAGAAGCCAAAATAAGGAAACAATTACAGTAGAGAGAAAGTACATGGTTGAATATTATCCTGGAATTTACTGTTCCAAAACATTGCAAATGAAGTCCATCTTTCAACAAATATTTGTCTATTGTTGATTAATCAGTTTTCTATACTAGGTTAATTTACAGAGGATTGCTATGTTCCATATATGCACACAGAAACATACATATAGGAGCCTACACTATTGGAGCAGCTGTTTTCTTCCATCTTGCTGCTCTATGCATTTTAGAAGCTTCTAGTAGGGTTGCAAGTTCCAACCATTTCCAGGTCAATATCATTGGCCCAGATAACCCAGTCACATAATTTTACATTTTTGTGGCTGTGAACTGGGGAGATGTTACTCGTAGCATCCCACCAATTCTCCCCCTGGTGCCAATATTAAGTTTTTTAGCTCTCTATTAAGAATTTTCTCTTCCGTTTCTACTCACTTGTCAGAGAGGTAACAGTTCATCAATTAATGTCAGTCCTGCTGCCTTGTAATAAGATGCAATGCTGGATGCCCTCATCCTGAAGACCACAAGAAGAGCCCTGCTGGATTGAGTTGATGGCCCATCCATTCCAACATCCGGTCCCCACAGTGGCCAACCAGGTTGTGAAGCCTGAGAGAAAGACCACAGAGCAAAGGAACTCCACACACTTGTCATTCCCAGCAACTTGCATGCAGAGGCCATGCTGCCTCCAACAGGAGGACATTTTGTAGAGTACGTAAGTTAGAGGCCACCCTCAGTGAGCTGATTGCCGAAATAAAGTCCAACACCAGGTTTTGCTACATATCCCGAACAGAAGCTTGAATTGGCAGTGGAATATTAGGCGGCTGACAGATAGCTAAATATTTACCTTGAAATGGGAAACATTTGCTTTCCTATCTGAACCGAAGAACAATAACGCTTTTGATACACTTAAGACCTTATAGCTTGTCCTCAAAGCCCCAAGTAATTATCACACTTCCTAAATCCACGGCAGGCCCCTTGCCAGTATCTATTAAGCCTTTTAGTTGTTTTAACTCATGTGGAAATAAATGTTTAAAAGCCCCAAATAAACAAAATGAGGGCTTAGAAGAACAATGGGGTGTTGTTGCTTTAACAGCTGCAAACAAAATATACACTGCTAGGCATCCGGAATAAAATAAATGGTAAGTTTTACTGAATTCACAGTGAATGAGTGAACTCTAAAATAATTGCATAGTAAGAAGATAAATATTATGTACAATGGCTTTGTTTTGGGGGTGGGGTTTTTTGCACTAAATGGTTCTGTTTTGCAGGCATAAAACTCGTAATTTGTTTTTATCGAAGCAATATTACACAGTCAAATGATAGTTGTGTTTCTAATTTACATGAGCCCCTTGTTCCAAAGGCAGCTCAATCCTGAGGTAGTAGGTAACCAGAAACAAAGTTAAGGTGTCAGTATTTTGTGGGAGAGTTTCAAGAGCATGCCAGTAAATTTAGGTTTGCTTAATTAAAGTGGATTACAGTGCTATGCCACCCTAGTACCACAAATCTGCTTTTAAAAAAGGAACAGATTTTCTTGCGGTGAGGCAGATGATGGGAAAATGCAACGAAAAGTGAGGAATGAACAAGCGATTAATCGGAAGATGTGTAAACACCCCGCAAACAAATAGGAATGAATGTGGGATGAATGCTCATCGCCATATAACTACCCCATAAAGAAATCAGATCGCATCTAAGCTAAACTTTGCTATGTTGTGTGCAGGCAAACTGAATGAATTCTCATTAAATACCTGTCGGTCATCTGCATGTGCCCAAGTTTTAAAAGAATATTTATTTCACTTCTACTTTGCTCTTCCTCTGTGCATCAGTAATAGCTCTCCAGCTTTCAGACCATTTTTCTGGGCCACCAACTAAAAACTGAGCAGTCAGGCCCATCCTGGTGACACAAAATGTTTCAAGTGATCACTTCAGATGGCGGGTGTTTACAGCTGACAAAGCGTGTGCTCCTTAATAGAGAGCACGTGTTGTGGTGGGGTCTAGCAGGCCACCCCACTGTTGCTGAGCAGATCTGTTTGGATGGCCACAGGTTGTGATTGGGTACTTGTGTTTCTGGGGCGATTTCGATGTTACCAATTTGTGGGTTGGGCTGCGACATCTGTCACCCCATTGATCGCCAGGGTTGATTCGGCTGATCTGGCTGGCTAGGCGGGTGTCCCCTTCCTCCCTCACCGCTCCATGTGCGTCCATCCCGAAGCTGCGCGCTCGGTGGAAGAGGACAACCATCCCAGATAGAAGGAGTGTACCATTCTTCGGTCAAGGGCTCAAATGTTTTAAACACTGGGCACACAGCTTTGGGCTTTCTCTTTTGCTGCGTGCACCGGATCACCCCCCCCCACCCTCCCTGAACTGGGGATTTTGCACTTGACCTTGCTATGCCTGTCATGGGGTCACCTGCTTTTGGGGCAGGGGCCTGGTAGGAATTTTGTCCATTTGGCTGATTGGCTGGAACCATTTGGTTTTTGCCTGCTGTGTAGCAAATCACAACAACTTGTAAGGTTTTGTAGGCATTGGTTAAAAAATTGGTTGGTGGAGGGGTAAGTGCCTACCCCTCCAATGCTGGTGTTGCAAGGGAATTCCGTTAAAGGAATCCAGGGGCTTGCCATGCTTTCATCCAAGTCCCTGGCATCAGGCTTGGGCCACACAAGCTTCTGGGAGCATGCGGGGAGAGGTGAGGGTCTGGTGCCCAGCTCCATTTCTCCCCAATATTGTTTTCCGCTGGAATCCAGAAGTAAGTTCTGTCCCTGGACAGGGGGATAGATAGTCGGAACCAATGCCTAAGCAACCACTCACAGTTATGTATTTAAATAAAGTTGTGGCCAAAATTATGCCAAAAACCTTAAACAAAAATTATGTGTGATGTGTGAGTTATTGGGGTGGCTTGGGGACCTCAACCCGCAAGGTGAGCTTCCCTGGAGATGCAGTTCCCAATTCAAGATGCTCTGCTCTGCATAACCTCCAGATGAGAGGATCACCATAGAACCTCTGCGCCCATTAGTTAAGAGAGAAGGCCTGTCCTGGGTAACTTGGGCCTCCTCGCCATCTACAGCTTTCAAAGATTAAAACCACTAAGCTGAATGGTGCACAGAAAGAAATTAAGAGGCAGCATCATGGTTCCAACACAAGTGTTATGTTCTCCCTTTGGCTCCCTTGCGCAATTAAGCAGGCAGCTGTATTTTGAACAAACTTTTGGGTGGGTTTTAAAGACATGAAGAGCACATTACAGCAGTCCAGCCTACACATTACAAAGTAGAGGTGGAGGAGAAATTTGATTCAACTCCCATTTAAAGGACCAATTTGGAACCTCTGGAGGCTGCAGTGGACCACTGCAGCAGCTGTTCATAGGGTATATAGGAACTGCACACACACACACACACACACACACACACACACACACACACACACACACACAACCCACACAACAGCGCTAGGACTCTAGTCCAGCCCTAATGGTGACGTACCAACTGTTTTCAGTGTTGCTGTTGTTTCACTCCACACTAAGAGAGAGCAAATGTATTGCAGCATTTTTCTTTTACAGGAGTTTTTACAGAACTGCCCAAGTACAGTTGGAAAAATAGGGAAAACCTTCCCTTCCCTCCCCTCCCATATAACAGAGCAGGCAAGCATGCCAGCAAAATGTCTTATGCCACAAATGAACATGTGTATCTGGCTGGTGCCAGATTTCTTTGCTGTTGCTGGGAAATGTTATGAATGGATGCCATACTTCCATAAAGCCACTTGAGTCTTGAGCACCATTTGATGCCTAGTTAGTTGCTCCATCAGTGCCACCATTCGCACCTTCTGTCTCCACAGAGAGAGCTGGAGATGATCCAGGTTCTTCCAATTCTGTGCAATGAGCTGTTGAGCCACCACAAGCAAGAATGGAGTTAGTTTTTTTGTGCCGTAGGTCTTTCTGCTCTTTGGTGCAGTACAGAGTCGGCTCATTCTGCCATGTTTGCCAAGCATAGGGTCACACTTGAGCTACAGTGACGCATCTCACAGTTTGTGCTTCCACAGCTGGTGGTTGTCAGTACCCATGGAGTCTGATAGGAAAGGAGACCAAGGGTAGGGAGACCGACTGTAGGTGGAGCCAAAGCCATTGACAAGCAGAGCCACCCTCTGATTGGTTGTAAGCAAGAAGACAGGCAGGTGAGGGCTGACCAGGGGCAGATTGCGATTGATGAGGCCTTGTTGTTTAGTCGTTTAGTTGTGTCCAACTCTTTGTGACCCCATGGACCAGAGCATGCCAGGCACTCCTGTCTTCCACTGCCTCCCTCAGTTTGGTCAAACTCATGCTGGTAGCTTTGACAACACTGTCCAACCATCTCGTCCTCTGTCGTCCCCTACTCCTTGTGCCCTCCATCTTTCCCAACATCAGGGTCTTTTCCAGGGAGCCTTCTCTTCTCATGAGGTGGCCAAAGTATTGGAGCCTCAGCTTCAGGACCTGTCCTTCCAGGGAGCACTCAGGGCTGATTTCCTTAAGAATGGATAGGTTTGATCTTCTTGCAGTCCATGGGACTCTCAAGAGTCTCCTCCAGCACCATAATTCAAAAGCATCCATTCTTCGGCGATCAGCCTTTTTATGGTCCAGCTCTCCCTTCCATACATCACTACTGGGAATACCATAGCTTTAACTATACGGACCTTTCTTGGCAAGTTGATGTCTCTGCCTATTTGCCCTTATTCCACTGGCCACAGTGGCCAAGTCAATTTAGCGTATTGGGAAGCTGATACATAAATTTCAGACAAGCATCCCAGCATCAGTCAAAATTCTGATTCAAAGTAGTTAAGAAAGCATGCTTCTGTATGTTTAATTTAACTTAAAAGCAATGTTAGAGCATTTAATGCACTTCTAATGTTTTCTTAAGGCCATTTATAAACAAGGGAATGCCACCAAGCCACATTCCAAGCACACAATTCCAAATTTTGCAATCGTGGTGGCCCACAAAATCAACAGGCACAGCTCTTTATCCTCCAAATGCTGCTGTGCATATTTTAAATGTTAATTATGTTTGCTACCATGACAGCTAGCAAAGTTTCTGTGGGTGTGGGTGTGGCCATTTAAAAGAAACTGAAACCCTCAATTCTTACATTCCCTTGATTTTATCGAGAATGTGTCGCGTGCAAATGTCATCTGTTACAGGCTGCTCCATTCTAGCAAACTTGAGTACAAAGCCAACATTTCTGGCTACAGGACAATACAAATTAAGTGACCTTGAGTAGCAAGGGGAGGTTCTGATCTCTCTGTTGCATTAAGACAAATAGTACAAATTACTTTGACTGAAGGGCCACCCTGATAAAGGATCGACAATGGTGATAGCTGAAAAAACAAATCCCAGCTGTGATCTTTTTAGCTAAAAGGTCAAACAAAATTGTAGTGTCAACCACAGAGAAACATTTTAAAATGGGAATATCATAGGGAGATGGCTTTTTGTGCAGATTTTATATATATGGCATTTTAAAAAAATAGGAAAAAGTGTATTAAAGGGGATGGTGGGAAATCGATTTATAAGACGGAGATTTTAATAAATGCAGCTTTGACATGACACATCACAAATAAATCTTCTAGAGAGTGATGAATAGTTTTAAAACGCATCACCTCAGTTTATAGAGCCATGGCAGCACTAATGCAGATATGGACCAACTTGTGTACATGGAGCATTATCAGTGGACTAAATGACTCATAAAGTGTATAGCAGATACCCGTTTCAAATATTCTTTCTTATTATATTTATATCCCACCTTTGCTTTGGGGAACTTTAAGTGCTATACACAGTTCTTCTCCCCGTTTTTATCCTCACAACAATGTTGTGATGTAGGTTGGACTGAGAGACTCTGACAGGCCTGCAGTTGCCTGGTGAACTTTATGGCTGAATGAGGATTCGAACCCTGGTCTCCTAGGTCCTAGTTCACTACTCTAACCACTACACCACACTGCCTTCTTTTGGCACCTGTATCCAGTTCATGGGTTGTTATCAGTAGAAACCATTTCTATGCATGGACGTGTTTTGTACATTCATTTTCAATTAATGCCACGGCACAATTAATGAAGAACACTTGTCAAAATATCAGGAGTCCCTCGCCTCAGCGCGGCACGCCTTTCCTTTGAGATCCCAAGGGAGAACCTGGAGCAGCATGCGACATATTGAAGGACCTGATGTTGCTTGATATCCCTGAAACCAGAACATGCTTTGAGGGGACATGTTACATCTGGTGTCGAGTTAAGTTGCAAGGCAGGATTCAAAATCATTTCATATGCCCAGTAACAAGAGTGACAACAGTACAGAGTCACTCTACCTCATAAAAATTCCTCAACATCAAGAGGCTAATGTCGTTGGTTGGGGAATGCTGGGTCTCTGAATACGACAAATTTCAGAATAGCACTTCATAACCTTGAAGATGCCAGAACTCAGATATCGAAGAAGATGTTGTCATTCCGATTCCAGAAATAACTGTGGATTCAATCACATATGCAGTTGTCCGCAGGGTCAGTGAGCTCAGTATTGCCAACACTGGTTGGAGTTTCAGGCAGGAGTCCTTCGCAGCCCTTTCTGGAGATCATAGAATCATAGAACTGGAAAAGACCCCAAGGATCATTCAGTCCAACCCCCTGCAAAGCAGGAATATGCAGCTGTCCCAAACAGGGATTGAACTTGCAACCTTGGCATTATCAGCACCATTCTGTAACTAGCTGAGCTATCCACCTGGACCTTCTGCACGCAGAACATGTCCTCTATCACTGAGCTATGGATCTCCTCCTGGACTAACACACCAGCCTTTATAACACTTGATTTCTCTACGCTTGATCACTATTGTAGAACTGGCGGCAACAGAAAAGTGTGATGTTTGAGGCAACGTAAGATAGCAATGTAAGATAAGAACCGATCCATTCTTAAGGAAATCAGCCCTGAGTGCTCACTGGAAGGACAGATCCTGAAGCTGAGGCTTCAATCCTTTGGCCACCTCATGAGAAGAGAAGACTCCCTGGAAAAGACCTTGATGTTGGGAAAGATGGAGGGCACAAGGAGAAGGGGATGACAGAGGATGAGATGGTTGGACAGTGTTCTTGAAGCTATTAACATGAGTTTGACCAAACTGCGGGAGGAAGTGGAAGACAGGAGTGCCTGGCGATCTCTGGTCCATGGGGTGACGAAGAGTCGGACACGACTAAATGACTAAACAACAACAACAAGATAGCATGAATGTTCTGTCTATGGCGTCAGATCCATGATGGTTTGCATTCACACATGCGTGAGTCACCACTTTAGGTTGCAATCTTCAAGCGATGTACATGTGTGTGAACCATTTCTGGTCTTCATGAGAATGACAGCAGCCACATTCACACCATGCCTTTAAAGCACTATGATAACTCTTCAAACAATCATGGCTTCCCCCAAGGAATCCTGGGAGCTGTGATTTGGTAAGGGAGCTGAGAGTTGTTAGAAGAACCCCTTTCCCCCTCCCTGAGCTACAATTCCCAGAGTGGCTTAACAATCAATCCCTCTTCACTCTGGGAACATAGCTCTGGGAGGGGAATATGGGTCACTTAACAACTCTCAATACCCTTAACCAACTATAGCTCCCAGAATTCCTTGGGGGGAGCTATGGCTGCTTAAGGTGGCATCATAGTGCTTTAAATGTGTGTGGTTGTGGCCTGATGGAGGACTTGCATCTAGGATTGAGCCACTGCAGACCTAAAGCCTCATGGCGCCTCAGATACAAGACTCATTCAGACATTTGTAAATTGTATCCATGCGGGGAATGGGAGCCAACTCCAACCACCTTACTCCAACCTCCCCGCAATGGGGAAAGGGAAATTGCAGGCACATTTTGCTGGATCCATTCAGTGGCGTAGCGTGGGGGGTACAGGGGGGGCCGGCCGCACCGGCCGCAACATCTGGAGGGGGCGCGGAAGAGACTCGAGTGCTAAAATCCACGGGTTAGGGGGCGCAAATTACTTACCTTGCCCCGGGTCCTGACAACCCACGCTACGCCACTGGATCCATTAACAGACCTACCTGCAATCAGAAACCTGTGCAATCAGCATACTCATGCTGGGAAAGGGTTGCAAGGATGCAATTTAAGAATGCCCAAAGTGGCTTTTCAGTGGCATCCGCTGATACATTCCTCTTTGAGTCTTTGAGCAAATAATAATAAAATATAGAGGAACCAATCCTATGCAAGTTTACTCAGAAGGAAGCCCCACTGTGTTACACCCAGGAAAGTATGCATGCAATTGCAGCCCATAGGTGAACCAACCCTGTGGTTCCAAAGAACTCAAGGCCTATTAGAATCAACGTATTAAATTTGGCATTCAACATAATGGCTCTGCAAACTGTGTCAATAGGAACCCCAAAACCTCTAGACTCCGGCTGTTACTTTTCCCCCACTCGCAATCAGGCCATCATCACTTTTAAGACAGAAATCAACAAGGTAAGATTCTTCCCACTCCTGCATCTCCAGATCAGGAAGGGCTTCACCTTCGACTTCTGCCCACCTTGGAGCTGTCAGAAGGGTTGACCATAAGTAAGATGGCCGCTCTAATTTTGACAGTGCTGCATTCTGGTATACTGGAGCTGCAGGACGTGCTGTGTAAACACGGCTAAGCAGAACAATTAGCTTGTCTGGTGAGCTGCATAGATGGGCTCACACGGGCAGCTGCTTCAAAGCAGCTCTTCCTAATTGCATGCAGAGTTGTTGGCTCCAGGACAATAGTCAATTTGATTGCTCTTGGGGAATGGGAACACAAACTGCTAGCCCCGGAGCAAAAGAAACTTGATCTGAAGCTGCAGTTGCATGGGAGCAAGTCCCGGATCTGTCAAAGGACTGTCCCAGTTTTATGTGCATTATCCAAAATGCTTACTGAGCTTGCTGTAAGTGAGGCAAATATGTTAACTACAGGGCAATTGATATAAAAAGAGAGATTTGGGGAGAGTGAACTTTTTTCTGCCTGTTGTTCTCTTCCTGGAGAAATCAGGGAGGAGTATTTTTAAAATATCTCTGCTTTGAACCAGAAATATTAGGGTTGTCATTGGATATTCTGGATCATTTTAAAAGAGAAAATGCTAAAAGAAGCTACTTGTCTTTGCTTGCAAAAA